>NC_133933.1:110968996-111576317 GCF_031877795.1 Strix aluco
GGACCAGAGGAATATTTTGTCTGAATTTCTCACAAATGAGTAAATATCAAATGGTGACAGAGAATGACAACATGAATTAGAAAACAGATCAAGTTTATTGGGAAATTTCCATTACAAGAAATGAGACTATATTTACATTGAAAATGTAAATATATGACTACACTGATATCAGAAGTCTTATAAGCCTTGGAATCATACTACAGTAATAAAAACTATATTATTATATCATATATCATGAAAAAGAGAAGAAGCATATTACAATAGATATTTCTGGAACATAAGTCATGCTAAAAGAATACAGATTTAATTCCTATGTAGACAAGTCCAGAGGTATAAAATTAGCTGTTTTAAAGATTTTGACCACATTAAACATAAACACAACCTTTCTGCATGACCAACTTTCTTCACAAGCCCTGGGAACAGCTCTCTAATGTCACTTCCAGTCCAAACTAAAAAGACATGAATCTTATGTTTGCTTCTCTGTCATCACAGTTTCTTGACCACCTAAGGCCTCTTTTTTCAGTAGTGGTCATAGCAATTTGATTTGCTGGAACACACCAAGAAAGGCTACGAGCCAGACTTCCTGCTCCCTCAGTTGGGCAGAATTAGCTGTAAAAAAAAGTGTGAAATAATCAAAACAGCTGGGAAAACATAACACAGTCTCCCTGGTAAAATCCTATTTGGTCTTTGGAAACAAAGAGTTATGGCTCAGGAGCTGCTGGCTATATACAGTATGTGGCAGAGAAATATTTTTCCTTACAGAGGCCCCAACTCTGCCACCTTCAACTCTGAGTAGTGGAGCAAACACACTCACACTTAAAAACTTCTGGGTTTTACTAAGATTTTTTTTTTATTTCAGCAACATTTTATATAATTACTTTAAAGTGACAAAAGGCATGAACAGGTTTGTAGAGAGCAGTGCCCCAAAGTCCTCTTTCTTGAGTGAGCAGCTATATACCACTTCATTAGGAAGCCATGCACACTTGCAGAGTTTTCTTCTTGTCTCTCCCCCTTCATGTTGAAATGTTTGCATTCTTTTGTGCAGAAGTCTTAGTTTCAGCAAGAGAGATGTGACTTTTTTTCCCCCCTGACTTCTGTGGACTCCCAGCAATCTGCGGATTCCACTGGGGAAAATCTGAACCCTGACACCACAAGTTGGCATTATCCTCTCTTCCAAACATGTTTGTAAATAAAATGATCTCTGTGTGTATTTGACAGTCATTGTTAGTTTATGCTTATCAGATTGGGTTTTAAAGTGGCAGTTCAACATCTGCAGGGAAGTTTAACCTAAAATTGTCTGGGGAAAACATACTCCCTATGGACTTTCAGGTGTCTAAGAGCTTATTAGGAATTTATGGGTCTCATCTTTGACCTCACGTTCCTTGAATTATGTTTGTATTCTGTCTTAAATGCCATGTTTTTTTATGTACAGTGTAATTAATACGCAGTTAGTTCCTCTTATTTTAACTGCAGCCAAAATACTGAGCCGCTACTCAGTTTGAGCAAGGACAGAAATACAACGATACATACTTTTTTCCCTATTTAACTGAAAGTGATTTGTAAGAGCTTTAGAATTATGTAATGCCAAAGTGGCAGAAAATGCATTCAACATATAAGCACCTTTCTAATCCTACCCTGGACTTCAATGTTATTTGCACCAATGAAGATAAAATGTAAATCTACAGAAATCAGATGAGTTATTCTCAGGTATGTGGGTTGCCATAAAGCACAAAGAATGATGTTGCAGCCTCCAGACAACCACAGTTTTAGTATTTAGTATCTGACAGGATACAAAAGTAAGACTAAGAGTAATTACCCTTCACCATTTCCATAGTCAGGGTTTGCTGATTGAATTCTGCACTTATCATAGCAGAACTGCATAACAAAGAGAGATCTGGCAGAGCAATGTTTTCCTCTCCACAAAAATATTTTCAAATATGCTTTCTGAGATTTAAAGAGAAATCACAGCAAAATTGTAATCCCAACATAACAAATGCAGGCAACAAACAACGTAAAACAGAATTACTCTCCTGTTTTTCAAACTTGTCCATGAAATATGAGTCCTGGACTTGTATTAGCATCTCACTGTGTCAATGCAGACCTTTGAAGACTGTTCAGGGGAAGAAAGAAATTGCCAGGTAGTTTGACTGGGAAAGGTATTTCTGGTTTCCTTTTCACGGTAATTTCACAGAGAGTGTTTGATAAAAGGATGCTGTAAATGTAGGATCAGGAGTGGAAGGAAAAATAGAAATCCTTCCTTCCAGACTTTTTATATCCTAGAACTGTGGTTCTCAAGAAAATGAGAGTCTTGTTATCATGTAGCACAAGCTAACAATTACAGCCTGACCTGTGCTGACTCTATGGGAGAGGATGAGAAGATGATAGTAGACCTGGAGCCAGAACAAGGCAGAGGGAAGAGGAAGAGCTGAACCCAGTGACATACGAAGCAATAACTTTCAGTAATATCAGGTATGAAGAAGTTACAAAAACATTGGATTTTATTGATGCTGGGGTTCAGCCGTCCCTATTAATATATTAGCAGAAGCCAGGGGACTTTTAATGTTTTGCCTGAATATTTAACTGAACAAAAACTTCAGGGCCTAATGCTCTGTGAGCCTTCCAGACTAACAAGGTTACTGATGCGTACAGAAGCTAATGAAATCTCAAAAATAAATTACCTGAGTGCTGAAGCAGAGATAGTTCTGTAAACTAAGGCCTTTGCTTTTAGTAGCAATTTTTTTCTAGGAGAATCTTTAATTGCTATGTTGACCAATTCTGTGATACGGTAATGTCTAACATATGTTGGCTTGCACAATTAAGACTTTTTTGCTTGCGTTTCTAGTACCTGGGAAAGTTGACTGAGTCTAAGCAACTGTTTTCTAATTTGTTTATATATGACAATATTAATGGTCCAGATGTTTATTCGATATATTTAAATTTGTTTATACTTACTTGGGACATATCCAGCATGCAGTGGAAACATGGCAAGCTTAATTAATTTCAAATTTCCAGCTTATTTTCTTTGTTGACACTTGGCCTGGTGTTAGAAGTAATGTACTGTGTTGATGTTGGAACACAGTAATAGCTAATGTATGTAATGTGTGTTTCTACTTTATTTTCCCTCACTATTCTCAGATATAAACAGGCTAAGTCTTTCAGAGGCATGAGTTCAAATCCAGCCATGCAGTTATACCACTTGCAGTATGTCAAGATTTGTCCCACATCTCCTCTGAAATACTTTGTTTGGATGTTTGGAGTCAAACTGATCTCTGTTTCATATTAACTTGATTAATAAACATGTAATTGTAATATAATTGAGCGATAAAGCTTCTATCTCAAAGCAAGTTATACACATGCATTCCACTTCTGTATCTTGTAATTACCCAGTAAGGAATCCTGAAGTCACTGTCATCACTTTGTTACAGTATTCAGTGTTTTTTTTACATGGGATGAATAATAACAATAACTGTTTTTTTTTTTTTTTTGTCAATTAATTATCGAGTAATGTTTTCACAAAAATGTTTTCTCCTACTCAGCCAACTCTATAGGTGGTCAGGCAATATTAATAAAATTAATTTTTTGCAATTTTGCTCATTCTTTCATGAATAATTTATCTGGAAATAATTGGATCAGATTCTCAGATGCTTTTAATCAGAAAAGCTCTGTTGGAACCCAGAGAATTTTACTGATTAAAAACAGCTGAAAATTTGACCCATCTACTGCCACAGTGGCCTTAGTGTTGAACATAGACTTTAACATGGTATTAATTTGTATAAGCTAAGATTGCTTTACTTTTTAACTTTTGTTAACTTTTTTAACGTGAGTACTCTCACAACTGTAGTGATATCTTAACAGTATAGCATTCAAGTTGATTCAGCTGGCTAAATCTTGAAAAACTTTTCGACAAGGCATCAGTTGCTCAAGAAAACATACGCTTCTAAGAAAACCACAGAAAAACCGTGATGTTTTAAGAGTGACATAAGGACAAACCCTTTTATATACTGATCATGACACTCAGTGTCAATCATAAGTACTTTGCTCTCAGTTTCTGCCCTCCTTTATGTAGGTACTATTGCAATTGCAAGATTCACAATCAGAATAACTTTGTACTGGCTTTCCCATGGCACCACAGTGAGGAACTTTAATGTTGAGAAAGAAGTGTCTTTGTCCCAAATGTCTTTATTCTGGCAGTAACAAATACAGTCACTGAGCAGCAGCTCCTGCAGATAGTAGGTGGATCAACATCTCAGCATGTGCATTATCTAATGAAGCTGGGTGATAATTTTAGCGTGTCATTTAGAAAAGATCACAAAATTTGGATTGTGAGGTTTCTGTGTAATGCTCTAACTTGTAAGCAGACTAGCAAAAGTAAAGGGCATCTGAATTGTGTAGATTTTTGTTATATTGTAAAAGCCTTTCAAACAAAAATTTAAAAGTAAATAGTTTAAGAAGAGTTAAAGGTTATTTTTGACCAAAACTTATAAAAAAAATATAACGTTCTCCCTCATTAAACTGCAAGAAATGGTTTCTCCTGTCCCTTCTATCAGAAACAACAATGGTGAAACTGAATTAAACTGCAACATGAAGAACCTTTAACAGCATTTGTAAGGACCCATTTTCACTTCAGCAGAAAGGACAATATTCCTGCAAGGAAATGCTGAAAGTGGCAGAATGTATTTATAAATACACTTCCTCAGTTTTATTCAGGAATTAGGGAACTAGATTTTAGGGCTCCATGTGAGTGAGCAGGGGGAGGCGGAAAGAGTGGGGTTCCACAGAACTGGGCACCATAAACCAATTTTTTATAGATATAATTGGTACCCAAGGTACCAGAGGTACCCAATTTCTGCATTCTTTCTGGAGTCGGTAGCAAATTTTTATGTACAGACATTATGAATATTTATAATTAACTGGAAAGAATATCTTTGGTGTTTAGTTGTCTTTGCTAATCGCCATTTATTTGTCATGGGAAAAAGACCATATTAGTCTAGGTCTAATTATGTGCAACTCTTCATTTTTGGGTTGCAGATATTTGACACTATACAAAAGTAAAAGTAAGACTAAGTTAATTCAAATGTATTTGAAGAACCACTTCAATTTCTTTTGATAAATTAAAAATTAGCTAGTTTGAACGATTAGTTCTTTGAAGTACATATTTTCTGTGTCCTACAACATATAATTGATAATATTCCATATGTAAATAATAAAAACTGCTCACATGTAAAATTATCTGAGTTAGCATTTATGCCTGATACTCTGAGTGCCTGTTTTCAGTCATATAGACTTTTTCATAGATTCAGCTCTACACCACATCTGAATTTGAATTGCTTTTTTAGCAGGTGAAAAGGTTTCTTTCTTTATGAGACAGAAAAACTAAAGCACTTGGTGATTACCAATGGAACAGTTTACCATTAATTTCAATTACAGCTCAGTTTAGTAATTTGTAAAGGAATTACTGAAATTTCTGATTTCTGTTACTTACCATTCATTAATTTAATTGTGAATTATGTTGATACCTTGAACATAAGTCCTACGTCATGTTGGATGACAGATAGAAGGAACTGAATAACCATTTTGGTTGGATTTTCACAGTGAGGACAACCAAGCAGTGAAGCAGGTTGCCCGGAGAGGCTGTGCAGTCTTCATGCTGGGATATTTTCAAGGCTTAAATGGATGAAGTCCTGAGCAACCTGGTGTGGTCTCATAATTGACCCTGCCTTGAACAGAGGGGTTAGACTGAAGACCTACTGAGGTCCCTTCCACCCTGAATGGTTCTGTGAGATTCTGGTTCCCAAACACTCCTTGTGCGTTTAGGTTGACAACTGCCATTGACTTTGAATGGTAAATTTACACATTATTATTCACTTACAGAAATCTAACTGATTGTGCATGCTCTCAGGCCAAGCATATAGGCCTGTATGTGAACACGTAGTATGTGAATTGCATTCTGCCCTTTGTGATATACATCACACAGAACATCTTCACTAGAATTATTTTTGGTAGTTTGAAAACAATTTGTGCATTATAAAAACTTGGCCTTTGTGCTATTGAATAGCTAACTTTGCAGAGCAAAGAAGTGCAAAAATCAAACATCACAACACATTCTCATTTTATGTCATTACCTTATATTTTTATTGCATCTATGAATGACCTAGATAAATCAGGAAGAGCTTCAATGGCAGTAGCGTTACGTGCAGAAGCAAGAACACACTGTACTTTTCAAATGGTTTCACTCTCTCTGACTCTATCATTAATTCTCCTTTCTTATTCTGTCAATGTTATTCCTGTATTTTGAGGTCCAATGTTTTAAATTAATCAGTTCAAGCTTTCCTGGTGCATTCTAATGCAGTCTGCTCCTTCAGTTTTTTATTTTAATGGTATTACCTTGTGTCACTTCATTTAGAAATTTCTTCCATCTAAACCCCAATTTTCCTGTAAGTACTAATAAAAGTACAATTGTAGATAGCTTTAGATACCCTCCAGCTATAGACATACTTTCAAAAGATTTTCTCTTTCAATTATGAAATTAATATTTAGTTGACTTTCCATTAAGAAGTCAAGATTTTTTTTGAGTACACCTTCAATATCTCTTACTCCTTTATTATTTTTTTTATTCCTTAAGAAAAGTTGCTTCAGGCATATATATATTTACTGCTTTAATAAAATACACTTCTTCATCAAATAATATCACGTTTGTCACTTAATAACCTTTATGAGCGCCATCACTGAGAGTTTAACTCAAGTGTACCTTGTGTTTTAGGAGGATTATATATTTCAGAGCTAGTAATGGTAGGAACTGCCTTGGCAGGCAAAGAATCTCATTAGTGGGAGTTCACCAGGTGTTCATAAGGATATTTTCCTTCTGGGACAAAGGGAAAATTAGAAAATTAGGTTTTTTTCAAATGACAGAGTTTGCTGTTTCTTTAATACGTATTGGGAGTGCAGCAGAACCCAGGTCCACAATTCTTCCTGTAAATAACAGGAGACAATTTTCTGGCAAAGAAGAAGCACTGCTTGTAGGAAAACGGGCCTGATTATTAATTTTAAAGAGGAATCACAGTCAAAACTCCCCCCAAAGCCTTCATTTTTCTGCGTCATTTACTTTTTAAAAAAGTTTTGAAATTCAGAAGAGAAACAAAATTGCAATCAACTGACATATACTTCCAGGAAGTTTATCTAGCAGCAACTACTTTTGTAAAGATATTACCCAGCTTTGAACACGTTTTCAAAAACAGAAATCAGAAAAATTCCAGTCATCCATATAGGTAGCAATTCACATGGAGGATTGAAATTAGTTGTAGCAGGTTAGAAATGCACCAGTGTAACTCATTCAGTGGGTTCCAGTAAGAAACAAGTAAACAGAGACCTATGGTGGGACAGCGAAGTCTATGTCAAGTCATTTTAAACAACTACAGGTAACCTTAGGAAAATATATTACATTTCACATTAGTATAAACTGCGTAAAATAGTTGTATCCAGCTAAGAAACTGATGCTAGAATAAATCCAATGATGCCGCTTTTTTTTCTTGTTTAAAAAAATTTAAGGCCTTTTCATTTTTGTAATTATCTTGTGTTTTTTGTCTTTTCAATTAAAAATAGTTTTATCAAATAATATGAGGTTTTATCAAAATATCTGCAGCAGAGAATGAGAATCACATGATAGTGGATAGAAGTGAAAGACCAGAAATCCTCCCTAGAAGTCATATTGAATTTACTTTTCATTTTACTGTGTTTCTGAGGATTTGGGGTTGTCACCAGAAAGAATCAAGCAAGTTTTATTTGACACTGAGTGTAATTTGATCTTATCTGCATCAACTAACTTCACTTCAGTAGAATTCTCTCCACTTCAGTGGCACAGATCTCAAGTTATTTCACTTCACTTTCAGAGAGTGAGAATTGTCCCAATTACTCTATTTTTAGAGCTTAAAAGTCAGGGAACTTTTCATCATAGCACATGATTCATAAATACCTGATATAGTGGTTTCAAACTTTTCAGCTCCTAAATATTTGGTTTTTTAACTTTCCCTTTAAAAATGCCATAGACATGGACTCCTGTATTACCTATTGGGAACTTGTTTTCTCTAGATACCTTCTGTAACTCATTGAGAACCACTGACCTCATCATTACCAATGTAGGATGTTGGAATTTACTGGAAGGGCTGAGTGAAATGTCATGTGTTCTAACCAAAGGTACTTGTTTTTTTAGCAAGGACAGCTATATACTCTCCATCCTAGCCATCTGTAATAAAGGTGTGTTGCTATCTGATGACATTTCTGATATTAAATAGTAGAAACATTTTAGTCTGTTTTAAAACAGTAGTCACTGCAGAAAGTGTTGGTAGAGCTTCTAGAAGAATTAAGTCTACCAGGGCAGTCTAAAGCTTGGCCTATTTGTATTTGGCATACAAATTACAGCACACAAAAGACATGAACTGTAGGTTTACTCTTCAGCAACAGGGGATGAATATCAAAAAATTAGGGGCAGAAAAAGTGTCTGAGACAGTGTAACAATGAGCTACTTATCAAAATATTTTTGTTGTTGAGGGGTTTATAGTTGGACTATTTCTAATTTCCTTGGTAGACCTTACACAATATTTGCAGTATTGACAACATCAGGAGCCAATGTTTATACAAGATTTTAATGATCAGAATTAACTTATTACCTGTGCGTATTTTTCACTGTGAAAGATTTTACCAGAATATAGTTATTTCTTTTCCTGTGCCTTCATGAAACTTATAGAACTCTCCTTCTGGTAGACCTGTAAATATGGGAAAAATATAGAAAATATCAAGGAGTTTCAAATGTTTATCCGTAGTTCATATGGTTAATAAATGAGTGAAGCAATACATACTATGGTATTGGCAATGTGTATTACTCTTCTGAAAATTGTATTCATGAACTTCAGTTTATCAATATGTTCTCAGGACCTAGCTTTGTGGCATTGTTCTGAAGCTGCATTCTTTCTTTCTTTGATGCATGACTTTGTCACTTTAAAGAATTAATCTGATTTGCCAGATCGTTCAGCATCTTTTTCTATGAAAAACTCTTTCTTGGAAACTTTCTAAGAAATTCTAAAAAGTACTGGACTTTTAAAATAATAAAGGCATATAAAAACTATTAATTTGTAGTTTTGAGAAGCAATGAAAAACAAGCCCTTCTATTGTGTTCTTAAGATTTAACTTCTTAAAAATATAGGAAAATACTAGAAAAAGTGAAACAGCATATCCTATAAAGTGCTTTCAGTACAACATAAAAATGATAATGTCAGCTTCTATGGCCAGGCAGTTAACAATAGTGATGCAATATTATAGATGTATGCTGCTATGGTTTCAGCTAACATGTACAAGTGCCAAAGGTGAACACACAGAAGAGGTGATTGTACATGCAAGTTGTGACCAGTTATGAAAGATGAGCTGTCTTTAAATGACTTTCAAACTTACACTTCACTTTGTTCCAAAGGATGAACTTCCCTACCAGCTAGAGAAACCAGTACATTTTTACTAGGTGGTCACTAATCTTAGACCTTTAACTTTGATTGTATATCCTTAACACAAATATACATGTATTCCATGCTGGAATCTGGACAGGCAAATATGGTAATAATTCCTTGAGCATTTTTGTACACTTTGCTCAGAATATTTAACCTATACTTAAAAAGACCATGCTGAACGTGTATATTCTTGAATCTGAGTATTACATTTGTGCATAACTTCAGAGCACACAATATGACTTTTAGAAATACATGAAATGTTTCTGCATCTGCCTAGTCAGGTAAGCTGTTGATATTAAATATAATGATATTATACAGGAGGAATGAATTCCTGATTTTCAAGTAATAGAGGTGAAACTTTGTGTCCTTTGAAGTCCAATGGAATTTTTTATTCAATTTCAGTGGGACCAGACTTTTTCCCAGAGTCTCTCTTGTTTGTTGTGTAATCCTTATTGAAACAACAAAACTTGGTACCTTACTTTGTTCACATTTAAATTGCTTACTGCATTCTTACCTCTTTCACATGAATGATACATGCCCAGTTAAGTTTGGACTTCCTTTAGAGAGAGCTTCTACCTTTAAATAGCTCTTTCTAGACTGGTAGATTCTGTGTCTGATTAACCATCAGATTGACAGATTTCTAAGTCTAGTCATTTCTTGTGACACAGCCTCACCTGAAGCACGTCATATCCTTGGGCACATGACTGAATGACTTCATTAATCATGACATTCGCATTAGTCAGACACTGAGGTCATCCTTGCAAACAGCTAAATGTCAGCAGAGAAAATTCCACGGGCCTAATGGAACTTACATTTAGAACAGTAATGTCTAAAAAAATCTGATTCCTGATGTTATGGATTTTCTGTGTCAGTAAAAACCCCCATCCTTTAATACTTTAACACAGTAATATTTAATCTCCTTTTAGCTAAACTAAATATTTTGTGAGTATGTATTAGCTGCTGTGAACAAATATTAAAATTATCTGTGTTTTAAAGCTAAGCCTAATGTTGAAAAAGTATAGAAAGAATAATCATGGAGAAACAGTTCTCATGGATCAGAGAAAATATGCATGGGTATCTCCAAACCTTGGGCACAACATAAAAATATTTTCGATTTTGGAATGCAGTGTCTGAACTCCTGTATGCCAGTCAAAACTGGACTTGCTGCATATTCAGCATGTATTTCTGTAATATAACAATTTAGAAAAAATACAGTAACTGGTCATTTATTACACTAACAAAACCCCTTTTATTGGTGCCAGGAATAACTTCACATTTTCAGCAAGAAAAAAAAGGAATGTTTTTGTTATGTAAATAATAGATAAAGAACAACAAAAAAAGCATAATCCAGCTATCTTCACTCCAGGGAAAGATAAACCCCTCTAAGCCTAATTTGTGGAGAAAGATCCATTAGGCAGGAAGTTAGTAAGCCAGAGTCTGTCCTATGACTCTGAAGGGAATAAGTTAATGTTGAGAGTTTGGTGCCTTAAATAAGAAATTGCGGAAGGAAGGAAGGAATTTCAGCATTTCATTATTTTTCATTAGCAATTTGCTCTAAAAACACTTTGTCTGGACAAACATCTTACAATACTAGTGTATAAGCTGGAAGAACACTGAGTGTTATCATAAAGCTATTACTATCAAGAGGTTACCTTGCGTGTCCCAGCACTTCCACTCTGGATGTGTTCTGCATCCCTAGGGACTTGCAGAGGTGTGTCATTTTAACACACACCAGGAAAAAGGAATAAGGTCTGGCGTATCATCTGTCTGAAGGTTAGATTCTCAACTAGATTATGTACAAGGCAATTTCTAAGCCTCAGAAGACTGCAACCTATGTTCTAAATACAGGTCATTTCACCAGTTTTATTCCATTAAGCATTAAGATGGTCCATGCTGCTGCTTTTTAGGCACAAAGATGCATTTTGAATGCCTAAAGGAGTTAAGACTTACCTCCTTCAAGGATAGCAAAATGTGAAAGTAATGGGCTGCTGTGGATATCCTGACACACTGTGTATGCAAATTCAGTGTTCCCAGTCTTAAGAAAATGCATATGGGTAAGGTTTGGTTGTCATATAATAAGCTTATGTGATTATTTGTGTTTCTGTGCCTGACTTTGAACTTGATGTGGAAATATAGAATCATAGACTCCTTTAGGTTGGAAAAGACCCTTAAAATAATCAAGTGCAACCATAAACCTAATGCTAACAAGTCCACCACTAAACCATGTCCCTAAGAACCACATAGATATGTGTGCTTACAAGTATACACAGTTCCTAACCTATTTTCCACTTTTCCACTGAAGACAATGACAACTTTTCCATTGACGGTAATGCTGACTGACTGGGACCATGTATACATGTACGCTCATGTTCACAAGATGGTTTTAACTTGTGTTTGTATGCTACTTATAGAATGGCTAGTGTCTGTATTTTCTAATTCTCTTGTCTTTGCCTTTCTCCACTTTCAATCAGGAAGTGGAACCTGAAAGACCATTTCATGCAGAAAGATGATGTGGGAATGGGATCAAGAATCATGAGAGAGGTGAAAAATCAGAACTAGAAGAGCAGTATACAACAAAAGCCCTTTATCTTGTATTGTAGGACAAGTTTCTCTAACCCAGTAGAAATCAGAGTTCCTTAGGTATTTTGAAAATCCCACTTTGTTTGCCTGTAACAAGGCTGTTCTCACAGATGGGTCTAATGTGCTGCTGATTGCTTATGAAGACCTTAGGACCCCACAAGGAACATACCTGATACAAATCTTTTGTGAAAATTACCCTGCTCAGATTTCCTGGAAATGCAGTCACAACAGTACATAAAAGAACAAAGGACAAAGGGGGTGATACGACTTCATCAGTTACATGGGGATGGATCACTTAAAAGCACAATGGCAGTATGTTCATGAGAGATTCAGTGATGCCTGTATTATAAATCAGTCCTGCAAGGATGACTGTGTATCTTAAAATTCTGCAACATAAAGATAAAAAAATCACAAAATGGACTTTAATTATTGTGGTGGTTTGTGCAACTGTTTGATGGGTTTATTCACAGTTACTGTACATTATGTTCATTCAAAAAGAGTGGGTCAGGCTGTAGAGAGAAAGGCTGGTTGTTTGTTTTGTTCTGCCTGCTGCACAGTGTGTTGCACCAGGAACTGCCTACAAGAGGGATACAACTTCTCCCCTGACAGTAGCAGGGGTGCTTCATGGGAAGGCCACTTCAGACTGTGAGGTGCGATAGGGAGAGTGAAAAGGGAGGAGTAGAAGTCATCTCAGCAAAATAGCTGTCCTCAGCAAGGGCAGGAGTTGTCTCAGCAAGGGAGATTACAGAGGAGAGCAGGAAGCAGGCATACAGCCTGGCCTGAAGAGTAACAGGTACCAAAGTAATGCTCAGAACCCAGAAATGGATCTGGAAAGTGTTTTGTAACCTAGAAAACCTCTTTTCCCCACCATGTTTTCAATTTAACAACTTCAGGAGGTCTATACCTGAATTATCATGATATCTAAATCTCTGATGTAAGACCCACACTTGATATATTAAGTACTTGGGAACTCACAGGATTTCATTCTATTAGTCATTATACACTAGTAAAATGCCATTATATTCACTGGCATAAAAGTAATAAGGAGTGAATATTAAGGACTGGCAGGCAGACTGTAAAGTTTTCTTAAGGTTTCTGTCTCCTATTTTTTTCTGCAGACCTGCCAACCATCAAAGACTTTTGGTGTGATTTTCTGTGCTTTATGCCAGATGAGTTTGACAAAACCTGTACATGTTGACCTTGCATAGCATGCTATGTACAGTAACTCTGAACATGCTCAACTGTGTTATGAGCTGCAACCAAAGAGACAGTCACTTTATCACTTTTGAATGGTCTCTTGCTGACATTTCCCTGGCAATCCATGGCAGTGCAACCATAGAGCTGTACTGTATTAGTCTAACCCACCTTAGCATTATCCTCAGTCTCCCAGCATATAGTGGCTGCACAGCATTAAAAAGTCAAGGACCAGCAAGCACTCCAGCCACAACACCTAACTTGCAGAAGACAAAGACAGGGACTGGGAGAGGGAAGAACCACCCACTGTAGGAGAAGATCAGGTTTGAGACCATCTAAGGGACCTGAAAGTGCACAAGTCCATGGGACCTGATGAGAAGCATCCACGGGTCCTGAGGGAACTGACGGATGAAGTGGCTAAGCCACTATCCATCATATTTGAGAAGTCATGCCAGTCCAGTGAAGTTCCCACTGACTGGAAAAGGGGAATCATAACGCCCATTTTTAAAAAGGGAAAAAAGGAAGACCTGGAGAACTACAAGCCAGTCAGTCTCACCTCTGTGCCTGGCAAGATCATGGAGTGGATCCTCCTCGAAACTATGCTATGGGACATGGAAAATAAGAAGGTGACTGGTGACAGCCAGCATGAATTCACTAAGGGCAAATCATGCCTGACAAATGTGGTGGTCTTCTACAGCAGGGTTACAGCGCTGGTGGGTAAAGGAAGAACAACTGGCATCATCTACCTGGACTCATGCAAAGCATTTGACACTGTCCTGCACAACATCTTTGCCTCTAAATTGGAGAGACATGGATTTGACAGATCGACCCACTCAGTGGAGAAGAAATTGGCTGCATGGGTCCATTCAAAGACTTGCAGTCAACAGCTTGATGTCCAAGTGGAGAGCAGTAGTGAATGGTGTTCTTCAGGCATCTGTGTTGGGGCCAGCGTTATTGAACATCTTTTTTGTGGACATGGACAGTGGGATTGAGTGCACTCTCAATGAGTTCACTGAAGACAGCAAACTGTCTGGTGTGATACACTGGAGTGAAGGGATGTCATCCAGAGGGACCTTGACAAGCTTGAGAGGTGGGCCTGTGCAAACATCATGAAGTTCAACAAGTCCAAGTGCAAGGTCCTGCACATGGGTCAGGGCAATCCCAAGCACAAATATAGGCTGGGCAATGAGTGCATTGAGAGCAGCCCTGCAGAGAAGGACTTGAGGGTATTGGTGGACAGAAAACTGAATAGGACCCAGCAATGTGTGCTCACAGCCCAGAAGGCCAACCATATCCTGGGCTGCATCAAGAGGAGTATGGCCAGTACTTTGAGGAACATGATTCTCCCCCTCTACTCTGCTCTCATGAGACCCCACCTGCAGTACTGTGTTCAGCTGTGGGGTCCCCAATATAAGAAGGACATAGACCTGCTCAAGCAGGTCCAGAGGAGGGCAACGAAGACAATCTGGAAGCTGGAGCACCTCCCCTATGAGGACAGGCTGAGAGAGTTGGGGTTGTTCAGCTTGGAGAAGAGAAGGCTGTGGGGAGACCTTATAGTGGCCTTCCAGTACTTAAAGGGGGCCTACAGGAAAGATGGGGAGGGACTCTTTATCAGGGAGTATAGTGATAAGACAAGGGGTAATGGTTTTAACCTGAAAAAGGGTATATTTAGAATAGATAGAAGGAAGAAATTCTTTGCTGTGAAGATGGTGAGGCACTGGAATAGGTTGTCTAGAAAGGTTTTGGATGCCCCCTCCCTGGAAGAGTTCAAGGCCAGGTTGGATGAGGCTTTGAGCACTGGTCTAATGGAAGGTGTCCCTGCTCATGGCAGGGGAGTTGGAACTAGATGATCTTTAAGGTCCCTTCCAAATCAAACCATTCTATAATTCTATGGTTTTGTAGCATTTGTTCATCTTGATCCAGTCCCTACTGGTAACCACACCTTCCTGTTTATTCTGCATATTCACAGCCCTCAGATCACTCTATGTTGTACTGTACTACATACGCAGTCTTGTTTCTGAAAAATTTAAGTCTTCTTACTTATGTACTTCTCTATCAACCACACCCCTTGCTCAGAAGGTGACAGAAGACAACTTCTATTTCAATACCAGTTAATAGCATGTGATGGGCTCACTGACAGAGCTTTAAACTAGATTTGAAGGGGGAAGGGGGCAAAACATCAGCCCATCTGAAGTGCATGTATACCAATGCACACAGCATGGGTAACATACAGGAGGAACTTGAAGCCGTGATGAAACAGGAAAATTATGATGTTGTGGCTATCACAGAAACATGGTGGGATGTATCCCATGACTGGAGTGAGCCTGTTGAGGGCTACAAGCTCTTTAGAAGGGGCAGACAAGGAAGGAGAGGTGGTGGGGTTGCACTGTATGTTAGGGACTGTTATGATTGCCTTGAGCACAAGTGTAGTGAACACAGGGTGGAGTGTCTTTGCGTTAGAATCAGGGGGAAGGCCAACAGGGCAGATGTTGTAGTAGGAGTCTACTGCAGGCCACCCACCCAGGACAGAGAGGTGAATGAAATATTTTATAGGCACTTAGGAGAAATCTGACGATCGCTTGCCCTTGTTCTTGTGGGAGACTTTAACTTCCCAGACATCTGCTGGAAATACAACACAGCAGAGCGGGACCACTCCCAGAGATTCCTGAAATGTGTGGGAGATAACTTCCTGACACAACTGGTGAGAGAACCAACCAGAGAAGGTGCACTGCTGGATCTCCTCTTTGTGAACAGAGAAGGACTGGTGGATGATGTGGCGGTTGGAGGATGACTAGGGCACAGCGATCATGAAATAATAGAGTTCTCTATTCTTAGAGAGGCCAGGAGAGGTCTAAGCAGAACTGACATCCTGGACTTCCAAAGGGCTGACTTTGTCTTGTTTAGGCACCTGCTTGAAAGGATCCCTTGGGAGATGATCCTGAAGGGTATAGGGGTCCAGGAAGGCTGGGTGCTCTTTAAGAAGGAAGTGTTATTGGCTCAGGAACAGGCGGTCCCCAGGTGCTGTAAGAGAAGCCGGCGGCAGAGAAGACCACCCCGGCTGAACAGGGACCTTTGGCTGCAACTCAGGGAGAAAAGGAAAGTTTACAGCCTTTGGAAGAAGGGGCTAGCCACTCACAGTGATTACAAAGAGACTGTGAGGCTATGCAGGGCAGAAATCAGGAGGTCTAATACCCAGCTGGAAATTACCCTGGCTTCAGCAATCAAGGATAACAAGAAATGTTTCTATAAGTATGTCAACAGCAAAAGAAAGACCAGAGGGAGCCTCCATCCCCTGCTAGATGCAGGAGGAAACATGGTAACAAGTGATGAGGAGAAGGCTGAGGTCCTTAATGCCTTCTTTGCCTCAGTCTTTAATAACAAGACTAGTTGTACTGAGGGAATCCAGCCTCCTCAGCCAGAAGATAGAGACTGGGAGAACGATCCCCCCACAATCCAGGAGACAGTCAGTGACCTACTGCATCACACAGACATACAGAAGTCTATGGGACCTGATGGGATACACCCGAGGGTGCTGAAGGAGCTGGCTGGGGTGCTCACCAAGCCGCTTTCCATCATTTACCAGCAGTCCTGGCTGACCGGGGAGGTCCCAAGAGATTGGAAACTGGCCAGTGTGACACCCATATATAAGAAGGGTCGGAAGGATGATCCAGGAAATTACAGGCCTGTCAGTGTGACTTCGGTGCCCGGGAAGCTGATGGAGCAGCTCATCCTGAGTACCATCACACAACACATGCGGGACAACCAGATGATCAGGCCCGGTCAGCATGGGTTTATGAAAGGCAGGTCCTGCTTGACAAACCTGATCTCCTTCTACGACAGGGCGACCCGCTTACAGGATGAGGGAAAGGCTGTGGATGTAGTTTACCTTGACTTTAGTAAGGCCTTTGACACCATTTCCCACAGCATTCTCCTGGCGAAACCGGCTGCTCATGGATTGGATGAGCACACACTTTGCTGGGTGAAAAACTGGCTGGATGGCCGGGCCCAAAGAGTTGTGGTGAATGGAGTCAAATCCAGTTGGCGGCCGGTCAGGAGTGGTGTCCCCCAGGGCTTGGTTTTGGGGCCACTCCTGTTTAACATCTTTATTGATGATCTAGACAAGGGGATCGAGTGCACCCTCAGTAAGTTTGCAGATGACACCAAGTTGGGTGGGAGTGTTGATCTGCTCGAGGGTAGGGAGGCTCTGCAGAGAGACCTGGACAGGCTGGAGCGATGGGCTAAGGCCAACTGTAGGAGTTTCAATAAGGCCAAATGCCGGGTGCTGCACTTGGGCCACAACAACCCCCAGCAGCGCTACAGGCTTGGGGAGGAGTGGCTGGAGAGCTGCCAGTCAGAGAGGGACCTGGGGGTGTTGATTGACAGCCGGCTGAACATGAGCCAGCAGTGTGCCCAGGTGGCCAAGAAGGCCAATGGCATCCTGGCTTGTATCAGAAATAGCGTGGCCAGCAGGGACAGGGAAGGGATCTTACCCCTGTACTCGGCACTGGTGAGGCCGCACCTCGAATACTGTGTTCAGTTTTGGGCCCCTCACTACAAAAAGGACATTGAATTACTCAAGCGTGTCCAGAGAAGGGCAACGAAGCTGGTGAAGGGTCTGGAGCACATGTCGTACGAGGAGTGGCTGAGGGAACTGGGGTTGTTTAGTCTGGAGAAGAGGAGGCTGAGGGGAGACCTCATCGCCCTCTACAACTACCTGAAAGGAGGTTGCAGAGAGCTGGGGATGAGTCTATTTAACCAAGTAATGAGCGATAAGACAAGAGGAAATGGCCTCAAGTTGTGCCAGGGAAGGTTTAGACTGGATATTAGGAAGTATTTCTTTACAGAACAGGTTGTGAGGCATTGGAATGCGCTGCCCAAGGCAGTGGTGGAGTCCCCATCCCTGGAGGTGTTTAAGAGGAGGGTCGACATAGCACTGAGGGATATGGTGTAGTTGGAAACTGCCAGTGCTAGGCTAATGGTTGGACTAGACGATCTTCAAGGTCTTTTCCAACCTAGATGATTCTGTGATTCTGTGATGATCCATATGTTCCAAACTGCTCCCTATGGCAGGTACTGAATTAGTACTTGGTGGTTCACAATGTCTCTGTGTGCTGACTTGAATAATACATTCCCAGAAAAATACAGAAGAATTAAAAATACAGAAGAGCAAGTTAATTCTCTTATTATTTGGTCAGTCTGGGTGTTTGAAGTTATGGATTCTCTTTTATTCCTTTTTTTATTCCTGAAGCTTGCAATTGCCACTTTGTCATAATTTTTTGCCCCCATCATTTGGGTCCATTCTATTTAATTTGGATCATTTGACTGATACCTTTGTGTTTCAAGCAGCATAATGCCACAAAAAATTATGCTGCATGCCTATGCACAGCTGAAGGGTAGCAATTATTTGCTGTGTGGGATTTACCACACAGGGATAAATAAAAATAAGAACCTTTTAAACAGTTTGGGCTCTGGAGAAAATGTATGCTAAGCAGTGCCCTGGGGCTTCCATAGGAGTGGTGGATGGGTGCTCTGAGATTGGGAGAACCCCTGGGTTACTGTAGGACTGACCTGAAGGATGATGAAGGGTGAGTTTCTATTCTTCACAGACTAACTGAAGCATATTTGATAAAAGCTTTGCAGTTTCTAGTAGAATACCTTTAACTTCAATATAGATATGTATTTTTGCCACATGACCTTTTCCATTTAAAATATGCAGTAAAATGTAGTATGAAGATGTTTGCCCTTAGAAAAGTCAATACACTCAGAAAAAGCTTGCCATGCTTAGTGATTGTTTCTTGGGGAAAAAAACACAACTTTTGAGTTTCTTGATAGAAAATAACTTTCCCTTTCTTTATGCAAAACTTCTAAATGTAAAGTAACATCTTCATTTACCAAGACAATTATCAGTACAGATGCTAATATTTTGACATTTACTTAGCATCTGTTGTTTAAAGAAAAAATATACATAGTATAATCTACACCAGGAATTTAAGCTACTCTGTAGCCCCGTGCTATGGGCAAAAGATGGAGAAGAATCATTTCAGCTGTTCCTAGACTTCAGGAACAGCTGAAATGTTACTGTGGTCTGCAGGCATTACTTCACAGCTTGTCTGTCACAAGACATAACAACTAATATCTGACAATGAGAAACAAAGGAGAAAAATGTGTTGCTAGCTAAAGAAATAGTTACACTTTTTTTGGTGGCAGAGCTAATGTAAGAATTTTCCCTCCCACCACACTGAAATCTCTGTCTCCCTCAGCTGGGATGTGGCAAAGTACCAAAACAAACCTCCAAAATAAAAACCACATCTTGACCTCCCTTTTGGTAAACTAAGCAGATGTAGCTCCTTTTATTTCTTACTGTTCTTGCAACATTTTATACTGAACACAAACCAGTGTGTAGGTGGGGCCATCGCCTCACGTACAAGCTCCAAATCACAAGTCCCCTCTTTATACATAATCTTCTTATACATCATTCTCTTATACCCATAATAGCTAGCAAATTTGCTCAAGACTACAAAAACAGCTTAAGATATACACTTGGAGAAGGAACCTCAGTCTTCTTAATTCTCTCCTGTACCCTTTCCACTGGATTGCTCTAACACACCATGATGTACTGTCCCAATTAAGTGACTTCTGTTCCCATTCAATAGAGTCAATCAATGTTCTGAGATACGTTTCAGTAGTACAGGTGTCTTTTTAATTTAACTAGCATAATAGCTCAGATCTGACCTCTTACCATGACTAAGTATCTTTCCACTACAGCACCTGGAGTTAGAGAGCCCCCAGCCATCTCCTTACTGTGATTATTCTGCCACATTAAAGTTAACTCTGAAATCTGGAAATTCCTAGTTTGTTTCAAATCGAACAGTCCAGAGTATACTCTCATACTCATCCATGTGAGGTTTTTACTGTTCTGTCATCAGGAAAACACAAAATGTTTAGAAAAAATTAGGACAAAAGTTGAAAACCTCTGCTTAAAAAAACCAAAGAAAAAAGATAACAAATATACTGTAAAAGTATTTGCAGATAGTTGGTTAAGGAACACATCAACTAAGAAATTCAGGTATTTACAAGGTAGAGGTTACCATGCACATCTGGTCCCCATAGAAGCCAGCTGCCAGTCCTAGTTATATGTCACAGTTCCTACCCTTGGCACTCATGGGAAGACTTAATTTCAGGATGACTGACCAAAGAACTTTAAATACAGGTAGCTACCTCAAATCTGTGTGGTTCAATGAGATCTACGACGACTGTAATGTATAGTGTTTCTAGTCTGCTAGCTAATAAGAGAAATTCAGTGGCCATGCATCTTCTCTTTCCCAACTGTGGTTAAACAGGACATCAGCCCTGAGCTCTAGGTACTCAGTGTCACTTAGGGAAAGGGGTTTTTGTCCTCCCTTTGCAATGGTCCAGCTCTACTAGCTTGGGAGGAGCCTATACTCCTTTTTGTGGGACTAGCACATTCCCTTCAGCCTTGTATTTAGACCTAGAGTCTTTTTTCCAACACGTAGGTCTCCCTAAATTGACCTCTATTGTGGATACTTTTTTATAGATTCGACATGCTTACACTGCTGGGTTTTTACCTCATGGTAAACTAATAACTGATGGCAATAACACCTGTCTTGTTCCCTGCTTCATTTTTACAGGTAGTTATTGTCTAAAAAGGATCAAAATACAAGAATGTTCCGTATACCACATGCATATCTTTTATAGCATACTGTTGATCTCGAGCTTAGGAAACACATTTCCACTTTTTGACTCTTTCCATTGTATTTCTAAAGGGGAACAGAGGAAACAAAAGAAACAAAAAAAGATTTAATTCTATCTCTAACTCCTTTTCCTGAGCTGCTTCTCTCTCAGTTCAGCCTCAAAATTATGTCTAGAAAGTGGCAGGAAGCAGCTCAACACCACTGCCAAACAATATAGGAGGGATAAGACTGTGCTTAGTACACAGGATCCAGAACAGGGTTTCCCTCAGGCAAAAAGCAAAGCAAAGACATTTGAGGTAAGGATTACTGAGTGGAGGAAAGAAACAGTAAAGGTGAAGAGAAAATAGCAGGGACTAGAATCAAGTCATTGGGACAGAGAGATTAGAGTCGAAAGTAGGTTAAAACCAAGAACAGGGAAGGAAAAGTGGGCATATCGTTAGGAGAAGAACTGGAATAATTTTACTGAATTGATTTGTAGTCATGTTTTGAAGGATGGCAGAAATGCAAGTCACAGTTGCAGTACATAAATAGAAATGATGACAGAAGGCAGGAATATTTGAGAAAGTCAAAACCTCAGTGATATCCAAGACTGTACCAGGTGTTTTCCCATCTTGCATATACTGTTTGTTTGGAATGAATAGCATGTAAGGCAATCTCAGAGGATTTCAGGTACCTGTGATATTTTTTTCCTTTGGGGCTGTCAGGGAATCTTTCATTTCTCTGTGTCCTTCCCAGCCTGTAAAGTCTCTGGAGAAATGTCTGTATGGGAAGATAGATGCACAGGCACTTCACAGATCAGTATCAACCATATTACCAAAATAGCCCTGATGAAACTGTTCACAGATTGATGGACATCAAACACAACTGCTTTGTATAGAATATACATCAAGATTTCTCTCCTAAACTTCTAGCAATGGTGGTACAGTTTTTAAAGATATCTTATATTTGCGAGTTGGCAGCAATTATGTCCTACACTTTGGGTAAGGACATAACACAGGGTACAGATGATTCTTAGCAGATACTTTGTTTGCCCACACCTGGATCTATTGCACCTGTATACAGCTACATATGAGTCCGCCTGTGTGTTCTGTTCAGAAAGTTGGAAACTTTGTAAGCGATAGATCAGCTCTGTGCTAGAGGAGGTTTGTCAGCTTCATTTTCCTCTGTTATGAAGACATGATATGGAGACAATTTTGTTAGATGACAGGCACACCGTAACTCATGTACTGAAAGGATATCCTTATATTATTGCTGTCTTGGTAAATGCAAGAATACTTCTCTTCATCTTGCACTGTGAGAGGTATTTTAATTGAAATTCTGGTGCTGGTGAAACAAATATGGTTCTGCCCTTGACTTCGTCAGAGTGAAATTCCATTGTGCATTTGTTACATGATGAAATGCCCATATACAGATGCAACTGTCCCTTTATCAGCAGTAGTATAAATTGAGATTACTTCTGTTTGGCATACATAAACTGAGGTTAACACTTACATAGGCAATTTTTCCTAAAACCCCCACAAACATATCTCCTACTGACAAAAGTTTCAGGGGAAAAGATGTCAGAAACGCAAAGTGGACCAATCTCAGGAGGTCTTTGCAAAGAACTTCTTGCCACTAATTCTTGGTGAGACAACCAATATATTGACCTCTCTTTTAATAGTGATATGCACAAAATAGCATGAGGACTGGCAGCGGTTCCTTTAAGAAGAGAAGGATGACACTGAGTCAAGTATTGTGGTTTGAGTGATAGCTAGCAGGGGGCTGGTTTGTAGCTATGGACCATGGCAGTCACAGTCCATGAGAAGCTTGTTTAAAAATAAAAAAAAAAAAAAGATTTTCAGTATAAACAAAGTACTTCTCAAATAGCTGAGTTTGTGATTAAGAATGTAACGAATCTGGAATATCCAGTGAGATTATTTTTTCCAGGCCATTTAGAGAAATGCAGCTGAACAAGCCACAGAATGGTGGAGACAGAATTTGCCTGAGATGAGAGCAGGCTGTCCTAGAGCTGATTGTATCCTTATATATCACAAGATGTGATCAAGCGACTGTAAGCTATAGCAATTTCATTAACTATTACCTGCAGCAGGAACAGTCTGAGCCTGTTTCGACAAAGGTTAAAAAAAGAATGCCCCGGTTTGTCTATCTGGATCATCAAACTGAGACTTAATTCTCCCAAACTACACACCTTATAAAGAGCTAAATAGAAAGGCAGTGTGAGTCTTGTTAATGAGAAGAATTTTACAGTGTTTCAGACTACAAGAGGCAGGATGATCACAGATGAAAGAAGAATGCTATAGAGAAAAGATTATGAAAACTGAACTGGAGCAGCCTATTGAAAATGGAAGCCCTAGACAAACAGCCTCAAAAAATTTCAAACCCTGTTTAGAAGATCACAGGATCACAGGTGGCTTGGCAATTCTACACAAGAAGGCAAGATAAGATTTGTTAGGATGGGATATCTAAATGAAAACAGAGCCAAGTGGGGCTATTGAAGTCCAGAAATATATATGTGATTCAGGAAACCAGTCCAAAGTTGGAACACCTAAAACGGGTAGACACATGATTTCTCATTGTTTAAATTTAGAAGAATCTTAAGACTTTATTATTTTGAACATAAAGCCATCCATCTCCATTTAAAAAAATATCTCAAGAAACCAAAAGAACCGAACCAGATCTTCTAGTGTATGCAATAGATCCCCTGAAAAGCTTAGGTTTCCATCACAGCATACAGAATCCATATTTAGATTCAAAATATCAGACTCAGTTTTTTCTGTTATAATTTTTGACTTTTCTTTTTTTTCTCATATATATCATGAGAGTATTAGAGCTTACCTTAAACCATTCTTAAAAGATTTAAGTTTATACAAAGAGCTTTTTTTGGAAAAGTTGAACTTTGCCTGTGACATAGATATGGAGCAATAGAAAAAAAAAAAAAACAAACCAGGAAAATGAAAATGCTTAAAGCCACTCTGAGTAAACATCATGCAATCTGTTTATAAAGTGAAAGAAACAAGATATTACCACCATGAAGTAAAATAAATTACCAAAACAGAATAAACTCACTCCTTGGATGGACAAAAAAATGAAGCAACTTGATAACAAGAGATGTCTGTTCTAGAAGAAATAGTAAGTTCAGGGAATACTTATAATCATTTCCCAAACATTGTTAACTATAAATGAGAATTGTGAATGATTTTACAGATTTTCTTCAAAAAATATCAGTGGGAAATTCAGCTGAAAGATGTGATCGCTGCTACATGCCTGGTAATAATCCACAATAGTTAAAAGAACACTCAGTACAAGGGCAGTCATTACTAATGAAATGAGAGAGCTGTAATCAACTAGACAAAGAGTCACCAGGTAAAACAAGAGTGTCAAAACAGATCTGGTAAACAAGCAGATGTACTAATCGAGGCAACATTCAGAGCGTCATTAGCAAATGCTCAGTTGGAAGGATCTTCATTTGTAGTACTGGATGCAAGGCAAAGCTACATATAAAGAAAATTCTTCAAAAGATAACTAATTCACACCAAGCAAGGCTTCACATTTAATAGTAACACTGACAGTACTCTGTGTCCCAGAATTTGACTGAAGGGTGGATTCAAGGAGAAGTTGCCATGGCTAGTGAAAGGAAAAAAACACAACAAAAAAACTCAATGCTAGAGTGTAACATTGAAGGATATAGACGTCTTACCTGATGATGAGTGGTAAAAATGTGTGTCTCAGCATAGGATACCAGACTTATTGAAGAATGTTAGCTATTAAAGTAACACTGGATGCAGTAATAGATTGAAATCCTTTGGAAAAGGTTGGGCTGAAATAGGAATCAATTTATCACCATGTACTTTGAGGCAGCTACTAAGATATGTGTTCACAGGCTGGTGAACTGTGGGGAGATGGATTAACTTCTGTGGGCTTTGGTGTCATGGATAATGGTATTATGGTAAGTCAGCAAATTGTTAAAAACCTTTTTCCACAATAAGAACAACTCTTCAGATCAGTACTTCAAATGAAATGAATCCCCTTGCAGTGATCCTGGCTGGGACCTGCCTGCCCGAGGGCAGCTCTGCTGAAGAGGTCCTGGGGGTCCTGGTTGGCAGCGAGCTGAGCCTGAGACAGCAGTAAGCCCCAGCAGCAGTGACAGCCAAGAGCATCCTGTGCTGTATTAGCGGGAGCACAGCCAGCAGATTGAGGGAAGGGACTATTCCTCTCTCCTTAGCACTTGCTGCTTCCATTCTTGGAGTTTTTCAAGACCTGACTAGATAAAGCCCTGAACAACCCAGCCTGATTTCAGAGCTGACCCTGCTTTAAGCAAAAGGTTGAACTAGAAACCTACTGAGGTCCCTTTCACCCTTAGTTATCCTATGAACCTACGATCCTAATCAAGTGAAAAGATATTATTTTTACACAACGGACAAAAGGAGAAAAAGTATGTGGGTGCAAAAGGGTCATCATCATGCTTTTTCCATGTTATTTGTTTTGGACTAGAAATATGGTACATGATAAATATGCATAGACAACAGAAAACTAACTCCGAAGACCTTTGCCTTCAGAGAGATTTTAAAGGGTTCTAAATAACTAAGGCAAAAACTTAGCATTCATCTTTTCTGATTAAAGTGAAACTGATCAGAAGTTTGTGATCATCACTTAGGTTGTAGACTAAGACTCACAAGAAAAAGTCATGTTTGTATTGAACTCTTCCAGGCCCTGCACCATTCACTGTTAGAAAAGCTGCCCAGAGGACCTCAGTAGAGAAGTATCACTGCCATGATATTCCACCCGGCTATACCTATGATTTAAGGTATCATACTGAAAATGATAGGAAAGTTATAAGAAAGTGTGAATTTACAGAAAAGCTGTATGTCTTATTGTGAGAGTGTCAGCTGGGGATTGTGTAACAGACCAAAAGATGTAGCTCTTCTTCAGACTTTAAAACAAATGCCTCTTTCTGATGAAGGAACCTAAATAGATAAATAAATAAATAAAGGCCCAAGTCCTATGAGGACTATAAGCCAATAATGGATTTCCAAGACGGCAAAGTGACTGCTTGGTTTTTGAGTCCCAGATACCGTGCCTTCTGCAGTGATCCTAACCAAAGACTGTTATACGATGAGGAGTTATTGATCCACACAGCAGCTGACCTGAGTAGGTGTAGACGTGTGCTTTACTGCATATATTATTTGGCCGTTAGGACTGTGCTGTACTGCACAAATCCCTTGACGTAGGTTCACCAGTGAAGACGCCACCAGCATATCCTTATCTTGAAGCAAAGCAGCATGTTTTCATATAAACATCCTTTTGCTCAACAGTAGAAATGATTAATAGAGTTGTTTACTTACAGGAAAACCCAATAAAGACTGCAACGCTGGTGAACCTCACGATGGACAAGGTATGTGCCATGTGCCATGCCCTGACTGAAGGTCTGTCAGATGCTGCATCATCACAGCATTCCCAGAATCAGAATGAGTTTATGATTTTGTAACTTAGTATATCTTTTCTGGGATATTAATGAAATAGTTGTCTTTCTTGGAAGTCTGTGTGGTTTTCTTGTTGCGATCCAAAAACAACCAGCACCTCCAAGTACAAAACACCTTATAAAAGAAAAAGTCATTATCAGACAGCTACTTCTCAGCTAATTGTGAGCAAGAGAAGACCAAAGAGCTCTAAAACTTTATAGTTTCTTTAGTCCCCTAATTATTGCCTTCATGGACTCCAGACACTTCTTGAGTAATCAACCTGAGTACCAGTACTGAGAAAGCTTTTTTGTCACTGTCCACAGATCAAGATCTTTAATACTTTAATACTTGTGGAGAAGAGCGAAACAAGAGGCTCCATTTTGGACACAGCCTAATAGGTAAGGATTCAGAGATTGTCTCTTCTTTGCCATTTGAAGTTTATAATGACACTAACGTAATTTATTCAGTATCAGCAGCCCAGCTAGGTGGTTCTAGATGGGTCTGGGGGTGTTCAGATTTTCACTTCACTGCAACATACAGTCCTGGACAGCTGGGCTGATAATCTCCAGCAGGCACAGGGCTATGTAATGGGCAGAATGCATGTGGAAAGCTGTTCTGAGATCTCCACAAGCTCTCAAATCCCCAAACCAGCTAAAATGCATTAGAGATTACATGACTGACAGATTTATGGTACCAAATAAAAGCAATGACATATTCAAGTAGAAGGAAAAAAAAAAAAGAAAAGGAAAAAAAAAGGAATCCTGTGAAGTCAGATAATTTCTATAAGGGTGACCAATTTTGTACAGCTCTGATGGTGTTCTGAGATGCAGGATTTAGGATCTCCAGGGCCCATGTGAGCTGGTAAAATAATGTAGGAAACTGAAAAGTTACAAAAAGAAATGTTTCACTTGGGAACAGAGCAAGCAATAAACCTAGCCAGACACAGTGTTTTTGGCTTACGATGTGAAAGAACATACAACATTATATCACAAGAGCTTATGAATGTGTGAAGCAGGAAGCCCAGATATACTTAGCAGACATAAGTATTATTTCCCCAACACCAGCTTTCTTTCTAGCCCCATTGTTTCCTGGTTTGATTATGCCCTGAAGCACAATAGCTGTTCCCCTTATAAGTGACTTTATCTGTGGTGACTCCATATAAACATGCTTTTAATACTGTTACACTGTTACATATCATGTAGCAATTCCTTACATAGGTTATTTACGCAGTTTGTAAACAAATACTTTTTTGTGTTCCTTTCTATGCAGTTACACCTTCTAGTATGCTGATGTAAGTAAAAACAGAATACCTTATTAAGCATTATTTTATATATCTTTTCTAGTCTTTCAGTCTCTCCTCTAATAGAGGGTTTTCCACGACTCTTATTATTTTTATCATGTACATCCGCTTACAACATCACTGTAATATTATTCCTTAATTTGTTTGAAGTGAGTAGGTCAGACTTCCTTGTTAAGGCATGGCATTGTTTAAGACATTGTTAACACAGTCTTTCACACGGATCAGTTTCCCATGTTGGTGTTCAAATATTTTTTTTTCCCCAAGTAGTTACTTAAGTAGTCTCCAAGAGGTTGTACAAAGAGTGGAACTTGTTTTTAGCAAGGTTAACTTTCCCAGAAACAAAGTTTCCTTGACAATTTGCAGCCTACTGGCCTAGTTTTGCAATGTTGCGGATTAATCTTAATTTCTTGGTTATAAAGTTTTTCCCCTTCTTCCTTTTTTGTATGATGAAAAGGAACTTTGTGGGTGTATATAATAAAGCTATTTAAGGCACCTAAGTCTGTGGATCATGTTCTAGTATATCTTGTTTCTAGATGTTAACCAGTTTCTCACCTTGGAGGTTCATTATCTCTTACCCTGTGTCTATTTAGCTCCTTAATTGCTTGTTTAGTGGATTGTTTGAAATGCTTTCTGAAATCCAAATAAATTAGTTAGATATCCTTTACTGACTGTTTAGCTGAAATACCACAACCTTTATTGCTCATTACAAACCCATACGATTTTAACAAGGTGATTTATAGTTCTCACTCCAATTACATTTTCAGGCTTCCTGTTCAGATCCACTTTGTTCATTTTTGGTGGTACATTAAAGGTTGTTACTGATCTAATCCTTCAAATCTGTTGCTGATTTTTATAACTAAGCAGCTCAACTATTTAACTGTTAAATTCTTTCAAAACTATCCGATGAAAGCTAGCATGTTGTGCCATGGATGTTCTATTCTGTAATATTAATTATTTAGAAACACAGAATCATAGAACAGTTTGGGTCAGAAGGGACCTTTAAAGGTCATCAAGTCCACCCCCCTGCAACAAGCAGGGACATCTTCTACTAGATCAGGTTGCTCAGAACCCTGTCCAACCTGACCATGAACATTTCCAGGGATGGGGCATCTACTACTTCTTTGGGCAACCTGTTCCTGTGTTTCAACACCCTCACTGTGAAAAATTTTTTCCTTATGTCTAGTCTGAATCTACCCTCTTTTAGTTTAAAACCATTAACCCCTTGTCCTATTGCTACATGCCATATTGAAAAGTCTGTCCCCATCTTTCTTATAAACCTCCTTTAAGTATAGAAAGGCTGCAGTAAGGTGTCCCCAGAGCCTTCTCTTCTCTAGGCTAAACAACCCCAAATCTCTCAGCCTTTCCTCACAGGAGAGGTGTTCCATCCCTTTGATCATTTTTGTGGCTCTCCTCTGGACCCACTCCAACAGGTCTTTCTTGTACTGAGGACTCCAGAGCTAGACACAGTACTCCAGGTGTGGTCTCACAAGAGCGGAGGGGCAGAATCACCTCCCTCGACCTGCTGGCCATGCTTTTTTTGATACAGCCCAGGATACAGTTGGCTTTCTGGGCTGTGAGCAAACATTGCTGGCTCATGTCCAGCTTTTCATCCAGCAGAATCCCCAAGTCCTTCTTTACAGGGTTGCTCTCAATCCCTTCATCCCCCAGTCCGTATTGATACTGGGGGTTGCCCCAACCCATGTGCAGGACCTTGTACTTGGCCTTGAACCTCATGAGGTTCACATGGGCCCACTTCTCGAGCTTGTCAAGGTCCCTCTGAATGGCATCCTGTCCCTCAGGTGTGTCAACCACACCACTCAGCTTGATGTCATCTGCAAACTTGCTGAAGGTGTACTTGATCCCACTGTCTATGACATTGATGAAGGTATTAAAAAGCACCTGTCCCAGAGCGGCGCCACTCGTCACTGATCTCCATCTGGACATTAAGCCATTGACCACTACTCTGTGGATGTGACCATCCAGTTTAGTTCCTTATCCTTCTCTTTGGGTGCTTCTGTGTTCAGTAGGGCCTTAACTTTATGTGAAAAGATTAGCCTCCATCCTGGGTATCACTTTTAACAGAGAATCATGATATAAAATAATTAGTTCCTTTCATGCCATTTCCTTTTTTTTTTTTTTTTTTTCTGTTTTGTTCAGATTCAGATCACTTCCCCAAGGTTTTTGTGTGATTCACAAATTCATTATGACTTTCTAATTCTAATACTTCTCCCAAGGGATTATGGATGGCCCTTACCTGATGTTGACAATGCTGCTGTCCCTGGGCTAGAGTGAATCATCTCCTGGACAGACTGCAAACAAAACTTCTTACTGAAATGACTAGTACTTTATTTAACTTTAAAAAGCCATTAACCTGTTCAGAAGGAAAACAGCTTTTCTGACTGGAAGGAGGATGTCCAAGCCTGGGCATCTAATCTTCTGTATGTTGAAAACTGTGATTCATGTAAACATGTAGAGTGCTCATTAGGTCTCATGCAAACACACAGGAAGAATGTGCATGTTTCCTTACAGAGTCTTCATCAAGATGATGCAGAATAATAATTGGACAACTTGCTAATAGATGTAGAGAGAGCAAATACCTTGGGATACCAAGGCAAGGATATTTCTGGTGGATTTCTAACTGAATTGTTTAACTTGCTCCTTTGGGCCAAGCAAAGCTAGAATTACTTTAGAGCTTTCACTTCTGTTATTCTATCAATACTTGTTTGTATGACTTCTAGTACTGCCTTTCAAATTCCCTGTAATACTGTATCTTGCATTTTGCCTGTCATAACTTACACTGCTTTCTTTTAAATTTGAGTATGGTCCTTCTGCTGCTCTTTGCGGAAAAAAGGCTTCAGCTTTCATAAACTGCCACACCTACAGACTCGAGCTGTGAGAGCTTTATAAGTGAATATTCAAACACTTTAACCCTTCCAAAGCTTACATTTTTTTGCCATAAAACACCCATTTCTCCATGTTTTTAAAGGCCTGAAAGTGGTTTTCCATTGTATAAAGAGAGATATCTTTAAACTGCACCAGAGGATGTCTTCCCAAAATACTCACAGAGGTCTCAGCAGATCCAGATATCTGTCCTGAACACCATTGTGCCCCAATCATCTCCTGCTAGAGCCATGCTGTTTGATACAGGGTAAAGCAGAGACTGAAACCTCAAGCAAGGCAACACCAGCAGGTGTAGTTACTGATGGCGTACATCATCAGTTCCTGCCACCAGAAACCAAACAGGATGGCTAATTTTTACAGAAATTGAAAACAAATATTATCAGCTGGACAGAAATTTCAATTTTAAATTAGAATGGAAATGATTTGAAATCAATAAAGAAGAGGAAAATTGTTAAGATACTGGAAAGCGACAAAATAGATTCTAATTTATTCAGATTACAGAGCTTTCGAAGTACAGAAATATTCCTTAATTCAAAGGAAACAGATGAACTGCTAGCTAAAAATGGCAAAAAACTGCCTTGACTTTCATGTCGGAAGGACAGTTATTTTCTACAGTTTTTGCAACGAGCTAAAATGAGCAATTTATTTTGTATTTATTTGTCTTCAGACATGTTTCTATTTATGGCCCCATCGTATGCTCAATGGAGTCTTAAAATAATGAGACCGGGTTCACTGGATGACTCAGTGGATCGGCATGTAGAAGAGGGTGAATGCAGCCGCTCTGTGACTGAAATAGGGGCAGGATGGCAGCAAGTGAGCCTCATTACTCCCTGATGGGTGTCTGTGGGATTCTGTGGAAGCAGCTGGTCCTGTCCCAGCATGACATTTCTGAAATAGCCACAGTTAGTATTCTACATCCCTGTTGGTCTTAGCAGTTGAAAGGCTAAAGGCTAAATAAATGGTCGTGAAAAATATTGTCTCTCAAATTTTGTGAGCACTGGGGTCAACCTGAAGAAAGATGGTGGTTAAGGGTGAAATGCTTCCATTACAGCCACCAGTAGCACACACACTGTGTCGACTAATTACAATTTTCTCTGTTCAATAATACCATACCTGGTACAGGTGCCCATGCGCTGGCAGGGGGGCTACAGGGCGGCCTCTGTGAGGAGCGGCCGGGTCTGCCACATGTCAGACATGGCCAGTTCCAACACACCTACTGCAGGGCATGGCTGATCCCCCTGGCCAAGGTGGTGGCACCTTGGGGAAAACGTGTGTAAGAAAGGGCAAAACACCACCCAGAAGAATGTGAGGAAAAACAGGTGAGAGAAACAGCTCTGCAAGCACCAAGGTGAGAACAAAAGAAGAGGGAAGAGGTGCTCCAGGTGCCATAGCAGAGATTCCCCTGCAGCCCATGGGAGAGACCATGGTGGAGCAGGTGTTTCCTAGCAGCTGTAGAGGACCACAGTGCAGAAGACATCCACATCACAGCTCATGGAAGACCCCATACTGGGGCAGGCGGATATTTTCCAAGGAACTGCAGCCCATGGAGAGCCCATGGTGGAGCAGCTTGTGGAGCAGGTTTATCCTGAAAGACTGCAGCCTGTGGAAGGACCTGCACCATTGAGATTGGGGAGGAGGTAGAGAAATTGGGAATGAAGGAGTGAAGTTGAGCCTGGGAAGAAGGGGTGCATGGAGAGAAGGTATTTTATCTTTTATCTTTTTTTCCTCACTATTAAATCTATTTTAGTTGTCAAGAAATTAAATTAATTGTTCCTCAGTCTGTTTTGCCCATGATGGTTGAAGGTAAGTTATCTCTTCATCTTTATCTCAATCCATGAGCTTTTCCATCTTATTTTCTGACCCATCCTGTCGAGGAGAGGGAGAGAGCACCTGGGTAGCAGTCTGGCAGGCAGACAAATTCAACCCACCACAGACAGCTCTCAGGAACACTAAATTAACTAATTTTTTATTTTAAAGAAATAATTTCCTTTTTTTTTTTTTTTTTTTTTTAACTGAAGTATTTCTCAGTTCTGAAAATAACAGACGACATTCTTACCTGTGTTAGAAAACTTGCATCCTAGGAGTGAGTAAGTGCTTGCTAATGGAGAGTTGAATTTATCCCCAGAAGACTGTTAGAGAGTTTTTCTAGTCTAGCAACTTTGCATGTCATGTAAGTGCAGTTGCAGACCAGTATGTGCCATCCTTTTTCAGGAACTATGTCCAAGAAACTATCTGTCCTGCTTGAGGCCAACCATTTTCTGATGAACAGGATAACTCCATTCTAAGGTTGACAAGACTTTAATTAGAATTTACATAACTCTGCCTTCTCCTCTTGTAAGGAAGTCTGTCAGGACTTTGTAGTTATTTTATAAAATCCAACAGAATTTTTATGCTTCTAAGAATATATTATGAATGCACCTTAATTAGAAGGTACGTTGTTTTAGACACTATCTTGTGATGAAGATGTATTTTGATAAGTGTGGAGAGTGAAAATTCTCTGAGTACCTTCTTGTTGAATCTATTTCTCCATCGATTCTCAGAGCCAGATCCAGCTGGCCTGGCCAAGGGGCTTCATTTTAGAGAATGTGGCATCAGTTGATTACAAAGATAGTGGCAAACTTGTGAAAGTAACTTCAGGTGAGTACTGATGTATGTTTCATCTGTAGATCAACACTCCAAAGTCTGTACAGTGAAGGTGTGCATAAGTCTATACAAATAATTGAAATTAATTACATTCAGTCAAATACCAGCTTCTAAATAGGCCTTTCTTAAAAATAATTTAATTTTTATGCTTCTGTTTCTATGAAATTGTTCCTCAAAACCTAGACAAGACTGAGATTACTTATGAGCTAATATTGTATCTGCCGCCAAGAGTCTATGAGATCCCATAGAAAATGGAAGAAATTACTGCAGCTTTATTAAAAACAAGCAAACAAACAAACCTTAGCATTCCAATGGGAAGATATTGTAGCTCTCATAGCACTGTTTTTCTGTACTCTGCTGTCCCCAAGGAAAGTATGTATTGAAATGGACGTCATTGGTACAAATGCTTAGCAGCTACTTCCGGATATAGTTAAGAATAGACTGTTCTGCAATATTTTTTTAATTAATTACAAGGTGCATTTTTTATATAAGACAATGTTTTCTTACAATTCTATTTTCCTTCAGAAAATGGTCCAAATTCCTTTTTGTTCACCCTGTTATTATTGAATTTATAACTTCTGTATATTTTCTATTATTCTTTTGCAATTAATGTGGATTTGTACTAACTTATGTTGTTTATTCTGCTTAAAAAAAAAAAAAAAGTTTATCCATTGGCAACAATAGCATCACCTGAATATAAATATTTACTCTGAAAATACATGGTGAATATTTGCCATCATATTATGTGTTAAGGTTAATTTATTCAGTTGCTCATGTTTTTTTTTTCTCACCACTGCACAAGATTTTTCTATTCCAAATTTTCATCTTTGTTAGTACTGTTATTTCCCTCTCTTTCACTCAATTTCCTTCAATTTATTGGGAACATTTTTTTATTTACTAACTTTAAGACTAACGTTAAATTAGTGAATAATCTCAAGTTTTTTATATACTTTAAAATAATATAAAAATAATCCAATACTGAGCTAGACAAATGTATGAAGAATTCTTTACACAGTCACACTCTTCTGTTAGAAGCCTAATAAGGAATAAATAGCTCCCATACTGTCAGTTAAATGGTGAGGGATTAAGAGTAGGCCATTTTATTGACAGACAGGGAAATACCAATTTTGGCTATACTGTTGTGGCTAGATGAATTCTGTGCTATTTTAAGGAACATATTGATGTGAAAATTTTAATTACAGAATTGGTATTCTGTGATCAGTTTACTAGTACGTCATTCATTGAAAAGCTATAATTCTCTGACCCTCCTCCCTCCATATCTTATGGTTACAATAAGTTAATTAATAAATATGAGCTCGAAGGGAGGAATATCTGCTTCCCTGCAGGACAGCAAGAAACTTTGTCCAATATTATACACCACAATCTGGCTGAGTACAGAGTAGAGATTAGCCAATTCCTGCTGTAAATTTGAAGTTGGCCATCTCATTATTCATAAATATGAAACAAAAGAAAAAACATGAACCATCTGAACTGTGTTATTCACTATCATTTCAGTGACTTTGTATACTAATATTTCAAACACAGATCTGTGAAAGAAAATTAAAGTTTATGCTGAATCTACCTTCATAGAAGCATAGAATAGTTTGAGTTAGAAGGGATCTTAAAGATCATCTAGTTCCATGCCCCTGCCACAGGCAGGGACACCTTCCACTAGATCAGGTTGCTCAAAGCCCCGTCCAGCCTGTCCTTGAACACTGTCAGGGAGGGGGCAGCCACAGCATCTCTGGGAAACCTGTTCCAGTGTCTGACAACCTTCACAGTAAAGAATTTCTTCCTTTTATCTAATCTAAGTCTACCCTCTTTCAGGTTAAAAACATTACCCCTCATCCTACCACTACACTCCCTGACATAGAGTCCCTCCCCATCTTTCCTGTAGCCCCCTTTAAATACTGGAAGGCCGTTATAATATCTCCCCAGAGCCTTCTTTTCTTTAGGCTGGACAACCCCAACTCTCTCAGCCTGTCCTCACAGAGGAGGTGCTCCAGCTTCTCGATTGTCTTTGTTGCCCTCTGGACCTGCTTGAGCAGGTCTATGTCCTTCTTATATTGGGGGCCCCAGAGCTGGACACAGTATTGCAGGTAGGGTCTCATGAGAGCAGAGTAGAGGAGGAGAATGACCTCCCTCAACCAACTGGTCACAGTTTTCTTGATGCATAAACTCTCAATCAGCTCCTTATCCATCCCCAGGAGGAGCTCCATGCACTTCACTTGGTCATTGACACAGAGGGCAACATTCCCTCCTCATCTCACCTGCCTGTCCTTCCTAAAGAACCTGTATCCTTTTGTTCCAACATTCCAGTCATAGGAGCCATCCTATTGTGTTTCTGTGATGCCAGTAAGATTGTAGCCCTGCAGGCGTGCACATGTCTCTAGCTTATCTTGTTTATTCCCCTACATGCATTTGCACAGAGGCATTAAAGTTGGGCCCGGCTGAAGCTGACTTACTGGCTGGAATTCCTTTGTGTTGCTCTTCAGGTGCTCTTCTGCTGACCTTCTCCAGGCTCTGGGAAACTATTGCTGGCACTGGCATCAAACTGGTAGGAGTGGGATGGATTGAGATTTCCTTCCCCCAGCAACTTTAGTTTAAACTCTGCTTCACAGAATCACAGAATCACAGAATCATCAAGGTTGGAAAAGACCTGGAAGACCATCTTCACCAGCTTGGCAAGCCTATGACCGAAGATGTTCTTTCCCTTCTCTGACAGATGGATCTCATCAGCTCCCAGTAGCCCAGGTTTCTCAAAGTGAGTCCCATAGTCTAAGTAGCCAAATCCTTGGCTGTGGTACCGGTCCTGTAACCATTTGTGGATTTGCCAAATTCAACGGGACCTTTAAACCCCTTCCCTTTGACTGGGAGGATTGATGAAAAAACTACCTGTGCTCCAGAGTTCCTTACTGCTCCCAGAGCTCTGTAATCTTTCTTGATATTCCTCAGATTGCTCCTGGCTCTATCACTGGGGCCCATGTGAAACAACAGTAGCGGATAATAGTCAGTGGGCTGTATGAGCTTCAGCAGTCTCTCAGTGACATCCCTGATACAAGCCCCTGGTAAGCAGCACGCCTCTCTAGAGAGCATGCCATGTCAGCAGATGGGTGCCTCTGTACCTCTCAGAAGAGAGTTGCCTACTACTATCATCCATCGACTGTTCTTAGTGTACTGGTTGTTATACAGGAGCAGATTGGGCTGCCTTACTCAGCTCCAGCATCTCTCCTGATGTGATGGGTCTTTCTTCTTCAGTTAGGTGGAGAGTAAAAGTGACTGCTTAGAAACTGAGGATGGGAATATCATTCACTGGTCAATTAGTGATGTTAAATTTGCCATAATCCTGTCAAGTTTTGAAGAAAATGTAATGTTGTAACTTTTAAAAGGATCAACAAGTAAAATAAATAAGAGGCTCATTAGAATGCAGAAGAATGGTAAAATAGACAACCAAATTTGCTACTGGATTTTAATACTTTTCAAGAATTGCGTGTCTTTTGGATGTAGCAACAGGTGTCAATATAGGTAAATATGAGATTAGATATGCCTTGAAGAGAAGATATAGTCAAGCATTATTAGATTATTTCACATGAAGTCTGGAATTAACTAGAAAATGGGTAATACAAAGATACAAAATCAGGTGCTGAAGTAAGTCCATTAGTGAGCAGACTGCACATGGTTCTGTGTGTGAGATTTGTAAATTACTCAGGTCCTCGTTTACAATAAGGAACTTAATGAGAAATAAGATTCAGATTATCATGGTAACGTAGCTGCAATCACTAACATTTGCATAGAGATGCTTTAGTTCTGGTTTTCCTGTGATTTATGTTGTAGTGGCAAATTCTGTTACAGCACTTCTTGGTTGGATTTATTCACAGTTACTTTTTCCAGGTTATGACTGGTCATATATTTCATGCACCTTTTTAGCCATATATGACACTGGTTTTGTGCCTTTTGTTTTAGGGAGTGTATGATAGCACGTTTTTTCTAAACAACTATATTGTTACTTGTTTAGTTCTCTCTCTGTATTTCTATCTTTGTAGCTTACCCTTAGTCACATCTATATGGAGTTAACCTACGCTATATTTAGCATTCATCTGTATGCAGACAGATATTTTCTTGAATAAACTGACCAGAAGTTCTTAATGTGGCATCAGATTAAAAATACTGTGAATGGTATTTTTGCTAACTGAGGACTGGTTGAAGTTATGTTGTTAGAAATTACTAGTACATAAAAAAAATATGCAGTCATTTCCCACTGGATTTGTTTCCATAGTGATGAGAAGGTTTTGATGTTAGCGACTCTGTGGATATTTCAGATTTGGGTTTTGATCCAATTCCTAAAAACACCTTTTGGAACTAAGGTTTTGTATTCTGCTGCGATTATTCTAACTTTGTATAACATCACAATCTATGACCATTTTTCTTCGAAGACTATAATACGAGGGTGAGATTTATCTTAGTTAGCTTAGACATTTAAAATTAGTTGTCTAAATCTAAACTCCTCATTTTAAACTACTTTTATGTTCAATAGAAAAAAAATCTGCCACTTCTCTTCATACAATAAACACGTAAAGTTGCATAGAATGAATTTTACCCAATATCTAGGGCTTTAGTGCTATGTTACTCTGGGGTGTTTTTTGTGTTGCCTCTTATCTGACATCTGGACACATGTGGGAATCTGTTGCTTGAAGTAAGTGATACATTACACTTGAGACACATGTATAATTTTGTGTGGCTTGAACACTGTTTTAATGTGTGGTCATTCTCATTTAACCAAAGACAAGTTAACCTGTGCATAGATAGCTTCAGTCAAACATTATGAAGAAAAAAATCCTAGGAAAGTAACTGACTCACATCATTTATTCTCTTTCATTGAAGACTGACCTTGACAGCACCTCAAGTCTGCTCATGTTCCGCACAGGGTAATCAAAATATTTCTGAAGTCTAACTGTAGGCTTCAGTGCAAAACAGTGAATAATGGCTTGGGAGTCATGAGAAGAGGCTAAGCTACCATTTGATGATCTAAGCACATAGATGCTCAGATACTGATCTAAGCCCCACTAGCTCTATAGCAACGAGCCACAGTCTGAGCTATTCCCAAATTCAGTTCAGTGTCTTATTCAATGTCTCACGCTCCCTATTCATGAACTGGACTTGTTCATAACCCCATGTGTATGAAAAAATTGTAATGACAGGAGAGTTTGAGATTGGGAAAATTGTGAGCTTTGAGTATAATGACTTGTTGGGAAGTATGGTTAGATGAAAGGCAACAGGTGTTACTACTTTGAATTAATTTATTTAGTGTCAGTAATGTTGGGGGTTTTGTTTGGTTTTTCTGTTTAGGAGCACAGGCAAGAGTGCCCTGAACGTTCACTGGGTGCTTTTCCAGAGTTTCTTTCAGTCCAAATCATAAGTAAGATGGCTTGTATTCCGTGTGCTGGAATCCCCTCCGGGTTTTCTGGGTACTCTGTACGAATGCTAACCTTTCACATCCAAGGATAACATTTCTGCAGTATTTTCCCACAGAATTCAATCAGTAAATAAGTTCCATCTTTCTGATTTGTTATGCTAAAACCCTTTAAGTTGTAAGCCATTAAAAGCTTTTCTAGCAACTCAGTCATGGTAGGCATAAACTTATTTTCTTTAAGGAGTCCCACATTCTGATACTTATAATATATTAGACTTTTTCCGTACGTTTTTTGGTTTTTTTACAGATGTGTGAGCTCCTCAAGCTTTTTCAAAATATAGTTGAAGCAAAATCAGAGAAGCATCATTCTCCAAGGTGAAGAAAGCTGCTGGAAAAGTCAAACCTTCCTAATTAACACTATCAATTACAGTGTGAAAGCTCTAGTCACAGCTCCACATCTAAACTAGAGTTGTGTCTGTAACTGTTTCTGGTTATCTCCATATGTGGGCAGTGGTTTTTTTGTGATGTGAATACAAGCGCATGGAGTTAACCAGGAATTGTCAATCGGAAACATCTCCATATATGGACAATTATCCAAACACATTGTTTTGATGTTTCAGACTAATGGCTCTCTTAAAATCATGCTATAACTTCTTGGATCTTTCCCACATAAGCATGTTTGGCTTAGCTGCTTTTTGTGCACAGTTTCCAAGAAGCTTCTGAGGAATCTACCCATGTTCTTTCCTTCCACAGTGACTCTGGTATTTAGAATAAATGTTTAATGAGCTTCATTTCCCACACAGTTTTGCAGAGTTGTACTGCAAAAGCATGCAGCATCCATGCATGAACCCATTATCCAAACAATCCACCTGTGTCTGAATAAAAGTAGTATTTCTCTAATACATGGGCTTCAGAATATGCAGAACCTGTTTGGATAAGATTTTAGAAACTGGAGGTTTCCAAGGAAAGCTATGAATATGATCGCTGAATTGAAAAATGTGTCTCCTAGCAGAAGAATTTAAAATGTTTGCTTGGTTAGCTTACTAGAGGCAATGATACGGGATGACTTGCCTTCAGACATTTCTAAATGACTATACAAGGAGCAAAAATGTGATGGTGGAGGACATTCCAGCATAACATGGAGAAATGATAAAAAGGAACAGAGGTGAGTCCCAAAGTTACATGAATTCAGTTTAGAAGTAAAGATGCCGACTTTTCATGTATGTGAGTAACTACCCATTAAAGCACCTTACCGCATATGCTGGAAATATTTTCTGTCAAGAGCAGAACTTTTTCTAAAAATAAGTGCAAAATAGGCACCAACCATCAAACGATAAAGGAATGATAAAGGGCCAATGCTCACATTAAGAACTCTGATTATTGTCCCAACCTCTCCAGCCTGACCATAAAATATGTTTTGGTGAAAGAAAGCCAAAGTCAAAGAACAAAGTGAAAGGAAATTACCCCTCTAAGTGGATTTAAGAGGTACACTCCTTTGGGGAGAAGACCAAAAGAGAAAAATTAAGTTTGAGCTCTGAACTGTGAAAGGTTTCTCAAGGCCATGACAAAATGATGATAATTTTGGGCTGTGATAGATATATGAGTAATTGTTTACTTTTGTTTTCTATCTAGTATTTGTCCTTACTGCTAAATAGACAGTATTTTTTTTCTAAGGAAACTCTTTGGCAACTGTATGACAGGTCACAATGTGCATTTGAACTCTGTTGGACAAGAAGAGTAACAAAAGTTTAATTTACAAGGTAACGTAAGTCCTTTTCTGGTCTAGTGAAGGAATTCCAAGCACTCACCACAACACGGTTTGATGTGAATATCAAGCTTAACAATTATCTGGGTAACTGTGACAATGATTAGACAATCCTCTGGTTAATCAGTCATGGCACAAGTCCATCTTTTCTTTAAGGAAATAGCTCAGCACAAATTTTTATTGTGCCTTGCTGTCTGTGTGTTTTCAGAGTACCTTCTCTTCTGTTCCTTATTCCAGGACCTCAGGCATGACAACCTGTAGTGGAAATAACCAATCAAACTTACAGTTTGGATAAGAATTATCCCAGTTTCTTTTGTCCGGTAATATTTAAACCCCCTTTTTCTTGATATGTAGACTGAGCTAACTTTCTGGATTTTTTAATTTTCTGAAGGACTAGTGTGTCAAATGGAAAGAATAACTCTATGTTATTTCTACCTCTTTTTTGTTTATTTGTTTTTGGGATTGGGGTTTTTCTTTGTTTTTAAATTTCTGGCTTTGCCCCTCATAACACAACAAGTTTTCAACAGCAACTTTCCCAGAATACATCAAGTGACTTTTATTCCCTACCAAGCTTTGGTCCCTGTTGTGACTATTAAAATTTGATTGATTGAAAATCTAGAAGTAATTTGTTTTAAACAAGCAAAACAGTTTTGGGGCCGAGATGATTTTTTCTCCTGTGTCCAGCTAAGGCCTGCACAGAAGGCAACATATGCCATGTATTTATATATGCTTTGTTTGTTTGGAAGATTTTGTACTTCACAGCTGTTACTAGCCAGTTTGTCATAGTACTGTACTTTGCCTGAACCTCAGCAGTGGACTGGATAGACAGAAAAATGAATGTTTGGCTCATATGCACCCTGATGTTAAGATTTATAGGTTATAGTTCCCAATCTGCCTTCTCTATCTGTAGATAAGGGAGGCAGCAAAAAGTCCACCTGAGTGCCAATTCATTACATTGCATTTGGGTGTCTTGGTTTCACTCCAAAATTCAGATTTTTTTCAGTTTAGAAGCTGAGCTGAGCAGGAAATGAAATAAATGTCAAGACATCCAATTGTTCATACCATGGACTGGAACAGCAAGAATGACATAAGGGAATTCCAGCCACTCATCTGTTTAATGGCATGACTGGGACCCATTTGGCAACCAGTCTTAATCACTGACCTTACTCTCCCAATCACACCAAGGAACTGCTCAGTTCACAGTCTAATCCCTATAACACATATTCAGCAGGACATCCTGCATTAGTGTTTTCTTCCACCTGGCTATATATCCTATCATATTTCTAAAAAGCCCCATGGTGTGAAAGTGCTACCCAACATAGCTCCCACCAGATAAACAGTTATGTTGCTTCTGATAAGCAGAGACGGCGTGATAATAAAAAGTCTGTTAATATCTTGTACAAATGATTCCCAGGTTTATGTTCCATTTCCCAACACACAGGGTTTTATTCTTTGTAATCCATTGAGAAATGGACAGGAAAAAAGGGATGTACTTCCTGTACTACCCAAACATCACAGACAGATACCTCATTTCTCCACCCCAAACCAAAAAACATAATCCAAAAAACCACAAACAAAGCAAAACAAAACAAAAAACCCAAAGCCACAAGAAATTTTAGTAGAGGAGGATTGGGTCCAAGCAGAAGCAGAAGGAAGAGGAAAGCTAGTGAAAAGGTAAAGAGGGAATCTGAAAGTGGAGGGAGTTGGTCTGGCATCTCTTTTGTGGCAAAACAAAAGGAAAGTTTAAAAAGGGATAAATGACTTAGGTTACTGGGAAATGGGAACGAAAATAAGGAAGGGAAGTTTCCACAGACAATTTTTTGTAAGCAAAAAATTAATCAAAGTATCAAGCCCTGTAAAGAATAGTAAAAGGTAAGGGGAAAAGGGCCAATAAACAGGAAGGGCCAAAAGAAAAGGTTAAGGAGAAATGTAGAGGAGAATGAGGCAGCATATTTCAGCACTCCATGTTATATATATTCCTGTCACTCTGAGTAACTGCGAGACAAATGTAAATTTGAATGACTTAATAGTTTCAGTAAAACTAGACCATACAAGTGTGCTTAACACATGAATCACCCCTGATAAATGCAGGAAGTACTGCAAATGTGTCAATGGCTCTTTTCTAGATGTTTATTGTCTGCAGACCAAAGAAGTTTAGACAGACAAATAAGGCACAGATAATTATTGCCACTTTGAGGCAGTTACCTGAAATGAAATCCACCTCCAAGCTACACCTGATCAAATGGCTCATTCTTAGTAATATTTGTTCAAAGGTTAGCTTTCCTGTGGCAGATGAACCTATGAAGAGCCAGTCAGGTACTCTTTATTTCCAAGTACTTTTTGTATGTTTTCAACAAACATTTCTCAGCTTTCTGTTTGCCATTGGGTATTTGTGGTGTTTGAACAATCTCAAAATAGTTTTGAGTACTGATATATATGAAGATGTTATTTGTAGGTGTGACCTAACCCATCTAATTTAGGCATTTTATTTGTGTCTATTTTTAAGTACTGAGGAAGCTAGTCCTGTGATCCCTTGGCAGTCACAAGAAGGGATCTCCAGAGGGCAGTCCTGTGCACTTCAGTTCAATCACTATGTGTCAATCAAAAAAGATTTAAAATACTGTCTACACAGGATTTTCATGAGGCCTTGCCAGCTTTCGGTGCCTAAATCCCATTCACTTGACATTGTTATTTAAATAAAAACACATACATCAAAAATTAAACAGATTAGATATTCAGCAGCTTCCACTCTGTTCTTTCTGAGGTTTACTCATTGTAGATGACATGGTTTTTGATGACTAAGATTTTAAACTAATCTTCAAGCTATTCTTTTCTAAAATGGATTTTTTTTGCGTGATATGCTTACAAATGAAGCATATGTGGTTTTACACTGGCAATTCTTACAAAACAATGGATTTCCTAACTTAAAGTAAAGGTCTTTTAAAGCTTGTTGGGGCAAAAACATGTAACACCCGCATAGGTACAAGTATTTTTGGGGAGCACAGATGGATATGTATAATAACTGATCAAGAAATTCTCAAGAAAGCCCCCTAGTAATCTTACACAGATACATGTTTCATTTTTAGGTCTTCTGTATTGCTGCAGTTGACTAGATATAAGATAAATAGATAATAAAGAAATGTATATGCATTTGGAATCCTGATTAAGATCATCTGGTTTACACATAAACAGTTGAATTCTTCACTCATCAGTCAGAAAGCTTTTGCATTTCATGCAATGGCCATCAGCCAGTGTGGCAGGACTGTTTAGGCCTGCCAAAGCTCTAAGCTGATGGCACTATTTCTCACAGCATAAAAATGCTGTGCAAAAAGTTGGAGAAGAAAAGTTATATTTTTATAGAAATATGATTGCAATTTAGATTTCTCTGACTTACTCATATGACATACTTGTGTACAGCATTGAGACTGAAGGCAGGCTTACATCTTAGAAATAGAGCAGTAGAATTATCTTTTTCATTTCCCAGATAATCAGATAGAAAGCTGGTGTAGGGGAAAAAGTGTGTTGTAAAATTCATTCTAAAGGAACAAGTATTCCCCTGTAAAGTCTGTATATAACAGCTGTCCATTTTAACATAATGAAATTGCTTCAACTTATCACAAAGATAACCTTTTTTGGAGTTCTCATCTGCATTATCAAAATAGGTGAGATGAGGTTTGTCTTTTGCAAAATATTTTAACTGTTGCATTGATTATGTAGTTATTTTAGAACTGCTGGGCCAATTAAATAAAAGATAAAAATCAGAAATTGCTTTTGCATAGACTAGTTTCCATTGTCACATGTACATGGTGAAAAATAGTCAACTACTGAACCATTAGGTTTGTTGTGTATATCTTAAAACTATCTGACTAAATTAAATAACCATGATACTCATAGCTGCTAACTTTTGGAAGAGTATGTTGACTGTTTCAGAAACATCACTGATGTAGTGAAAGCACAGTGAGCATGATTAGTATTGATAATCTCTAAGATTTTGTGGTCGGTTGACACCGGCTACCAGCCAAACACCCACCCAGCTTCTTGCTCACTCCCCTTTCCTGAGGGACAGGATGAAAATAGAGAGAAGGCAAGAAAACTCATTGATGAAGATAGTGACATTTTAATAGGGAAAGCAAAAGATGTGTGTGCAAGCAAAGCAAAAACAGGAATTCATTCACTGCTTCCCTTTGGCAGGTGTCCAGCCCCATCCTGGAAAGCAGGGCCTCAGCACCTGTAACATTTACTTGGGAATACAAATGTCATAACCATGAGCAACACCCTTTTCCCTCCTTTCCCTCAGCTTTTTATTGCTGAGCGTAACATCATATGTTGTAGAATATCCCTTTGGTCAGCTGGGGTCAGCTGTCCCATCTGCGTTCCCCTAGAAACTCTTGCCCACCTGATCTGTGGCCTTAATGGCCGCACAGCGAAAGGCTGGTAAATAGCCCAAGGGTTTTTTTGCATGAAGGAATCACTGTCAGGAGCCTTCTAGTTTTCACAATCTGTTATGAGCCATGACTCGAACAGCTGCAGACTCCATGAGAACACGTATGCTGCATTTACAGAAGCCTCTGTGAGGTGCTGCTGAAGAAAATATTCCAGTGGAACCTTGAAAATAGCCATCTCTCTTTAGAAACACACGGCTAAAAGGAACTGCTTAGAGTGATGGCCTTATGAATTTGGAGTGATGCTTTACTCCTCCACATTGTGACATGCTGCTTTCATTTTCATTAGGCTGAATAACATGTCTCTTGCCCTAAGGAGAAGTCCAGACTTCATATTTTTGAGAACAGATTGTCAGTTATTTGGGTATCTAGTATAATTTTAGAATATTGTGCAGTTTTATCACACACACAGAACACACAGAAACCTTCCCAAATGACAGAATATCGACCGCTATCTAGAGTGTTTCTGGTCATTTTGTTTCCAGCATGTTTTCATGGTCAGTAACACAGAGGATTGAGCACTCAGAATTAAGCAAGATGTGGGATGTTACACAAGTTTCAAGCTTCAGTGATACAGTCTGGAATGGCAACAGTGGATCCAGCTCTGGGAAAGGTTTGAGCTCTCATAAATGTTAGCCACTAATACCAATTCAAAGCCTGACATGCAAGCTATCTCTTCATTTCTCAGCCTAGTTTTCTGACTTAAAATATCACATATTTCTTTAACAAAGTGGATCTATTCACCCCTTGGCTGTGATTGCCTGAATATAACTAATTAACTAACTAAGTAATAAATAATGTATTGTTATCCTTCATACTCTTGCATACTCTCTATGCTCCACATCTACTCAGATTTTCACCTTTTTCTTTCATTGTATTTATTAAATCATCCTTCCTTTTTTTTTTTTTTTTTTTCTTATCAGTGTAAGAGAGTATTTAAAGCCAAAACTATTAATAATATTATAGGGCTTCTAAGTGATGTTACTTTGCAGATGAGGAATGCGGCATATTATCCTGATGAAATTCTATGAAGTTCTAATATTTCTTGACCAGTTGAGAGTAGACACACAATTGAAAGGAGCCTTATGAGAGGAGATAGGGGACAGCTAGTGGAAAAAGAAGAACTAGTACAGGCAACTGCACAGTCCATGCAAGGGTTTTTATAACCTATTGCTGTTCTTTGGAAAGGACTTTGATGCGAAATAGAATTTAGGACTCTGCGTCTCATCTTACCACTCCACCGCTGTCCTCATCTCACCTCTCCAATCATTTTCAGTAAGCTACAAATGTGCAAGAAGCCCTTTAAAGCATTTAACCACTTGATCACACCAAATGATGTCACCTTCACTCACTTTTTTTTATCACTGTTGTACAAGAACTGAGAAAAGATGTATCTGTAAAATGGAATTAATTGCCTTCAAGGCTTGACTCCAGTCTGTATAACAGTGTTTTGTAGTGTTCTCTGAACATGATAACTCTGGAAACACAAAAGGTGTAGCTGTGTTGCTGTGAGAAGGGGCAGTAACACATTACCCTGCTTTTAGTGCTTCCAGGAGCTGAGCCTTTGATTCTGCACACATCTTTCCTTTAGGTTGCTCAGCAGTAATTCAGCTATTTCTACCACTGTATCATATTGTGCTGCATAGATATACTTAACAGCAGTCCAGAAAAGGGAAATGTCTTACAAAAATAGCTATTTTTACCTAGAAGGACATTCGCAAATGTGAATATATTTCAGGGACATGGTGCTGGTATGCTGTGCAGTCTACTCCATCAATAAAATAGTCCCGCTGAAACCTAGAGTAAAATATTGCTCAATTTTTTGACTTATTAAACATTTTGATTCCCTAAATACAAGCTACCACAAAATAGTTTTATAATTAGCAGGAAGACTTGCAGTATAAAGATACGTCCTTTCTCTCTTGTGGCTTTTTTTTTTTTTTTCACTCCTGTTAAGTATGTTCTGCAGATGGAAGATGCCTTTGTGGTCATAGCATTTTGCGGTCCTGTCCTCTCTTAACTGACCTATCTGCCTTTTAGTCACAAGATAGTTTCCTTTCCTTCCCCCACTTCAACCCTATGATGCCAATGTCTCTCTTTAGCTCGTTAAATTGTCAAATATGTACCATTGTTCTTTCTCTTATATTCCTTCCATACTCAGGATTAAATTCTTACAAATAAATAAAAAACTAATTCATTTGTCAAGACCAGCTTTCAGGAATTGAGGCTTGAGAGCATGAGAGCTTGAGCAAGAGCTTTAAGTATATAATAGAGAAAAGAAAGTCTGTATCCTGGAGGCTTGATGCAGAATAAATAGGTCCCAGCCTGGGTGTGGGTTCTGGAAGAAAGCTGTCAAAGCTGACTCTGAAATTACAGGCTTTTCAAACGATAAGGATGAGTCCTTCTAACTGAGAAAGAGCACGTGCTATGGCTGAGGATAACTGGAACATTGCAACTTTGTTTGAAATTCTAGGCAGAATGAAAACGTTCCTTGCATGCTCATTCTAACAATCCATGCTTTTCCCCTGTATTTTGGTAAGCTATTTCTTCTGCCCCTTCTGGAGCCTCACAGTAAAATTTAATTGACTTATTTGGCAATTGAATCACTATCACGGTCCCTGCATTAAACTGTCTAGTTTTTAGGGGTTTTGTTTGCTTGTTTGTTTGAGGTTGTTTTTTTGTTGTTTGTTTGTTTGCTTGCTTTTTTTGTTTTGTTTTGTTTTGTTTTTTTCCCTGCAATATATTGTTACCTTTTTGGTACAGAGTAATAACAAAATTTTTGACAGATTATTAATAGGACTTCTGGAAATGACATTCTTTATCTTGTAGAAGGAAGCCAGTATGTAAACATATCAGGCACAATTTATTTTCTGGTATGCTGGCCAGTTTTAACAACAATTACAGAGCTGATCTTTGAATACTTTTTGTGACACAAAATCTAACAGGGCTAGAAAGTTGCATCCACCACTAACATCTTTGATAATCTATTTAATACTAAATTTTGTAGGTCTTATGCATTAGATAGTAATTGTCTTGTAGTCCTAAATTAACAGCAAAAAATAGGTATTTTTAAATAAGCTGTGGATGAATTGAGCCTAACTAAAAAATAATTACTGAATAATAATTTCTTTGGTTTATCCAATGCCACTCCCATGCACATTTTTTTTTCGTTTGTTCCCCAATTTTCTTGTGCATTTAATTCAAATGTCATTTCCTTGTCATTCAGTGTGTGGCTCCATATTTGACATGCATTTCAATCCATCATATTCTATGAAGACACCCATGACAATTTATCCCATGGATAAGGCCTCAAGGTTGGAAAAAAAGTTAAGGCAGAAGGGGTCAGTGTCTCTTCCTGTGTAATGTCTTACATAGCAACAATCATTACATATTACATTCACTGTTATATTGATCTCTTATTATCTACTATTGGTGAAACTGGAGAAGCACATATCTTGACTTGAAGGTATCAGGAGAAAGCATATACATTCCCTTTTTTCACAGTTTATTTTCCTATACATATTTCCTTTCAACCAATTAGCTTTGTCTGATATCTAACTTATTTTACTTCATCTTTAAGTAAAGAACTATAAAAACTTCTGCTTTTTATGCAGATGGTACATAACATCTAGAATCATGTTGGTTACTAACATTAGAGGCTTTGGTATGGCCACAGTGATAAGCTTGCAGAATCAACACATGAGACCATTTGATTTTCAAAAATTTTTATTGCTTTTCTTTAATATGTACACACATAAACTGTTTGAAAATTACCTCATCTTCTGAAGATGTGCTAAATTTTTTCTAAGATTGCACCTTTTAATTTGTGCATCCATAAATGTTAATGCCCTTTGGAAACTCTGTGACTAATGATAGTGACTTGACTTCTGAGGTTGTCCCAGTTTTTTTCTACAGACTTTACTCTTTATAAAGTTCCAGCAGACATGAATGAAAACAATATAATATAGCCAAGTTTATCATCTAAAGCAAAAGTCATATTGATTTCTGAAAAGATACTTCTAATTTATAGCACTACAAATTGGAGCCTAACTTGAACATATGGTAGTAATTATTAATGGTAAATACATTTAATGAAAATAAAATAGAAGAAGGTTGTGTGGCAACAAATCACCTGAGGAAGTCAGGGAGAGTAAATTTATTTCATTGTCTAAGTCTGTCTTTATGTTGAAGTACCTGCTTCCAGATGTATTATACATGTTTGTGGATTTTGTGTGCTTTGTTCTTGGTAGTATAATGGAATTGAAAGTTAGAGTTGGACAGAAAATGATTTTCCCATCCCTAAAGAATTACTTTTTTTTTAATATTTCAAACACTTTTCCCAGACTAAACCAGGATGAAAAATTGGACTGTCAAAAGTGTTTAAGAACTGAAATTAAAAGATAAAGAACAGATTTTGTATAAGAAAAAATAAATAGAGTTATCAAGGGTTTTTCAACCTAGGAAACATGTATGGCTGGCTATGATGATAGCTGCTGAGAAGGTACATAGGCAATTATTCATTGTTTCAAATGAAAGAAATGAAATGAAGCTTGCAAGTGGCATAAAAAGCATAGGCATACTTGAAATGCCTCATTATAAGATGCTGTAGAAGCCAGAAGTCTGCATATGTTCAAAACCAGAGATTACATCCTGGAAGAAGAGTTATCCATGCTTATTAATTGTTTGGTAGTCACTGAGCAATAAATTCCTGCATTTCAGAAGGTAGTCTGAAGAAGCAGAACTGTTTTCTTATACTCTCTCCTAAGGATTTGCTATTCAACAGCTTTAATCTGACTTAACAGATATACACTTTTGGATTTTTAGGTTTATCATATGTAAAATGCACACACCAAGATGAACATTAAAATGACATCAGATTGAATTGTTTCCTTCTGCTAATTTAAAAAAAATATTATTTTTGGGGAGTCTTTGAAATATTTTTCTTAGCTGTTATAAGTAAGATTCTATTAATCAGGAAAAAATATGGTCTGAGAAAATATTGTAATTGAGCATTTCAGAATTTCCAAAAACTACTCAAAAACTGGTAATGGAAATTTGTCAGAAGTTTCCCTTTCTGACAAACTTTATCAATTTAGGTGATTTAGTGTTTCTAAGGAAAGAAATACTAACAAGATTATACTAAACCATTTCTTACTTTAGATTCTAGAGGAATTGTTAACCTTTTAACAATTAATTTGAATTATAAAACCCCTCTTAGTATAATGAAAGCATACTGAAACTAATATTAGACATTGGCAGAGCACCTTGTCCTCAGGGCACTTTGTATATTAACATGTGGCTGTGTCATGCACCAATGCTGTTAGATTACCCACATAAGAAATCAGACCTATGAACATGTCAGATATTTCCTTATTTGGAGAATGGAATCCACAGGATCCATACAATGATTAATAAAGCGTATCACTACTATCCATAGAAAATAAATTAGAGAAACTCCATAAACAGGGTGAGGAAATCAGTATCTTCTGTATCAGACTTGACTAATGAGAGGTTCTCTGACCTTAGCTGAAGTTTGAGAGCGAACTTGTGCTAAGAGATTTTAAAATCAACACACATACTCACATATACGAAACATCTAGGTACTTTGCCCATGCATGTGTATGCATGGTATATTCAAATACATGACAGAATGAAATCCTTTTTCACGATGGCAAGTAGTTATGTGTGGCACTGGTTCCCTGAAGTCAGTAGACTTGTCCTACACTCATTCCAATTCTTTTTACAGCCAAAACCCTTAATTCCTTTAAAGATTTATGAAACCATAGAACTACCCTGATGTTATTTGTGGAAAAGAGACAGCATGGCTCATTTAGTATTTCTGTTCTGTCTCTTTTTTTTTAAATTAACATACTAGATTTACTGATAATAACAGTACTGTTGCAGCAGTATCTTTAAATTCAACTATCTGAATGTGTACCTAGTGGGTAACATATACGTAACATATTGTAAAGAGTTATGTTTTGAGATCTATCAGACAGATTCCAGTTTAACACTAGATGTGGAATCCCTGTTCAGTTTCTAATGGGAATAACTTACGTGTTGACTGTTTTTATCAGTGCCTCGCAGCAAAACCTAAAAATATCAGAGGGATTGTATAGATAACACAAAATCCTGGGGAACAGTAACAGTGAAAGTCATTGGGATGGACATGACAGTCCTCTGAGACAAGCAAAAAATATGTCAAATATATTAAATCTTGCAACCCATGTTAAATATACTACACATTTTATCCGTATGTATATGTATAATAAAGATGCATATACTACAGTGAGAGATATAGCATAGATACATGGATGGGGAATTGTATCCTGATTTTGATTTGTGGAGGATGAACAGCAGAATGTGAAGTCTTTTGGACATACTCTGGACAAATAGGCAAACACAACCGCTGAGTATGTAAATCAAAGAAATTGAGTAGGAAAAGAAATTTGCATATGTTGTTTTTACTAATGCTACCACTTCTCAAATACAGGAATTTATTGAAAAGATGTGGTTATCTACAAATAGGCACTTCTAGGGTATTATTCATCTCATCTCAAATGTACAAAGTATCCAGTGAATCACACATGAAAAGAGGCTCTTTCTACTCATTGAGAAGCACATGAGAGCTGAGTGTGATTGCAGGGAGCCGTCTGGGTTGTAATTTAAGTGAGAGCAATCCCACCCCCTCTGTCCTGTTTTGGAGTGTGTGGTCTGTACAGACTGTTTATCACTGAAGAGTGTTCATGGAAGAATGATGAGACAAATAATGAGCTGATGTTATTGTGCAGCACTCGAAGAGCTCAGTTGGTTTCACTTATCAAAAAGCAATACAAGGTGGGGACAAATAACATTTTGAATGTTGGAAGAAAAAACATAATGTAACTCTAATGGCTGAAGGTCACAATTAGCTAAGAAATAAGGTGTGTGTTTTTGGCTATAAGGATGACATAGGAAAAATGTATCGACATCATTGGTATCTGGGCTTTTTTCACTGACATGGCATGATTTTGGGTGTTTTAAGATCTTCCTCACTTCAAACAAAAATTAATTAAAAGATATTTTAAGAGTGCTACTGCTTCTGTTTGACAGGAGATTGTGTTAGATTTAAGAGTAACTCTTTTTGATATTATAATTCCTTAAATTTTGAATCCACATATGAAACTTATGTAAATATTACAAAATTAGTCAATAATAGTGGAAGACAAGTGAGGAAAATCTTAAGGGAAAGATATTCTGTTTTCATAAGTCCATAGATATCATCAGTACCTGCTACGGTAAGTTTCTTCAGTAGTTTCACTATTTCCTAGACACAAAAAGATCAATATAGAGTCAGCTTCAAGGATGACCACCAAGAATTGTGCAACAGAGAGATGGTATGGACAGCTTCTGAGATGTGAGTGTAATATCAAGGTACCCTTTTTTCACAGAATCACAGAATCATCTAGGTTGGAAAAGACCTTGAAGATCATCTAGTCCAACCATTAACCCAACATTGACCATTCTCAACTACACCATATCCCTAAGCGCTATGTCAACCCAATTCTTAAACACCTCCAGGGATGGGGACTCCACCAGTGCCCTGGGCAACCCATTCCAACGCCTAACAACCTGTTCTGTAAAGAAATACTTCCTAATATCTAGTCTAAACCTTCCCTGGCACAACTTGAGGCCATTACCTCTTGTCCTATCGCTTGTTACTTGGTTAAAGACACTCATCCCCAGCTCTCTGCAACCTCCTTTCAGGTAGTTGTAGAGGGCGATGAGGTCTCCCCTCAGCCTCCTCTTCTCCAGACTAAACAACCCCAGTTCCCTCAGCCGCTCCTCGTACGACATGTGCTCCAGACCCTTCACCAGCTTTGTTGCCCTTCTCTGGACATGCTCGAGTAATTCAATGTCCTTTTTGTAGTGAGGGGCCCAAAACTGAACACAGTAGTCGAGGTGCAGCCTCACCAGTGTTGAGTCCAGGGGTAAGATCACTTCCCTGTCCCTGCTGGCCAGACTGTTTCTGATACAGGCCAGGATGCCATTGGCCTTCTTGGCCACCTGGGCACACTGCTGGCTCATGTTCAGCCGGCTGTCAATCAACACCCCCAGGTCCCTCTCTGACTGGCAGCTCTCCAGCCACTCCTCCCCAAGCCTGTAGCGCTGCTGGGGGTTGTTGTGGCCCAAGTGCAGCACCTGGCATTTGGCCTTATTGAAGCTCATACAGTTGGCCTTAGCCCATCGCTCCAGCCTGTCCAGATCTCTCTGCAGAGCCTCCCTACCCTCGAGCAGATCAACACTCCCACCCAACTTGGTGTCATCTGCAAACTTACTGAGGGTGCACTCGATCCCCTTGTCTAGATCATCAATAAAGATGTTAAACAGGAGTGGCCCCAAAACTGAGCCCTGTGGGACACCACTAGTGTTCGGCTGCCAACTGGATTTAACTCTGTTCACCACCACTCTTTGGGCCTGGCCATCCAGCCAGTTTTTTACCCATACATCTGGTCTCATAACATACAGGAATACCATCGGAGAATAGGCAAATGTTGGGAAACAGAATTTGACTTTAGAGACTAGCCTTAAGTCAGGGGTTCTGTATACTGAAAATACTCTTTCATTTTACAGTGAAGTTGAACATGTTTCCTTAGTAAGCTTTTAATGCTGCAAAACAACAGTATTAATCAAAAAAAATGAGCAAAATACCCAGTAATCACAATCCCGTCTTGGAGTTTATACTACAATTTTCCAAAATTAGCTGAGATGCCCAAAGTATTTCCCATTTCTCTTCAGGACATTGTGGGTTTCCAAGTCCTGGAGTACATTCTCCCTAATTAGGTAGCTTTCCAAAGGTCACATGTAATTTGTAAGGATTTGGATAATCAGTCTGTCTTTCAAGCTGGCTGGTAGTTGCAGGGACATAATGCAGTGTTTGGACAAAGCAGAGGAATCCCATCTTCTTCAAGGTGCAGAGGATTACATTTGGGTGGGGATTTACCAGGGGACTACAGCTAAGAGGGCTACGACCTCTCTATTAGCGAGTGTGGAATAACACAGACGTGGCACAGCATGAGGAAGGAGCAGTCCAACAGCTCAGCTCCTTCCTGCTCCCTCATCATCCCTGTGGCAGTGATACAAACAAAATCACGTCTCAGGCAGAAAACGAGCCATGGGCTTGGATAGCATTGATTATTTAGTGTATTAGCAGAGGGCAGAGTTTACATGCAGTATCAATTAGAAAATATTTGGCATTGAAAACAAGGCCAAAGGCCTTTCTGTTTTATGGCCAAATCCGGCTCACTTTCCTCACATGAGCAGCTCTAATGAAGTCAGCTGGAGCTCAATGATTTCACTCCAATCCTTAAATCTCTTATAAACTGTAGTTGAAATTTGAAAGTATTTTAAAAGGAAATTTTTAACCTCTGCCCCTAGTTACAAATTTGGCTGCTTCCTTTATGATCCTCTTCTCAGATCACCGCTATCCACATACTCAAAAAGAGCCCTCCAGATATTTTCTTCTCATTCTTTTTCTTTAAATACCATAATTCATATTTATTTCCCTTAATCCTGTTACAGGTTTCTTAGAAATGCAACGTCATAGTGATCAGAGCTGCTCTTTGAACTTTACCACAATGTAGGAGGATTCAGAATTACCGAAGGCAGTCTCAGATTCCATGTTAAAAGATAAACTTGAGTCCCTTTTCTATAGGTTAAGCTCTTCCAGCAAAGGCAGTGGTTTGTCAAAGAACTTTTCTAGGGAAAGAGTGGCTATGACCAGGGTGGAAGAGACAAGCTGTGTGATGTGCTCTTGGCACATGGTGTTAGTGGGAGGGTGCAAGTGCTCCTTGTCCAGAAAATACCTTAATGCAAGGTAGTCATGACTCAGGGCTACTTTGTTCTTTGTCTGCTTTGTGATTAACCAGCTCTCTGAGCACCATGTGTATGAATCCCCACAGCAGGGCAGTGGCTGCCTCTGCCCCTGCTCCTGGGTGAGGGCAGTTTTCCTGCTGCTACCACACTGCCGTCTCCTCTCTGTGCAGTCAGAGGAGTGTCCCTTATCTCTTTTAACACGCATATTCACCTTTACCAAAGAAAGAAGAAACCGGAGAAGATAGCAATGCTGTTTCTTCCCCTTATCCAAGGAGTTAGCAAAAGCTTGTAATTGGCTACGATTGCTAATATTAATCATAAATAGCAATGCAAATTTAACCTTTCAGTTTTCAACTGATTCAGATGACTTTGAATGTATTAATTATTAGGAATTCCTAATCAATATGTTTGGTGATCCTTTATGCTTCCCTGTATTTGAATAAGAGAAGATTAATATCTAACTAGGAGCCTGGGTTTCTTTGAAACACAATGAAATCATGGCAAACTCTTCCATTGGCAAAAACATTAGACTATTTTCTCATAAAGAACTGAATTGCTTGGAAAATGTTCAGACCTAACACCTTCCTAATACTTGGCCTGTCATGCAACAGTTCACTGTGATTTCTTAAATTCCTCACACTAACTTTTAGATTCACAGAAAAGTGAGCAATGGGACAAGTTATTTTGTTTAGGGAATGTAGTAGAAAAAAATTCTGATTAAGTCTCTTGTACTATACTTTTGTGTTTTGTGTTTTCTGTTATATATAGAGATTGTGCAAACCTTCAGTTGAGTTTTGATTATTACATTCTGTGTGGTAAAGAAAGATTATTACATCTGTGTGGTAAATATTTCACTAGAAGACTGAAGATAGCACAAAAAGGTTCAAAGGCCCCTTTTATTTACATTGAAAAAATCTTTCATTAAGTCTGAAATATTTTTTAGAAATAATTAAGCTAAAATACTGGTTTTGGTTCGGGATGTTTCTTGCTCATAAGTTAGAAAGAAATAAAGAGTTAACCCATACCAGAATTTCAAGCTTTCTTACAGTCAGGTTGCTTGCTTGAGCTATGGGAGCAAAACTCCTAATTGCAGAGAATAAGGACCTAAACACAACTAGGTGCCCTGAAATAATGTTTTTAGGGAAATAGACCTTTTCAGTGAATTTTTTTTAAATCCTGTTTTCTTTCTGTATTAGAAACGAAAGACTGCCAAATCCTTGCTATTTTGGGGGATATCAGGGCTGTTTCCCAGCTCCTCTAGTAACCTGATCTCCCAGCGAAGTCATCAAAGTCAGTAACTGAGCTCACATTAATCCCAGAGGTACAAGCCTGTCTCTATGGACATTTTGTAAAAAGACTCCATTAAAAACCCAGCTCCTAAAAAAAATGGATCTTGTCACTGCTGTTTCTGAGGCCCTATCTACCAGCTGGATAATGACCAAAAAGAGAAGTCTTGAGCAGGATCCTCTAGCCAGAGGCAGGCAATGGAGCGGTTCATGCTCCATGATTTGTCTGCTTCTATTTTATTTTACATACCTGCAATGCACCAGACAGTTACAATTTGGCTTGTAAGGTTATTTTACTGTCTGAAGTCTTTGCACCTCTAGAACAAAGAAATAACTCTCATCCATTTTGTCTTATCAGCTCCTTTTCTTCAAAACATCACCATCTTATAAAAATACTTTGTCAAATGTTGTACATGTAGGCAGCATGGACTGTACATGTTCAGTTATGCCTTTCTTATCTCAAAGCTGATAGATAGGCTTAAACATATTTCTTAAACATTTTTACAGCTTTTGAAATTTAACTGCTGTGAAATCTGTCTGTTGTTCTGGCAGTCTGTAAACTTCTACAGTGTATCAATTGTTGCATATTGGCTTAAACCAACACTGAAGTTTTTTACAGAGGCAATAAAAGCATTTCCAATCTGACAACAAAGTAGTTCTTTGGACAAACTTCGTTTTGTTGCATGTATCTGTTGTGCTTCCCCAAAATTCATTCAGGCACTCATTTCTCTTCATTTACTTAAAATGGTTACTTTTCAGTGAGAACAAGGAGAAAGTTACACAGCAAAATAATTTAAGTCTGAATGGTCTTTGTTTATGTTACCTCCACTCTTGAGTGAAATCTCTAGCCAAGCCAAGACTGGACTTCTTCATGCTGCTGAATTCAGTGCACCCTGATTGTTCCAATCTCAGTAATTAGCTGCAGTAATCATCAGTCCTTAAAGATCCATTAAAATGGTATAAATCTAGAGTAAATCTCTATCAACTTAAAAAGACTGGTCTTGAAGTTGCATGTTTGAGATCAAAATCAAGTTCGAGATTTTATGCATTTCTCATGTTTATTTTGTTTCTCATCTCATTAGTGTTGAACTGTGTTAATGTTGACTTAAAAAATCCAACTTGTTCTGATAAATAGTTCCAGTAGATACAGATTTACACTCCATATGTGCATGTGTGTGTGTGCACATGTGTGATATGTGTGTATGCAGCTAAAAGGAGGAAGGTGACTGAAAAATATTAATCCCAAAATTTTTGTTTCTTTGTGTGTCTTTTTTTCCCAGTAAAAAAGCAGTTGTTTCCTCATTTTTTGAGGGATATGTGTGTTAAATTTGGTTTTAATTTCTTTTTCCTCTGCTGTACATGTTGTTTTGGATACTTCCTATATTTTAAAATTGCAAAACCTTACAAGAGGAAATCAAGCAAATTCTAATAAAAACAAAAATATTCAGGAAAATAGGTGGGAGAAAGGTACTTTTAGCCATGACACAATTTTATTTTTGGTTTTGAATTACTTGATTTCAGGACAGTCTTGGTAGAAAAGACTAAATACTCTAAGTCTGCTTGTTATGTCTCTTCATTCTCCGTAATTGGGAGTGAGTGAACCCAGAGGACATTGGGAATAACAATTCATGATTTTTATTTTAAAGGGACAGAAAAAGGAAATACCATTTTGCAGGTTTTAGGAAAATCTGAGCCTGAGGCTAGCTCACTTACATTCTCAAACAAAAAGGGGATCCCGCAGTGAAATTTTCCCCAGATTTTCAGAACTAGAACCAATGAATATTTGGGGGAGAATGTAATTTTCAACATAAATTGTTGGTTTGAACCAGCCATAGTAGTTGGTTTGAATCATGGTTTGATTTGAACAATTCATTTTATTTTGACCAGCATTGTAGAAATGTCATTGTCCCTTTTTATATTTGTAGATTATAGCACAAGTTTATTTCTGTCCCTGCAGGTACATTGCAAACCATTTGTGTGTACTCTGTGGGCATGAGCTGTGGTCTGCATGCACTGCGGTTGGCAGCCAGTCTGCCTCAGTACCGTACATCAGTGTCACTATGCTGACTGCAGAATTCTTAGGTTACCTCCAAAGGCTTCCACATGAAGGGAAGAGGTTGTCACACCATATGTACTTCCAGAGCATGTAGCAGCTGGCCATGGCACCAAGGAGTAAAGACAGGCTTGCAGGAACATGGAGGATGCACCATGTCAGACTCCAGCTAGGCACATGCTTCCACTGTGGCAGCTGTAGCCAAGAGCCTGGCTACAGGTTGCTTGTGCCCTCTAGCATGAGTGCACAGCCTAAAAAACAATGAACATGTGCAAGCTCTGGTTTAATTTCTGATCTCTCTTCTCTTACTCCTGGTGGAGAGTGCAAAGGAATTAGATGAGGAGAGGGAGGATAAAGGCATGTCACAGATCTTCTGCAGCTTTCCCTGTTCAGCCGTAGGCAGCTAATGAACCCTGGAGTGGCCCAGGTGATGCTCTAGAAGTACATGTTTCTGAGTAACCCACATATAGAACGCTACAGGTTTGGAGAAGAGTGGATGGAAAGCTGCCTGGTGGAAAAGAACCTGGGGGCGTTGGTCAACAGCTGACAATATGAGCCATCAGTGTGCTCAGGTGACCAAGAAGGCCAACAGTATGCTGGCTGATATCAGAAATATTGTGGCCAGCAGGACTACGGAAGTGATTGTCCCCCTGTACTCAGCACTGGTGAGGCTGCAGCTTGAATACTGTGTTCAGTTTTAGGTCCCTCACTACAAGAAAGACATTGAGGTGCTGGAGCATGTCCAAAGAAGGGCACCAAAGCTGGTGAAGAACCTAGAGCAGAAGTCCTATGAGAAATGGCTGAGGGAACTGGGGCTGTTTAGTCTGGAGAAAAGGAGGCTCGGGGGAGATTTTATCGCTTTCTACAACTACCTGAAAGGAGGTTGTAGCGAAGTGTGTGTCAGTCTCTTCTCCCAAGTAACAAGTCATGGGATGAGAGGAAACAGCCTCAAGTTTCACCAGGGAAGGTTTAGATTTGATATTAGGAAAAACTTCTTCACTAAAAGGGTTATCAAGCATTGGAACAGGCTGCCCAGGGAAGTGGTTGAGTCACTGTCCCTGGAGGTATTTAAAAGATGTGTAGATGTGGCACTTAGGGACATGGTTTAGGGGTGGATTTGGCAGTCTTAAGTTTGCTGCTGGACTTGATCTTAAAGGTCTTTTCCAACCCAAATGACTCTATAATTCTATATTAGTACCTACTCACAGCACAGAAATGATGGACACATCCTGAAGGACACCATCCAGTCAGAGGAACATAGGGCTCTTCCCTGGCTGAGATGAGCTTTTTGCTTTCACAGCTGAGGTTTGATTGCACTTCTGTGTTGACTTCTCTTACCAACTTCTTCCAGTGCTAAGGAAACTAAGGCGGTGACAGACACTCTGGGGTCAGACCTGAGCATCAGCTGAACAGTGCTAAAATAAGTAAGGAACATAGGTGTTTCAAGTCCAGCTGGGCATCACAACTAATGTTACTACTTCTCTGCCTAGATTTGATTTAATGAGTGAATTACCTCTTTTTTTTTTTTTCCCTGATTTTTGTGTTTAGATTCAGAACTCCCGTATTCTTCTTTGTTTTATGTGTTTTAACTTTGAAACAAAAATCAATCACTTCACCACTGCTACTATCTGATTTTGTTAGTTCTCAGTGAGATCAACTCTACCTCTCTTTCTTGAACTAGAAGCAGCTTTTTATTCAGTGAGTCAATTTTGCTGTATTCTTTTCTAATGTTCAAATTGTAGCTTATTGCTTTGGGTATGCCATAAAGTGTATATGTAAAACATGGAAAGAATATCTCATTTTAAAACAATAGTGTACTGCAGCTAATTAAATCAATGTCAGCTTTCCAACTGCATGATCTGAGCTGACCTGTATCAAATGAATTAGAACAGCACCCATTGTGATGGACTTTGGCATGTTGTCATTAATTTATTTCTCTGTAGTCTTTCTAAACCTTAAGGGAGGTTTAGGGGAGGTATTTCAGAATAATCAGTGAATTTCTCAACATGAGACAGAGTAAGCATAGTAAAATTAGTGTTTAGGTTAGGAATACCAGCTGATTTATTTAATAAATCAAAGAAACAAGCTAACTCAGTTGCCTCAAGCATTTACCCTTCAGATGCCATATATCCTTCTCTTGTCTAATTTAATTTTTCTCCTTGTTTCTGTCTGACAGAAATATGAAATTTATAACTCAATACCTAGGCGGGGAAAGCTGAAATTCAAATGTATCACACACAACACGATCCTCTCTATGGAAAACCAGATAAGGAGTTGGGAATATCTAACATTCAGGTCATAGTATTCTTGGCAGCTGGTGGGTTTCAGAGGATTAGTATCAAATTCTGAAAGTCTTACTCCACTATGTTGGCATATTGCTCCTTCAGTACATAGAAGCTGCAGACAAGGTAGGTAATCTTGCAAATCATGGCAGTAATTTCTGACATTTAGGCATCCAGCAGGCAAAAACATCAAGCAAACCTTATCTTGAGGGATGCACAGTCCATGAAGTCATGGGAGAGAGATTCTCTGCCTTCAGGATTTCTCCAACTTCTGCATCACCTGGTGTTCTCCCTCTGGAGTCTTCTTATGTCCGCACTCAGTCACAGAAGAAACCATTTTTGGCCTCTGTAATTCCATCACAGATACTTTTTTATGTTCTTAGATGTTTGTGTAAGAAACCTCTGAGAACATGACCAAGCCTGAGAAACAACTAAAGCAAGATGGGTGCCAGAAAACAAGAGGTCTCTGGAAACCATTGGGGGTTTAAAAGTGACATGGTCTTAATTACTCTGAAGTCTGCATGTTTTCATTTCTTTAATTGGAAGGAGATCCATGTTACTGAGACCAACAGCACATTTTCAGATTGTTTGGCTATAAGTTAAGAGAGATGGTGGTGTGTTATTGTTATGGCTAATTCTGCCTGTGTATTGGAATACTAGACAGAAATATGTAGAAATAGTATTGGCAAATTTCAAATAAATGATGGGTGCACTTTCTTCCCTTAACATGCTTACTCAGATGACCCATTTGAACTGTTCCTTTCAACTGAGCTGTAGTGTCAAGTAACCATGACCTTTTCTGAAAGTTATGAAAGAAAATCACTCAGGTATTTGGTCTTTGGAAATTCATAGTGCATTCCCTGTACTGTGGCAATGTTATACTGTAATTTAATGTTATATAATACCTTATAGAAAAAATAAAAAGGCTTAATTCAAAATTAACTATTCTGTCCCCCAAGCAGGAGATAGATGGATTAATATTAACTACCATTATATTTTTCCTGGGAGATACCATCTTTCCATCCATGAAGATCCTGGTTTTCCAAGCAGACTGAGTTTTTTATCTGTATGGGACAAAAATATTAAGCTATGTAGTGAATCTTCGACTTAACATCAACAATATCCAGGAATTTTGAACTAGTTCTCTGGACATTAAATACTAAGATTGCCAAAAACACTTTGGCAATTCCAGAGCCAAAATCCACCTAATTTTTTTATAAAATCAACAAATAACATCTACAATTATATTAGCTAGATCAGGTTCTAACCTCAAAATCATTATGAAGAAAGTTTCCTTTATTTTATAATGAATGAAAATGATATATAAATGCTTATTCAAGATGCTATGGACATTTTGGTGACATTTTAAAACAGCAAACATATTACCATTTGGAGCATTTTATTCCAAGAACACAAGGAGTTACGTCAGAGTAAAATTTATGGCTGGCATGACAGTAATGGTTAGCCGTTTCACAAAGTTCGGGGTTTCATCATGCAGTACAAATTGCAAGTGAGAGCTGTAGTGTGCAGTGCTATCAAACCATGGAGATACCATTATGACTTAGGTTAATGGTTGGACTAGATGATCTTCAAGGTCTCTTCAAACCTAGATGATTCTGTGATTCTGTGACTTTACAGACAGATGTAATGAAGATTTAGCCATTTCCTCAGCCCTCTTATTGTGGCTGAAAATGTCATCTAATGTTTTCTGCATCTCTGCAGGATTGGGGAGCTTGGACCCAGCACAGTGCCAGCTAGAGCACCGTGGGCCCTGTTTGGCTTGGAGCACTGGCAGGGGGAACTTGTACCATAGACATGCTCCTAGAAAAAGCAGTCAAAAAGACAAAGTTGCCTATGTCCCATAGCAGATCTCTAGCACATCTACCAATACAGGGGGCACTACAGGACTGGCAAAATTGTTTAAGATGTGTTGCCAAACCTTTAGTTTATCTGCCATCCTCTAGCAGGACAAAGTTGAAATCTGACAGTGATATGCTCTTTTCTCAGACGTTAAGGAAGCACAGAAAGAATATTACTCTCTGAAATATTACAGCTGTGTTTATTTAGATTTATTTATATGAACTTTATCTAGAACTGCATTTCTTTAGACCAATTTATATGAACTTACTTAATAAGTTTTTTGCCTTCAGTTAGACATGTCACAGAAAGACTGTGCTCATGGGACAGCATACACTGAACAGTTTTTTATTTCTCAAAACACTTTCAGCTGTTAGCAGGTTAGCTGTGCACACTGACAAGACAAACAATGCATTGCCGTTTTCAAGGTTTAAGGTCATAATATCAGTTTCCATAGCTGCATGTACACTGGTCAGAAGATAATGGCTTTTAAATCACTGTGGCTTGCCTGTAGAGGACTTACTGCAGATGCTGCATTCACTTTCTTCCCAACACATGCTTCATGGTCTATTACCACCCACTACTCTTGGACATTTCTGGCTTTTTTTTAGTAAGAAGCCACTGCAAACAGTCACTGAATGCCTCTGAGTGTCTACTTACCTACATAAACCTTTTTCCTGTGACTGGTCCTAGTAATTTTTGCACTAAGGAGAACAACTAGCTCATTCTACCACCTCCTACCAATTCACGATTTCCTTAGGTTTCCTCCCAAGCACTTCCGTTTTCTCATACTGTACACTCAACACAGATTAATCCCCTTCACCAGTCTTCAAATATCACCTATCTCACTTGTTGCCATGAGTAATCCCTCTGGAGGGAAATTCCTGTTAAATATCCTTCTGAGTAAGTAGCTGAGTGTGATAATGTTCCAAGTGAAACCATGGGGAAAATATGAGATCTTGGACCTGGATTCCTGACCTGAGTAGGTCTTCTATAGTTACCCAGTGGTTGAAGGTGATTTATCTTCTCTTTTGTTTTCCTGAGTATCTGCAGGAGACCAGAATACAAATCCCTCTATTAGTACAGGTCCCAGGTGCACCATATAGTCTTTCATCAGGAAAGGATAGCTGTTGTATAACTTTCTTGTATTGGGCTCAAGGTATTACAGTGCTTCTAGTAGTTCCTGATGCTTGGATAACTCTGCTGAGAGATGCTACTCTGATGCAGGTATATAACAGTATGCTTAATCCAGGCATTAATTTAGGCATTAGAATCATGTGAAAAAAAATACAGATAAAGCTTGACATTTTTTACTAAAAGATCACTATATATGGGGTTTGTGTTTTTTTGATCAGGGATATCTGCAAAGGTTGAAAGATGAGTTTTTAGACTTTAATTGCTGTTGTTTCTGCTGCCAATAAAGCTAAATCCAAGGAAGAAAGTAAGTTAAAATAACTTGAAAGAGAGTAATTTGAATCTTTAGCAAAAAAGATACTATCAAAACAGGGAGACGACTCCACTTTTTATGTTAAATCCTTCAGTACATTATAACATGGTGTGTAAAAAAGGAGTTATGATGAGTCATAGGAATGATTCATTCAGTCCCAGTTCTGGCTATAAGAAAATGTGGATAGCATGTATTTTAGTGTCAGCAGTAGTTTGGATAACAGGACACTTGATTTAAAAGATAGTGATATAGAAACAAGGGGGGAAAGCAGCTTCAATGGCAATATATTATGTCATTTTTAGTTGAGTTTTCTAAGAAAGTGACATATATGTGATCATGTTTCCTGTGCTTCTCAGTCTTCTTCCCGCCCCTCTTGTTCAGTAAATAGCAGTAAATAAAAGCTTGTTCATCGTGTCGTTTTATTGGAAATATTTTCATCTGGCAAAGAAAAATGCTTATATTTAATTTAAAAAAAAAAAAAAAAGAAATCAGAAGAATAACCATAGAAACACAGGAGCAGGAGGATGAGGCAAGATGTGCCCTTTGCAATTACTTGCAAGCACTTTAAATTACACCAAAAAAACCCCACTGCAACAGCTCACAAGCAGAGAAATCCCTATGGCCCTGTGTCATTTCATTTTGATTTTAAAAGGAGAATGGGGCAGAGCAGAACCCTCTGAAACTTTTGAGCTCAGCTTTTTGAAACAGAGTACAAAGTACCTCTTAATTATTCCTCATAATTCTGCCTTAAGCATGGGAAAAGAGAAATAAGCTGAATTGAATTAAGGAGCTGAATTTGTACAGTTTTTAGGAGGTTGGTATAAACCAGACATATTCATTTATAGGAGACACAGAAAAATCATTGCTCTCTGTTACAGACCTCAGTTCATGTTTCATATTAAAAACTGGAAATTTCTCCCTAGCATGTGTTATTGCTGCCAGCAGAGGATGAGGCCTCTGACAAGGTCTTCAGTCGAGGTTAAGCTAACTGAAGAGGATGTGGAGAGCTACTGGCCATGAAACTAGACATTGCTGGCCATGACAGATAACACTGTGGGAAGCTGACCAAAGTTACAGAATGCCGTGACTGTTGCTGTATTTCACAGGTGTTTAAAGGGTTTATGTGAAAAATAGCCATACTTCACAGGCAATTGAAGGGGAGTGTTGGGGACCTTCACAGGGACAGAATCTTGGAAGCCCAGCAGTACCTGGGACATGATATCACTTAAGCTACATAAAGCATTTTGTACCAGGACAGTGGCAAAACTGGCACCAGTGGATGGAAAACAGGGAAATATTTATTTGGAATGAGGCTGAGACAGCAAAAGGGATGTACAAGGGTGGGATGACAAAAAGGAAGGTCAAGAAACAGGAGAAGTGGTATGTAGATTGTGTGATCATTGCCATTCAGAGTTACCTGTTGGGCAATGTTGTGATTGATCACCACAGTCTAAATAGGGGCATTAAACCAGGCTTGTTGTTCTGACCATACCACTGGAGCTGAACCTGCTGCTGTGGTCAGGTGAAAACTCAGGTTTTGAGGGAATACCTGATTAAACATTGGACTCTATCAGACAGGAGGAATTTTTATTACACCTGATGCAACTTTGTGCATTATTTACATTTCTCTGGCATTTTCCTCCTAGAGGCTTAAGTGTGAATTATGTAGTACAGCTACATCAGGTACTAGTTTTATGCTTTTGTAGCTGCTGGACTGAAAGAGAAGATTCCTTCTTATATTTGCCATAGTAGTGCAACCTTCAAACAGTTTTTGACACTGTCTCTTCTAACATCATCATGGAAAAATTGATAAAGGTCAGAAGGTAGATGGACAGTGAGATGGACTAGAAGCTGGTTAAATTGTCAGGCTCAAAGGGTTGAGATCAACAACTATGAAATCCAGCTGGCGACCAGTGGTGTACCCCAGGGGTGAATAATGAAGCTAGTCCTGTTTAAAATCTTCTTTAATGACCTGGAAGGTGGACAGAGGCCACCCTCAGCAAGTTTGCAGATCATTCAGAACTGAAAGGAGTGTCTGGTACACCAGCGGGTTGTGCTGCCATTCCACAGGACCTGGACAGGCTGGAAAAATGAATCAACAGGAACCTCATGAAGTTCAGAAAAGGGAAGTGTAAAACCCTGCACGTGGGTAGGAGCAACCCCAGTCACTTATACAGGCTGGGCACCAACCAGCTGGAAAGCAGCTTTGCAGGAAAAAGCCTGGGTGTCCTGATGGACACCAAGCTGAACATGAGTGAACAATGTGCCCTCGCACAGCAAAGAGCTCACAGCAGCCTCTGGGCTGCATTAGGAAGACCATTGCCAGCAAGTTGAGAGATATGATCCTTCCCCTCTATTGAGAACTGGTGAGGGCCACACCCTGAGTACTGTGTCCAGTTCTGGGCTTTCCAGTACAAGGGGAGACATGGGCATACTGGAGAGAGTGCAGCAAAAGGACACTAAGATGATGAAGGGACTGGAGCATCTCTCATATGAGGAAAGGCTGGGGGAGCTAGTATTCCTAGAGAATCTACGATTGTTTATAGGTTGATCTTAGAGAAGAGAAGGCTCAGGGATCTTACACAAACTTTTTCATCATGATATAAGAGACAATTTTTTTACAGTGAGAACAATAAATCACTGGAACAACCTCCCCAGGGATGTGGTAGAGTCCCCATCACTGAAGGTTTTCAAGAGGCGATTGGACAGGGTGCTAGATAATCTCATCTAAATTCCCTTTCCCATGAAAGATTGGACCAGATGATCTTTCAAGGTTCTTTCCAATCTGGGCTATTCTGTGATTCTATGAAACTGAAACACAGGAAATATTCTTTAAACATATGAAAAAATCTTTTTCCTGTGAGGGACGTCCAACACTGGAACAGGTTTCCCCAAGAGGTTGTGGAGCCTCCATCCTTGGAGATATTCAGAACCCAGATAGATGTGGTCCTGGGCAAGCTGCTCTGGCTGAGCCTGCTCTTAGGCTGTTGGACTAGATGATCTCCAGAGGTGCCATCCAGCCTCAGTGGTTCTGTCATTCAGTGAAAGGATTCTGAGCTGATTCGATATTTTTGTGTATCTGATCAGTTGACCTGCATGTTTAATCCTTATAAATGTCAGATCACTTGTCTCACACTTGGATGATGCATCATTTTAATGTAGTCTGAACACACACGATGATATGGTTTAACTCATTAAACCCATCACAAATACAGATGGATACTTATTTTCAAATGGATGAAGCAATTTTTGGCCAAGGGAACTGGAATGTTTATTATGACCCAAATATTCCTAGGTCAAATATAGGTTTGCCATCTTCCTGCCATTTTTTCTTTTTCATGGGACATATCAGGTGCAAGTATATTTGTGACATTTTTTGTGTAAGCCTTTTGGAGGCCCCAAAAATGACCTTCAGTCCTTGTAAAAGCAAGGATTTAGTTGCAAAGTAGTATTCAGCTGCAGGACAGTACCAAATAATTTTATTCTCTTATTTCATAAATTATTTCTTGCTTCCAGAGTTTTTGTCTTCAGCAGAGGTATTTTCTTCATCTGATATCTGAACAAAGTAAGACTACAATGTCTTTTCACCTTTTTCTATTTTCTGGCTCATTTTGGAATAGTCTTCACTATGTGCTTACTATAAACCATGAGTTAGGTTATAGGTGGGCTAGGAAAAGTTTGGAGACTACGCTGACACATATCAAAGTGATGCAGATGAAATTGGGGTCACACAGAATTATACCTGTGGTGGCACTAGGTTCTTTTTAATACACATCTTGCTTGACTGAACAATGACTAGGACCAATGCTTTCTCTTGTCCTGTTTTCTTTTTATTGATGTTTGGTTGGAAGCTCATGGCCTCAGGAAATAGAATATGGGATTGTGAAAGACTCCCAAATGAATCTGAGAATGTGAGAGATACTAGGTTCTAAATCTTGAACAGTGCCTGGGATTTGAATTCTTTCTAGCCCAAAGTTTGCCTTATCACTTATTTAGAGAAAGCTATGCTAGTCATTGTAAAACAGTGAAGAACTAAAGTTCAGTGATGAACTTTATATGTTTGAAGGATATCAGAATAGCTTGTTTTAGCTGGAGCATGTTGTAGTGCTGAATTTATCTTAACATATTCGTTTGTTAAATTTAAGGATGGCAGTGGCAAATAAGTTGTAGTACACCTTCTGCCACTGTAGAAAATTAATTTTTCTTGGAATATTGTCCTGGTTTGAGTGAGTAGCAGGGATTTTTGGTAGCAGGGGAGGGGGCTACAGCGGTGGCCCACTGTGAGGAGCTTCTCAAAGCTCCCCCAGCTCCAAGTCAGACCCACCTTTGCACCAGGGCTGTGCCACTTAGCTGTACCTCTGCAATAATGTATTTAAGAAGGGGAACCTGGGGGGAGTTGTGGGAGTTGCAAGGAGAAGTTATGAGGAGAACATCTGTGTGAACACCGAGGTCAGTGGAAGAAAGAAGGAGGAAGGCAGGGAGGTGAGCCAGAGCAGAGACTCCCCTGTATCCCATGGTGAGATGGCAGAGCTGCCCCCCTCTGCCACCCATGGGGGTCTACGGTGGAGCAGATACCAATTTGCAGCCTGTGGGGGGCCCCATGCCAGGACAGGTGATTGCACCCGAAGAAGGCCGGGACCCTGTGGGAAGAAACAGCCCACAGAAGTTGTATTTCGACACTGGGAGGTTTGCAACACATGAGGGTGACCCACATGCCTGTGTGAGTGACTCATGTTGAAGTTGGTTTGTAGAGGACTGTCTCCTGTGAGAGGGGGACCATGCTGGAACAGAGGAGGAATGTCAGAAGTTCCCCCCACCCTGAGGTGGAAGAAGCAGCAGGACTGACTGCACCCCCCATTTCCTGCCTCCTGCACTGCTGGAGAGGAGGAGGTAGAGATATTGGGAGCAAAGTTGAGCCCGGAAAGAAGTGAGGGATGAGGGAAGGTGTTTTCAAGATGTGGTAATGCTTCTCACAGCCCTATTCTGTCTGTTAAATGTTGTTGTTAGTGTCTGTATTAAGTTTATGTTCTTTTTTTCTTCCCCTAATGAGTCTGGTTTTTGCCTGTGCCTTAAAGGATTAGATCATCCCTTCTTGTCCTTATCTCATGTTCCTGGGATCTTTTGCTTTCCTCCTTCTCAGCGCTGGGGGGAAAGAGGGGAGTGAGCAGCTGCATGGTGCTCAGTTGCCCTCTGAGCTCAAACCATGACAAATATTTAGAGGGACAATAATCTGTCTGGATAGCTAATTCCCTATCTTCCCACACAAAATCAATTCTGCATTAAACGGAGATACTTAAAAATTTTTTACTTTTTAGTGAGAACTTTGGGAAAGTATGCTAAAGATAAGGTCAATGTATTATTCTCCTGTTCTATTCAGAGTAGGATAGAACCAATATTCTGAATCTCTGTGAGTTAGAAAGTGTCCCTGGAGCCAGCTGGGGGAGGGACACTGAATTAGGATGGTCACATTTTGCATAGAGGAACGCATATGGAGTGAAAAAATACCCCATGGCCACTGTGGGAAGTTGTATCCAGTTTGTGTCCATTTCATGATAGCAGCTTTTATTAGCAGACTCACTATGATCTCATCATCTTCAGCTGAACTATGAAGGATTGAGAAGTTGGAGGAAACTATAACTGCAGACTGGAATTGGCTGGTCTCAGATCAGTTATCTCTTTCATATTAGTGAATCTTCTGATATCAGCTCTAAAGCCTTTCTTCTCCCTTCAATCCACTCTAACTTTATAATTTGCCACTCAACCTTTTTATTTGACATTTTCGTTAACATTGGAACAGTTATACCTGTTTTTAAGATGAAGATGAAAGCAACTGATCTAACAATTTCCATTAATTTCCTTATGTAGCTTTTGTAAGATGATATTCAAGGTAATAGTTGAATCTGCTGACTCTCATGGCACTGCCTATTACTCTGAGTGTCAATGGCACAAGTCACCACTGTGGTCTTAATCTGATAAAAATGCCCTGTAACAGACAACTACAGTCTAACAGACAATCAAATCTGTCACTAGGGAACAATCAGTGAAATTCATTGGGGGCTTAGCACACACATCAGACACAGTTTTTACACTGAATTCCCTGTTCTCTCCAATAACTCCTGCAAATGTATGTTGCAGATGTTACTGCAGGTAGAGTCAAGGTTTAGCCTTCTAAAGGAGGCTGAAGATGAACTTGAAAGTGTAGAACTTGGAGCCTGAAACCAAAGACTTCATGCAGATCATGGTATCTGCATTCATTTGGACTAAGCAGCAGATCATAGTAAATTTCTGCAGCAAAAGAGCAGTGCATGGCTGCACATTTGAGTGTGTCATTCATCACTGCATAGAACTTGATGGCATTTGCAGTATTTGAAAAACCCATGAAACTTTATATTAGTTTTACCTGGACTAGCCACTGCAATGCATATGTCCTCAAGGTTTCTGACTAAGCTCTTGTTCTGCTTATCACAGTGTATTGCTCAGTTGTTTGTCTGGTGTAAAAGGCATTATACCAAAATGAAGGACACCATAATCGCTCTCACCAAAGCAATGAGCTTCAATTCTTCAACTCCCAGTAATGTTAAACTGTTCCCTTGTGAATGTTACACAGCAATCATTCTGGGACTTCCAGAAAATTAAGGACAAAACCAAATTGCTACCCCATGATGGCATGAAGAATACCAACTTTTTGCCTCAGATATTTTTCATAGTACAAGCAGTGGAATGAAACACAAAATGAGGAGTTTACTTGTGATCCCAGAGGAGCACTGCCAGGATTTACCTTATGTCAGTGATACTGGATTACACTTAACTGCCTCCAAGCAAATCACAGTCTATGCAGTTAACTTCCACATAAATGAAAAGGCAACAGCCTGCTTTACCACAACTACTTGAAATTTCAATTTGTTACACCAACAACAAAAAAGTACACTGTGCAGGAGGCATCAAAGGCATTAATGAGGCCTCTCTGTACCCCACTGAATTGTTCAGTGACTGCTATGTAGGTATATACATTTATTTGATGTCATAAGGAGAGATTAATGTTGATATAGCATCCCTGGTTTCTCAGTATATTGGTTTTGTTGTCAGATCTATAATGTGTTAGTAGAGTTCAGAATAAAGTAGAAAATTTGTCTGATGTGTACTGAATAGCACAAACATGAGGATGCGTATATCCTGATGAAAGATAAAAACAAACCAGAAGTAAATTAGGTCAGATAAACAAGTGTGAACATGGGATTCACTGTTACTCTATACCTTTGTAATTACTTTTGAGACTATAGCAGAAATAATGAATTCAGTTCTATTTATTTCAATAATATTATTAATTAATAATTTTACTATTATTAACTAATAATATTATTAATACTGGATATAACTAGTCCTGAAAATCATAAGTGAAAATGTTTATCTTCTAAACTATTCGCCCCCCTTTTTGATTATTTTGTGTTTTCTCCACCAATACACTCCCAAAGCCTGCACATAAAAGAAAAAAGGCTATAGAGATAGTTATTTCCACATCTAACTCGCCCCACAGTTTTCTCCCAGGTGTAGCAACAGGGTAAGTAATGTATTGGGATCACAACACTAGATATGTACTAAAAGGAGCAGAGGCATCTGGTGATGCTTGTTATTCAAGGACATCTTGCAAGTCCAGGCAAGAAATAATGTAAAATTTACTGCTGTAATGCATGAATCTTTGTACAATCCAAGCTTTGTTATAATATTTTAACTTTTATGAATTTATGAAGAAACACTTGCCATCAATTCTATGAACGGTCGGTAAAATAAGCCATTTTCAACTGTTGTAGGTGACAAAATAAAGTTCCACTGCAGCAATAAGGCTAACAAATAGTTGAACAAACTGACATTTTGACATCCGAATTCTCTACAGACTTAGTGCAGTGTCAAAGATGGATCTGGTAATGACACTTCAGATTTAAAATTAAGTTGTATTAAAATAAGTCTGTGTTCTTGATTTAGGAAACTGATTCAAAGAAACTGTTGCTCTATTTTTTGTCATCCACCACAACGTCAAGAACGTGCCTGTGACATAGACCAAAAAATCAGAGAAAGGGATGCTTAACTGAGACAGCTCTTGCAGAAAGCTGCCTCCAAAAAGACAAGGTCCACCATCAGTGACTGAATCAAAAAGTCAAAAGGGGAATAAACTTCTTTATTAAGTCTGAGTAACTAAGATTATGTTTAAAGTGTATAATCTTCCTCACGTGATTTAAACTTGGATTATTCTTCAAACACAGTGACAGATATGTTTGTCCAGATTGGTCAGAAAGCTGTTATCTTACTGTCCTTTTTTGGCCAATGCTGCAGCTTTTCTCAAGGCCAAATAACAGAATATTTATTGAAAAGATGTTGATGTTGAGGACCTAACCAGCTTTGCAAACAGGAGAAAATGAAGATGGTGTTTGTGATTTATTAGCTGAAACCAACATAACAGAGAATGTAGTATGTAACTATCATATGACAAGTATTGCATTAATTTGCCATTACCAGACAATGACCTGTTCAGTTGACACCACTGCTTCAGTTACTAAGATTTACAAGTTTTAATAGAGTTCACACATAGTATGTGTCAGATAAAAAGCCTGGCAAAATGGGAATTGTGTGTTATCCTTGGCTGGAACTCTGTCCCGTGTGTAAGGCACAGGACTGAGACTGAGGCACTGGATTAACTTTCATTCTTTATGTTCCCCAAAATAGTTAAAGGCAGATTATTTACTCTCTTTGGGCTTGTTTCCTCATTTATGACATAAGAAAAATTATATTAATACTATCAGGAGTGACAGGAGGTTAAACTAATATTGCTAAAGAAGATTGAATTGCGGTATGTAAATACAAAGTATTACTATCATTCCACAAAAAGAAAATCTTCTGGGTTATGAAATATTTTTACATGCTCCTCTCTCTCACATCCTGCCAAGTAGTACTTCATGACATTGTGAGAGTTCTAAGATCAAGCTATACTCCCTTACTGCCCAGTGAGGAGGAGCTCAATGAGCATGGGCTGGAGGTCATCTTATGATCTTGTAAGAGCATTTATGGAAAGAAACATTCCTAGAACTTCAAAAAATTATAGAAAAAAGAAATCTGGTAGCCTAGAAATAGTCTACTGATATAAAGTAAATTAAAAGTCTGATTTTTAAAAAAAAAATTATTTTTTAACATAGTGATCCAGATGCAACCACCCTGCTCAGAAAGTCTCTAGAGCTGGGGGATATAGCAAGGAAGAATCAGTCTACACTTCCTCTGTTTCCTTATAATGCTCATTCCTTGAGCATTTCCCATGTTGATCTGTATTGAAAAGTAGGCTTGTTGAAGCTAAAAGACCTCCCAAAGTCTGGGGAGGGGAAGCACTAAAATTATATAACAAATGAACTTGGGAGATAACCCTTTAAAAAATTAATTAGCAAATCATAGATTTAAAATGAGGAATCTGAAATAGTCACTGGAGGTATTCAGGTAGCTGGATATGCTTCCAGCATGTAAGTACAGGAGACTCAGCTGCATAACTTGTGATGTTAGCCTGTACCAGAAACAGGATATTAGACCAGCTGGGTCTTTGGTCTGACCCAATGCAACAATTATTATATTCTTATGGAGCTGAAGGTACACTTGGTTTTGTTGCTGATTTTCTTCTGTCCCAAACAGGCACTATACATTTACAGAAGAAAAAGAATTCTTGTCTTTATATCTTCAGGAACGTGTTTTACACTCTAAGATACCATCTGCTATTAGAGTTTTCTCTCTCAGTATAGGAAGAAACTGATCAAATTTGACCTATGCTTAATTGCTAACTTGTGGGAGCTACCTGTGGTGGTCCAAGTCACATAAAATAAAGCCCCGGTGACACATGAGAATAATCACAGAGCAAAATGAAGAAGAACTTACCCCAAATATAGCTGGAGGCAGTAGATGCATCTGCTACCACTTACACTGTCAATTGGGAAGTTTATTAACCACAGTCTTATTCTTTTTCCTCTGGTCTAGAGAGAGTTTGTAGGGGCGCCAGCTCTTCCCTGTGCAAGTGTATACTGGTCAGCCATCCTTTGCATGGCACAACTGCAGTACCCATCTCACACCTGAGTCAATCTGCAGCTGCTACAAGGGTGTTTCACCCATTATGAATCTATTAGATATTGACCACCAGGTGGCATAAAAACTATGTAAAATATCACAAAGGGGTTGCAGATATTACAATACAATTACATCTTTTTTAAGAATATGAGTATTCAAACACTTAGTGATCCTAGCTATCAACTTTGAATATTATTTGCATATTTTTAAAAAGTAGCTAATAGCTTTTAAAATTCTTTATTTTGCAATATTATCCCATGAGGAAGGACCCATATACAACATAAATTAATTAGCTTTGTTGATCCCGTTGTATCATATTCTTAATCATGTTTTGTTCATGTCAAAACCAAATAACTTCGCAGACAGAAAGGAAGAGATTATGTTATATTGATTTACATAGAAACACAACCAACCACTTTAAGAAGCAAGCCAGACATCAGCTATTTTCCATTGTTGAAAGCACATTTTATGAAACTTTCTGTAAGCTGTAGTGTAACTTTCAGTGTAATAATAGAAATTTTTTCAGTGCTATGAAATCAGTTCCTATGTTCTTACTATAGGGAAGTGTAGAGAAGATGGCTTTGAGGCCCAACAGAAAGGCAAGGTAAATGTTGACAAGTGTTATTGATAAGAAAACAGAGGACCTGAGATGGCAGACAAATTCTGAAAGGAATATAGAGACTTTCCTACAATTAGATTCTTGACATAATTCCTTGTAGGTTTGTGGGGGTTTTCCCACCTTGCTTTCATGGGCTGGATGCAAGTATCATATACAAATTCCCACAATGCCACATATATAGTAGGCAGTACTCCATGTTAGTCTCTCTGCAAATGTCTTTAACTTTTTCTCTCTTTCCTGCTGCTTCCTTTTTCATTTCTTGATCCTCTCCACTGCATTGCTGGAGGTTCCCTAAGCTCCCATTTCATCATTTTGATTATAGTTTTAAATTATGCCATGGAGAAGTCAGAACTTTTGTTTTTAATCTTTTTTTTTTTTTTCCTTTGGCTACATTCCTTACTTTATCTTCCCTGCTCATATTTTTTGAGCTTCCATTCTTTTCATGGTCTTGTCCTGACACTCTGGCTATTGCTTCAGTATCTTATTTGGTGCCCTCTATTTTTTTTGTATCTCTTTAGCATCGCTTTCTTTGAGATTCTAAGTTCCTTTCTCTTTCAATTTCCAACATTAAATTTCTATTTATTTTAGACTTTTCTTTCACTTCTGATGTAAGTTGTTTAATGTACCCAACTTCTGTCTCAGCCTCATATTTCTGTATAACCAACAACTGAACTTCTCACCTTTCTGCATGACCCCCTCCTCACCCTCTCTTCTCTGTTACTATTAAGAACTTGTGACAGATTAGTTTAATCCATCCATGATTCATGTCTGATACAGAGTTGGATTAATGTAAAAAATGTATTATGAAAATTGCTTGCAGCTTTGTAAGCAGAATGAACTGGTTTGAGGTTGACACTTTCAGTCTCAACCAATAACAGAGACAAATATGAGACAGCTCTTCCTAAAGTGAAGTTAATCCAAATGAAGATATAAAGACATTCTGAGTGATATATATTGTCTATATTCACTTTCAGAAAAATCCATTTGCAAACTTTTCTGCACGCAAGATCATAGAATCATAGAACGGTTTGGGTTGGAAGGGACCTTAAAGATGATCTAGCTCCAACCCCCCTGCCATAGATCAGGTTGCTCAAAGCCCCATCCAACCTGGCCTTGAACACTTCCAGGGAGGCAGCATCCACAACTTCTCTGGGTAACCTGTTCCAGTGCCTGACCACCCTCATGGTAAAGAATTTCCTTCTTATACCTAATCTAAATCTATCCTCTTTCAGTTTAAAGCCATTACCCCTTGGCCTATCAAAGAACCAAAATAATTGTTCTAAACCAGGAAGGCATGAAGCTCTCAGATAGTGTGTAGTTTCTGTGGGACTCAAAAGGATTTAATGGGGCACCTCAGAAGCTAGTGGAGTGGCAGAAGTGCCTTACAGCAGTGAACCGTAGCTCTGCTTTACTTGTTTCCAACAGAGCAGAGGACAGAATGAGACATGCAAGGGAGACATAGTGCTTTCTGTTGCTCTGCTCTAATGAAGTTCAGGTGGAAACTTCTAACTCAGCTGTGGACATGCGCAAGATTGGGCATGTTAAATAGACCTTCTCTTCTGGTGTATTTCTCCCAGTAACAGTTGTTTTACCCAGCTATCAGAGTTCTATACTGATAGGAACATTTTAGGTAGACAGAAAATTGAAATGAACTTTGACCTCTAAGAAAGAGGTGGTATAAGAAAGGAGCAGGACCCTGCCCTGGCTAGAGCTACTAGTCAAAAGATAGGATCATAATAACAAGTCCTGGTATAGGTGTAGGCCTACAATGGTCTCAGAGGAACTGGCTGGTTTCTATTGACAAGAACAACATTTCAACAGCTCTAAGTGATACAGCACCACAGTTTTCCAAGTCTCTCTTGAAAAAAAAAGGATATAAATAACTTTTTTTTGTTCAACGGTTATATCAAAAACATAATCAATGGATTATTCCTAGTATCAACTGAGTGAAGTAATTAACGTCTGGATTAAGAGAACTCTTAACGTTCTAACAGACGTTTTGTAAGAGTCATCAAAGGTTAACAAGATCCTTATGCATGAAAGGCCTTCACGTTTTCTATGCTAAAACATATTCCCACTGAAATCTTCCAAAGCTCAGTTCCTTGCATTTAATCAAATAAATCTTGTATCTTAGTCTTACAATCTTGTATGATCATCTGTCATGACTAAGTGATAGATGTTTTTTTCCACTTTAAAATTCCTTTCTTACATTTCTTTGCATCCTATGCAATTTCAAATGCTTGATATAATGCTTTGAAATAATTTGAAAAAGCATTCAAGCAGGAGCTATATTTTTTTTCATAAACTAACAAGACTATATTAATTTGTTATTCAGAGTGCCTTCTCTTGCCATGGTTTATCTGATGCCAATAGAGTTCAATGTCAGGCTTCTCACTTTCATTCTGTGGGCAAAATCAGATCATTTGCTGTTAACATTATAAAGCACTGCTTACTCCTAGGACACCGTAGAAATAACAATGTTGATTCATCAAGTGTCTGGAAGCACACTCGGAAGTGATTCTTCTTTTTATTTGTTTGGTGATTTCCTGCTGCTAGATCTTTGGGATCAATAAAAGAAAATGCTTAGTCAGAGCTAGGCACACAAAAAAATGACAATCCTTTGTTTCATATTCTAGTTGACAGAAAACTTCAATGAGGAACTTAGATGCACTAAAGGGACTGTCATTATTTCAGATAGATCTTGTACGCCCTCAATACAATATGCAGTCACATTTACATTACTCACTGATACATTTTGCTCACATCTCTATATGTCGCAGCATAAACTAGGGTGTATAAAAGTATTAAATCAGAAAATCAGTTCTTCAGATTTCATGGATGCATGTTCCCAGAATTAAAAATATAAAAGAAATGGGAATTGCAAGTTGTACAGCATTGCAGGGAGTTTGCCATATCATATTACTATGATGTTCAGGACAATTCTCCTCAGATGATGGTGACAGTAGCATTACAAATTATTTCACGCTGGAAGACTTAAGTCTGGTGGTATATCAAGCAGATATCCTTCTCTTAGCTCTAAATAAGCCAGCACTGACACTAGAAGTTGTGGAAGTGTGTCAGTGTGAGGACAATGTTCACTCCAAATGCATTAGCTCAAAGGCAGGTCTAAATAGCCTCAAACCAGACATGCACTAATGCACCTGCATCACTTAGAGTCTGAATTACTACACAGTGACTAGGCAGAAAGATAGCATTTCTTGTTGCTGGCTCAGGTATCTCCAATTCCTGGGGCGTTCAAAGGGTCTAAATAGCTGCCTCTCATATTTGCTTTTGCTATCTTATATGCTATGTACAAATCTTTTACCTCACTCTAACCCCAAACTTTTTATTAGACTACCTGCACTTTTACTGATCCCGTTTTCAGATATTAAATATCTGTCATTTGCATAAATGAGCAGTTAAAGACAGATTAAAAGTAGTTTGGTCAGTTATGTTTTCTCCTTGGAGACAGGACCCCTCTTCAGTTTTCTGTGTTGGCTTTTTTTATCTGCCTGTGTGGTACATCTGGTGAAAGAAAGGCCAGAATTTATAAACAATTTTTTTTTCTCTTGGATCTTAACAGTGAAGAAAAGGAGATATTTAAAGAGATTTGAGGAGAATTATTTCCCAGTACTGATTTTTATTTATGTACAAGCCAATGTTCAGCACAGAAATTTTAAACCATATTTTATATTTCCTGTGCATCTTTAACAAGCCCACTAAACCGTGGTGAACTAGACAATGTAATACAACTTTGATGTATTAAAGCTTTTTTTAACAAGTTAACACCCATCAGCTGAGCACTTATAACTTACTGTTTCCACTTCCAGGTTCTTCTGTGGGTACCTCACCCCTTCTAACACCTTAAGCTGCTGCCTGCACCTCACAGCTAGAGTGAGCTAGGTGGGAATCCCTGCTGGGGCTCAGTTCCAGGCACAGGAAGTCAGGAGATATGGTGTCTCAGTGTTCTTGATCAGGTGCTAACACCCATGAAGCCACTGCATTCATAACAGAGGAATGGTGACTGTGCAAGTGTAGTGAGGCCAAGGTTGTCTCTGTCATGGGATGGATATTTTGCAACAATGATCCCTTTGCAGAAAAAGATCTTCAAAAGCAGAAATAGTGACAACTTTGAGAACAGTGCTTGTTATGAATAATGGATGAAAGAGAGGACAAAGAAGGAGTAATCAGAGATGGGTCTTCATTAACCTCCCTTCTGCCTACTAAAATGGCCAACGGGAACTTTCCAAAATTGTTATTCCTGCTTATGGTGGATTTTCCTTTCTAGAGGAAATAAGGCAAATAAGATCTGTATTTTGTCTCCTGCATCTTTGTTTCAGCTACTGATGGTCTATTTTACTCTTATAGATACTTTTTCCCTTCACTTGAAATAATTTTGAAATAGGTCTTACACTTCACTGGCATGTTGTTTCCTTCCATTTTGTTAATAGTGTTCATCTAATTTCCAAGGAAGGGCTTCTTTCCATAGTTTCTAAAGGTAGATATTTTTATAGTATGAGGAGCTTTGCTTTCATTGACCTTTAGAAATTATTCCTTCTAATTCTCTATGTACTCAGATTTGAAACAGCCAAGCTGCATCACTTTGCTTCACATAAATTTACTATCTACAATGCAACTGGAAATGTTAAACCTCAGTTCTAAAGAAAAAAAGACTGCTTTTCTACTGTCACTTGTTTTTGAAAAGTTATAAAGCTTTTAATAAAGTAATTTAAGTACCATGTTCTAAATATTTTTATTAAGAATATAATAATGACTGGAATTCAAGTTGATATAGAAATATTTGTCCCAGTAAAATATGGAAAACATTTTGGACATGTTATAAGCAGACATATGACTGCAACACCAGAAGAGACCATTATGATCAGTCAGTTCAACTTTGATGTAGAACATGTGCCACTACATTTCACAATATGTGCATAAAATGAATATTTTTTGTTTGACTTACCACCCTTTTAGCCAGAACATTTCATGTACAATTGTTTTTTCGTTTAATATGACCCCTCACTACTTAAATACACAGTAATGAAAACTCTCTCATCCAGTCAATGAACAGTAGTTTTATTCTAACATTTGCTGTTGAACATCCAGCCTAACTGCTAATGGGGAAAAAACCCTACTATTTTATCAATGTCAGTCATGAATAAATCACTGCTCATTCTTTTTTTTCCTTTGTTTTTCCTTTTTTATTTTCCTTTACATGTACTTTCTTTCAGGAGCTGATACTTTAACTAAAGAAACATCCTCATGTGATGTCACCTTGCACCATCAATGGACTAATACAGCTTTGTATCTCAGACACATGAAAGCAACGCACAGTTCTGCCCTTGTCTGAAGCAGCTCCATCAGCAATGTATCTCCTTGTCTCATTGGGGTCACATAAATGACCACAGAGCTGCATCAAAGAAAGCGTTTTTCTGTTCTTTATGGGCAGTCTTCCACAGCTGATTAAAGGAGGCCAGGCTGGTTATACTGCTGGTTGCCATCTAACATGTCATATATTGCCATGTTAGACACCCTCTGTGGTACAGGGAAGTGGCTGCGTGTTCAGAGTCATGTGCAACTAGGGAAGCTCACCTGTGAAAAGAAAATTTAGGCATGGAAAAAGATGATATCCATCATGTCTCTGAGATTAGTTTTATGCATCAGATAATCAATATGAGAGAATAAACACTGAGTGACAGAATGACGTATGTCATAGGAAGGAATGAATTGCCCTCTAGAAATGCTTTTGGTCTTTTTATTGTCAATGATTAACTTGAACTACACATCTTACTTTTAAATGCTAAAATTACAGAAAGTGAATGCCATCTAAATGTGTGATCTTTCCGGTAGGTAAGGTGAACAAAAAACATTGGGATATATTATAAGAAAATATCTCTTACTGTGTGGCTGACAGGTGCAGGTTATTTAACTGCAAGAGATTTTGATTTTTTATTTTAATTATTTGCTGTAATTTTCTCAAGAAATATATTCCCCAGACAGACCCACTATATTTCAATTATCTGAAGCGTATATCAAATTTTGTAATTTTTCACTCAGTGTAATCAGTATTTGAAAAAACTTCATTGCTTTTGAATTTTAAATGCATTTTGAAAATTGGAAGCAAAAAATCAGAACATGAAAACATATTATGAAATAATATATGATGAATTTTTATAAAACAACATTGTCCTCTAGCAAGAAAATAGTCCACAGAATTTCCCCTTGGAGGCATGTATACTTCACAAAATACCTGGCTACCTGACTAGAAAATATCTTTGTAACTTCCAAGTAACAAAATCTTGCAATATCATTTTTAGATAGCTAACTGTGAAATGAAACCATTTACGATTCTTCTAAAGTTTCTCAGATGTATTTCGTAATTGTAGCTGAAACTCTCCTAACAATTTCTTCGTTATTAACAGGTCTATCGGAATGTAATAATTTCATGGGCAGCTTTTTCTTAAGTCTGAAGGTAAGCACAATAGAAGTGGACTTTTAACTGTTATAATGCAAAGCAGCTCACAACAATTGTTTTTTTGAGCAGTCTGGTTATCACATAAATAAAAAAGAAGATATATTTGGCTGGTACAATCAGGAGGAATGTAAAGCTCCCACGCCTGCCTTCGGTAATTGATGAAGTGGGTCAGTGACATTTTACAGGGCTGTGATTGAATTGGACCCTTGAGGATAAATAGCACATAAACCTTTTCCGCCAGCTCTTTGGTAAGTTAATATTGGCAATTCCAATTTAATGCTTATGAATGAAAGTATTGCAGGCTAAGTGAAATAAAAGAACAGCCACAGCTATTGTCTTCAGTTGGTGCTCTTTCCTGCAAGCACTATCTAATCCAATGAAAAACAGAAACCTCATTTGTCAAAGAAAAACATGTGACTGGGCTGGTTCTGGGCAGAGGGGAGTGTTCTGGAAAATTTAGAATTTGTTGTGTAACTAAAAATGCAGATTTTTAGCAAAAGTGCCTGTCATTACCCCATTTGGGAAATATTCATGTTGATTTCTTGGTGAGGTGGTACATTGAATGGTTGTGAGGTTTCAGATGCATGTTAGTGTTAACAAATTCTATTAATAATTTACAGTAAAAGGAAATATTTTATTAATGCCATCTGAAATCAATGCACAAAATTAAAATGAAGCATTCCCAATTGTTTAACTAAGCTATGGGACATGGTTGGAGAAAACAGGTATTTAATTTTTAGAATACATTGCTCATTTATTTTTAAACATTTCATTTAGGCATAAATTATATTCTTTCATGCTGTCATTATGAATATTTAATTTCTTCAATGTCACATATAACTTTTATATAAACACACACATAATTAGCTTTTAGCTTCAACTGAATGAATCTGGAGCTTACTAACAAATCTGCATGAGTACATACAAGTAAACTGATATTAGCAGTTCCTTCAGACTTAATTTCCCAGGCAGTGTCTTCCACCATTGGGGCCTTCCTGGACTTTGTTGGTGCTAGTGAACTAAACAGGACAGGGCATAAGCTCGGTCTCTGGCCCTGTGGATATCTACAGTGTTTAATGCCAGTGCACTACTTGATATAATTTTGGTCTGTGGCAGGCATCATTTTCCTGGACAGTGCTTGGGCTCAGCCTGTGGATAGCCTGGGGATGTTCCAGTGGGTTGTAATGACAGTGCTACCCTGCTTTGGGGAAGAAAATTTTAGCCATATGGATGCAAGACATAAAATGTCACTTGACCTCAGGGTCAGAAAATGGAGTCTGACCCATTTTATTTGATAGCAGAGATGTAGGCATTTTTTTAGCTTTTTTAAGAGCTGCAGACTCAATGCTGGCTCCATTTGCAAGGATGGCTATGCCCCTGCAGTGTGCCGTGAGTCAGAGGGGAGCTCAGTGGATCTCTGCTGATGGATGTCATGGTGCACCTGGTGGCCCTAAACTTGGCTTAAGAAACACTGTAAGGTTTAATGCAAAGCTTTGGGACATAAGGACAATTTCTACAAAAATAATACAGTCAAAACTCTTATTGAACGCAAGAGAAATTTTGCCACAGTAAGGTTTGGGGATTAGCTCTGTTGCCATTGAAAACATAAAGCTTGAAGCTCAGGGAATGGAGTGTCCTTGCAAATGACTGAACATCTACTTGCTTTTCCTGCAGCAAACCACTGTGCTTGGTGTGAATACTGGGGGACTCTGTGGACCACTCCTCTGGAAGTACAATGTAGTAATGGATTTACCAGGGCAGGGAAGGGAGAACAACCATAGCATATACCTTGTAGGTAGGGCATATGCTCAGTGTCACACACAGATCTGCTGTCACCACTGTGGCTGCATCCAGCCCAGGGAACTTGTGCCTTTCCTGCACATATGGTCAGAGCTCCATCCCAGGAGCATATAACAGTGGGATGTATGCTTTCTAAAAGGGATGAATAGTTTTACTGAGAAGCATTTTAATCAGTCAGATGAAAATTTTCTTGGCTGGAAAGTTTAAAACTAGATAATGAAACTGAAACTATAAGACCGCTTGTGAAAAATGTTTTGTTTCTGTGCTTGTTTGCAAATGTAATATTTGGAAAAGAATCTTATTAGATTTTAAATTCACTGGGTGAGAGCAGACCCAGCTACCTAAGCCTCCTATCTGTAAGCATCTGGTATCACCCTTCATGTGATAGGCATATTAATTTGAGCTAGTTGGGACTTCAGGAACATTATTGTGGGATTTTTAAATTGGAAAATGCTCATTCCGTGCTCAATCATGCTTTGCAAGTACAAATCCATTTCTATAAAACTTACATGCTAGAGATTTTTCAAATTCAGCACAAGAGAAGGAATAGGTAAAGAAAGCCTTTCTAGAGAAAGCCCATTATCCCAGTGCCTGGTGATGGTCTTTGAAGTATAGGAGGACCTATTACCACATGCGCCTGTGCGTCCCTCTTTTTTTTTCCTTTTGAAGAACTTTTACTCTGGCATATAACGAAAAACAATGTCAGAACCTTTGGGATTTGTGTGTGCTGTTTTGCGTGACAAAATTCTTTTTTCAGCCAGTGAAGATGAATCTTTGTAATCCTGCTTTAGGAATAAGAGGTCTAACTGCTACCACTACTCCAGGCCTATCATCTGTCTTGTGTACTTTGTTGTAAGCCAGAGAATTTCCAGACACATTGCAGTGAATCTTCAATTAGTGAGATTGCCCCAAGTCAAAATTCCCGACTTGTGTTGTACTTCTAATTCATCTCAGACGATCTCAGGGCAAGAAAAATAGCTTACCACAACCAGCTCTTGTTGATCTGATCTGTAAGTAATGTAAAAATAGATACTCTATGTACTTCCATTTTCAAGAAGCAATAATGATTTGACAAATATCTATCTTTCATCTTTTAGAAGGAATGACTTAGTAATAAAAGTATTAATGGGATAACATGTACATGTGTTCCTATAAGGTTATCATATCTTTTACAGTAGATGATCAATTACTTAATTAACTGGGCCCTTTACAGTTATAAGAAATGAATTATAGGACCCATCCCCTTTAGATTATTGGTTGGAATAGACATCAGGTCAGTGATTAATGAAAATTGTTACTCTTTCATAGATGCTCACTGACCTATCTGGAATGAACTGATGGCCTCTGTTGTATTTTGGGAGGTGTATGCTCATATCTGAAAGCCAACAGAATTACATAGCTCTCCTCCATATCTGTATGGAGGAGCTAAACCCTTCCTTTCTTTTCAAGACCTTTTCTCTGAAACACCAGTGACCTACAGTGCTATGCCATGATTGCACTTATTGGTCTGCCGTGAAGCTGAAAACCTTCAGACATAAGGGAAATCTTTCTAGATGAAAAGGCAATCAAGTATTTGAAAAAATTGTCAGGCTGGAATTACAGTTTTAGAGCAGTTTGGACAAATATCTATCAGAAATGGATTAATGTCACAGACCTGCAACATATAATTGAGGTTCTCTGGGGCTGTGAATTGCTTTTGAAGCATTTGCAAAAAAACTAAGAAAAGAAGCCCACATTTCCTATACGGAGAGCCAGAAAATTTTTGGGGTGCACAAATGGAACAAATTCAGACAGAGTTGATGCTACCTGACAGCAGGAATGTGGAACAGATGATTTCTAGGGGTCAGTTCCAGCCCATGTTTTCTATGAATCTATGATTTCATAAGGTTATTCATTTGACTCTTTCCATCAATTCCACCACCACAATTAGATGGAGGTACATTATCAAGATAAGTAAATATAAGAATTGTAGGACTGAATGTCTGCATAAACATCAAAGTCCCCAAGGAATACCGCAGAAGTGAATATTTGAAAGATAATTCTGACAGCAAGATGACAGCAAAGCATGTTTTAATAAATACATAACAGCAAATTAATATGCTACAATTTCAAAATCCTAACAAGAAGTTGGGTTGCCAGTTGGGAGCCTGTATGCTTGTGAAATTTAACAGTAATTTTTTCCTATCATATCTGTGACACACACTGTGCTACATTACCTATTGTGTGTCCTTTAAATGATGAATGTGTTTGTCCCTCACATTCTCATGAGCATAATGATGTGTTTACTTTTGTTCACTTTCACTGCTAATCCATATTAGAAAGTTTAACCAAGTAAACAAAATAAAATCCAATCAGACAAAGAGGTAATAAGTGTCTATAACCCTGAAGCTAGGGTGGCTAACAAGACTGCTTATCGGAACAAATTCTCAATGGTGTAACTGTTTGTTAAAAGGTTAGTATCATATGAGAAAAATACAAATTTCCTCCAGTTAGACATTTAACCCATCCATTTATTTTCCTTCCATATAATAACAGGTCAACAGATTTCAATAACACCATTGCCATAAGGTTGTTAAGGTTTTTAAGGTGGCCTTATAAAATTTAGCATTAAAAACCTTGAAATTGTTCTTATTTATTGGAGACTAAATAAGTTTTGAAAACTGTTTTGAGATCGATACTGAAGTGATTTAACCTTGAAAGGAAATGCTTTTAGTTTTCAAGCATTTGTAGTATATCTTCAGAAAGCCTGATGCATTGAACTTCATGCAAGATAATGCACTAGTTTCCCAATCTGAGTGGAAAAGAAGTTTGATTTATTAGCACTTGATCCTGTGAATCTTGTACCCACCCACAGCTTCACAGATTAGGTGTTCGCAGCTCTAGGTTTGAGCTGAGAATTTAATAAAACAGGATTTGATGAATTCTATTTTTTTTTTAATCTGGAAATTAGGTTGTTATACATATTTATGGAAATAAAAAGATTTCATCTCCAGTTATCTCTCTTGTTATTTTTCTTTGTAATGTTTAGAAGTTATGATAATGTTAATTTGTCAAAAAGCAAAGGACAGAAGAATATTTTGTCCCTATGCATGTCTTCAGTGTCTTCAACCAAGTCAAACAGAAACCCGTGTATCTGTTTTCTTTCCTTCACCATGATGGAACTACTGCTAAATATACCACAAATAAAATTTTAATGTGAGTGTACCTGTATTTATATATTGGTGTTTTACTACATGATGCTAGTTTTCTTATTGAAGCATGTCCAAAAGTGATATAATAAATCTTGCCATATTATTTTTGTATTTAATATTTCTATATTAGTAATATAATAACACTTTATTGATCTTCTAAGCACTCATTTGATTTCTAGTTCAGAAATTGCCGTTGTTCTCATTATTAAAATAAAGAAACTGTTATTTAGGTATATATGGGGGATCAGGAAGTTTGTTGCAATATTACTTCAAAATATTTTCAAGAAAGATGCAAGCGTTGCAATATTCTGTTAAGGACATAAATAAAAGCTTGATAATTTTTTAATTAGAACACTTTTAAACATGTGATAATAATTTCTCACAGCTAGAAAAAGTAAATTTAAAGCTACACTAAAGTTAAGAGGAAAGTGCAGAACTGAGATTGAAAAGTATTGACAGAAAGGATAAATGAGGATCAGACAGGGTCTAAGAGTACAACATGTGAATTACTTCATGGTAAATTAATAATTGCTCCATTTGATTTGTTTACAGGAGGAAGCGAGAAGGGTGAGAAATCAGATCAGATACATTAGTCTGCTGACTAAGACCGCAGGCTTCAGTAGACTGTGAGAGAAGATAATGGATTATATATGTTTTTCATGATCCAGTTTTCTGACAACCAGTTTATTCTATACACACTGCGACAGCACTACTGATACACACAACCTGAGAGAATAACCTCAGTACTAATTTGGGATGTGCTGGCTATGAGAAGGAGTTTAGTTCAATTGTATATATAAGATAAATGTTCAAACTTGAGTTAGTATTAAAAGCCAGATTTGTTAAGCCCTTATGGCGTTAGGGTTCTTATGTCAGGCTTTACAGAAAGAGCTCAATATATGCAGTGTAAATTTACATTTTCCCTGTTTTTAATCTAATGAAAACATACATCTAGTAAATATGGCTCAACCATATATAAATGCATAGAAAAGCAAAGTGTTATTAAATATGTATACTACCGACTTAATTATAGGAGTTAAGAGGAAACTTGAGAAAACTAGGATTTTTTGGTATGTTTTTCTTCTCCTTAATCTAATCAGACAACACTAAAAGCCCAAGAGGTATATAAACTTCAGTAACTAGTTATATTAAACCTGTGTTTACTTAGATGATTTGTATGAGATAAATAAATAATTACCCAAAGGACATTAAAAAATGGAATATATGAGACTGCATGTGAGCAAACTAACACAAGGCAGAGAGCTTGACTGGTGCATATTTAATAAGAAGAATTCCCTGTGCTTTTAGATCCTCTTCCATTCTATAGAAGTCCTTATATCACCTTTATCACCATAGTAACTCAGCACTTTGCAGTCTTCTCCTTCTATTCATCATACTGTTTTATCAGTTTAGTAAAGGATAAAGTGTTTGCCTGATCATCCACCATTTGGTACTCTGTCTTGTGGGCATTCTGCTGAGAAGTATTGTGAATAATGTAATAATGCAGCAATCTTCTACAGAATGAGAATTGATCCCTGATTTATAGTACCGTATAATCAATTTCTCATTGTATTTCATCATAATATTTAAAAATGAATTAAACATGAGAGCTTAACATCTCTTAAACACTTAATAAACATTTATGTAGACTTCTGATTTTGGAGTATCAATTATTATGGTCATAATCCTTGCACAGGTTGAAGACGGGATGTCTAAACTGTCTCTGTCAAAAAGCTGTGTTCAGAAAAGACAGTCATTATTTAGGTGCACTAGAGGTTTTTTTTTTTTAATCTTCCTCTATTATAGTAGCCCTAAAAAGAGGGAAGGTGCCCCACTTTGCTATATTATTAAAATATGGACAGCCATAACAGACTAGAAAGAATAAGAAGGTATTTTCATTTATATCCATATCTAGTCATTTCCCCTTCAACTATAGCATATGAAATTAGATAAATGTGTAGTTACTTATTAAATGTACATGTTCTCAGAGTACATACATCAGTTAAAAGGAAAGGAAATTTGCAGTTAGCTAGTTCCATACAAACAGGAATGGCAAAGATTATATCAGTGAGTAAAAACAGTTTAATACATTGGACTCAAAAATTTAGGATATTTCTCCTTCACTTAAATATTTTTTTCCAAGATACCACCTCCATAGCTTCTAAATATGCATTTGGCTTACTTTTATTTATTCATACTGAAGCACTGTGCCTAGAGGCTTTGTCAAAAAGCTTGAGTTTATCTGCATGAATACATACATTACCGCTTTGAAACAAAGCTGACATTTCTGGGGTTTGATCATTTAGCTGCAGACTGTACATATATGTGCCCTAGCTTTTATCTAACACTCTTCTCCTCTTTTCTTCTTATTTTATCTAATATTCTTATCCTCTGTTACAATATTTCAGTTTTGTGCTCACTGATTAACCATAAGATATGATAGCAATGCTGGATGATCCAGAGAAGCATTTTAGGTTTTATTCTGAATGCAAGTTTCCAAAGTCTACCTTTTGATTTGTTTTTATTTTTAATAGAACTTCTTTATACACAATTTTCCTTAAGGTTACTGGCAAAGGCCCAGGAGAAAAATGTTTTTTTCAACTATAAAGTACTATCAGTACGTCAACAGATATCTGGTCCCACTAACCCCTGTCATAAGAAATTTAATTTAAATGAACATACTAGTTTCAATCCATTAAAATTACTGTCATGACTTGTGCAGTTTCACTCCATTAATTTCAGTGATGATCTGTTCTTTCTCAAAGGTACAAATAAAATTGTACAAAATTAATCCCACAATGCTTCAGACAAAAACTGCAATAACCGTACAGCTCATGAGAGTGACTATGTGTGATTATGTGTGCTAATTAGTAGGGTAGGTGGGACCAGATCCCCTGGTTAATGCAGCCTGACAGAGCTTCAGGATCTGACTCGCAAATTTTAAAACATGAGATGAGGAGTGACCAGAGCTAACTAAGTTGTTGAAACTATGCTTGAATACTTACTGTGATATTTCCTGCAAATGAAGAGTTAAAGACTCCCAATCTAGGTAGCGGAACCTAACATTTACAAAGGCTTATTTATCCAGCACCAGTGATTCTCAGTGACTGATTCCAGTGGACTCAGTGATTCTTTTTTCTGCTTTGCCTCAGATGGTAATACGCTTTCTCCACCATAGGGTTTTCCTAGCAGGGTTTTTCCACCAAGATTACTGATTTCCTTTTTCATACTTCTCTGATTAATCTTTTCTTACTCACCTGAGAGCTGAGTGTGATTAAACACCAGTGAAGAAAAGGAAAGATTCCACTACTAGATTCTTGTGAAATGTTAATATTTATTTTTAGTACACAGGGAGAGCTGATTTAGCCAAAGGAACAAAAGACAGAAATAAAACCAAGTTATATACATGTAAACTTCCCTTTAACATACCCAGTGCTCTTTATTTATTAGTTAGTCCTGTGTTGGCCCTGTTTTGAGCTTAGCTCCACAAGCCTGCTCTTGTTGCAGAAACTCTGATTCTATTTTAGCACAATGGCAATGTTTGGGGTGGACACAAGAGTTACAGGGCTAACAGTGAAGAAACAACACTGGTTCCAGTTCTCATGGACCACACAGGCTCACAATTCTTAACAAACCTCTCTAGAGCTTCTGCCTCAGTGCAAGTGCCAAATGTGAATGCAGCATAGCTCTTCTGTTCCTAGCAGCAAATGAAAAAATGACACTTTCAGACTGTAATTGGACAATAAAGAAGCTAGAAAGTTACAGATATATTGTCTTAAAAGAAAACTTTCCCAAGTAGTGCCAGAAGTGCTTCCTTTTTTGGGTATGTTAATGTGAATTGCAATTATTTATAATTTCATGCAGAATGCAGTTTTTTAAAAAAACAAGTCTTAGCTGCTTGTTTCAGGAAGTGAGTCAGTTTTGCTCTGCTTTGATTATTTGACAAGCGCATATCCCCTTGCTATTACGTACATTTTAGTCTGCATGTCCATCACTGGAACTTGAATATGATTATGTTTGACCAGGTAGGTTTATGTCTTTTAGAACTATAACATTACTTCACTTGAACAGTTATTAGGGCTGCAGAGATGTAACTACAATTGCTAAATGGGATAATGTAAAATGAATGAAGTGAAAGGACCCCTGGAGGCTTCTTGTTGTTTACTCTTTCAAGTAATGCACTCTTCTAAGTCTGTCAGCTCATCACAACAGAGAATTATTTAGGGAACTGTGTGAACAGTATTGCTTCACAAGTCTTGCAGCCACCCAGAATATAAAGTGTACATTATACTATACAAGTCATAAATAGACATTTCCCTATTTTCTGCAAACCACTCTCACTACAATGGCTTGTCTCATTACACCAGTCCGAATGGGAAGGCAAAGACATAAAGTAGCAGCATACTGTTGTGCTTTATATACTATTTGAAATCTCTATTTATTGTCATAAATAAAGCTAACCTACTAAGCTGATTATCACTTATATTCTTCTAAGGATAAACTAAGACTGTGACATTTCATTCTGACACAGTATCTTTTAACAGGTCAGCCACAGTAATAACATTGCTAATGCTGCTAGATATTTTAACACTGAATATAAATTTATTCAAAAATAATCAGTTTTACAGCATTATAGGTGTGACTTACAGGATGGATGTTACAACTTAAGGATGTGCAATCCTCATGACACCACTGGGATCATATGCAGGAAGAATTGGTCAGGCATGATTATTTTGTGGAGCTTTTACATATATGTTTGAAAGACACCCATACAGTACTATATATCACTAACAGAATAGAAATAAATATTTGAAGTGAAATATAATATATATGATTTAATGGCAATAGAGCTAATCTTCCTGTTATTATAAAGGCTAATAGGCCCTCCAAAGTCAAGGAAGATCCAGGCACATTTTCTAGAACTGTTCTAACCACTATGAGGCTGGGTGGAACTAGAAGTAGCCATCATCTGCACCCTTAAACAGGGAAAAACTTCTTGATGTGCAGTAATAAGAGAAGGCAATAGGGAGTTATGGATCAACCTGTGACCTTCTAAAGTGTAATGATATGGCAAAACAGCTATGCGTGTGCCATGGCATAGTAAACCAAGCCAATAACATTTACCAGGGTACACTGTGGCAGCTGTACCTCTAATCTCTGGACTAGCAGAAAGTGGAACTTCTTTTGATGGTTACAGTCAAGCACTCCTAAAGATTGCTTCGAGTCACAGCTATGAGCACTGAGCATTAACATGTAGAATTCATGAAACAAATATATCCCTATCAAAAACCTTCACACGAGTTGTTATATGTTAAAACCTGTGCATTGTGAATAGGAAGTGGAAAGAAAAGATGGCTTTTAGAACTGTGGTTTAACTAGATGAAGATCATAAAATCCTCTTTTTAAAATTATTCTAAGTCTTTACCGAGTGCCACTGAGGACCTAATAAAGCATCAAAACAGGCTGCTCAGAGAGGTTACGTAGTCTCCATCCTCGGAGATTTTCAATACCTAGCTGGACAAAGTCCTGAGCAACTCCAATTTAATGTTGACCTTGCTCTATGGAGATCAGCCTGGATGATCTTGTGAATTCCCCTCCAACCTAAATGATTCAGTGATTCTATGATCTTTGGGACGCGCAGGTTGCCTGTAACCCTAACCTTTGCACTTGGCACCAATGATAGATGAAAACAGTTCAGTCTTGCCCATGTCTCTTCCACTGGGTCAGGCAAGGGAGTAATGGGAGGCTGAGGTGATAGCTTTTTGCTGGAGGTAGAAGTACAGACAGAGCTGTTGTCTGCTGAAGTCCTGCAATGCAGGTTTTACTTTTGAATCTAAATTAACTGATTCCAGAATTATTTCAGGTTCAAAGTAATGAATCTGACCTAGACTCTTAGAGCCTTGTTTCATGAATATAATTGCTTCCATTTTCTCCTAAACCATGGCATGGAAGGGGCAAAATATACCATAACTATATTCTCTCTCTTCTCTGAAGACTCCAACATACTTATTTGAAACAATTGGATTCAGAGACTTTGAAGTCACCGGCACAGTGGCAAAATATACAAATTACTATTTCCTTATTCTTGTTTGACCGCTGTTGCTGTAATTCTTTCATTTAATTTATATTTTATTCCACTGATGTATCTTAGAACAACCTGTTAGTGTACTTACATGCTCTGGGTGACAAAGCTCCATTGTGAAACAGTCAGTTTGCAAGTCTATGTTTAGCATGGCTGTGGTTATTTATTATTTATTCCCATCTCATCACTCTATTACAGACAATGAATGTATAAAATTACAGAGGCTGATGTGTTCATTGACTGTCCCCAAAGAAAAGCCAGTCAAATAGATATCCAGATGAATGATGAAATATTAAAATAAATATGCAATAAGCATCCATAGTAAATGCTACCTCAATCCTCATTCCTGTATTCAGAGAGAGAAGGCATTCACTGATGAAAAAGTTTCTTAGTATCTAGCTTTGCCGCTAGAGACAAGTTTGGGGAGAATGAGGATGCTTCAATTCAAAGAGGAAAGCATAATCTAAACATTTCACTTTTCCTACCTCAAAAGGAAAACCACAAAACTCAAATTACAAGCCTCTTTTTCCAGGGACAAAAAGTGAAGTATACATGCTTCCTTCATCCACTGAATTATTCCCCACTCCTCCCTTTTTTTTCCTCCTTTGATGAAAAGGACTCCTGTCTTCTTTTATTCTTTGCACACTTCACTTTCCCAGGTCTATTATACATTTCCTAACTTGATTCTTGTTTATCTAGGTGACTTATGTGAACTTCCTTTAATATGGATAATTTTTTTCATGTCTTATTATTTAACATGTTAGCCTTACAATGACTCTGTGAAGTAAGAAATTACTATAATTCCTTTTTATTAATAGGAAACTGGGGTGCAGATCCCACAAAATAACAAAGGTGGCTGAAGTGGGAGTTGGATATATAAGTCAATGAAGGGGTATCAACAACTATTCTTCCAGAAAAAACTTTAGTCATGAAGTAACAGTCTATTCCACAGGGATCTGAGTGAAAAAGGAGGTACAATCCACACCTCTGAAAGCCGTGCAACTGTTTAGAAAACAGTGTCACTGGATCATGAAAAGCACAACTGAGTCCTGTATGCTTAAGCATGTAATGCTTAAAGATTGTTGAGTATGGAGCTCAGGCACCTAACTTCAGTGTAGATTCCTCTTATGAGATGGGACAGCTCCATTAGATGTGGCTTTTTAAATTCATGAGACCCTGGTTTCCCTCCCATTGCCGAATCCTGCGGGTCCCTTCTCCCATCTCCCTTCAGCTTCCTCTTGCTCCTGCTGCCTGTCAATAATGTGATGGTACTAGTTTGTTATTTATCCACCTTCTAGCTCAATGTCTGGAGCCCCAGGCAACTCTGTTAGAATACAAATAAACAATAACAGAATCTACTAGCTGTATCTGTTCTTGTCCTCAAGGCATTGTGTCCAGACCCTTTAGTCTCTTACTATGTGAATTCAAAGAAAAGCATATTTCTCCTCTAACAAAAAAAAAAAAAAAAAAAAAAATCAATGGAACAAGTGAAATTAGTATACTCATAATGAAGTCTCTATTTAACTTTGACACAAACCCAAAATTTTGATGGCCTAGAATGTTAGAAGCTTATTTAAAAGATTGCATGCTGTTGCCTAAAGATTTAGAAGGTTCTTTCTGTAAATACACTATATCAATGACAGTGCAGGGTACATGAATGACAATCCACCGCTTTCCAGACTGGATAACAGTTGCTTTTGTCTTCTGATAGAAACACACAGAGAATCCAAGGAGAGATTCATAACCATAATGTATGACATCAAGCCAAACTGCACATACGTAAAGCCACATTTAATTTTAAGCAAGCAAACCATCAAAACATCTCTGGCACCACCTACAGAAGTAATTCAGTATTAGCTTTAAAGGTTTTCTGTTAAAAAAAAAAAAAAAAAGGAATAAAGACAGAAAAATAAAGAGAAATAAAAATTAAATAAAAAGATAAACAAATAACTTCAGGAAATAGAATTATATGGATGCTCAGCCCCCTACCAATGAAGTGGTGTTTATTAGTAGTTGCTATGCTTTCCATGCAACATATTCAAACTCCAAAGTGTACTTACATGCTTGTGAATGGTGTACAGGAAATAATTAAGTGACAAGTTACAATCTGTAACGTGTGGAAATCAGTCTTTACTATGAAGAACTTACTTTCTTGTACTGGAAGACTATGTATATAGATTAATCACATTTTCACAGCTGGATTTTTGAATAGAGCCTCATTAAACTGGTATAAATATACATCATATTGTTGTGTGGTTGTTTTTTTTCTCATCAGCATCAAGATCACTTTGGTACGGAAGAACGCTGTTTCATTATATCCACTCCAGCTGTGCTCTTCTTCCAAAGTCCTAGCATTTGCCAAATGTAAAGCTTAGCACTTGCTCACAACAGTAAGTTGATAAAGTTGACTGAATGAAACATAATATGAAGAACAGACTAGGTAAGGGATAAAAAGAACTTTAAAATGGAGAGAAAATTTTGGTTACAAATATTCTGTGTTTCTTCGCTTATCACTAAGGGTGCTGTGGTTATTACAATAAACAAAATACACTATACTGAGCCTTGTATCAGTGAAAGAAAAAAAAAAATGTTTTGACCCAAATGACAGCAGCAGAACATCCCAAATAACATCATTATGGTTGTATAAAAAGATACAGAAACAGGAGGCTGTATAGTTGACATTGTGCTCAGACCTCTATAAAGAAAGTATTTCACAGTAATGGTGATCTGAAAAGCTCAGTAAGGGCTTGTGCTTAAGTATGGACTTAAATCTCAGTGAAAAAAAAATAATCATGAGCTCAGTGATATTAAAGTCAAAATAGGTCTTTAATTTCATCAGAGTCAGATTTCATTTGTGGATTCCTCAGAGGTAAAGCAGGTATTTGTCTGTCTTCCAGGCAGGCCTGTGGCACAGCTCTGGAGCAGGAGGCAGTGCAGACCCGCAGGGGTCTGCAGTCCCAAAGACCCAGTTGCTGGGCTGGGTGCCCGGGAGGCAGCCAGGGCAAAGCTGGCTGATGGCTGGCTGGTGGCTTTGGTTTACCCTCAGAACTGTTTTATGCTTAGCTATGCCAAGTATGCAGCATCTCTGTGTCAGGTTGTGCTCCTCACTGGGCACTTAAAGAAAGGAAGCAAGATGTGAATATGTTTATGGAGTAGCTTAACCAAAATATTTGTTTTTCAGGATGTTTTATAATTTGTCAGCTAGCACTTTTGTCCTGGAAGTTACAGTGTAGCCTTCAGGTAGGTATAAGGTACAACAAAATTGCTGCATATATTCATATTTGCATTCTTCACAGTATTTTATGAGTATATAAAATGTCTACAAACATTATTTATTGATACTGTTTATTGAAAGTAGCTCCCTGATGAAATAATTTCAGCTGATTGCACTGATTAGTTTAGAGGAAAATTAGACTTGAGATTGATTTTACATCATTTCATTTCCTTAAAGTTTTTTCTTTTTTACCTAAAATAAATTATATATAAGCATTACATTTTGAAGTGAATGAGTAATTATTAAACTGGAGATTGTTATGATCCCATTAAAATAAGTTTATTCCTGTACTAAGAACAATGATTCACTGTTCAGAGGTGATCGTAGACCACTGACGTTAAATGCTAATCCTTCAGCCAAACCTGAGCTAGAATGATTTTCTTCTTGAGCTGCAGTATAAAATTCCAGTAAACAAGCCATTTAACCAGTGTAGGAGTCCACAAATATCAGTTATTAGGGAGCCCCAGTCCATATTGTCACAGAGGGCATTGGAGAGTATATTATCCCACCTAGCGTGTGGGGAAGTAGGAAGAGCTTTAGCTCTTTAGACTGCAGAGTGCTATCCAGGTAGCAACAGTTTCCATCTGATGGAAACATGGGTAGAAAAAGAGAATGACAACCTCATTTGTGCAGTGGGTTCTTCCAGGTGCAGTATGTAATATATTTATCGAAAGCAACATGCTTCTGTTCGTGGGTGAACAGTTGAATACCAGTGACATTTTCTCCTGCTGTTACAAAAAAAAAATCTGTGAAATTACTATAACTGAAAAAAGATTATGAAAAAACCAATCTCTTGTCTATTTTCAGTTTATTCATTTTGTACATTTGATAACACTTTTGGTATTGTCATTTTCACTGGCTTCTCTAAATTAGTAAGTTTTTTCTTGGGGAAAAGAAGTTTATGTCTATCAGGCTTTGGTTACTTTTATTTAATTTCTTTTAACTGACCATATTTCGTACTCATGGCATCTCCACTAACACAGTACAGTTGAGAACAGGGAGGAAGAGCTGTTTGTCTTTTATACAGTCAGTACAAGATACGAATCTTATTTTATTTACCTAATCTACTCTATTTTATTATTTCCATGGAAACTATTGCAACTTATTCTGGATTTGTGTAAAGTCAAAATCTGGTATAACAGCAATTTCTTTCACAACAAGAAGTTTCTGTAGAGAATAAGTCAGTTTTGCATGATCTGGATAGGTTTCATCCAATTAATTTGAGATGCCAATTAATATGGACCACATAGCAGGTTTTGTTATTGGAACAGTTTATTAATGCTTTCCCTTGAGTAAGAAGATGATTTTAAATTGCTCACTTAGCAGTTAAGAGGTCTGTCCATTACAAGTCTACTGCCAGCCTTCCATGGACTAGGTGTTTATTGGCCTGCTATGGAGAATGATTTTCATATAACTGTTTTCCTCTGAATTCATGAATTTGTTGTAAATGTCACTGGTGAGGGGGAAGTGTTCTTATACTGTTGACTGAGTAGTTTTTTGGCAGATTTCTTAGCAACCCTGTATACTCTCAGTGACAGAGTGTTGATTTTTAGTCTTTCAATGAGACTGGGTAGGGATGGAGAGAATTGTTTCCTTTTTCCCTTTTCTATTGTTTGAAGCATGTGTTTCCAGCACTGCTGATGTCATATTGGCAGTGAAGATTATGCTTTTGTTTTGGCAGGCAGATGCACTTCAGAAACTTTTTTGCTAATTTATATAGTGAGGTTACATTATGTTTTTTTTCATCTTTTTTTTCCTTTTGCTTTGGAGTCCTTATAGTGTAGTATGGCCCTCTAACAAAAAATCACAATTATATCACAAATCTAACTGATGGGCTTGAAGAATAAAAATGAGAAATTTGTAAGATGCCACAATCCGTGACTATGATGACTCATGTCCCAACAAAGAAGATGAATGATTTTAATAATAATATTAAAGTGGTGCATTCCACTAACCTTATGTCACTGACTCACTGCTTCATTAGATACGGTGCACAACAGCTTCAGCAAAGAGAGAGGCAGCCTTCAAGGATAGATTGCAAAGCTCTTTTTATCACAGACCTTCAGAAATCTCTGGAATGTAGCTGATCATTTCTTGCAGCTCCCACTGTCATTTACAGCGTATTTTCCACTGCATCAATATTTTCTAGATCTTCCAAACTATGTGTACAATAAGTAGTATTGAGAGTCAGTATCACTCTTAGGCACACAAGCTTAAACTAACTGTTGTAGTTAGCATCAGAAAGAGTTATGGTTTTCGGCAGTTACTTGTGGATTAGGCACTTCTTTGAACCTTAAATCCACACATATACATGTATGTAATCAAATATAAATATATTACAATGTATTTCTGATTTAGAAAAGACTGGAAGCATGATAAATCTGAATCCTGAAGCTGAAAATTAATAAAATTTAAAACTGGGAGTATTAAAGAGATGTTTTCATCCTTTTTTATCCTAAAGTTTGAAAAATTATATTGCTTTGTGTAGACACTATATGTTTACCTACACTGTCTTACACAGCACATTGCTAATAAAAGTAGAGTAACTAGAGAACTCACAGCCTCCTTAGGAGTGAAATGGCGTATCAGCCTAAATTAACAGACTCTGGAAACAAACAGATTTTAATTCAGAAAATAAAATACTGAAATGTCTTCTATAATGAAAAGATATACCAGGTTCTAATAAGCCATCTGGTAGAACTTGCCATAATACCATCACTTTCTAGGAAGATAAGATTTTAGGCAATATTTGTTTTGCTAAACCTAACTTAATCTGTATTGCAATTAAGGCTGTTCTAACTCCAAAGGAGAGAACAGCTCATTCAGTTCCTCTCTTCAGCAGCCCTTCATAGATCTGAAGAGTGTTTTCATGTCTTGCCTCAGACTTCTCTTTCTTCCACTCAGCAACTCCTCCATATCTTTCATGAAGAGCAGAGCTCCAAACTTGCACAACACTTCAACTGAGGAAACAGTTTTGAAGAGGAGAAAAGATCATTTTATATGTCATGTAGGCTATGACTCTCTTCATATGCTACAGGCTGTTCACCTGTAGCTCCAGAGCATGATACCGCTGGGTTTGCATTCATTGTATTGGCCATTATAATCTCTAAATATTTCCTTTTCCTTTCTAAAACTGCAAGCTTGTCAGTTCTCCGTTCTGTATTACTGAAGTAGATTGTCTAAGTGAATCCTCCATTTTACTTTGTTAAATGTCATAGTGTTTTAAGAGTATTTTTCTAGTTTGTCAAGATAATTTTGAATTCTAATAGTCTTTCAACATATGTGCAGTCGTTCCCTCACTGAACATCATTGTCTGCTGTTTTCTCATCACCTATTTGTAACTGTTCCAATTCTTTGATTTACTAATACTGTTTCTTACAACTGCAAAATGAATATGACAAAATGATCCTGCTTTTGCTGATCCCTAAGCAGTTCACTGAGTCTGAACTACAAAGTTTAAGTATTCACAAAAAACCACTCATAAAATACTTATATATTATTAATAGGATTAATCAACCCAGAATACAGTTCTGGACACAGAATTTTTTGTGGGTAATATAAGTAGTATCAAATTAGTCTGGATGATTGCGTGAATAACTGATTTTTAATATTGATTAATTCAAATATATATTTTTTTCTTGGAGGAAAAACTAAACAAACCTTCATTTGCAGTCAAATGAAATGCTTGCTAGACTGATTCAGAACATTTAATTTGGGCGTTTTATTTGTTTATTATTCTTGGGTTTGTTTGGTTTTCCTATCATTCAAAAAAAAAAAGAGTGAGAAAATGTATAATTGAAATACTTGTTTTAATTAATACTTTATTTTTTCCTGGTTTGTTTTTGGTTTTTTTTTTTTTTTCAGTTTTCTTTTTCATTAGTTTCTGAAAGTATTGAAGACCTACTGCAGGACTTTAAAAAAGAAATCTTACAATGAGACGATTAAACACTGAATTAAGTTCATTAAAGATATTTTGAAATCTCCAGCCTTAGAGACTTTCAAAACTCAGCTAGACAAGGCCCACAGCAGATGGATCTAATTTTGATCTAACCCTGTTTTGAGTAGGAGCTTGAACTACAGGACACCTAGAGGTCCCTTCCAATCTATATTTTCCTCTAATTTTATGTAAATTAAATAAAGGACATGTATATTAAAGATGAAAAATAGCAATAACTTGCTTACTTGGTAAATGTCAGTATTCATTGTTTCTTCCAAAATTAATAAGCTAGTATATTTGTGCCCAGTGTGTTTGTCAAGCACACAAATAGATATGTTTATTAGCTGAAGGCAGGGGACATTTCTTGAACATCTTGATTACTGAAGAGATGATTCTGATTCTTATTGGGAAGTTTCATCACTGCATCTCTGAAGATCAAAAACTCTATTATCAGTTCTTGAGCTCCATCAACACTTTTATCTGGAGCGTTGAAGTTCAAATTCAAGTACTGAGCTGGATTTTGCCAGCTGTGTTTATTTGGCCTCATGGCCTCATTTTATCAATGTGACTATGGGTGTGGGTGTGAGGGTGGGAGCAGACTTCACTCTGACTTTTAGCAATTTTATATAGATACTTTCTTTCATCTTGTACTAAAAATTGTCCTGTTTTTCATTTCTGTCTCTGGACTACTAATGGATGTTTATGACTATATTATTTATCTATCAGCTAATTGAATGAGGTCCTTAATTCAGGCTTTTGGATTCAGCTGTTATGGTCCAAATCTCACACAGAACAAGATCAGAGCATGCTGTTGCAAGTGGTGGCCAACTGTGGGGTCTTTGAACTGATTTGGAACAGGACAAAACTGTTACGTGACAATGTTAATAGCAAAATTGTTGCAGACAGGTTGCACTAAGGACGTGAGGAAAGCAAGATTTATAGGAGCAGGTACTTCTTCTAGTAAAGTGGTATGGCTGGACGAAGCAGAGAAGTGTAGCCAGGGGGCACAGGGGCAGCCCCACCTGGGCATCAGGCAGCTCCCTGGGGGTGGGGATAGGTCGAGGCCAGGCTGGGATATAGGCCCACGGGTGGGCCTGACTCATCAGGGCCCATGGCCAGGCCGGGCTAGGCTGTGAGAAGCTGGAGGATGCTGTGGTGTTGCTGGGGCAGGAGCTGATGGCCCCAGGGGCTGACATGGGGTCCTGGGCTGTGAGCAGAGTGAAAGGAGGCCATGGGGGGGCCAGGCAGGGACTGTCAGGGTTGGAGGTTCCCTTCATCCGGACACAGCACCCCTTACACTCTCATATACCCATATACCATTAAAATGACACTCTGCAGTACAGAACATGAAGCTTCAGCATCATGATGTGAAAGCACCATGCTGGTGGTCTGTGACAGAGCCTTGCTGTTGTTTCAAGTACGCTCAATGAAAATCACCCCCAGAAGAATAATGAGCTGTGGGTGCTCCGTGGAACCCAGGGGGATGCGAGCTGGAAGCTATGTGCTGCAGCTGACAGCAATGCCAGCAGATGAAGACGCCAGCTCTGAGTCATGTGCACCTACCTCAGCCTCTGACACCTGGTCTGGGGCCAAGGTTCTCCTCCTGGCTCAGTCCAGGCATGCAGTAAGGATGTACTTTCTGTTAAACATTGAACTGGAGACAGCAACAGTCTAATAAATCTATATACAGTGTGGTTACTAGAAGGGAAGACAGACTGACATGTAGCTGTATTACCTGAGGTGGGATGCTACAGGTGCCCTTTGGCAGGCTGTCAGAGGTGTTCTGCTTGCAATCACACTCTTGTGCTTGTAATGAGGGTTGGCGGTCTTGTCACAGCATTCCTTCTTCTGAGGTGTCCTGGTATAGAGTTAATTTTTAATGGTTTCAGACATTGCTATTCTTGGCTCACACAGTTTGATAGATGCTGCCACTAAGGCTTTATTCTTTAACTGCTCATTCTAATAAGTCTCTGTGTGTTGTGGTGTGAAAATCTACACCAATGAAGGGTACAGATCTGTTGAACTCACCTGGGCCTTTTTTTTTTTTTTTTATATTCTTCAAAGTTCTTTCCATTTTAATAACTTTTCTGTTCACTCACTTGGCTGTGTCCAGAAGTTGACTGACACCAAGTTCTTGGAACAATACATTGAATTGCACATCAATTGTCTCACCCAGATCAGTATACGTGGAGTTTACTAGAATCAGATGAAAATTTTCTGATAAAGCTTTTCTAGTAGAAAATGGTTTAAATCTCCTTCCTTCCATCTTCCTTCGGCAATCAACCAGCATTTTTGAGAGATGATCATCAATGTGAGCATCAACCTATGGGAAAAAATCTCAGTAAATTCACTTTTAACAAATACTCTGTCCAGGACTCTCTGTGTAACAAGCTGTATTCAGCCTTCAAGGTCCCTTTGAAATGTACTTCATGGTGTATCAGAGTTTAAATTCACTGACTAGAACAGGTTTTTGTTTGCTCAGGGACAGGGCCACAGTTAACACCTGATCAGCTTTTCTGAAGTAAGAGAATGTTAGGGTTAAAATCTATGAAGAAAAAATAGAGGTCCGCACATAAATTATAAGCTATAGTTTACAGCTATACAGATGCTTAATAGTTTCAGTTCCCCAGCTTTTCACATCTTTTTTTCCAAAATAAGTGCGTCAGTGTCTCCTGATCAGGGCTGTCTCTTGGTACATATTGCAGTCTCTCTGTTTTTCCAGGCTTGTTAACCAGAACTGACTATGGTGTGTTATCCCCTGGACCTCCGTTGAGGTGATACTTCCACAGATTTATCACCTGCAAGGGTGATTTGATTATCCCCTAGTGTCTCTAGTTTCTAAAGGAAATGATTTTGTTAGGCACAGATACTGAAAACATTTAGAGCCTTGCAACAGTATTAATGGTTCATTCATTTACTGTACTCATCGTGTCTGAATACAGTTTTCTTTAAAATCCTCATGCCTCCAAAACACCACCTCTCTCAGGATAGTCTGAAGTGACAAGCAGAGTGTGTTCGTAACTTGTATGTGTTCTTACATGTTCTGTTTCTCTACATGAAGAGGGGGGTTGCCTGTATTAGATCCTGTTTGCTATGTGGCATTGCTGATAAAGCTGTGAATTAAATTAGATTAAATTAGCCTAAATTAGCCTAGTTTGCCTGTACAATTCATATACTTCCCACTTGGCATGTTTTGCTTTCACTCAGACAATTTACATAATTATAAACCTTCAGCTGATCCCAACTATACTATGAGAACTGTTGAAACCTCATAGCACATTTTTGAGCTCTAGTAAATGCAGTAAGTCTAGATGCACTGAAGACAGTAGAAATACTGCCACAAAGTAAGACCAGATTACACTTAATGAAACTGTTCATTTTTATGCATCCTCACATCTCTGCAACAGTTGTTTTGGGAAGATGAGCAGGTTGCTCAATAGCAAGAACAGAATTCTGAAACATCACACCAGATTCATCAGGTTGCTGTGATTTATTCTAGGGCTCAGTCCCTGATCGTGTGCTCCACATACATTCAAGGTTGCATCCAGGCTCCAATCTGGAACTCACTTTTTTAAGAAAACCTGGATACCATTGAGAGGATAGTTTGTTCCAGGGTCCATTTTATAGAGCCAACACAAAAACCAGCAAGTCTGAACTGATTAACTCATGGAAAAGGCTCAGTCCCTAGCATGGTAAAGCAAAGATGCTGTAGAAGCAGCCATTGTGTACTCTCTGGCTGAAAAGGGGACTGGCCATTTTTCAGCAAGGATATTTGAATGAAATCTTGTGATTATCTCAGCCATTTGTGTAATTTCACTACTATTATCCAAAAATCATTCCCAAAGTTTTTGAGGACTGCTTCAATAAAATACGTAATTGTGATGGAAGAAAATTGTGATTGCAATTACATTGAGAAATGTTGCTCAAATCAGCAAGATATGACATGACACTTCACCCTCAAAAAAATAAAAATAGAACTGGTCTTGAAGAGACACAGATATGTTAAGTAAAGAATCCAGAACTGACAGAGGCAAAACCACAAGATTTCTATTCCCATTCTCTTTAGTTACGCTAGCAGGGAATTTTTGCTTTCTTACAGGATCATTATCAGTTTCAGATTCCATCATCTTTGCATTCCTCCCAATAAGACCACTATATACAAGAAGTAATAGTGTGCTCAGTGCTATAGTAGTAGAGTAATAGCTTCTTTAAAAGGTCAGGAATATAAGATTTCTAGAAGAGCAGACAAAATTTGACAGGGAAATAGCAAGAAATTCAGAACTTTTTATTTCATGCTATCAGGAGCTAGCAGGTCAAATTACACAGATAGGAGACATTGCAAAAGAAATAGGCTTCTGTAACTGAACACAAAGACCATGTTATAATTAGAAAGATGCATTACCAGTAAGTTGTAAAAATGAGACTTTATTAGAAGAAAATAGAAGGTGAGGGAAAAGCTCATTTTGGTTTTCCAATGTTCATATTTTAAATGTTTACTTCATTTTTCACCTGTGCTGGTAATAAAACAGCTGTTGTCCAGATATCTCTTTTGTGTGAACCTGCAGGCTAGCCAGGACAGATCAGTGACTCAAGGTAGGATTAAACGAGCTGGGCAGATTCATTAAGTCATTGGGAGAAGAATCTGGGCACTGAAAAAGAGGTATCTTAAGTGATATACCATTCTTTCCTTTTGTATTTGTTCTTTTGAACTGTTACAATCCATTCCTGTTCTGAAGTCAGAAGAGATGTAAGATTTCAAGTAAATTAATTTAATGTAAACAGGGACGTTATACATAAGTGTAGACTCTGTAGTGTCTAATGGATTGAATACACATATCTTAAATATGTGTTTTCAGTAAAAAGAAATCCAGATATTGGATCAGTACTAACAATCTCAAATTAGAATTTACCTTAAACTCTCTTTATCCTATCAGAAATATTGATTTACAAACAATTCACAAACATGTAATTTAAGTATTCACCCAGTGCTACACCCCAGAAGGACTCATTTTCTATTTTTGAGCAATTGCCAAACTTCTTATTTCCTCTTTGCTCCAGGAATTTTAGAAATATGTAGTTACAAATTCAGGAAATCCAGTACATGTCTGATCAATAACAATTTTACCCACTTACCCAAGCTGCCATCTTTTAGGTAGGATGCACCTCCACTAAAAAAAGAAATTAAACATACTGGTAGTATTAAAATATTGTCTTGAATAATTAAAACAAAATGTCTTGAAAGGCAAAGGTTTCCTAAAACTGACACAGACTTATTTGAATAATGCCCTGGAATAAAAAGGTTAAATGTACGTCAGTTATATGTAATTAATATCATACAATACCGTTCATGCTACTTTTCCTGCATCTGTCTCTAAAAGATTATGACATGTTGAAGTTATCAAAATGGATGTGTTTATATAAAACTGACAGTGAAATGTACTAGAGATGACAGCTTTGAAGATCATACAAAAATAGAACACGGAGATATACTTCATAGACACCCAAAAGGATCATGCCTTTTTTTTTTGAAAAAAAAAAAAAAGAGGAAAGAGTACAAAATACAAAACCTGTGATTTCTCTTTTTAGCTCTGCATAATAGTTGCTCCTAGATAGTTGCACTACCTGAGGTATGTTGTTAACTGTTAGATGATTAATTCTAGAATTGCCCAGAAAATCTTGAGGCTTTTATGGCCAAAAGTTTGCATGACAAGGAAACAATATTTTGTAAAGGCTTTAATGGCATTACATGGAAAACAGTGTTTATACTGTCTAACAATGGTAACCTTGGGGTAAGTGTCACGTACAAGGAGTCTGGTTTTATTTTACAGTTAAAGCTGATTTTGGCAGAAAGGCAAAATTGGAAACACTGAATATAAATGAGGTATTTATGACACTATTCTAATCAGGATTTCTCCATGCAATGAAATTAAGTATGGCAAAGTGGTTCTCCAATAACTGTGCAAATAAAATTAAATTAAATGAAAAACCATTGAACATTGTTATCCTTATCCATTCTCAAAGAATAAACAGTTAGAAGCCAAGATCTAAATTGTATCTTTTAATTGCTTATTAAACTTTAACAGTTACATACTAAATATGAAAATGTCAAATGTGATATATATGTATATTTAATTAATCATGCACATTTAAACTTACAGTTGTAAGTAAACTACCACCAATGATTAATCAGAAAAATCATTCAGATGAGGGTTTTTTTTCAGCCATGGTTAACATCTTTGTAATATATTTTTTCAGTGACTTAGAATTCATTTAATTATATAGTGTGGTGTGTTTCTTAGCTCCAAGATAGGTTGAATGTTAACTCATACTCTCAGGAAAAGGGTAAGTGACCCTTTGCTTCCCATGCTAAGGCTCACCTGCAGATAAGGAGCAATGGTTTTCTGGTAACTGAGTGTGGTGGCTGAGCCCCTGCCGGGGTCTGAGACCACGCGGCCACTACCCCTCCCCCACAAAGGGAGTGAAATACAAAGCCCCAAGACTGAAATAAGGAAAGGTTTAATACAACAATGCAATAGCAACACAACAAACAACAACAATAACAATAACAGTAATAGTGATAGCAATGAACAGAGCAAAATAGCTACCAAATACAGCAGTGAGAGGAGCAGATGTACAAAACCACGCGTGCACCGCGCTCCCGTGCCAGGAAAATGTGATGCCCAGGATGTGACGTCTGCATGGTATCTGAATAACCCGGCTAGAGCTCCCCCCCCACTGCTGGGGAAACTTAACCCTATCCTGGTTAAACCAGGACACTGAGAAAAGCATCTTCCTCACCTTTCTCTCTTTCCCTAAAAAGAACTTGTACATCCTTAAATGTGGTATGTGTTGTCTTTCTGTATAAAAAGTAATAATGTTTACTAATCTTTGTGAGATGTTTTCAAGGTCAGTGGAAGGAAAGTCATGTACAAGACGAAAGCATTAGGTTTTAATAAAGTTTTTGTCAAATAAAGCACATCAATTGTACAGCAATACTATTCAGGCACCTCACCAGTCATTTTCACAGCTTTCTTAAGCAAAGATGAATGGTATATTGGCAGCAGTGAGTTATTTTAGCACCCCTTTTGTACTTGGATTCTTCCAGCACTTGCTGCCCACCAGCCATCCATATACTGTGGGTGTGCAACTTCTCCTGGCCAGCAGGAAGAGCAAGAGCGGTATCTGATAAGACCTGAAGACATCTCCTTCTATGCTGCACCCACTGAGAGGACATCCTGGAGCAACTGTCTTTCTTCCCATGCTTTCAATGGTGCTGTACTTCATAGTGTTGCTGTGGCCTTCTCTGTCATCTCATTTCAAGATATTTAACTCTCTGACTTTTCCCTTTAAAGCCAAAACATTTGTATTTCTAACATGACATCGTAAAACTTCACTACTTTCTTATAATTTTCTTATCTGATTTTTTTCAATTTTCAAAGGACAAACAAAACTCGTTATTGCTAGAGGTTGTTGTTAATATGAAAGTTTCCTGAATTTTATTGTCAGAATTTGGGGCTGGGAGGAGATGGGGGAGGACAACAAGAAAAATGCATATATAGTAAGAGAACAGATGGGGGAAATCTTATGCTTCATTGAGGCTGGTGCTCACTTCACTACCTAAGGAATGTCCCTCCTGAGAATCACAGCTGAAAACTGTGTCAGGTTTTGCTCTCAAACTGGAAGAGAATTTTAGGCATAGCTTTGACCTGAAAGTGGTGAGTTGAACTGCTGTACTTTTTTATAATTAAAGGAAGTGAGAACTTTTAGGGTAATGCAAGCAAAGGATCTCACATGAAAAAAAAAGGATTTTCATGTTGATTATAAAATTTAAAAAGCATTTTTGGTGTATACTATACAGCTTTGTTCTTTCATGATTTTGGAAATAACATCAAAGTTTGTGCAATTCTAAGAGGCAAAGTATTACACAAAATCCCAAACCAGATTTCTTTTCTTTCCAGAAAAATAATATGGCTAATTTCAGACATAATTTTGATTGAGAAAAGCAAGTCAGAATTTGTCGAAACTGTTATATACTTATTCAGACCAAAATTCCAAACCTTAAAAATGTATCAATTTTTCATAAAGCCTTTACTCTTAATGTCTTTGCCTGAATTTCCGTCAAAATTCCACAGTGGGACTGACACAGGTGAAACAATAACTCAGCAATACATACAACAATGATGGACATTCAGAAATGCCTGTGCATTAAGATTTAGTTTATCTTCTCACAGTAAAAAAATCAGTTATCAAGAATATTGAAACTGACCAGCAGTGGAGCATTTAATAGCACAAAGTAAATAATGTATTGGCACATGATGATATTATCTCATATTCTGTATATTTTAAGGCTGCAGTTTTCTCATATGTTAAAGTAATCAATCCCACTTGCACTATAAATGTCAAGTACTATATATGAAGGTTAATGTAAATTTTCCCTCTTGCAACAAGAAAACAATATTCTGTAAACCTGGAGAAAAGCCACCATATAATACTAAAATGTTTTCAACAGTTAAGCAGGAAAAAGCTGTCAACAACAGCAAGAATAATGATCATTTAAGCTGTTACAAAAATATTAGCAACAGTCCTTCCTTGCCATATGCATGTGGTTAAAAGTTAATTTTACTGTACATATTGACAGTCATCATCTTACAAATTCTCATGTACATGAATAACTAGGATCAGGCAAGAAAGAAGATTATTTAACAAAATTATGCATAATTTTGCATAAGCATAAGCTTTTGAAGCACTATTATTTTTTTCTTGAAAGCTTTACAGCAATCTTTCTAAAAAATAACAGAGCTTGAACTCTGAGTTGTTACTTTTGAAACCTTGTTTGGAAGATTTCTTGTTGTTAGCCCAAATATTACGAACATTTACAATAATGCCATTTGCATATTTTGCAGTGATTTCTCTTTACTTAAAGGATAACTTAAGATTTATTCAAGTGTTCCTAAAAGCATTTCCAAAATATATATCCTTTATTTACATTTACAGTCAAGACAAAATACAAGAGACCTTCATTCCAGAGTATTTTGATGGCTAGACTATTCACCAAAGTTGGAGAGAACCAACAGGCATGACCACATGAGCGCCTTGTCACATCAGGTTTGATTTTGAAGCAGGTTTTCTTGTTGTTTAATAAGTGAGCTCTCTCTCTTGGGCTAAAGTGGCCATTGACAGGAGATAGTAAGAACAGTTACCCAAGAAGATCTAAGAGCCTGATGGTAAATGCACTCCACTGGGGTGAGTCTCAAGCTCATGCCTAATCCAGGTCAGGACTGTGAAACTAGTTATATTGCTTTCTAAATGAGGGTCCCTTTCTTTGAGTTATCAGGAGCTTCCCTCCACCTGTTTCTGTCTGAACACCATGATCATCAGTTTCAGCTTAGACTTGAGAAACCTTTATCAACAAAAATGTTACTGAAAAGAGCTCATTCCTAGAAAAAAATCCAACACCACCCCCCCCCCCCAACATCAGTTTCAATCCATTATTGACATATACTTTGTCAAAAAAACCTCACTCACCCTCACTTAGGAGGACAAGAAAGCAGACACATTATTTGCTCACATTGAATTTGTCAACCTATAAGGTAGCAAGTCAGATTAGCATCCACCTATCATTTTAAACAGGAACCAGATAGTTATCTATTCCAGTTATCTGGAATGGGATATCTGGTATCAGATCTCATGTACAGTGTACAAGCTCACATGTATTCAGGTACTTTGCTTTCAGAGTTGACTAGAGGTCATTGAAAGCTTGGAAAATGATGAAGAACTTGAAGCAAATTAGCATTATCATTACTAAAATTTTTAATAAGTAAGAAAAAAAAAGTCTTGGGGAAAGAAAGTGTATCAAAGGCTACTTAACATCAGTCTTTTTATCAAGATGTCCCACAGTAAAACTCAGCAGGTGGTATGTGGCTGGATGCTGGGGATGTAAGATGTTTTTGTTCTTACACACTTCACAAAGTAACTGCTATTGGCCACTGTCAGAGGCACTGGAATGGATTCGGTCTGATCCAGCAGAGCCTTTATTTTATTCATTTTTCCTACTATGTCTTAGTACAGGAATATCATATTCTATCTTTATAAATCAGTTATTTTTATCCTTTTGAAAAATTAGGAAACATAACCTACACAACGAACAGACAAGCAGTGTTCTAATGTCAAATAATGACAGTATTGTACAGCACAACTGGTGTCCACTCCACAGTGTGTAACAGGTTTCTAAATTATTTATAAATGAAGTAGATGGCCATAAAGTCTAATAAAGGGAAAAGGTAATCACTGTGGAAAACTAGGATGGCAGGCCATAAAATCCTGAGATGATCTCAAAATCAAGAGTGGAGAGCAATATGCATGTTTACTAGATCACCTCCTTTGCTTCAATGAGAAGGTCCTCTCCTGCATCTTCAGTTTGCTTGGAGCCTGCAGGCAGACCCAGAACTGTCAGCCACTGGAATAAGGTGGAGTTCTCTGCTGTGAAAACCTACAGAAAGGATAAGCCACACACACTTTCCTAAACAACAAACAGTGATAAAGAGAGGGTGAGGAAAAACACAGCAATACCTCTTACTTCAAAGCTGGATGCATTCTGTCAGGCGTCAAATTAATGGACATTGGTTTTCATTAGTCTGGATGATTGTCCTGCCTTGAGGGAGGGTCAGAAAGGGAAGTCTTTGTGGGAATCCCTGACAGGGTTTCCTATTCTTCCTTACATTGGGATAGATTATGATGAACTTTTAAAACTGGAGTCAAAATAGGAATACAAAATAAGACAGCTTTTTATAAGCATTTATCCCAGAGACTATGGTGTGAAGGAAATGTCTGCTGGACAAAGAAAATGGCATTGAGTATGTTTGGACATATTAAGTGTAGAATTTGGTAAACTTCATGGATTTTCAGCAAACAGAACTTTCTTACACTGAAATTGTCAGTGTCCCTAAGGGTTTTAATTGGTTGGTTATTTGAAAACAGAAAAATTCTTGAATACATTGAGGGCTGAAGGTTCATACTGGCCTGAAGTATTTTGATTTGGAGGGGCCTGACATCATTTGACATCTTCTAGTATCAAATTAAAAAATTAAAAGACAGGTATTGCAAATGAAGTACCCCTGAGACTGCAGTCGTAGAAATGAACAATTAATGTTTCATCTTTGTATTTAAGTGTTGAAGCCAATGCTGTTTTAATAATCATATTCTTTGAGAATGAGGATTATAGCCTTTTCTGTGTATTGACATAAGGAATTAGAAGGTTTGCAAAGTAAAGCAGGTCAGATCATAGAATCATAGAATAGTCTGGGTTGTAACGGACCTTTAAAGGTCGTCTAGTCCAATACCCCCTGCAATGAGCAACCCCCTGCAATCTTCAACTAGATCAGGTTGCTCAGAGACCCGTCCAACCTGACCTTGAATGTTTCAAGGGATGGGCCATCTTTGGGCAATCTGTTCCAGTGTTTTACCACCCTCATTGTAAAAAATTTCTTCCTTATATGTAGTCTAAACCTACCCTCTTAGTTTCAGACCATTACCTCTTGTCCTTTTCAACAGGCCCTGCTAAAAAGTCTGTCGCCATCTTTCTTATAAGCCCCCTTTAAGTATGAAAGGCTGCAATAAGGTCTCCCTGGAACCTTCTCTTCTCCAGGCTCTCTTAGTCTTTCTTCATATGAGAGGTGTTCCATCCCTCTGATAATTTTTGTGGGCCTCCTCTGGACCCACTCCAACAGGTCTAATTTTATTAGCAATTTCCAATTTGTTTTTTTTATTTGGAGCATTTTTTTTTTTTACCATTTGTACTTCCATCCCTACCACTAACAGTAAGCATACTATCACATTGCATCTAGGCTACAACTGCTCTCACACCCTGCTTGGGAACCTATTATCTTTTGTTCCCACACTACAGTTTGGGAAATCATAACTAAAGTTCATACATTGCATAATGTGTAATGTTTAAATGAGCTGTCTTGAAATCTTGCCGTAGTGCAGAGTTGATCAGTATTTTTAAACTGTAATCTCATTTAAGAGGAAAATATTAAGTTTTCAGAAAAGTCAGAGAAAAAAAGGACTATTCCCACTGGCTCCCCACTGGTCCCTGCTGTCTTCTGTTTCTCCTCACTGTCCATGTTGTTTCTTGTAGATATCTTTCTACCAGTGCTTTGGCAGTACCAAATGATTTCTGGATATAGTTAGTTTTTCACATTAGAATTGTTATATTTTTCTAATAACTTACTGCTAGTTCATTGCAAACACTTTCCAGGGTTAACTGAAGTGCTGCTTGAGGAAGGGAATTGCTGGCATCACCTCAAGGTATGAGAGCAATCATAAAAACTTGCAGAGTGAAATACATCTGATCCATTACCTCCCTGCCTAACTAAGAAAGAACTAAAAAAAATTCATTTGGGAGATCACACCAAGATAGATACAAACAAAATAAAGTTTCAAAGAGTTTAAACAAATACTGGCTTATACTGACAGTTTAGGGCCCAAGTCAATACCCCTTGATAATCCAAACTGCTTACGTGTTGGCTCTCACTTGAACAGGAGGAATGAACCTAGGCCGAGCAAGAGATCAGCTTAAATTCAGTCCCTTCTAGTAAAGAAATTTGAGCCATGTGGTGTAAAGAATGGGCTAAACCATGCCAGAAATACTTGCTATAAAGTAATAAGGGCAAAATCCATTCACTGTGATTAAATTGGTCCATGAAGAAACATTCTTGCAGTAGTATGGCTGCCTGCATTTGTTAGGGCATCATCATAACATACCATCTGCTCTTTTATGTCCTTCTTTATAGCTCTGACTTTCAGAGAGATGGTAGTGATTACCTCACATCTTTATTATATAAAAAGAGCTGTTTGCTAGTTCAGTGTTCAAGAAAAAAAAAAAAAGTTTTTGTCAGTTACTCATCAATTTGCTCATCTGTTTGTCCTATGCAACATGATAATTTCAAGTCTGCTGACACTGTTACCCAAGGGAGTATGATTCATGCAATAATTTTCCTTCCTTCCTGCCTATTTCTTTTAAACTTACTGTAACTTTAATATATCCCATACATACTTTTTACCTTAAACTATTCTACTCTTACTAGTACTACAGTCGTTCATCTACCTTAAAATCTTATTTTCTTATTTTAGATAGGACACTTACTAGTTTTAGAAAAATACTTTAAATTAAGATGGCATAAAATTTTGGTTTCTTATTCTTAACATCCCATTTTGCCAGGATACCTATTTTCTTCTATTCTCTTGGAAAATGAACTCCTTCAAGAATACTCATATTCATAACAATACATTTTTGGAGTCCATTACCACCAAGACTACAAAAGAATCTTAGCAATGTGGGTAGTTTCCCCTTTTTCAGTAGGGAGGTCATTTACCATGCTCCAGGATACATCATCAACCAGTGACCTTCTGAATGAGTCTCCTGACACTGAATCCGGTAGCGACTAGACCATTTCCACTGCAAGGGAAAGGCAGTCGAGGAAGAGATCATGCTGGCAGCACTTTCATGTCGGGGAGCTCAGATCAGGTGAGTCTGAAAATGCACAGCAAAGCATTGATCCTGGCAAAGATACTTCTTTGTGGTTGACTGATTTGTGAGCTAAAGTGGTCATGGCTAATTTTTTCATGCTTTATATGAACTGAGCTGAGGGAAACATTTTGACTCATAAAGATAACCCTAATACACAGAGTAAAGGAACAGGGAGTAATACCTTGTGGTCAGTCTCCCTCTTCACCAGACTGCTGGAGGCAGTGCATGAGGTTAAATGTTTTTTAACTCTCAGCACTGACCTATTTATTGTTTCCTTGATATTTCTGAAAGAGAGTTTTCATTCTCATGTTTTGATGGGTTTAGAAGAGTTTCCAGCTTACATGAGGAGCGTAATTTTGGTCCCTCTCCCAGGAGGTTTTGTGGAGAATCTTTACAGACAGGAATGTGCCACTTTCTTCCCAGAGAAAGCTGACAGGCTTTAAGGAATGTTCCTTTTTACTTAATTGGCCATTGCTCTTCTCCCTCAGATAACCGTCTTCTCCTTTCTTTGTCCCAGATGCAGAAATGTCCAGCCGCTCTCCTATTTCCTCCAACTGCCACAAAACTTCCACATAAAGGGTTTTTTTTTTCCATGCAGTTTTTCCTCTGCTTATTATTTGCCTTGGTTTTCTTCTTACCTTTTCCTTCAAAATATTACCTTTTAAAAAAAATTACTTTAAATAAACTAAAGCACATCTGACTTCAATGCCTTGTTTCACCCAAATTTGTTTCTATGCATGCTTCACTTCAGTTCCATTCCAGATCCCTTCCCATTTGCTGCGGACACAGGATCCAAGGGAACCATCTGTGAAGTTGCAACTGTCTTTCAAGATCTCCTATGTGTCAGGTACTGTGGTAGTCCTCATTTTGGCCTTTACAATAGCATCTTCTTCTAGACATAGGCAGTTGATATGTGGATGTGAGTTCACTGTTACCACATTTGTACTCTCTTCTCTTTTGTATCAAACACTTACTTAAAGCAAGCCCTTTGCTAGAGCTATTGTTACTCTGGTTTTCATGCCTCTAGAAAGGAGCTGAGTCACACCTGAATCCCCTGGCAGGAAGAAAAGGGGGGACTCTTACACTTCCTCCATAAGAGATTTGTTGTTCGGAGGCAACACCCTGCCCCAACCTCTTTACATATATTAGCTTGTTAAAGAGAAAAAGCTTCACTGCAATGCTGTAATTTACACACAGACACTCTGGATGGGCAGTGAAGCATTCAGAAAATCATGAGAAATCATTAAGTCATGATTTAATCATTTTGCCTCTGGACCAGTCCTCATGCTTTTGAAATCTGGGAACTGAGAGTCCTGTCACATTTATGATACTAATTCTGGTAAATCTATACGTAACAGCTTTGTAGACATTCTACTTCATCTCACAATCCTAAATCTACGTCATCAGACCTTTTAACCAGCTTGGAAGGTTCTGCACACAGTTAAAACCATGTAAACAGAGTTAATATAAGGCCTAAATTAAATTACAGTAGATGTCAGAATACGTTAAGATGTCAAATTAGCCTATTTTCCAGTACTACATAGCAATGGAGCCCTCTAAGGGTTATAAAGAAAACTGATTGTTTCTAGCTAAGACATAATACTGCCAATTATGTATTTAATTGAAACAATTACGCATATTCTCCATTTTATCTTTTTTTGATGAGTTAATACAGCTATAGTGTATCACACTTAACTGGGTTAAATTTAAATGAGATGACCACTCTATAAGGGTATCTTCTACGATAACTAAGTTAACGATATTGAATGATAATGGCTGTTGCCAATTAGAACTGAATTAATATGTGTCTACTTAATGGACATACATACAACAAAACCTGAAGGCTCTGGTGTTTAATGGAGCATAATATTCTGACTGGTAGTATTTTAACCCATAATTTTCTAGGTAAAAGAAGTGCAATGAATATTAACTTTAACGCAATTAGTTTACTTCTAGCATTTTCATTCAACATTTTGTATGAAGCCTCAGCCAGACTTTTAAAAGAGGGTAGTTTTTATTTGAGAGGACAAGGTCTCCATCTTTCAACTGAAAGGATTTTTTGTGACATTTTTGAGCTACTGAAGTCTGGAATTTGTCAATATTAATATATAAAAAGTATTAACACGCACAAGAATTAAATAAACAGTCAGTTGAAAAAATGTGATAATATCAATTTTTTTCTGTAATTTTAGCTTACTTGGCATTTATTGTATATTTCTTGATCATGATACAACCATGAGTTGTCTTAAGTGTATTAATTTTACTCTCACTTTACAAATATATTGATGACTTGCAGTTTATACTACAAAAAGATCTGAAAGACTCCAGTGTATTTCCCTCCACTTAAAGTGTCAAAATTGTGATGTCAGAGTCTTTTTGGATGATTTCTCTTAATGTAGAAGTCTTGAAAGTCATAAATTCCATGAGTTTCTTCAGAGCCTGGAGGAGACTGCTTTCTCTTTTCTGACATAGATGTATAAATCAATCTCTCCAATATAGCTCATTCAAATATAAAACTTGCCAAACTTTTTATAAACTTTATACAAGTGAATGGTTTAGGGAACCATAGCTTACCTATAGCTCTGTGTTCTGTACATTTTCAAATTCTTCTTTTAAGTATCAAATGGGTACTGAAAAATCAGTTTCTGAAGAAGCTCTATTTAATAATATTTTGGAATATTTTTACTTTTATTTCAGAGAGAATTACATGGAAATCATACACCATTACAATTGTCATTGTTTGCTCAGATATAAATCCAGTCAGCTAATCTTGCATGTTAGATTTGTTCTTCCTATGACATGGGGGGGAAGCAGAAAACTTGGATAACACACACTATTTACTAATTAATTTGAATTTTTGATGGTAAAAATCAATAAACCAATTTGCTAGAAAGAAATTGGTCTCATGAGCTTTTCTTATAAATTAGTTTTTCTTAATCAGAGGGATGTTGTGTCCTGCTTTTTGATAATTACCGTAGAAAGATTAGTCTAATTTAGGATTTAGGACCCTTGAAACAAGAATATAGATAAAGTTGGACTGTTTTATTTGTGTTGACTCTGTGAATTAAAAATACTGTGATTACTTACAAAAGGTCTATCAATTAACCTACAAAACCAACACCTTTAAGTAAAGCCATTAAAACTATTTCTAATCCCAATTTACAACACCGCTGTGGATCAAATTTATTTAAACAAACAAAAAGCTTACAGTTCCCTGAATTCTGCTAGAAAATACCTTCAGAAGGCTGAAGACTTCTGTATTATTTGTTTGGTACATCAGCTTCCTGATTTTTTTGATGCTTTTGCTTGAGTTCACATTCTCTCCAGGGTGGCTATAGGAACTTGATTAGTCTCGCTAATCCCTAAATCAAGGTGAAGAGTATCAGAGGCATGAGTCTTCAGTAACGGACCTAAAATGATTCACGTTTTGAATCATTCTCCCACTATATATTACTTCAAGATATATTACTAATGAGCTGTTGGGTAGATCATTACTGCAGACTGCAAAGGAATAGCACACTTCTACCTTTGTTCATGTATTTATTCCAATTACACAGCATGATTAATTAAATGAGTTGAAGAACTTCTAAAAGCTTGTTTCTACCATATTAAAACACTTCCAAGCTTAGTATTCCTTAATATCAAGCTATATCAGTCCTAACTATATGAAAAATTTCACATCCTGCCCTGCTAGTTGAAACTACCTAGGTGTATTTATTACCTAAAATTGAGAGACAAGTATGATTTCAGTGAAGGGTCCTAGCCTACATACCTTTTTGTCCAGCTGAACTTCATTCTGCCTCCCCTCAGGTCACGTTGCAAACCCTTTTTCTCAGGTTTTTACTGGATCAGAAGGGAGGAAAGGTATACAAGATGGTATTTCTTTGATTCAGGGCTGGATTAACAAGCATAAATGACACTTGGGACTTGTCTATTTTAAGAAATGTGCCTTGTTCCAATCAGTTCTGGTGAATGCCTTGCTAATTATTATAACATTTTCAGATGAAACAGGCAGCACATTTCATCCTGACATTGGTTTCATCTGGTTCTAACCCCAGACAGTGCCAAAGAAAACAGGACCATGATTTCAGTGAGACCACTTAAAGTCAGTGCTTGTAGCAGTGCAACATATTACCAGTTACAGCTCTTTTCCTGGCTTCATCACGCCTGTGAAGTATATGAGAAAGGTTCCTATAGTTCACATTTATATGAAACTATAAACACAAATATAGCAAAAGTAGAGGCCTTCCTTTTGAGTCCTCCAGGATACTTCCTATTCAGTACAACACTGTTCTAGTTTTGCAGCAAAACAGTGGTATAAGCGTGGCCACAATTTGGAGGAACTGGTCAGAAGACAGATGACAAAACAGAGGTCCACAAAGCACATCAGTTTTGAGTTACAAGGCTGGCATTTTCAGAGTCATTATGTGTATGTGCATGCATGTAAATCACAGGAGGGGGACTGAAGTCCATTCAAATTGAAAGTCTATATTCTTAAAGAAGTGGTGTGTGGAAACAGAACTCAGATGCATTCCAAGGATAGATAAAAACAGGTTCAAAATCAGGTACACAAAGGGGAACACCCAGTGGAAAACTCTGCAACTACAACTTCTCAAATGAAGTCATAAAACCTCTGAACACTGCTAAGTACTGTCTTCCAGATGGTGGAGAAAGTTTGAAGTGACTTCTGAGAACTTCAATCACGACTATAACCGACCGCTAGCTACATAACATACTAAGGACAGCCTTGGTAACAATGCATTATGCAAGGGTAAATCACAAAGAAATAGAAGACATGCATAAGCTCTGTCAGTTCATGAACCAGACTGCTTCAGTAAGCTTTCCTGCATATTGTTCACACAATAATGTAATTGTTTTATTTTATGTTGTTACACTTCTTTTAAATTGGTTGAAGGCAGGCTCCTCCATATGAAATGTAGGTATGAGCGAATGGGGTATTTATTTCCTTGCCTCATTAAGAAGCTTTAAAACACAAAATACACCCACAGTCCTGACTCTGGAAGCATATATGCACATCATCACTGCTACAAGAAGTACTTTTTAACATAGAAAGCAAGAGTGTCAATAAACATTTGCAAGTGACTGCAGATATATCTTGGAGCTCAGGTAACAATTTATGCTTTCAGAGGTTGCAATCCAAGCTTTCCTGGCCATTCCAAAATGCTGCAAAAACTATTTATGGAGCTATGGTGAAAAGCTCTACAGAACTGGCTCGAAAGGAAAGCTTTGAGTCAGTTTTTTCATGTGAGATAGTGACATCCACTGGCAACTTCGGTTAATTGCAATGATCTCTTCCCCTGATGCACAGAAAAATACCAATACCTGTGTTTTGCTGAAACACATTAAAATATTATGACATATTTAAAAATATTAAAACCATTAAAAGACATACATAATATGTGAGTTTCCTAAACAGATATATTTGATATAATTATAAAAATGCTGTATTCATCTACAGTGAAAAATTACATTTTGCTTCTAAGTTTTAATCAAGCTTACAATAAAAGCAAAAAATGTTTAGCTGTATTTAAAGAAATAGAACATTCCCTACATTACAGCTGTATTCTTTTCTATCTTGTTCACACAAAGAATCACTACTCCTCTTTTTCCTGACATTCCCAGTTCCTGTAAAAAAGAGTTCAAAATTTGAGCTTATGATTCTCAAAATCCAGAGCAATTCTCCATAGACTTTTCCTCCATTTAGGACTCAGCCACAGCAGATCACCATCTAACATAGCTTTTCTGGAGTAAATCCCTTCTTTTAAGACCCAGCTGATGAAAAGTAGTAAGACTGTCCTTCAATGTTCTTTATTTAGAATACACACAAGGATGCAGAAGACCTCAATTTACTGTCTTTCCGTGCCTTTGGGAGATAAGTGGTTTTTATGGCAGATGGGGATATCCAAAATACGTATCTACTAAGCTAGCAAATACTCCAGAGGAACAGACATTCAAATTCCCTTACTGGATCTGTTCCATTTTGCCTAGAATAATGAGATTCACTGGTCCAAGAAAAGGCGAAAATAACACTCCAAGCTAAGGATATGGCATTTCAGTGGATGTGGAAAAAGAGAGAATTCTAGGTTCTCATTCTTGGAAACTCATGTCATCTCAGTTATTACTCTTCCATAGGGAATCAGGCCAACTTCAAACTCCAGGAAGTCTGCCAAGCAAATTCTGCTAATCTATCTTTTCACAGATTTATATGCAACAAAACTACTTTTTACTATGGTAAAGCTGCCAGGTTAATATTACTTTCTCCCTTTTAATGTTTTTCCACACTAGCTGACACCATGTGTTGTTGTGGAAAGACATGTTAAGGAACGCTGAAGATTTGGGTCACTGCCTGCAAGGTACACAGAACCAGTAACAAACTACCTCTGTCTCGTCTTACTCTCCAAAGGATCCAGCTGAGCAGCTAACAGTCTTTCTGAATGCATGTTCCAAACTGAAATAATCAAGCTCTTTCGCAAGCAACCTAAATTCAGGTCTCTCAATTAAAAGCAAAGGTATTCCACCAGCCTTAAACATTTGGCTCTCATTCATCTACACATACAAAATTCTAAGTAGGCACAACAGTCTCTAAATTCATGATGTAATTATTCTGGTTTGTCAGCAAGTAGGACCTTACATTATGTTATTGCACTATCACTTCATAAATCCAGACACATAATGAAGGAAAGCCACACTTAATTCTGAGGGTTTCTTTTATGGTTAAAGACACCTACTTTTTTTTTTTTTTTTTTAAACTTAGAGTTTCTTAGGCTGGGTTAGGTAGAGGACAACTCAGATAAAAGTTTGAGTCTTCCTGACTTGTAGAAAATGGGAATATTTTTCTGACATACATATATGGAAACCATATTTTTGTGTTAGTGAAAATTTATCTTATATAACTGTTACATTTACTAATTATAGTTTCAGTAGTCAGGGAAGGTTTAAAAACACCAAGCTTACAATTCTGAAGTGTACATGCTGAGATGTTCATCCTTCAAAAAAACATTGATGTAATTTTGGAATTTGAAGCTGTTTATACTTTCACTTGGCAATACTTTTAGGAGACAAAAAAAACCTCATCACACTGATACTTTCTAAACCACTTATTATCCACCTCCTAGCTATCACATTGGCAGTGGTACCAGAAATCAACAGATAATATATATCTCAAATAGATTTTTTACTTGCTAATTAAAAATAAAGCACCTGCCACTCACACTTTAGGGTTCATTGTCCTTCAACTTTGTTAAAGGGCTGTCATGACCTGGATCTTATATTAAAGGGCAAAATTACTCTGGTAATGCAACACAAAATTAAATACTGCCTGAAAGGTCAACTACACTGAGAGGAAGAATTTAAGCAAGCACAAAACTTTTTTATTTCACTTGGGATCCCCAAAGGTAGAGAGAATTTCTCTAATGAATCTCGTGCCAAGCAAGAGTAACACGAAATTGGGCAATGCAGAAGTAATTTCTGTTATCTTGTCTATGTTATGCTACACCATTCTAATTGCTATATCTCACCAGTTTCACATACTTACAGAAGAGGGGATTTTCATTTTTCCAACCTCACACACAAGAAAGAAGACAAAATACTGAACTATTTGAAGAATGCCTTGAATGTACTAAATAAGGCACATTGTTTTTCACTGCGAGACTTGCTGCTTAGCTGCTCTGACCACCTCATTTACTGTGAATCACATTCATACATGCTGTGAAGCCAAAGGCTATTGGTAACAGGTGCCATCGCTGTATGACGAGGTACTACAGCTTTAAGTGTGTGATACTAGAAGAGTTGTGCATTGATATTGTTGCAGAACAGTTCACAAGAGCAAAGTCAGGAGCACAACATTTGTGTGGTCATGCTTAGGGCCATATCAAAAACTTCATACCTCTCCCCCTCAGACTGTTAAGAGCAAAGCTGAACTTCTCTAACAAGCCTGGAAGGACTACAGCTCTCTATATAAAACCGAAGAGGCCTGTTCCTTGGTGCTGAAGACAGGTGCCACAGCCTATCTTGCAGCCATTTGGATAGATTCTATTCACTCCTTCAGAACAGGGACTGTTCCCAAAAGGCACATGCTATCTACCAGACCAGTAGAAGTGTTCTCATGGAGCAGTGACACTTGACACTACCCAACATTGCATCTAGAGTTGCAACAGAATGGACAATTATGGGACAACATAGCAAGCCTACATCTATTTAGTTTGCTAATACAAAGTAGCCTAGATGTCCCTAATTCTTGATAGAGCAATGACTGAGGAGAGTTATGCTAAATTAATCCCTGGGAAAGGTAAAAAAATGGATCCTGACTAACACTGCACTGCCTTTCCACAACACTCTAAAGCCCTCCAGAAAGTTTCACTCTCTCCCTAACTAGGAGACTCATAAACCGTGTGCATATGCATCTGCTTATCTCCCTCAGGTCTGTGTTTCCACTGTTGTAAAGACTATTCAAGTATTTAAAAATAATTTCACAAATACTTAGCTTAAAAACTTAGGTTTTGTACTGTGTTTTTATACCCAACTGTTCTTCACATTAGTCCAAGTTCAATTTTGTAGATCATCTTTCCTATGTCTTAAATGACATCTATTTAATAGAAGTTTAGGTCTCCACACAGATGTTTAACTGCTTCCAGATGCAACTTTTACTAAATATGTCTGGACAGTCTTCCATTGTGTTCCCCCCCCAGTTTCCTTAATCCAATAAGAACAGGATACTCTGGGCAAAACTGAAGTCACCTTCATTTTTACCAGAGTTAGTTTTTCATTTTCAGTTATTTATTAAAAAAAGTAAAGCATAAAAAAAGGAAGAAAATTGCACAGAACATTACAAAGTTTCTCTCCTTCCTTTCTGTTCTACAAATAAGCAAAAGCTATCAAAATTTCATCCAGTTTTAAGAAAAGATATTTATCTAGTGGCATTAAAATCATGACATGTAAACTGAAAAAAATGCAGATTGTTCCAAATTACTTACACAAATTAAGTACAAGATTTCACCAAATTGGGAATTTTTGAAAAAAATGTAGTAAAAAATCCAACCAAAAACCAATACAAATTAAATCCATTTAAGATACAGTAGATAATTTTATTTATAAAATGCTACTGGCACACAATACCATAGAAGTATGAAACTTGATTTATAAAGTGGAAAACTTCATAGAAGCATGGATTCCTAAGGTATTCTGAATACAATCCCCCATTTATTGGAATTCACAACACTGTTCCAATTGCCTTATGCAGCAAAAGACTGGATAATTGATAAATACACAGTTAAGACATGGTTAAAAAATACATAGGCAAATGGAAACAGACTGGAAGATTGTGTCTCCCCAGCCTTGGTCATGGTGGAAAACTATCTTACATTGAAGGGCACAAAGACCTGTTAAGACTGGGTGTCTCAATTTCACAGCCAATTCAATCGTACTGCAGATACATGCTTTCACCTCTTTGTCCATGGCCACAGGTTGCAAAGTCCCTTAACATCAGACACAAAAACATTGCTGTTTCTGGATAAACATACAGAAGGATTGATTACCTGGACAGGTATTAGTACAATTAAAAAAACAGTATTAGGTGCTTTCACTTCTTTTTCTCTTTTTCTGCTTTCATTCTCTGCTGTAGTGTCTTCAGTTCAGTCATTACATTTAAAGTTCTGTAAACCCAAGTAACCTGAAAAGTAAATTATTAAATTTAACTAATCCACATATATTTACTTATCAATTTAATGCATGCATCAATATAAATGAACACATACATACCACAATTATAACAGTATTCACCAGCAGTGGTGCTGAAAATACAAGTGAAATAAACATTCCTCTTGAATCAAAATATTGGTATTTAGAAAACAACCTGAAAGAAATAAAAATGAGGAAGCTTTATTCAGTGTAGTTTACATACCATTTCACACTAACTACTCAACACAGACATTGCACAGATAATCCTACTTCCTAGGATCCCCAAACACAGGCAGCATTCTACTGTATTAAGTCAGAACAAAGAGGCAGTCAATATCTCATCAGTTATGAATATTTATTACAACACCAGCCTTTCTTTTCTTTACAGTTTTGTTTCTAAACGAAACAACCATGAATTAACTTACTAGTGTGACTACAAAAGTAAGTATATTTGTGTATCAGAAATCATGCTTACCCTAAAGTGTCTGAAAATACTTTAAGTATTTTGCTTACTCATATTAGAAAAGTTAACAGAAATAATAAATGTAGCAAAGTTGTAATTTATGTCATGTATGCCTGATGTGAAACATAAAGACTTACAATTAGATGCCTGCATAAAGTAGTGTTAAAACAGACGATTTCCAGTTATATCATGGAAAGGTTAGTTCAGTGCTTATGAAAATAAGCCATCAGTTTAATTCTGGCACCCAGGCTTAGTAAAACAGACAAGTTTTAATGCTTTTTATGCATGTAAGTATGTAAAATAGCAGTGATATTTTTGAGAAGCAGTGCTTAACTTCAGCTTATTAAATATAAATAGCTACCAAAAAACACCCAACAAACAAAGATAATCAAATTTCATATCCTCTTCCCCTTAACTATCTCACTTTGCTTTTCTCTTAGTTCTCTGACTTAAACCATTCATGTAAACACAGATTTTAAGCGGTGCAATAAATACATGTTAGCTATTAAAAATTACCTTTTCGTATAAGCTAAGTGATAACTATGTTGTACTGTATGGTTTTGTTTAAAAGTTTAGTATTAGTCAATGTGGCACCTGAGGCACAGACTCTCCAGTGAAGTGCAGAAGGAAAATCCTTTATTATTAAAATGGTACATACTTTGCTCCCGCTATGCTCTCACTACCTTAGCTCTTACTTCACGATAAGCAAATCAGCAGCTAGAAAGTCATCAACACTCTTATCCCACAAACAGTTCCATACCACACAGGCAGTCTCGGTGCTGCCATTTTCTTCACCACACTAGCACAGCCTGGCAACTCTCTTCAAAGGCCTGTTTCTCCTCCAAACCTTGCTGCTTCTCTAAGCCAGCGCAGAACAGAACTCCTACCTGGCTCACCAAGCAGACTTCTTCTGGGCAGAGCTCTTCGCCGAGCTCCCCAAACAGAGCTCTCTGACTGAGCTGACCAGCCGATGTCCATTTGGCTCTTAAGTATTGAATCTCCTACAGCTGTGCAGGGCTGACAGGCCAATGCCAACTTGCCTCTTAATCATTTACCAGTAACACATGATTTGACTCTTAACATATTGAATCTCCCACAGCTGCACAGAGCTGACACTCCCACAAGTCAATGCAGCAGACTCTCTGCCATCACATTCTACTGACGAGGCACAATTGACTCTTTAACTTGATGTTTTCTGGGAACAATATGAAAAAAAAAAAAATTTTTAGAAGAACATTTGTTTAAATGCAAAAATGAAAGTGAAAATGTTTACCTCCAATTCATGGCTGCTAATTCATTTATATATTCAGCACAGTACACTAAGCCCACTGTACAACAAAAGAAAAATATTAGATTCAATATTTCTTTAAAAACAGACTGCCATCAGTTCTGCAATGTATACATACCAGACATTAGAATTCCTTGATCCTCAAAAGATCAAATTACACATTTAATATTTAACTGCACAAAACCAATTCCCATTTAAAATGTCTCATATAGTTACTAAGAAGTGTAACGTGATCACAAAACATACCCACTATATTGCAAACAAACAAACATAAAATCCTACTCAAGATGAGCTTACAGAAAGAGCCCAGCATGAAAATGAATTAAAAAAAAATAAAAATCAGTATTTTTTCTAACAATCTTCTTGATGACTGCTTCTAAGTTACATCTGTAAAAAAGAAATGCCAGCACTCCCCAAAACTGATATGGAATTAAGTTATCATTTTAGATGTTACGGTATCACACTGCTATATCTAACATTACTATCTGAAGTCAGGGTACTAATTATATATAAACATTTTGGTAAAATACAAACTTTGTTTGAATTGGTGTACAGCAGAGTAGTCTGCTGCAATCAGGTGAAAACTAGCATATTCTTGCTCAACAATTACATGCAATATGAAGCCCTCAAGACAGTAAGAAAATTCAGTGCAATCACATGTTTAACAAAAACAACACAACTACAAAATTTTAAGTTTGTCCTTATATCATTTTTCACAAGAAAAAAAAGATAAAAAAACAGATTCAGTGGCTAAAGATGACTCGCACAAGGCAACTGAATAACTGGTCTGGTAATATGAAAGACTGCTATCTTGTTTTACCATCATCTGGATTATGTCTGCTTGGTACTGCACAACATAAACATACCTATAGTTGCTCAGCTGCCAAGGTAAACAAATGTGATAATTTCATAATTTTCTCAGTTATTCCTGACTATCTACAATACAAAATCTTTTATATTGCAAACATATCAAAAGTGGTTCAGTTTTTCAGGTGCAAACAAAGTTTGGCCTCAATATGGATATTTTTATGCACTCTTCTTGCTAACAAGAAGTTTACATCATATCTGGATTAAAAAGCCAGCAATGATCAGTTCCACTGCATCTTCCAATGCAGTTAAACTTTGGGCATTCAAACTAGTGCCAGTAACACCAGAAATAGATAAAGAGTCTAAAATAACCATAATGTCATAGGAAATTCTGAATGTCTAATATTAAATTTAAGAAAAACCTGTATTCTTATAGGGAACGCTTAACTTGGTGTCATCTGTGAACTTACTGATGATACACTCTATGTCCTTATCAAGATCATCAATAAAGATATTGAACAGAAATGGTCCCAACACTGAGCCCTGAGGATTTAGCTCCATGGACCACCACTCTCTGGGACCGTCCATCCAGCCACTGCTTGACCCAGCAGACCGTTTGCTCATCCAGGCCATGAGCAGCCAGTTTTTCTATGAGAATCCTATGGGGAACTGTGTTGAATGCTTTTCGAAAATCCAGGTAGACAATATCGACAGCTTTTCCCTTGTCCAATAGTCGGGTCATCTTGTCATAGAAGGAGATCAGATTTGTCAGGCAGGACCTGCCTTTCATAAACCCATGCTGACTAGGCCTGATTCCCTGGTTGTCCATTATATGACTTTTAATGGCACTCAGGATGATCTGCTCCATGATCTTCCCTGGCACCGAGGTCAGACTGACAGGTCTATAGTTTCCTGGATCCTCCTTTCTGCCTCTCCTGTAGATGGGTGTTACATTTGCTACGCTCCTGTCCAATGGGACCTCCCCAGTTAGCCATGACTTCAGGTAAATCATGGAAAGCAGCCTGGCAAGCACATCTGCCAACTCTTTCAGCACCCTTGGGTGTTACCCATCTGGTCCCATAGACTTGTGTGCATCCAAGTGGTGTAGCAGGTCTCTGCTCACCTCGTCTTTAATTGTGATGACCTCCATCTGCTTCCCCTCCCCATCTCCCAGCTCAGCAGTCTTTCTACTGCTAAAGACTGAGGCAAAGTAGGCCTTGAACACCTCAGCCTTTTCCTCATCCTTTGTTACTATGTTTCCCTCTGCATCCAATAAAGGAGGGAGATTTTCCCTAATCCTCCTTTTGTTGTTAATGAATTTATAGAAACATTTTTTATTATCTTTAACAGCTGTAGCCAGGTTGAGCTCTAGCTGCACTTTGGCTCTCCTAATGTTCTCCCTGCAGAGCTTCACTACATTTTTATAGTCTTCATGAGAGACCTGGCCCCTCTTCCAAAGGCAATAGATTCTCCTTTTGTTCTTGAGATCCAGCCAAAGGTCCCTGTTTAGCCAGGCCGGTCTCCTTCCCCGCCTGCTTGTTTTTCAGCACACGGGAACAGCCTGCTCCTGTGCCTTTATGACTTCGCTCTTGAAGTATGTCCAGCCTTCCTGGACTCCCATATCCTTCAAGGCAGCCTCCCAAGGGATTTTGTTAATCAGTCTTTTGAACAGGTCAAAGTTAGCCCTCTGGAAGTCTAAGGTGGCAGTTTTACTAACCCCTCTCTTTCTTTCTCCAAGGATCGAAAACTCAATCATCTCATGATCACTGCACCCCAGACAGCCTCCAACCTTTACTTCTCCCACAAACTTTTCCCAGTTCACAAGAAGCAGGTCCAGGAGGGCACCTTCCCTGGTCGGCTCACTCACCAGCTGTGTGAGGAAGTTATTCTCCACACATTCCAGGAACGTTCTGGATTGTTCCCTTTCTGCTGTGCTGTGATCCCAGCAGATACCTGGGAGGTTAAAGTCCCCCACAAGAACAACGGCAATGAGAACAAAAGCAGCTGTTTGACAGTATTAACAGCTTCAGCAATGCATATGCGCTTTATCACTCGAGTGCCAGTCCACGGAACCAGGAATACACTACTCACCCATGCAGAGGAAGTGCCCTATTTGCACCCGGTAGTGCTGGAAGGAGATGCACGTTAGGAGGAAGCAGAGGAGATGGAAAACCGCCAGCCCCACCAGCCAGGGCTCGGACCAGTCCGTCTTCTACAGTCAGAATGAAAGCAGATTAGGCACTGGCAGGAGAAAGAGTCACCAGGCGGCTACAGAGCGAGCAGCTTTCCACACCGAAACGACAAACCCATTTCAGTCACACACCGCGCTCAACAGCCCGCCCCGTGCCAAGCTGAGGAAAGAGCGAGCACCCCAGCGCGGGCTTCCCCATCTCCCCGCGGTGACCGGTGACCTCCTCCCCTCTCCCCGGGCGAGCTCCCTCCTTACCGCCAGGATTGCGGACAGCCCCGGCGGGCTCCTGAACGGCTCCTCCATGACAGCGGCAACGCGGGCGCCGAAGTCTCGCGAGAAGCCGCCCAACGGCCGCCGTGCGGCCGTTGGGCGGCTTCTCGCGAGACTTCGGCAGCCGCCGGGTCCCTGCCCCGCGGCGGTAGCGGGAAGGGGTCGGGCGGAGGGAGAGTTTCGTCTTTTCCTCTACGGCAGTGGAGGGGAAAGAGGCTGCTTATCTCTCACGGGTGGTGTTTCCAGGGCCGCCCTCATCCCCTCAGAGGAAAAGTATGGTGGTTGGGCCTGTATGTGATAGGACGAGCCAAGGTGGCTTTCCACACCCCAGCGGCCGACTCTCCTGAGGGTAGCACCGTCAGAACCACCTCTCCTGGTTCTGTGACTGAAATTGTGTTCCTTAAAAGTAACCCTGGATTTCGGAAAAGAGTTAATAAGCTCTAGCTGTGTTTTTAGCATTTGATACTGAAGTTGGGAAGCTAGTGGGAGAGGTTTTTTTTTGTCATGATCTGTTTGGTGGACTCAAGCTGGTGTCGAGGCATTCGGGGTGCTTTGGATCAGTGGCCCAGCCTTGGTGTTGGCTTTTTGGTCTTCTCTTGGCAACACTCGGTGATTGGCTTCACCTGCTTCAGGGATGGAAGTGGAGGAAAAAGGGAGTTTTAAGCCCAGCTGGAAATTTCTGACAAAAAACCCCAGCTGAGCAGTCCAGGCAGGAGCATAGGTTAACTGAAAAACACTGGTTTTTTGTTTTTTTTTTTTTTTTTCCCCAAATGAAAAAATACCCAAAACTGTACAGTGGAAAGTGAATGAGGCATTTAAAAGGTTAAACCTTTCATTTATAACTCCTTTTCCTAAATGCATGTAGGTGAGGAAGAACCAACCACTCTTAAAGACCTATCACTTTAAAAAGAGATTTCAAACTCAGGTTCCAGTCAATTAATCCAGGAGACTTCGTGAATCCTAATAGGATTAGCTTTTTCAAACAAACCATACTGTCATATATAGCTCCACATTCTGCTTTCATGAAATTATTTGTTCTGATGCTTTGGCTAATCAGATGTGAAGCCTTGGCTATTTTCAAAATGGAAGTGCATGTATAGGTAAATATTACAAATACTTTTTTCATTTACCATATAGCCAAATATAGATCATCACTGTGAACTAGTCTCTTTTCACTGTCACACTTCTAAAATTTAGTGTGAGATACCTGAAACTAAGGATTTGTTTCTCTGTTGTGCTTTAGGTTTTTGGTAGTCTTTTCAACAATAATATCTAGAAGCCAATCAAGGCTTTTACATAAAACATTACAAAATTAAGTAAGGTGATGCAAAGGTGGTAATTTCTGCTGCCATTCTGCTCTTAATTCTAAGACTGGTGGAAAAAAGATGTTTTGATTCCACATTGTAGACTGGGAAACAACATCGGAAGAAACTGACTTGTCATTTGGAAAGTCTTATGGACAGTGTGACAAATGGTTTTGGATTTTTGTAAATGAGGAATCAGTTTGTTGTAATTGACTATAGTGACCATCTGCAGTAGCTGAAGGGCTTCAGTGAATGAAGGATACAGTGGCTGCTTTATGAGCAGAATATGCTGGTCAGTCTGAATCTGTGATACAGACAAGCTCGGGGGATAGGAAATTATTGGCTTATTATGGCTACAACGTACTGTATTAAAAAATTTATGTAGCTTTTACTTCAGCCACTGTAGCAGCAGTGGAAACTTTCTTATAGGAAAATAGGAGTTGCTTCTTTAAGATTGACTAGGATAAAGTCAATAATGCTGTTTGTCAGCAGGTGGTAGCAGATACATAAGTATTACCAGACCTTTTGTGTGGCATAGGTTATCTTTCATTTATTTTTAGTGGGAAATCAAATGTGAAATAGAAGATACTTAAAAGGCAACAAACAGATATGTTGCTCTTTCGTAGGGAAAAACCTGTGTATTTGACCTTTTACAGGTTCTTTACAGAGCCGGTATGCTACATTTAGATCCAAATTTTAAAAATACTCTAGCAACCAGAAATATACAGCACCAATGGTAATATATAAATATTTCTGTTCTTGTTCCTATAAGTAACTTCAGTAGTTTCTAAAACTCAGTCTCAGTTTTCTGTTGTAAGATTCAGATTCCTATGTAATTTCTTTCCACACTGCAGTATTATCCACGTAGATTGAATGAAAGATCAAAAAAAAGTAGGTTAGTAAAAGGAAATTTTTTCCCTTTTTACAACTGAAAAACTTCATCTTCTTTATGTAGGAAAGTATCTAAAATCAGATGTTTGTCTTAAGTTTAGGTTGCTGAAAAAACAAGCTGGGTGGTAAAAAAGCCTATTTATGATAGGGAATCCCAAACTTAAATGATAAATTTTGGTTTTAGTGGTAGCCCTAGATGTTCACTAGCAGATCTTATGGTGCTGTACTAGAGACCACTTGGAAGTGCCTTTTATACTTGCTACTGAGGGAAATGCAGCTCCAATTCTTCACAAGAATGAAAAAGAATTTTTGTTTTTGAAGTTCCCTACAAGTACAGGAAATGCTTAATTTCTTTTATTATGTTTGATGAGTCTTCGAATTAGCAGCTAGTTAGATAATTTATAATGATCTTGTTTCATTAGGATTCTAAGATATAGGTTTGCTTTTGTGATAATGCATTTTTAATTTCTGTCTTAAGAAGTTAAAGTGCTTTGCAATATGAAATCCATACTTAAAATACCTTTGAAAAATTAAATATAAATTTCTGCTGACCTTGTGCTGAGCAAACATGTCCTACACCATTTTATTCTTTGCATTTGATATATTAAATGTCCTATCTTTGAAGGGTGTGTTCCATTGTAAACTGGATTTTGTTTACGAGGGATGGGGTTGTCTTGAGCTATCTAAACTTTTCAGGCTTTTGTGGGTGAAACAGTTCACAACAGTCTGAATTTAAACAGGCAGTTTCTTGGGGAAAGGTTATGAGGAGCTTTCTTGTCTTTAAACATGAATTAAGATATACAAAATGCTAAATATAAGTAGCTTATAAATGTCTTAGTGTGATGAGTTAAGTCAGTGCGACAACAGATGCATTCTCTGATCAGGAGATCAGAGGTTACATGTTGGGATTTTTGGATCACAGCCTGTAGTTATTCTGCTGTCCTTGTCCACAACATGCATGTTGATCTATGGCCACCCAGTCTTTGAGGGTCTTCTTGGGAGTTGGTGAGGCTCAGGTTCTTCTTTGGGTGTCCCTGAGCTTGATCTCCAGGCAGAGATCTCAATGCAGAACTGGGAATTCTTACAGTATATTGTTTTCAAGAGCACTTGAGTTGTTGATTGCACAGTACAGATGTGCTGGCCTTGGTTTGTCACGTGGATTGTTACTCACAATCACAGTGTGTGACCGCAGCCTTGCCAGATGACTGCTTTCAGTGAGTTATGACCAGATTGCACCATCAGGTGCAGAAGTTCATCAACCTCATCAGCTGTAACCTTGACAAACAAACAAAGTACCTGGGCATCCATCTCCCATTACAGTTCCAAACAGTTAACTCAAATGACAATAATGTAGCAAAGTCTACATAACTTTTATTCACTACTTCATGTGGGATTCATCTCATCAGCTGGATCTGGGCAGATGTAGTAAAGACCTTTGTGTGAATGGGTGGTTTCATACAGGTTACACTTAGTGACAGAGTTGGGAGGCTTTCACTGCTTTTCGAGATTCTTCTGTTTGACAGTGCAGTCCGAGCGGTGGCTGGCTGCCTTTACCAGGCAGGGTGGGTGAACTGCTCCATGCCGCTTCTCCTGCCAGCCACGGGATGCTTGGTTCTGAGGGTATGATCAGAGTCATCAGCAGCATAAGATGTGCAGACCCCCAATGAGGATGATCTGGTTTTCTCACTGAGACAGAACTAAGGTTCCAGAGCTGCTCTTTGATTTTCCCTTTGCTTCTCCCAAGCTGTTCTCTCCCTTTTCCATATTCCCCACTTCCCATCTCTTCCTTTGTCTGCTAATGTAATCATGAACATATATATGTCTGCCAGTGTACTGGACTCTGCTCTCTGCCACTCCAAGTATGTGAGCAGAGCTGAGATTCTGCCAGGGGCACATGGCAGGTAGCCTGGGGGACAAAAGGAAGGATCAATGGATATCTTCTGTGTCTCTCTTAGGGAGAATATGAGCAAGCTGGTGAATGGGCAGCCTCTCACCAGAGCCTCGATCAAGGCAGAGGTAGGAGGTGGGCACAAGGGGGTTAGTGACACATATACCCAATTTCTGTGCTTTGCAAAGATCCCACTACCGAGTTCTGCTGTGGGGACAGGGGCTGCTCATCTCTGCATCTCCTGCCTGTCTCCCAGCCTGTTCCTGGTGGAGCAGTCTGTTGCACTGATTGTCTTGGATAGTCTTTTCATAGCTTTGAGAGGCATGAGCAGTTTCAGTATGAAAATAGACTGAGCCTGGGAGAGGAGTCTGGATGATCGTAGTTGCTGTGGTTGCTTCCAGGCCATGATTTTTATCTGCCCTGAAGATTTTCCTTATTTTCGTGGTAGTGCTCAAAAGCTGTCTTAAATTTTCATTTGCTTCCCAATACAACTGAAGTGAGCCTGGGTCTAGTATTCATCCTAATGCACATTTCACTAAAATCCTTTACTTTCCCTGTCTTTACCATTATCGAATAATTATTTTTGGGTCCTTCCATTATTTTTGCAGCTGCTGTCATCTCTTTACCTTTTTATAGTACCAGCTTTTATTGGCTATGATGTACTTGGAAAATAATAATAATAATTGTTTTAAAGATTTCTTTAGAAATAGAATTTAAAACTTCCTGTGGATTGTTTTGTATATGTCATTTGTGGGTTTCAGGTTTAGATGATGAATGCCGCTTCATCTAACCTTGAGGTTAGCCCTGCTTTTGAGAAAGAGAGTTGGACTGGATGACCTCCAGAGGTCTGACCTACATTGGTCTATAATTTTGGTTTCCCAGTGATACAGACTGGACTGACTGGCTGGGGAGCGGCACTGCTGAGAACAACCTGGGGAGCCTTGGGGGCAAAAAGCTGACACAAACCAGCAGTGTGCCCTGGCAGCAAGCAATACCAGCAGTCTCCTGGGCTGTATTAACAGCATACCCAGGAGATTAAGGGGTTCAGCATTCATTAGACCCCATCTGCATCTAGCTTGCGATACCTCAAATGCAAGGACAATAATGATAAACTGGAAAAAACTCAGCAGAGAGTCATCAGAATGTTCAGGGAATTGAAGGATTTGTCCTGGGTGGGTCTGAGGGAACTGGATTTGTTTGGCCTGGAGAAGAGACAGCTCCAGGGGAAACCTAATAGCAACCTGCCAGTGCTTATGAGGAGCTTATCAAAAAGATGGAGCCAGGATCTTCTGTTGGTGTGGTGGGACAATGAGATACAATGTGCATAAATTAAAACTAGACCTTTGGGCTGGGTATAAGGAAAAGCTTTTTCCCTGTGAGGACAATCAAAACAATGGAAGAGGTATCCAAAGAGCTTGTGGTATGTCTATTCTTGGAGGGTTTTAGGACCCAGTTGGATAAAGCCTTGAGCAACACAGTCTGGCCTCATAGCAGACCTTGCTTTGAGCAGGAGGTTGGAATGACCTCTTAAGGTCCCTTCCAACCTGAATTATTCTGTTTCCAAGATTCCACAATTTAAATGAGAAAAATTACTTGCTTAGTTGTGTTCACTAAACAATATTGCATTAGCCTGGAAGTGACATTAATGTTTTTGTATGTTTTTTTTTCCGAATCTTATTCCCTCAACTTCATCTCTTTCATCCACTTTCTGTCAGGGCTTTTTCCTCAGTGCAGAATAGCTTCAGGCTTCTTCAGGCTTACTTTTCTTCCTCCACTATTCCCAAACCATACAGGCAGTCTGAAATGCAAATGTCTTTTTGTTCTCTACCTACTAACATGACCGCCTATTAAATTATTCCACTAATCCCACCAAAGATACCTTAGAATTCTTTCAAAGCCCTGCTGTGTTCTGGCAAAACAACGAGATTTTACTTCTGTTGGGGTCTTTGTCCAGTCAGGGTAGAAGAGGCCAAATGTAGTTGCAAGCAAAAAGCAGTGCTGACAGACTTAGATCCTTCTTTTAATTATACACTTTACTTCCACTCGCTCTGAAGTTTTCTTCTGTCAGAATTGCTTCATTGATTGTTTTTCAGCTCAGAAGTATCGCCTTGTGTCATTCCACTAGATGGTATGGAGATTAAGTATCTTTACATTTCTTTGATGTGTGACTGCATTACACCTGGCACATAGTACAGTGCATTTAAGTTGCAACACAGCTATTGTAATAAAAGGGCAAGAAGGAATAGAAGTATATAGGATGTGCAGGGCAACTTTCATGATTGTATCTGATCTGATTCCAGAACTTGATGTCAGCACTGTATTTTCTGCTTAAGGACATGCCCTTAAGGCACATCCTAGCCCCTCCGGCCCCTCATTTTTAACATGCAGGGGAAGTACATGATGCATAGAGCAGGGAGCAGCACGAACAGGATCAGCAACTGGAAGAGACATTTTTTTGAACTTACCATTGTTCTGAGAGATCTCAGCCTTTTCATCTGTGAGACTGAACACTTGATATAAATCTTGTACTTTGGGGCTTCTACTGCTTCTTGCTTATCATCTTCTTCTATTGAATCAAGAGTGAAGGGTGGAAAAATGGTGATAATACAGCAACAAAGACAGCCAAGAGCTAGAAAACCACTATATCCACCTACTGATCCTGGAGCCATGCATGGTCATCACTTTCTGGTGATTGTTGCATGTCCTTAACAGTCCATAGCTCTGACGGTGTAGTTGAAAAAATGGCTCAGACCATCTGAGCATGTTAGCTAAGAACTGATCTCTGGAAATAGAAATCAAGACACACATATTATAATCACTTATATAAGATACTTTCAAATATGACAATAATTGGAAAGCTGTAAACATTTATACATTTAAGACATGACAATACTGAGTTAGTACCTATCGGCCTGTTCTTACTATCTGTGTGCTAAAAGCATATGACCTGAGAATATTCACATGTTGCAATTTTCTGGCACAGGTGTGGGAGCTTCACTACAACACCTTGCATCAGGAGGGTTGAGAAGCAGTCAGTTAATCCTCCTCCAATTTTTTTGCAGTTTGAGGTTTTACAGATTCATGGGTTGTTCTACTGATGGGTGGGCTATGTCTCTTGGCTTTGCTGGTCTATTCCTGATTTGCTGGGGGTGTTGCTGTGATGATGATGTTTTGGCTTGTTCACACCCACTCTTCACAGGCAATGTGATATTACATGTGTTTTAATTTAAGGTTGTCTCCCATAATAGCACACCAGTGCTGACAAGTCTATTATTGGGAAGACTGTGACAGAGGTTTTAGATACTGTTCTATACCTGGATTTTATATGACACATCTGTGTTGGAAATTTCAGTGAAATCATCAGAGAGTTTGAGTTATGAGGATTTTTCAACTGTGCTGAGATACACATCTTTATCAGGTGTCCTGCACAAGAGATCCTACTGCAGAGAAAAGGAGACTTTCACATTAAACTTTGTAGGTGCCTGTGGTAGGGACAGAGATTTGAAGTTCCTCTCAAACCTGAACTGTCATCTTTGTACAAGGAACAACTCTGTGGGTGCAAGCTTTGAGGCACTGGAAAGGGAATTGTATGAGAGTCAAATCAGTAAAAAGTTTAGGAAGCTAACGCACAGCATGCCTAGAAAGATCAAGTTGCATAGGCAATTCCAAGTCAATGAGGAATGCAAAAAGCAGACTGCATAGAGCATTTTGGGCAAAGACTAATTTCTGGAGCTGCAGACCAAAGAGTTGCAGGCCTAATTGCAGAATTCTTAATTGCAGACATAATGTTTGCAGTTGCTGGATTGTGTGTATTTGGACAGTGAAACACATAAAACCAGATTTGTTTTTAAAATTGTCATTGACAAAGAAACATTATCATGGGAGTGGTTGTACATAGGGCACATTGAAGTGCTGTACATTGCAAAAGGTAGCCAATTTCAAATTGAGAGCTGTGGGGTTTAGATGGAAAAAATTCACGTTCTGTTGAAATAGAAGTATTCAGCAAGAAATATGTATCTGCCCAGTAATTATATCCTACCCTTCCTTCCCGGAAAAACATTCTACAACTGGAGATCCCCTCCTCCAGCTCCCTCCTCTCATTTTTATTTTCTGTGTCCAGTCCTTCCATGCCTTCCTTGTACCATAACCAGTACTGCCAGAAAGTAAGGTAGTAGCCATTTGTTTTAAAAAAAAAAAAAAAAAATAATTAGCCCCTGCAGTGCCTTTTGATGGCATACTGGAAAATACAAAATGAGAAAGAAAAAATACAGCAGGGGAAGGACAATGACAAAATATGGTAACACCTGGGGCACCACTGAAAATCTATTCCAGAGTCTGCATTATCAATTAAAGGATAATTCTGCTCTGTGTGCTTGACCCCACACACAGCAGTATGTGGAACAGCACCTTCAACATTCACCCTTTTGCAGTCTTCTTTGTAGTATCCTTTCCTTGTTAGCGCTGTTTTCTCTGGAGCGGAATTAAATTTTACCCTGTTTAAAAGCACTGTCTGTCTATGGTTTCAGAACAGACTCTCCTAATGCGTTGCCAGATGCTGCATTTACATGAGTATGGGAAACACACAGTCACGTAAGGGCAGGGAGAGAAACTGCTTCGCTCTTGTCCTAATGAAAACAAATTAAATGTATGATCATATGAAAATAGCTGCTCAGCCTTCCTTTCCCCGTATCTCTTAAGTCAAACTACTGCAGCTATGTGGAAACATGGCTTCATTGTGTCATTAGCTGTTGCTAGGGGAAAGATGCAGGCAGAGATCTTTTCCTTAGATTAGATCTAGGCTTTCACCACTAGCAATAGATCTTTCAGAAGTCATGAACCGCAGGAATTAACCATCTTCCATCAGTACTATGTTGAGTCAAAGTCAGAGCTCTAACATTACCAAATCTCTTCTGTTTCAGAAATTCCATGCTGAGATTCCAGAGTATTAGGATGCTCTCACTGGGGAGAGTGGTTAATCTCCTTTTTCCAAAGCCTTTGAATATTTCTCAAAAGGGTCCTCTGGTCTCTTCTAGGCCCCAGAGACTGCACACTGAGTAGTGCAATAGCCTTGTTTTCCTTCTCTCAGACAAAATTCTTCAGCTCCCTGTAACACGTATGGATTTGCCTGGGTTTAGCAGAGACTTAGTTTCTGTCCCTATTTTTCAAATGTTGCCTTCATATTTTCTTTAACTTGATGCAACACTGATTCTGTAGGATGGGTCTCTGCAGAGATTAGCTTCCTTGTGACCTTGACAGACTGCCATCAGGTTGTTCAACCTCCCAATAGAATTTTTGGTCCTTTCACTGACCAGGTTCACCAGATTAATACTCTTGTGACAGAATCAAGGTGGTGACCCTCAGGTAGCTGCCCTTGGTTTGGTTCCCCTGAACTGAAGATGTAATGGTGGTATAAGATCACTTACATTGATGAGGTAAATACTGTGTTAAAGTTGACCTCTTTGGAAGTAGAAATGCCCGAAGGTTTGTGTCTGTCAACCAGCAGTTTGCGGTGATGATCCCACCAAGGTGCTACTCTGTCTTTTATTATTTTTGGAAGGTGCAGAAGCTTGTGACTGATCTCCAGTTACCTTCCTGACCATTTTGGATTTACTCCAACTGCAGAGGAAGGACAAGGCATATAAATATTTCCAGAACTGTTGCTTGCATATAGCAGGAGGACTTCAGAGTTGCTGAATTCTTGCTGTAAAGGCTGTACTCTGTGTCCCCACTAACACCACGCACTTTGGATTGCATCCCAGTGTGAAGCTTTCTGCTTAGAAGCCACAGTGTGTGCACAGGCTGTGTGCACAGTGTTCCTTGTAACTGAGCACAGATACTCAGCACATTCATACCTAAGAAATGATGCTGCTCACTAAACCGCTAATGTAGATGCACCTTAACTGTTCAAGTTAATTATGTTATCCTCAGTTAATTAAAGTTATGTAAGGACTCAGAAGTTCATCCTTACTGGAGACCGTAAGATAGAAAACAAGACCCCTAAAGGCAGTCTGAGGAAGAAGGCCTATGCAGAATATGTGGTACTTGAAGAAACCTGTGAGAGTTTTCTTCCCCCGTGAGTCAGAGTGATATTTATTTTCGTTTGTTTCTGTTTAAAATGAGGGAATTAAATACTTGTCTGTGTATTTGATAGTTTTTTATTTGATCTGTTTAACGTATCAAGGAAAAATCAAAATACTGGATTTAGTATCTGTTAACTACTCATTATTGCTGTTTTCTTGCAGATAGCGGGTATTTTTGAGGGCTTACCTCTGTTTTTTGTTTTAGTGCTGTTATCAGGCTAAGGTTGTTACAGGAAAGCATTCCTTTTATAGACTATTACTGAACCAGTACAACATTAGTATGTACTTCTCAGTGTGCAGTAGCAGATTCCTAGGGAAGAGTAGAAGAACAGGACAATCAGATAGTGATACTTGCCCAGTAAATTGTCTCCGTATCTTGCAGCTCTTTGCTTTTGCATGTTGGGAGCTGGAAAATTTTCTGTGACTGTGATTTGAACTGAAGTTGCTAAAAGCTCATTGCAAAACATTAACCAGTTTCTGGTGAACGCCAGAAACAGGTTTAAAGAGTGTTGTCGTCAAAATACATATGCAATAAAACCGGTATCATTCAGCTAGTGGTGAGGCTAAGCGTACTTCAGTGCATAGTGGAAGGTGAGGAAAAGAACTTCACATTCAACAGTCTTCTGTTAATAAGAACAGAAGGTGGCACTCTTACTTTGTTTTTCCTCAGTACATTACTTTTTCAGGAGCACTGTATCGTTTGAAGCAGTGTTCACAAAACAGGTTTTGAGAAACTCAGATGAAGGAAGTTTTGTGCTGCAGATCCTCATCCTAATAAAAAGCCCAGCATACTTGTTAAGTTTATGGAACAGTACCTATGCTTCCTGCAGGTGTTAATAATTGCTACTAAATATGTTCTGTGGGTACAAAGACCCTGCAGACTTCTGTAGGACCCTACTTGTTAGGGGAAAGATGCAGGCAGAGAGCTTTTTCCTTAAGAAAATTTCACCAGTAAGACTTAAAGAATTGGGCATCTCTGTGGAAACACTGAAAACTGTTACTGTTTTTTCTGTCTGTCTGCTGTAAACCAATGCTACTTCAGGTAAGTCTGCCCCATGCACAGTACACTGTGCTGTGCATGAGAAGGCATGTGCTTTGGTTCAGTTACGCTGTGTGTTACAGCTGTTGGTGCTGCCAGTGAGAAAGAGAAGTCTGCATTTGGACCTTGAGAGATCTGGTGAACAAGAGAGCAGCAGCCAAAGCGAATCCGAGCTTCCCAGCCACGCCATACACACAAAGCCTGATCAGTCACTGGGTTTAGCTAGTAGTGCCCTATGACATGTTTCTACTAAGCAGAATTTCTGGTGTATTTGGTCACTGCTGCCTTCTAAGCATATTTATTACTCTTATCTAAGGCTAATTTGAGATTTATGGGGACAAAGAAATTATCTCAGGGTTCTGATTGCTTGGAGATTCTGCCATGCTCCCTGGTGCAACTTAAAATGTGGCTGTTCTTGGTGTCTTTATTGAGGCTGGCTCTGGAGCCTCAGCTAGCTGCATAGAAGTGGAGATCTTCCATGTGATAATGTGGTGAACAGTAGAATCCTGGCATAAAATTTAGGTTCACGAAGAGGGGAAGATCTGACTTTCTTTTCAAGATGATTGGTTGCATTACTAGGTAAGCAGTTCATCCCCCCTTAGTTTCTCAGTTTTGAATATATAGCACTCAAGTGTTTGGCTGAAGCAGATTTTGGCCATCTCTTAGGTGAAAGCAGATTACTGTGGGCAGATGCTGTTGGGCCTGCACTCACAAAAATCCAAGTTCCTTGTAGTGTCTAGGCACTCATGATGGTGGTGTAGGGAGAAGCTGCCCTAAAAATGAAAGGAGCATTTTCTACCTTTTGTAGAATGAAGGTTTTGGTAGAGACTGGGTTAGCATGCTGTGCACAGTAGAATATGAATTAGGGCTTAGTGTGGGGAGAGACATGTGCCTCTGCAACTTATTGAGGTGGCTTTGAGGATTTTGGAAAACCCAGTATGAAACCAATCTTGTTGAATTCATGTATATCTTGTCAGTAGGATTGGCACTGAAGTGCAACCTGACCTTTCTGTATGCCCATTTCCCTCTTTGGGAAATGTATTGGTATGCAGCAAAACTCAGCCTGAGTAAGTGCCCAAATGTAGGCAATATGCATTCAAGGAAGAAGCCTAAAACTTGAGTGCAAAGTTGTTACGTGATGGATAGATTTTAATGACTACCCATATGAGAGATGGAGGAAAAGAACGGGGGGGGGGGGAAGCACCTGAAACTTCTATAATAGAAACTTTTTTTTTTTTTTGGTGATAGCTAAATGTTTGTTTTCTAAACTGCAGAACAGTGTTTGATTTCCCAATATTTGTCTCACAGAAAACACTGCTGTTAATGACTCCCTGTTTGAAGAGTCCTCTGTCATGAACAGTGAAGATTTGTGTTAGTTACAAGCACCAAAGACATAAAGTGCCTGTTATAGATATTAAAAAATAGTAATCTTTAGGAGTTCTAATTAACACTTTTGTGGGAAAAAAAAAAAAAAAATTGATGGAACGTACCTGAATGTTATTCATTGAATAAGGAGGTAATGAAGGAACAACAGGGTTTTTAGCTCTTTGCATTTTCTTGGGAAACTACAAAGAATGTACACAGTGATGTGTACAAAAACCCCCATAATAAATTGAGAAAAATGGTAAGGTAAACTGCAGTTCCGTTACACTGACATCAACTGTAAGCAATCTTAGTGGTAACTTGTAATTAGTGGATTCACAGTGTAATGATTAATGGGAGATGTAAAGCTGAAACAATTTTATTTCTTAAATATATCATGCTCTATCTGAAATTGTAGTAATTAAAATGTTTAAAACCAGATGAAGTTAAGATATTTACTGCATGTGTAACACATGAAAAGGAAATAATATTTTGTAGCTAATATTAAAGGAAAACTCGATATCAAAGGAAAATGTTAGAAATGGGAACTTGAATTGCAATGTCAGAAAATAAGAACTATTGACTTACTATATCGATTTTTTAAAAAATGTGTATGTGCATGAAAGTCTGTGCACTTGGTGTCCTCTGCTAACAAAAAAGTTTGAGAGAAGAGTGATAATTACAGAAAATGCTGGTTTTTTGCAAACATTTGCTGGAAATAAGAATTATTGACTTAGGCTGTACTAATAAGAGGTTTGACTATAGGTGCTGAAGGGTGAAGGGGTACTGAAAGCCTTGAAGGCAATTCAGTTTTATGGGAATTGTATGCAGGAGCTACTCAGGTCTCTGATTTTACCTTTCTCCCTCACTGCACTCTTTAAGAAGACAAAGTTTGGTGAAAAACCTAAGGAGGAAGAGTCCTGTGTAGGGCATTATCTAAGTGAATGGTTAATCCACCTTTTCCAGGCAGATCATTAAGTAGCATATCCAACCATCGCTCCTAGCCAGTCGGGCTGCTGGGAATATTCTTTTTTCCATAATTTTCTCTGTATTTGAAAGTAAAACATTGGTAGTACCTTGTTTAGTCACCCATCTTTAGACATGTATTTGTAAATACTGGAGAATTACTGGTTTAGAGTAATGATGAGCATAATTAAGAAGTTAAAAAATGTCACTGTTCCCTTACAGTAAAGACTCTTTTTTTTTTTTTTTTTTTTTTTTTTTCAGATGAATGCTGTCAATGGAGGACTGTGGCATCTTCATCTCTGGATATTTTTGAAACTTGAGTGGACAAGGCTCTGAGCAACCTGGCCTAACCTTGAAGTTAGCCCTGCTGGGAGCAGGAGGTTTGATTGGGTGGTCTCCATGGGTCCCTTCTATCATAAATTTTAGTATTATTGTGAAGGCTCAGTTTCAAGTATTAAAATACTCCTTTTATAAAGGACAAGGTAAGTCAGTTTTATTCTGACACAAACCTTTCAGTATAAGGCACATATAACAATTTTTTCTTAATAAACAAATATTATAAGAATTTTTCTCCTCAAAATAATTTTGATTTTTTTGAGTGAGGAGTATACAGATTCTTTCTGCATACTTACATCTTTTCATTCAACTTGATGATGAATAGTGTTATTTTTGATGAATAAGATTGTTTTTAAAGAAAACAGGCTTTTACAGCCAGATCAATCCCCATAAGTCTGCCTTTGCTAGTCATGAAATGTTCTATTTGCTTTCCCTACATTTCTTAATTGCCCACTTTCTTGTTTTTTTATATTCGAGGACATTCTTCTTGTGCAGCAAGAGAGTTTAATTTTTGGTTTTGTTGTGATAAATTTGGAGATACACAAATTTCATTCCAAGGGGCAGTTCCCAAAGAAGCCATTTAGGAGCTAGAGTGCCTGAGAAGGGGTGGGAACAAAGAAATTGGCTGGGAGACCATGCAGCTTGAGGCCCTTCCATGTTCAAACACCAGAGGAGGAGGAGGAGCTGGCATGGTGACAGCCATAAGCCAGCTACTTTGGCCTCACCGAAGAGCCTTTAAACAGCTGTGTATGCTCAGTTTTGAAAAAATGCAGTTTTTGATAATCCTGTTGAAATGTGTCATGGTAGTTATGCCCATAGGCTCATTTCAGCAGCTGATCAGACAGAGGAGGTGTTAGCAGGGTGACAGCCCAATGTGTATCAATTCATAAAAGCACTAGTAGAGTTTGAGTTTGTTCTCCAACTCAACTTCAAGGTTATCTAGAGCCCTAGACCCAGGTCAAGACAAATCCAGTCCTTCAGAGTCTAGGCTGATTGCTGAGGATTCTTGGCATCATTTTAGAAACAGTGAGGTGGCATCTTGGCCTGTGAGGTGAACATAAGAGCAGTTTGCAGCACACAAAGTTGTGTCACTGGCATGTAAGAATATCAGTCTTTCCATCTTGTGGATGTTAGTTCAAGATCCCTCCATGGGCTGACATCTCCAGGTTCAATCTGAGGATCAACCTGAGCAACCTACATCAGCATTTGCATCTCATATCAGTGACAGACAAAGAAGGAGAGTTTTGGAGTAGAAGTTTCTGTGATTCATGAATAAAAACATTTATTCTGTAAGTTTATCATGAGAAGAAGCTCTGCCAGAGTTCTAATTATTTGTGCTTGTTATTGATTGCATGGTTTGAAGTCATTATGATTCATGGCACATGAAAAGTGACTCTTACACTTGGATAAAAACACCAAGAATTGGTACAAATTATATGTGATTGGGATTAACAGTTTAGAAAGACAAAGGTGGGAATTCCCCAGAGCGCTCTGCAGAGAAATGTGCTGCTTAAATAGTGGAAGATGTAGGAAGTAGAATGACTTGCAAGATTCTCAAACTCATAGATTCTTTTCATTGGCTGAAATATTATAAACAGATAAATTGGCCATATTAAAATGCTCTTATTATGCACTGGTGGCAAACTTTATCAATATAAAATATATTTTAGTCATTATGAACAATATCTCAGACTTTTATGGTCTTCTACATTCAGAACTGTATTCAGCAGTCAGATGAATATGAGATACATGTTCTGCATAAGGAGGGTCCCTGGGAAACCAAGATGTTGAAGCTGTCTCTGAGATACTGCTAGGTACTCCTGCAGCATGATTTCTCGTTTCTATCATCCTGGACTTGGCAGTTTGTTTGAAACACCATGTTTCATGGGTTTAGCAGCATGAACAAAGGCACAAGTAGTGCTATACATAAACTGACACAAATTGCTGTGTGCACAAGAATTATTCATCCTACCTATGCAAAAAAGACAAGTAAATATAGATGTCAAAGTAGAAATCAGTAAAAGTATTTTAATCTTTCAAGGTCATGTCAAACTTAAAACTCCTCTACTCAAACTGAGATAAATGATTTTTAGATACATGATGCCTGGAAAATATAGAAAAAGAATTATATTTTGGGTTATCTTATTACTTAACTACTAAAGAAAGATTAGTTAAGTTCAAACTAGTTGAGAAAGTTTAGGATGTTCCTGCATTTTCTTATCCAAGGACCAGTGTTACATATAAAGAGATACAGTAACATCTTCAGATAAGAAAAGTATCATTTTTGATACAAATTCTGGAATTCAAGGTTCATACTTTTTTTTTGGTTTTGCTTCTGAAATAGTGGGGCATATATGTGAGAACGCATTGCTCTGTTTTTTGAGTCTTTAATTGCATGCTACAACTAATATAAATTAAATTTTTTAAAAAAATCTGAAGGCAATCTAGTTGATAGACAAAAAACTTCTCAGGATCAAAACTACCTTTTTCTGATAGATGTTATTTCAAACAGGAAAACTTGTTGATATGTTTTTATTTGGGCCTGTTCAAATAATAGAATGATAGTTTCTTCATGAAAGTGATCAGAGGGACACCTCTTCTATGAAGAAAGGCTGAGGGAGTTGAGCTTGTTCATGTTGGAGAAGAGAAGGCTCCAGGAAGACCTTATTGCAGCCTTTCAAAATATAAAGGGGGCTTATAAGAAAAACAGAGAGAGACTTTTTATGAGGTCCTGTAGTGACAGGGCAAGGGGTGATGTTTTTAAACTGGAAGAGGATAGATTTATATTGGATACAAGGAAAACAGTTTCTACAATGAGGGTGGTGGGACACCGGAACAGGTAGCCCCATCTCTGGAAGTGTTCAAAGTCAGGTTGGATGGGGCTTTGAGCAACTTGATCTAGTGAAAGATGTCCCTGCCCATGTCAGGGGGGTTGGACTAGATGATATTCAGAGGCCCCTTCTGACTCAAACCTTTCTATGATTCTATGAGCAAAGAATGTGGTATTACTAATAGCTCTGAGAGGGACATTTTCTGATATCTGAGCCTTCTTACGAGACCTCTCAGCTGAGCCTGTCCAAGTGTCTTGACAACTTAAACATTTAAGGAGAATATTGATGGTCAGAAAATTGCCACAGAAGTTGGGAAGATGTTTTGGCCACTTTTGACTTACATTTCTTCAGTGATGGAAACCTTTACAAACCCTTAAATGTTTCAGAATTTTGAGCAAACTTTATTCATAACTTAACAATATGAATGTAGAGTGGAGCAGGCTCTTATAATAGAGAACACATTAACTGGGAAATGACTCTCTGGCAAGGCTTAAGCAACACCTTTACTGAAGTCAGATGTTGCTACTCATAAAGCCAATAACAAAAGCTATTTAAGATTACACTTAAGCATTACATTTTAAAAGGCTATTGTGAGAACAAAATAATTTCTATAAAAAATTTACAATATTAAAACAGAAGAAATAACTCAAAAAGTAAACTTATAAGAGCTGTTCAGATAATTTTCTGCCATCAAGATGAAGTCGGTATCATTGTTGGTTCAGGAGAAGTTACAAATTACTGTGTATTTTGTAGTGTTACCCAGTGTTACACAGAGGCTAACAGTACAATCCAAACATGCAGTGAGACAATGACAGATTGTAATTACTAATATTTCAGCCTGAATAACCCCACACATTCTCTTCTTTCCTTGAAATGAGAGGGTAGTTCTGAATTTTCTTGGTAGGGAGAAAGCATTCACCAAGCTATTTCTGCAAGTTTGCCTGTAAAGCAAGCTCAGTGCTGTAAAATTAAAACCAGAAAGCTATGAAAAAAAATACAGAAGAGGATATTAGCACAATGTAAGGAGCTAGCAGCTATGCAATTGTTTACTGTTGTTCATTATCAGCCCAGTTTCAGTGGTTGCATCATTGTGGGTGAGATGAAGTCATAAAGCTTTAGCAAATGATTGGATTTTTTTCCATGACAATTTTAATGGGGTACTGAGGTGCTGTTGCAGTTTAAGGTAACAGCTTATCGAATGAAATGCAGTGTAGTGAGCTGTTCAGTCTTGCAGAGGGGACATGAATTAATGTTAGCCATTAAAGTTTTTACACGTGCTGGCACTAGACAAGAATGTACTGTTGCTAAAGGAGTTCAGAAAAAAAGGAGGCACTAACACAATTGAGGCAAGGTGAAGGAGGAGGTGGCAAATGACAGAGTTTGGCATGGAGCAGGTGAAGAGAAGGAAGCAAAGAGAAAGCATTCTTAAAGGACTAGGACAAAGAGCCTGGAAACAAAAAGTAGCCTGAAGCATCAGTGGATTAGAACTAACTATCACACAGGTGATTTTCACATATATGCAGTCCTCCAGAGCTCCTGAGTACCAAAATGAAGAAAGGCTGGAAGCAGAAAGAAGCTCTGTAGTGAGGATTATGGCCTCAACCAGGATGACCCACATACTGTCATGTTACAAGATTTTTCCTTTGTCAGTGTGAAAATCTCTGCACTTTTGCAAACTTTCCTTTTGCATCATCATTTACTTTTCCATGGTCAAGCATTGTTGTGGGTTGACTATGGCTGGCTGCCAGATGCCCACCCAGCCACTCTCATTCCCCCTTCTCAACCAGACGGGCGGAGAAAATAAGATAGAAAACCTCATGGGTCAAGATACAGACAGGAAGATCACTTACCAATTACCATCCAGGGAAAAACAGACTCAGCTTCAGGAAAACTAATTTATTGTCAGTTAAAAATAGAGTTGGATGGTGAGAAACAAAAACTAAAACTAAAACACCTCCCCCCCACCCTCTTCCTCCCAGGCTCAACTTCACTCCTTCATTCCTGACTCCTCTGTGTCCTCCCTCCCACACACCGAGTCGTACAGGGGCATGGGGAGTAGGGGTTATGGTCAGTTAGTAACACCTCATCTCTGCTGCTCTTTTCTCCACTTCTCCCTTGCTCCAGCATGGGCCCTTCCATGGGCTGCAGTCCTTCAGGATAAGCCCACTCCTGCATGGCCTCCCCACAGTCTGCACTTCATTCAGAGCACATCCATCTCTGCTGGCATGGTGTCCACCACGGGCTGCAGTGTGGATATCTGCTGCAACATGGTCCTCCATATGCTGCAGGGTGGTAACCTGCTTCCCCATGGTCTTCTCCACAGGCTGCAGGGGAATCACTGCTCCAGCATGTGGTACACCTCCTCCCGCGCCCCGCCTCCCACCTTCTTCTCTCTTCTTGGTAGCTGCGATGCCGTTTCTCTTTTTTCTTTATACTCCGCTGCACAGTGTTTTTTGCCCTTTCTTAAGGTGCTACCAACGTGGCTGCTGGGCTCAGCTCTGCCGCATGGTGGTTCCATTGGAGTCATCTGGAACCAGCTGTGTGCAGCACAGGACAGCCCCGTTGTCTCCTCACAGAGACCCCCCCTTGCAGCCCCCTTGCCACATAAAGCCAATACAAGCATCACGACATCTCTAACTACTTTCTTCAGTTAATGTAGGGGACAAAGAAGGTATATATACTGTCATGACATGCTGGGTCATGCCTGTTTGAAAATATTAGTGTTTATAGGCTTCCCTATAGCCTAGATCTGAAGAATACTGCGGTATTTTATTGTGTTTTTTTTTCCATATAGGGACAAAAGTAATTGATGGAGTCATAGTGCTTATCTGCATGTGGTTGATGGGGCAAATCCCCTTTCTCACTGGGTAATACAACCTTACCCAGACAGTAAAGGATCACATTGCCAATTCAGCCATGCACTTTTCTTATGCCACAATGCGATGGAGCATTTCTTTGGTAGACTTTCTGCAGGCAGTGATGGCTGAGGGATTTGTAAGTGCCAATGTTTCAAACACTTCGTGAATAATTGGAGACTGCTTTGTCCTTCATTAGCAATGTGAAGGTGCAAAAGAAAGATTTTACTGTGGCTGGACTACATTTTCTGCAACAGCTCTACTCCCAGACTACAGCAACTGCTTGCAGCACATGTAATGCATGGGAAGATCTCAGAATCTGAAGTGCTATTTGCAGACTTATTAGTGATAGTGGTGATAACTCTGCCTATAATTAAAAAAATCTATTAAATGGTTGTTAGTGAAGTGTCATTTTAGGAAAAAAAATTACTTGTGAATCCATGCTGGGTTTTGAAGACACTACTGTAATGTTTATTTTGCAATTCAGTTGCTTTCTGTGTTCTCTTCTGGCCTTTGAAGAGTCAGAATCCATGTAAGGACTGGTATTGTGGTGAATATATATAAAATGAGAAATTCCCTATTTTAAATACCTCTTTTGTAATTTCTGTAGTCTCTTCTGAAGGATCATTTATGGATGTAATCTCATAAGAAAACTACATCTATGACAGCTGAAAATGCATAACCTTTACCAGGAATAATATATGCCTCCATAGGACAGTGAGAGGAAAGGATTTCTAGCTGTGGTCTTTTACATGTAATAGTGTGTGTGGGAATCTGCATGGCACCTTCTTGGTAATATGACCTGGGTAACACCAGCTGGTACAACAGGAATAAGAGTGAATGAACAGAATACTCCAAACTCTTCTGAAGGGTGTTTGCCCAGAGCCTGATAGCGCTAGGAAGAAAATAACAATGACCGAGTTTGCTTTAGATGACCTTCATCCCAAATAAATAATAACCAGGAAATTACTAAGACATTTTTGAGAAAATAAGTCATCTTGAAAAGTAATAAAAAACTTGCAAATTTGTGACTGTGGGGAGGGACCTTGGAGTGAGTGTGACAAGAGCAGCATCTTGGTCAGATGCCATGAGCATCCAGCTACTGGAGCGACAGTACAGGGCGCACGCCTCAGGTGTGGGCATGTGAACTCATGGCATGCTTCTTCATCAGTGTGCGACTTGGCAGACTGTAAGGACATACATAAAACTAGAGAACCCATATCTCCATCAACAGCTGTAGGTAAGTATGGGGAACTTGTCCAAAAGTGAGGGTACATGGCGTGGATGCAGGAGGGAATGCAGGCATCATTTGAACAGGAGCTCCAGAGGAGTGGTGAATGGGCAGCAAGGAGAAAGGCACATCTGCAAAGGCTGCTGTGTGTAAGCACGTGGTTGGTAGCAGGGAGAGACTGTTCTCCTTTTAAAGCAGAAGCGGCATTGATTCACAAAGAGTTCTCATTTCAAGGGTAAAAAGAGGAGAAGGAAGAGGAATGATGAATGTGGGATAGATCGGCAAAGAGAACAGCAGCCTGGTACACAGCCATCAACAGAAGAAATGGGGAGGGTAGAGAAACTGGTCAAACATAACACAGTGCTTGACACAAAAGACAGTGCTGGAACACATCGGTCCAGAGAGGGAGGAAAAACCATGCAGCACTTCAGACAATTGCCAGCCAAAAAAGAACTGCATAATTGGAAAATGAAATACAGTTAAGGGGAGCTTTTGTGAAAGCCCATATTGGCAAAAAAAACCCCCAAAACATTGCTGCGAATGTGACTGGAACTTGTCCTGACAAACATAAGAAACCATAATGAAGGAGAGCTATGTGCTGCAGAAGGAAACTCCTTCCAATTCAGATGAGCAGTATAGTAAAATTTGTAAGGGAAAAGAGCAGGAGAAGTGAGGGGATCTCTTTGAGTGGTGACTGGCTGTTTTTGAGGAGGCTCAGCAAGCTTGGACAGTGAGGGGTGGGGTGAAGGCCTACCAGTACTCTGCATTTATGAAGTTAGAAGCTGTTCACAGGAGGAGAGCTTACATGCAGCTACTGAGATAAAGTGTTCGTGTCTGCCTCTGCCTTTCTCTCTTTTTACTTCCAGCAGTCCAGATTTTAGCAGCAGGGAAAAAGAGAAGTTGCTTTAATGAAGCAAGAGCAAAACATAATTCTTACTGGAACTAATCACAGCTGCTTGAATGACTGAATATCTGCTAAAGGAGATTTTCTCAACCCCTTTGTTTCAGGAAAGATGTGTGTGACAGCACTCTGAGTATTCTCACCTGTACTTGGCTCTTCATATCAGTGATGTGTGCATTTACGTCTTCTTAGAAGAGAAAGCTCCCCTGACCTGAATATTCTCATCCCTTTGTTTGCCAAAGATAAATTGTAAATGCTGGAAATGCCTCCCTGCAACATCAATTCACTATGTAAAAACCTCTCCTTCTGTTAGCTCCTTACTTCCCTAGCAGGGAGGGCAATGGAGGGCAATTGCCTCCTTGAGAACAGGAACCTCCCAGTACAGTGCTCATGTTCTAAACAAGATAAACTCATAGCATTAGCACATGAATGGCTGAGGTAAACTACTGCCTACTAAAGATTAAATATGAGATTCCTTTTTAGTAGAGCTGCTCCAAATACCTTTGTTATCTCATTTGGGCATATTGGTAAAAAAAAAAAGCCTTGGAATTAATTAAAGACATTGCTTTTAAGTTGGATGTTGAGCACCAATGTCACTGGAGTCAGGGTGGGGTGGCTGCTAGAAGAGAACTATACCATTCAGTGACATATATTTATTTACTTGGCAGGATAGATATAACAAATGAGTACCAATTCCTGCTCTGTGAGCACACCTGCTCCGCTCCCCCAACATACACATGTACGCAGAAATCAGAGCTTCAGCCCCACCTGTCCATTTTAGACTGGTTAAGTATCAGTGGGGAAGCAAGGTGCTTGCTCTGACTGGTTATGTGCTGCATCCGTGGCAGACAGCTTAACTCTTACACATGGTGGTTCCTTTCGTTGCACTTTGGCTTCTGTAGATCTTAGACATCTGTGTATGGTGATGCCCCTTCAAGTGGCTATTGCCCTAATTATTTATTGCTTTCTAATGGCTTTGCTAATCTTGTAGTCCCAGACCAGCTCTTGAAATTCCTCCATCACTGAGGCCAATTAGCTGTTGCTACATATTGCAGTTTATGTCACCCTCCAGGCTCTGCCTGGATGTATTTCAGAAAAATAGGCACATTTGTTATCCAGGTCCCACCAGATTTATCTGATCATCATGTACTGGGCAGATGTAGTCAAGTCTCCTTTTTCTGGCCAGTGTTTCAAGTACTTCTAGTCAATAGCCAGCCACTTTGTGGGTAACCAGAAGCAGTCCATTGCCCAGGTTATCTCTGTGATTCTGCTGGGTAGTATGACAGCTGAAAAAGGTTTAAACCAATTGTCTGCAAGGTCTCCAGGGAGTTCCACTGGAACCTCTGGCCTGCTTGGCCTGTGACTTATTTAACATTGCTGGTGGTCAGGTGAAAATACCTGTTCAATAACAATTTAGAATTGAGCAGTGTAACTGATGTAAAAGCCTACAAATCAATGTCTTGGAAGTTCAGCTATATAACAGCAAGTCTGCTAAGCTGTCTTCATGCAAAGCTTAGGAAACAGTGTCTGAATTTCAGTGATCTTCCTCACCTTTTCAAGCTTCCTTGACATGAGAGAGAGGGACACAATCTATAGATGTTTCCAATATTTTATTTCTATGCAGTCATTACTAGGACAATGCAAGATTGGTGCCTTACCACCTGAATTGCAGTATCTTGTGTCTTCACTACAGAAGGGGCACTGTGCGTGGCCTCCAGTGTGCAGCTTCCTGCTTTTCCTATGTGTACCAACATTGCCTGTTATTGCAATGCACAGAACTCCAGTTGTGGACATACACAGAAGTCACACCTAAAAAGAGTCTATGTCGCTCACTAAACCGCTGATGTAGACACCCTTCAAGTGCTTCAGATGGTACTTAACACCTTGTTTCAACTGCAGAATTGTGCCCCTTTCAGTTTCTTCGAGTCCCCAAGAGCTTCATGGCTAGAGTTTTAGGAAAGCGTTGTCTTCTTTCTGTAATGTTGTTGGAGATATCTTTGTGGGAAGAAACAAGTCCCTTTTATTTAAAAGATTTCCCACTGTTATTGTGCTCTTATACATTGTCCTGACAGGCAGAAAGGATGTCTTCCTGTTTTTAGCATTACCAGCCACAGGAACTCTTTCTTATTTCTGGGAAGGGTACAGAAAGGAGACGAGGTAAAGAACGATCAGGGGGATGCCTAGCATTTCCAAACCTGCAGCTGGTGGCTACGAAAGGGGCTCATAGAACACTACACCTGACTATGTAGGCAGAGAAATAGTCAAAGTCTTTGAAATCTAGGTTCAAAGTTTTTATCTTAAGTTGCAGCTTGAAAAAGGTGCCCAGCTATTTTTGTGCTGCCCACTTCAACTGACCAGAAGTCAAAGGAAGGCTGAGCATACTGTTGCAAAAGGGAGAACTAGCTGTCAAAAGCACATGTATAATTCTGAAGGATGCTGAAATTTACTTTGGCCACATGATTTGTCCGTAAGAGTACTACTGTATAATGACATTAAGTGCAGCAGGACTACACTGACGAATAGATAAAAGGTGATATGACAAGTTGTTCCTGAAGCATCATAGATTGTTCTTTGTTTCCTTGAGCCCCTTTTAGTCCCTACAGAAAGGAAACACAGCTTTTCCTTGTTGCTGCAGTTTTATAAAAACATACATAAATGTTTTCCTGTTTCTTTCATGGGCATCTTGTGCATAATCTGCCCCAGCAGAAAAAGCTGGATATGCACTATTCCTGTGCTGCTCTGTTAATGTGGCTCATGGTATTTCAAAGTAGAAATGTGATACTATATCCATCCTTTACAGGAGTAAGAACCTGCAACTAAGCAATATATAGTACAGCTGCCGAACTGCAGAGTAGGTTGATGATAACTTGAAAGTACAGACACTCTGAGAATTTTGTTTTACAAAGTCCCTTACACAGTGCATCAGCTCCTGTGCATAATTCAGAAAACTGAATAGGATGAAACCACTGCTTCTGGTGAAGTTGACAGCTGAGATGGGGTATCCTCAATGTTTCCCAAGTGTAGCATGACATGAGGAAAAGCTATTGTTCTTTTTGTTTAACAGTGTTTGGCAAAAAAAGGCAGATTTTTTTTTTGACCATAAATACAGAGTTTTTAAAGACCCTTTCTTCAAAGAACTGCAGGATATATGTATTAAATAGAAAATTTAAAAATTTGAAAACATTCTGCTTTCAGTGACCAGAGTTGATAATGTTAGTATTGAGATGTCATTGCTATGATGTCAATATTGCTGATGAATTGAAATGTTTTATAAATGAGGGTTTTTTTTCTGGAAGATGTACATATGATTATCTCTTTTACATATATAATGAATTGTGCGAATCTTGTCAGGAGCTAGGCTTTCTATACATTTGTGGTCTGAACAGTAATGGAGTCTGACAACATGTTATAAAACAAGGCTTTTCTGAGGCGGTAGGAAAGATGAGCAATGATGCACCCATATGACAACTCACCCAATCCCCAATAGCAAACACAGGATCATAAGTAGTGCCATGGCTTTCAGGGACACTTGGTGTCGGGGTCATCTGGCCTCAACAGCGAATCATGCAAATGCGTTTTGAATGTGGGTAGGAATTGTGACACCCCTTGGCTCCACCAGTGATATTGTGATGTGAGGGAATCCTACCTTACCTGAATAACGTGGGCAGCATCCTGCCTGGGCTGCCAGTGTCAGCCAGGGGCAGGGTGTTGGCAGTCTGTCTAGGCTGATGGTACTGCTCAAGGGCAGGGTGTCAGGAGCTAGACTTTCTGTACATTAAAAGAGAATGAGTACAAGCTCTCAATTCCCTGACAGTACTTAAGCTAACAATACAGGAAAAACAGTCTATAACAGAAGTTAGAATAGAAGTACAACCAGCTAAATTGTTCATTAGTAATGGGAGATTTTTTGGGTTGCTTTTCCATACTTGTGAATTTTTTTCTTATTTTCTCTCTACCCTCCAAGTACATCACTAATTTCATCCTGGTGATACCCAGGCCAGTCCTTGCTGAATCCTAACATGTGCAGCTGACTTCCAGGAATTGAAATTGCAGCTTAGATCATTCTCTTCAATTTTGCATCTGGAAGAATGCAGTGATGTGTGTTTTCAGACCACCTGAATGCATGAGGTTTCTTAGGCACTGTTAAAACAGTGGGCCAAGTGAAGGATTCATTCCTTTAAAAACCCTGACTTTTGACTGGCAACAGATGCATTTGGAATGAAAATAGAAGGTATATAAGGAGACCCTCAACCTCAAGTAATATTGTATGGATGGAGGTTGCAGCTCAAGATGGAGGTATATAACACAGTTAAAAATACCTGTGTTTTAATATGTATCTATCAAAGACCTGTTCTTCTGTTTTGCCAGCGTTAGAGAAAACTCAGACCTTCCTGGTGGGTCAGCACTTTTCTGTCATGGCTCTACCCAGATAGCACCATTTGAAGGGCAGCAAGCCTGTGGCCAGACCTCAGCAAATCTACCTGTCCCAGAGGTATTTTGATCTGCCATATTCCTCAACCCTTGCCTTACCAAATCTCTTAACTTCATCCTCCTTACGGTATCTGTTATGTCAGATATGTAGTATCTGGCAGCAGCTGGAGAACAACCTTTAGAGACAGCAGATCAGACAGAGGATGCAGTACATTGACAACCAGTCTTTCAAAGGCTGGAGGGAAGAGAAGGCACCATAGAAAATATCCAGATAAATCAATAGAACAAGGGAGATTTTGATGGAAAAGCAAAAGACACCAAATCATAAAACCATGCTGAAATAACTTTCTCTGTGAAATTAATTGCAACTCTTGCATCTTCCAGTTATAAATTTGCAACCCTTCTATTTCTATGTCAGTCACTGATGGATAGTCAACTGTGTTGCTCCAATTTGATATGCATCTATTTCTCCACATACTGGGTAATTTATGTGGAAAAAACCCCAGACCTTTTCCTGTCATAGTTTCAGTGCAGAAATGTGAGTTTTAAATGTGCTTTCAGTGATCCGAGGAACCTGTTACACCATACTTGTCATAAGTAGTCATGTTTACTGACTATACTTAGGAAAAATATATGCTGTGTAGAGCAAACACTTTAAAAATCAATACTTCTCTTTTTCTAGTCTTCCATCAACCCACCAAGATGCATTAAATGTTATAGGCCATTTCATGTTAGTGCAAGGTCATGCAGTACGTAATTGGAAAAGGTGCCTGAAACTAATGACATAAAGGACTGTTAAATAACTGGATTGTTTAGAAAACTGTTTTGACCAACTTGCTTTTGATTGCAATCCTGATGGGTTTTGAGGTGCAGATATGTTCTGATATTAAATTAATAACTTTTCAAAGAATCAGTAAAATAACATACAATATTTTTAGATTTTTTTTTTTTTTTTTTTTTTTTAAATCAAGAAAGAATTTCAGAGAATCCAGTGCAGCCCAGGCAACTGGAATGACTAATCTTATTTCTTGTGCTCTTAATGGGAACAAAACAATTGTTTTCCTCAGCCTCCTGGGGTTTTATCTTCACATGGATATTTCAGGTTGATAAGCTAGACAACAAATATACAGTATAGTAGCTACATTGTTGTGGACTGCATTCATTTATTTGAACTCTGGAAGTCTAAAAGTTTGTTGTCTGAGCTTAGTGAATAACCTTAGTCTCTTCATGTATTCAAGAGCAAAAAATAGGCATCTCCAAAATGCACTTCATCTCACCTGCTTTTATAGACTTGTAATGCAGAGAGATTTTATAAAAACAGCTTGAATCCCCAGAAAACCTTTACTGATGATCTGTGGCAGATGTTTGGTACAACAACACTTTTAATACTTATTGTGGGAGACCTGTACCAGGCTAGTTTGGAGTAGCTAATGTTCTGTCCCTGAATCTACTGCATAGTAGCTTCCCTAGCTCCAAGTTAAGACAGTTCATTCACTGTCAAACTCTGGTTAAACTGATGTTTAGGGTTAACTTGAAAGGCATTTAAGGTAAGCAACTTGCCATTACCCCTGCAGAATACTTGCAAAATAAAGACATGCACAATTTTAGGAAGTATCAAGAACTTGAAAAATAGCTTTCTCACAGTAATTAATTATAAAACCACCTTTATTTGTTCTAAAATTGCAAATGAAAAAAAAGCTTTCTGTATTCATTCCAGCTTCACCAGATTGAAAATAATCAGGTGTTAATTTGGATGTGAGAAATGTTTCCAGTTCTGTTTCAAAAAGTATTATTAAAACTTGGTGGGAGTTAATGGCAAGCACAGGCAGCAAGTATTAATAACCCCGGAGACCTAGCATAATCAGGTCGTAATAGCTGCTTCCAAAGGTATGTTTTTGTCTTGTCTGCAGGGTTCAATTTTCTATCATAGAGAGGAGGAGAGAGGAGGCATCATGAGCAATAGAAAGAGAGATCAGCCTCCCAGGCATGACAGTTGTGTCTGCTCCTACATTCAAGTGTTGCTCCTTCCCCGGTTTCTGGTGACACGTGTCAGATGAATTGATGACAAGTACTAGGTCTGTAGTAATAAGGAAACACAATTTTTTAAAAAAATCTCTGTTTGCTCTAATGCAGTTATGTGTGTTCAGTTTGACCCTGGCATGGAGTTGAGGGAAGATAATCATGCAAGGGATGAATTCACATTGCAGATAGCAATGTTAATGGATTTAGTAATCTTGGCCAGTAGCCTGAAAGTGCTAACTGGTAAAAAAAAGCTTTTCAAGTGCAAGATCTTTTTTCCGTGTATAAGTACAAAAGCAGTCAGACATTTGTAACTTTCTAAGTTGCCCTGAGGGTTTGGACCACCTATTGAGAAATCTGTCACTTGGCAAGTGTATAGGAGTAGTTACAAGAAATTGCTCTATCAGGCTGGATCCAAGAGACTTCTTATCACTTGGATGAATATTCTTGATGCTTCCTGAGGCTTATATTTATATTTACATGAGGACTTGCTATCTCCTGTACAGGAGAGAGTCCCCAGTTTTGAAATCTGGATTAGATGTGAATTATGGGGTACCCCCTGAGACCACATATGAGAAGGTTATTATAGGACACAGATGAAAGAACATCCTGGATTTTTTTACATGCTTTCATATTGTGAACCTATGTAACTCAGAGTACTGGAGACGAACTTGGCTTTAGCAGTACCTGTAAAAATATATCCCTCATCCTCTGTGTGTAGATTACCTGTATTCCTGTTTCTTCCAGTTTCAGAGTCCATGGGAATTGCTTTAATTCGAGGGAGAAGAGTAGGAAAATAGAGAATGATATGACAAATGTACGAAGAACTCCTGTTGGTGGCACAAACTTATCCTTGAGTGCTTTGAGTGATTTGATCATTGAACTATGTGGTTTACAAGAGAATACAGGCAAGGCTAATCTTATGGTACAAAGAAACTCAAACACAGCCCTAAGGAAAATTCTGGATTGTGAAACAGGCCTTAATGAGAAGATGATGTTGGAGGGGAATGTTGTCCAGGGCCATGCCTGCATGCACAGTATGTGAGGAAATGCCTTGTGTGTTATGTAAAGAGGCTGTCCATGCAGCTGAAAATCTTAAATTTTCTCAAGAGCTCCTTCTGTGCTAAGACTGAAGTGGGTTTGTTTGGAAGAGAGTGTAGACTGGCCTGAGGAATTCCAAACTGAGTTAGGATAAATTGCAGAAACTGTACCAGAGGACCGAGCTGTGATCTTGGAATGTAGAAATGGGCACCTTGAGGTAAGGTGAGACATTTTTCCTGGTGGATTGTTGTAATGCCACTTGCAAAACCATGAAGTTAAATTTCAGGAATAAAGGAATTTGATTTGTCTAGTTTCAAGATGTGCCGTAAGGGTTTTTTCCCTCCTCATTTTTTTTTAGGAAGTTGCTCTTTCAGAATGTTCATTTTCAGAGGCAAGAGGTAAGCAGCTCCACTCACATGGTGTGTTAACCTCTTTCCAAGAATAACTCTCCTGAGAGAGGGGAGGAGTTCCCTTAAAAAGGACAGGAAGAGAGGATATTAATGTGGCAGAGTAGTACCTTATGTAGATTAATCCTGAGTTAACAGTGTTCAGAACTCACCTGTTGGCTATTGCAATCTGCTGCAATACCTGACAGGTTGGGAGATGGACTCATGCTTCCCAAACCCTTTCTCAGTTGAGACAAGGAGGCAATCCATGCCAAAAACCAGTTTGATAATAGTATTGTCAGCTTCTCTCATGTGTGAGGCACCTTCAGGTGTATCAGAGAAGGCTGGGTAAACTGAGGGTGTAAAGAAAAGCTGTAAAGCTGGTGTGACCTCCTTTCAACAGCAGACTGAAAAACTGATAATAATGGAAGCTCCTTACTGGGTGCAAGGAGGTATTACACAAGAGGTAGCATGGGAGTTAATGTGAATGTAGGGCACAGGCACTCAGATGGTTAGACAGATATTCGTAAATGAAGGAGATATACAGAAAAAAAAAGAGAAAAAAGTGATCTAATATTTCAATCCCTGTCCCAGTTTCTGTATTGCCCTTTACCTATGCATCTGAGCAAATATCTAGGGTTAGATCTTCCAAGTGGATTTTCTTCATCCCTAGCTTCTATTTTTTGCTCTGTGGCTTGAAACACACCTGAGGATATTACTTAAAGTTGAGAAGGTTTATTTTCAACAGGCTTTGGAGGTTCAGGGCTGCATGTTGGGAAACATTATTTTTTTAAAGTAACAAAACTGACATTTGTATCTTCAATTGAGATGCAAAGCCCTGAAAAAATCATGCATTTCAACCCATTATAGGGCTGAACAGCCTGATATCTGAACCGTAATTCTTTGTTCTAGAAAAGATAAAATCTATTAGTGTCAGTGATCAAATTAAAGAAAGAGGGGGTTATATTCTGTGGCAATGTGGTTTTTTGAAGCCGTTTAGGATGCTGATGAGCAGGATGGTGTGATGGGAAAGCAATGTGGCTTGGCATAAGATTTTCCCCCTTTCAAGAAGTTATACCACTTTTCCCAGTAGTCTCCCATTACCTGTTGGGTTTTTTTTTACTTTTTCTTTCCCTCCCCCCTCTAACAAACCACGGATATGAAGTAACTCTCATTGGTATTAATTGTTGATGCTTTTGTAACTCTCTAGCTGGCAAATGCTTCATTATCACCTCAGTAGCATTGTGAATCAGCAGGATGCCAGTCATTACTGTGTAGTGTAAAGAGGGAGCTGCCATTAGACTGAAATCTCATACAATCCTATTAACATGGAGGCTGCTCTGCTGCGTACAAGGGAAAGTCTCTGATCAGTGGCATCCAGTGCTTTTACGAGAAATGTATGTTTTCCTTTCAGTGCCATTGGAGACATTTAGCAACATACTAGACTGTGCTAAACAGCATTTACCATGGGCAGAAGAAGGAGTTGAATTCTATGTCTTTTTGGGGATTGTAATTGATATGTTTTTACAAGTGCTAACTGCTCTATGCTGTATTTTCCCTTCTTTCACATTGGTCTCATTTATTATTGCTTTTATTATTATTAATATTTTAACTTGCTCTTTTGATCAAATGTTCTTATACCTTAAAGTACTCTCACAGAGAATTTATACTTATTTGCATAATTTGGTTTTATATATCTGTGAGCTGCTGCTTCAGCAGGTATCATTCTTATGCTTCTGTCTAGCATATGCATTGCATAGTACATGATGTGGCCACTCTTTCCCACCAGACTCTTGAAAATTATAGGGGAGCACTACAGGTCTCATTTGCCCATCAGAGAGAGAATGTCATTCAGGTATTTGACAAGGACAGAGTATATCAAGCCCCCATTTCCACTGGGTTGTATAATGGCTTGTAACTAGTTCTGGTGCTGCCCTGTGGTGGAATATCTAAAAAGCATTCCTTAAACAGAGAACACCAAGAATGCCATGTATGACCTGAGCCTGCATACTCACAGCAATGTCTGCCATTGTCAACAAATAGTGCCTTTTACTTATAGTTCTGATCTCACTGGCCACAGCCTACTCTTTACCAAAACATCCTTGCCTTTTTGTAATTTCTGCTGCAATGTGCACAAAGTAAATAAATAATATTGCTGAGATACTGAACATGATACCTAGTCACCCTCTTGGTTAGGTATCTGGTGTTGTCTCTCTGAACTTATTGCAGAAAATGACAAAATCACTTTGAAGCACCTAGTTTTTCCCTCCCTTTACAATGCCTCCAGAAAAAGCATTAGTTGTTTTAGTTGTTCATTTTTACAAGGCTGCTATGCCAATGCATCCCTCTCTAACATCTGGGACTCTTGAGAGTAATGTGAGGCTTGAAAGGAGAGTGACTGAATGGTGCTGTGCTTGTACAGGCTTTGTAAAAGCAGTTATTACAAGTGCAGCCAGTCCAGCAGTTGCCTTTTGTTCCTATGCTGTCCCTCCCCTTTGGGAAGGCTAGCTAGCAGAGAGAGTGCAGGAGCTGGCTGTGATTCCTTTGCCCCCAATTTTGGATTGGTAGTGAAAGCCTCTTGTCCGTGGAGTGACCATCTGTGACTCTTTGGAGTGGCTGAGTTTTGGCAGAGGTTTATCTCCCTATCTTGTCTGTGAAAGCATGGTTGGCCTAGAATAATACTTGCAAGCAGGGTGAGCTGTCTTTGTTGCTCCATGGCCAAGTGCAGAGTCCCTGTTGGGTGTGTGCATATATGTGTGTGTGTGTGTGTAGGAGTGTGAGGGGGGGCAGGAACGTGGTGCTTGTGCTGGGCATTGTGTGACCTGTAAATGCATGTGTCAATATAGAAATCTCTCACTAATGCTCCTGCCCCTGTGTACATCTGGGAAGCAAGTAAACTTCTCCAAGAGAATTCTACAAGGTCGAAAATAAGGCCAATAAACAGCACTGCCAGGCATCTTCCCCTGAGGTAGTAAGCCACCTCCAGCTGCAATTATAAATTCTGGGATGTCAGGGTGCTTGCAGATAAATGAGTCAATAGCCCTCTAGTTGACTCGTGGTTGAGTAGTCGAAGGTGTTCTTGCTATTCTTGGTGGCAGATAAAAAATTTTCTGGTAGTGTCCTTTCTCCTTATGCCCTGCTACTGTCCTGTCTCTCTGCAGTGTGGAGAGAGAGAGGGGACTCTGGATGTGTGTTGTGACAGGTCTTCCAAAGTGCTCACTGCTTGCACTGCTCACTGCTTGCACTGCTCGCTGGTTGTCACTGATACCTTCCCTGCCACTCCTCCTCATTGTGTGTGCTCTGTGTGCAGTTCTGTGTGGTGAAAAGCTGTTCTTTCTGCACTAAAATGTAGTTTGGCCTTTGTGGACAGAGGGCTGGAGCAAGCAGCTTACAATATAGGTCATAGCTGTATACTCTAAATTGGCCAGATACACAACAGACTCAGCCTTTATCAAACTGCCTTATACATCTTTTTTTTCTTTCCACCTACAGTGACCGCTGTTATTTCATCATTGATTCTGCATTTCAATGACATGCTCTCTCACCAGCATTGAGCAGCAGTACAGTTTCAACTTTGTGGGTGACAGAGGTCTGTTGGCATCTTCATAATAGAGTTGAGAAGCCTCTACTTACCTAGCAGCATACTGGAGTATGAACTTTAAAAGTTGAATGGGTTGGTTTTTTGTAGGCTTTGTTTAGTAAACATCACCTAGAAGTGGTCTGTGGAATATTTTTACCTGGGGGCTTGAAGATGGAAGTTGAGAAAGCGTTGAGAAGATGCAGAAGAAATAGAAACCTTAGGGTAACTTAGGTGACTAAATAGAGATAGTTGTATAGTTGAGCAGCCCATTAAATACAGTGGTGCCATTGCTGGTAACAGAATACAGGCTTTTTATTGACTCTGGAAGGTTTCTGGGCTATGACTTACCAAGTTTATTTTGTCTGGAGTCCTGCCCTATCTAGAGTTCTATTTTAGCTTGTTTAGCTAAAACAACAATAGTTTAACAACCAGGTAACTATTATGTAACTTGTTTAGCTTTAGCTAGCATTATGCATTTGTGTAGTGGTATAATAATTTTGATGCCCTTCTGCAAAAAACAGGTAGAAATACCAAGCAGTTCTTCTGTTACAGTGAACTGTCTATGAGCCTAGAATAATAATATAGTGAACTGGAGTACAAGTGAAGGATGATAGCAGAGGCCTTGAAGGTACAAGAGGCTATAAACAAATCACTAGTGGTCAGTTATTAGTCATTAAAGTAATGCAACCTTGGGAGCTCAGTAAAACCACTTTTAAGGATAACAGAACAAGCCCCAAATACCCAGCATATATAAAACACAGTATATATAGTACATTTAGAAAAGATCTTGAATTATGGACCATGAAACTAGAGTAAGGTGTAGTGCATGTTGACGTAAAAAATAACTGTCAAACAGACTCTGAAGTGAGAAGAAAAGAAACCCCACCATTAATATCAGTATCCTCCTCTGCTGATTTTCATCCTCTTCATGAGGGGGACTGGGTGCAGTAAATGGCTAGTATAACAGCAGACATAGTAGGAGTGTGTATGTATGCATGTGTGGCAATTTTAACTGTATAATTTTAAGAATTTTTCAGTGGAATTTTCTTTTGTGTTCTTGCTTGCTTTTTCTATAATGGTTATATCTGAATTGATAATTATTTGATTAGAATTTTAAGATTATAATGAGACTAACGATAAATTATTGATTTCACACAAAAAACATGTTTCTGTAGCCCACATAAACTGCACATGGTGTAGTATAATAGGGCACAGGTTAGAATCACTTCTAACTATGTCCAGAAAAGTGGCCCTTCATATCATTGCTCCTGAGTATTACTGAGTCTAGAGATGGGAGGCAGAACGATTTGGGCGGTCAGAGTGACAAGGACAGGCTGGGTGAGGGGGACAGGAAGATGTCACAAGGCTCTGCTCTGGAGTTACAAGTAAGAAGAATAAGTGTTTTAAAATGCACAGTCACCAGGGTAAACATTATAGCAAGAAATGAAACTCCATCTAGTGTTATATATTCCATGCTATTTTGTGATCTATTCTATTACAATATTATCTATACCTATTATCTATCTCCAGTTAGTGTTATCTGTTACTAGACAGAGGTGGACAAATTGCCAGTTTTATTGGTGAGATGACAGAAATACTCAATGATATTTCTAATCTATGGTTAGAAAAAAACTGGCTTGATTTATTTAGATCATAATGATAAAAGACATCCTATTCCAAGAATAACTCAGAAATATGTAACAGAACCTCTGCTAAAATTAAACATTTTAAAATAATCTGGCCAAGGTAATTTGCATACAGGAGTTTTAAAAGAGCAGATTGAATGGCTCTTCCAATAAATCTGGACATTTTTATGAAATTCAAGAGATCTAGAATAAAACTAAAATGCCAATATTTAGAAAGGTTGAACAAGAGGATGGATATTGTCATCTAATACTGATCCTAGCTGATGCAAGATGTTAAAGTGCTTGAAGTTAATGCTAATCAACATGTGTCAAGTTGACAAAAGACTTTTTCAAACTACCAGTTTGAAACAATAAGTTTGGATATGATAGAAATCAGTGTTAATATATTTTTGTAAAAGATTTAATTTTACACAAGCTTAATTAATGGAGTAGTAGAAGACTGATCCCAGTAGGCTGATTTAGTGCTCCTGAAGTAAATGTATGCAGTCTCAGTACATCAGTAACACAATTCAAGCAACTCAGGCAGCACCTGGAGCTCCAGGATACTTCTGAAAGAAAAGTAGGCCAGCCAGGGGGTTAGCAAGTGATATGAAAGAGATGTATAACCTTAGATGAAGGAATTCTGTCTCTGTATTAGTAAACTAAGCAGTACAAGCCATGGGCATTGGGTTGTAATCATCCATACTATTAAATTGACACTGGGGAGTTCTTAGACTACAGTATAGCTGCACGCATTCCCCAGCAGTGGAAATGCATCATATTGATGGTTATTTCTAAGAACAATCATAATGAATATACCTTTTGGCACCCCTAACATTAAAAGATTTACCTCATGTAAAATTTTGTGTTGGCAGAAGAAACTTCATTGTTAAACAGCCACTCAGATTCATACTGCTGAGTAGTCTCAGGGCTGGAGGTTGTCATTTAGCTGTGCTGTTCCTACCTCTTTCCCAGCCTCTGCTACTATGACAAAGGACAGCACGCCAGCATAAGGTTATTAAACAGTCTTCCATATATACAGTACCTTACAGTAGCGAAACACCTGGGGAGTTGCCCCTTAGAAAATTTTCTGAAAGTCCATATTCTGCCAGCAGTTGTCTTTTACCATGCTAAAGTCAAGCATCATTTTTTTTAACCTTCTTTCTGTACTGCTTGTTGCTACTCATTAAGCTAAGTAATTGTGGTCAGTCAGCATGGCATGATAGATTCACTGGTATGAACCCTTGGGTTGAAATCATGCTCCATGTCACACTCATGTTATGAATTCAGAAACGCTTCTCTAGTGCTTCTCTGGCCAACTTGCATTTCATAAGAAGCTTTTCTCATATGGGTTGCTATTTCTGCTTCAAATGAGATTGTAGGGTGCTGTATGGTTGGCCATGTGCTTATCATGCACAGTTGAGAAGAGATAGTAAGACAAGGACTCAGCTGGGAAAAATCAAGACATTTTAATAAAGAGTTAACAGCCGGCACTTACTTCCAAAGCAATATATTGCATTTAGGTCTTGTTTTTCTCTCTGACTTAGCATGCATTAGAGAGTTTGATGAGTGAATGCAAGGAGTGCACAATAGACCTTTGAACAGAATCAACCTTAGAATCCAATAGTGTGTTTAATAGGGATTGATGATCTGATTCTGGAGTAAGGCCTGGATGTCTTAATACATGTGGGAAGTTTCTGAACTAGGTAATAGCCCAAGTCTACCTAATTGGCTGATGGGTATAAAATGGTATGTTTAAGGCAAGTCCTTCTTTTGCAACTGCATTAACTATCGAAGATAAGCTTTGCTATTGTGCATGGGTGAAGAGATCAGTATAATTATTTACTGTGTCCTCTGTAAAATTCTGTGCTCAAATCCAATTCTGTCATGGTCAGCTCTAGCTGTCAGGCTGAACATTCAAAAAACAATGTCCTCTAATACAATACTGCAAACATCTTGTTCAGCAGCAGTCAGAGTATGATTTGAGATATAGCTGACAAGGAGTCCAGGAGTGCCTTTCTGTTATACCTGGAGCCTCCTTTGATTGGTTCGGCTTCCTGGAAATCACAGTCTGATATCCAGACTGATGTCTGATATAGATGGGAAGACGCTTGATATTTGTTACTCCAGCAGAGAAAGTTAACATCTGCCATGAATAAATCCAGACCATTTGTTGTTTTCTTGCTGCTGCTTTTGTCTCCTGTTGGCATTATTGGAGATAGCCAATTATAGCATCAACAGTTTCAATGTTACTTCTGTCATCTACTGACTTGCATGGCAGCAGCTTGTTGCTGAAAAGAGAGTTACAGAGTCTCCTTCATGATCAGATTGGCAGTGGGGAGGGTGTCGACTTTCCTTGTCTTCTTGTGCTCTTCACTTACCATGCTAACAAATCAGTGGCATCACGCAATGATACGAGCTACATCTGACATCAGAAGCTGCTATGTGGTGCACTAATTTGCTCTCAGGGGATATTGTTCAAGGCATATATTCCCCGTTGCATGTGCATGGTCACTGTATTCCAGTGCACAGTCATGATTTAGATGTCAGTTATAGTCCTTTCAAGGTGCGTGATGTTGCATTCAGCTGTATAAAATGCACTTACCAAGCACACTTGATTGGACTGTATCACTGAATTCTCCACGTCATTGTTTATCTCTCTAACAATTTTTGTGTTGTCTGCCAATTTTTCTAACAATGATTTTATATTTTACTCCGATCACTGATTAAAATTTTAAACAGGAATGATCCAAGAGGAGATACCATGAGATGTTCAGTAAAGGAGAAAAGGAGAAAAGCCTGTTCAGTGACAGAATAAACAGAATTTCATATTTATGTGTATTTCAAGATCTCTTGGACCAGCTTTTAATCTTTTAAATATTGGCCACATTCACTTTATAATATTAAAATCATAGAATCATAGTTGGGTTGGAAAGGACCTTAAAGACCATCTAGATCCAACCCCCCTGCCACGGGCAGGGACACCTTCCACTAGACCAGGTTGCTCAAAGCCCTGTCCAACCTGGCCTTGAACAATTCCTGGTAGGGGGCAGCCACAAGTTGTCTGGACAACTGGTCCAGTGTCTCACCACCCTCACAGTGAAGAATTTCTTGCTAATATCTATTCTAAATCTACCCTCTTTCAGTTTAAAACTGTTACCCCTTGTCCTACTACTACACTCCCTGATAAAGAGTCCCTCCCCATCTTTCCTGTAGCCCCCTTTAAGTACTGGAAGGCTGCTATAAGGTCTCCCCAGAGCCTTCTCCAGGCTGAACAACCCCAACTCTCTCAGTCTGTCCTCACAGAGGAGGTGCTTCAGCCCCCTGATCATCTTCATGGCCTCCTCTGGACCTGCTTGAGCAAGTCCATGTCTTTCTTACACTGAGGACCCCAGAGCTGAACACAGTACTCCAGGTAGGGTCTCACGAGAGCAGAGGAGAGGGGGAAAATCACCTCCCTCGACCTGCTGGCCACACTTCTCTTGATGCAGCCCAGGACATGGTTGGCTTTATGGGCTGCAAGTGCACATTTCTGGCTCATAGTCAGTTTTTCATCCACCAATACCCCGAAGTCCTACTCCACAAAGCTGCTTTCAATCCACACATCTCCCAGCCTGATTTTGTGCTTGGGATTGCCCCAACCAATACGCAGGACCTTGCACTTGGTCTTGTTGGACTTCATGAGGTTTGCATGGACCCACCTCTCAAGCCTGTCAAGGTCTCTCTGGATGGCATCCCTTCCCTCCAGCATGTCGACCACACCACTCAGCTTGGTGTCATCCACAAGCTCGCTGAGGGTGCACTCAATCACACTGTCCATGTCCCAGACAAACATGTTAAATAATACCGGTCCCAATACCGACCCCTGAGGACTGCTCTCCACTCGGACATTGAGCAGTTGACCACAACTCTTTGAGTGCAAACATCCAGCCAGTGACTTATCTACTCAGTGGCCCACCTGTCAAATCCACATGTCTCCATTATAGAGACAAGGATGTTGTGCAGGACAGCATTTTGTGTGGGAGTAGGTCAGTTGCATTACAGAAATTTTTTTTTTTAATAAGTCTTAAACCCCAAATACTGCTCAGTGGAAGGTAAGCTTTGGGTCTGAGCAGATATTTGTAATAGAACAAAGGAGCCTTCAAGAATCTGGAAGGAAACTGGTCCCACTTGCTAAATGAGGGGCAGAGACAGATTGTGTTAATTTTAACTTATGTTTATAGAAAGTTAGAGAGAATTAAAGTTTTTTTCAGGTTAAAGTGACTGTGTTCTTGAAAAGAGTTTCTAAGCACTGTGTTGCCTTATTTGAAAAAAAATGAAATTGTTTTCTTATGTTGATTTTAATTGCACAAGATTACTGTATTATTTTGATTTCATAGAAGATTGTAAGTGCCAAGCTGTAGCACTGGGGCTTTTCCTGAGCTGGCTGTTATGAAGTATGAGTAGCTGACACACATATCCTTTGAGGATATCAAAAATCAGTAACTTACCTTGTTGTTTAAGGAAACATGTTTAAGGATTTACTTGGTAAGGAACATGATTTCACCTGACAATATTTTAAAAAAAATAATTTTACCAAATCTAAGATATAAAGACTAATCTAAACACCTTATAGCTATCAAGTCAGGTTGATATTAGACTGGAGTTACATTACTAAGTTTATGGAAGAAAAATCAACTACAATAAAGTTTTCAAAAGGCCGGAGATGCATTTCAGTTACAAAGCCTAATGAATGGGTTTTTAAAAGTTGATTAAATGCCAAATGGGAGTGATTGTCATAATAATAAATCTCCATTCTTCTCTTCTGCATTGCAATCTTCACTTCCAATGAAGTGTCACTAATTTTTTAGAGGATGGAGAATGTGTTTTCTGAGACTTCAGTGAGGAGATCTTCTGCTGAAAGATATTACAAACCTGGTCACCATGAAGGGCTTTTGAGGATGTCCTTGTAGGACATTGGGCAACTCGTGCCATCACTGGGGAGATCTTGTGGTAAATGTAAGAATTGCATGTGGAGGCAGATGAAGGATGACTCAGGATATTGGTAGAGAGCCAAAGCCATTTGGATGATTGAATGGAACTGGCTTTTGATATGTAGTACCTATTCAGAGATCCTGTTCTCTACTTCGAAGTAACACAGATGCATCACAAGTAGGGAGGAAGAGTCCTGAGAACAGCAGTCAGATTTCATACTAAATGGAGTCTACCTGCCCCCAGCCTTCCAGCAAAAACTGATGAAGAGTTGGGTGAGTGGGGGAGAGGTCTTAATGTACTCCTTAACCAATTCATGAAGCCTCTGTTTTCAGCAGAAAGCAGCACAATCTCAGTAAAATAAGAGAGAATCTAATCTTGACCATGCCTAGCTATCTTCTTTCAGATGTTTTTCAATGTTCCTATGGTCTTTTGGTTGTGGTATTATCCCCATCAAGAGTAAAGTGGTAAATCCTCAGCACAGTATCACTTTGCACCTCATAGTCTGATTCATCTCCTGACACAGGAGTGAGTGACATATAAAAGTACAGCCTTCATTAGGGCAATGGGCAAAGGAACTTGAACATCTCCTCCAGCTTCTAAGGAGGCATACGTCACATGAGCCCAAAAGCTGGAGATCTGGAAGAGGGTAGAAACATAGTCAGTTGGCTATGCTGCAGTATTCTTTACAGAGGATGGGAAGGTCTAGAAGGGCTGATGCTTTACTCAGTCTTGTCTCCCAAATATTGGTGATGGTGGTAGGCAGCCAAGCAGAAAGACCAGACACTGAGGCATGTGTGATGGCAGTGGTATCCTCTCTGGCTCCTTTCTCTTCAGCAAAAAGGTACATAGAAGCATCCCTAATGAATACTACAGCTGTATTCCCTGCTATCAGGACCTGACTTTTGAACTAAAGGAAACAAGAGCTTAGAGCAGCAGAAATTTAATCCAACCAATATTCATATATACTATTGTAGAAGCTGTTAGATGGCAATCTCTGTTCTTCACTTTGTTTTGAACACAAAAATAATTTCATATAATTGTAAAAGTTATCTCATAACATTACCTGTGACGTTAATTTTCTGTGCATGACTTTAAGTGCTGATTGCCAGTCATGGTGTTTAACTTTTTGAAATAAATAAAAAGCCTTAAATAGACATACTTGAAGCTCTTCCCTTCAATGTTCCTGGACAATTCAAGTGTGCAGCTTATATTTAAGCCATGCAAATAGATCTTGCCTTGGAATAAGTTTTTGTCAGCTAGCCTCAGTTTGGAAAATTTCTGATTACATTACCAGTGGAGGAAAAAAACCCACAAGCCCAACACATTTTCATCTCTGATCGTACTGAAACTCCAAAAAGAATTAACATTAGGTATGTGTGATCACTTGTTCAAATCCTGCTATGCTTTTGGCAAGGCAAATATATCAATGTCTGTAACTAGCTTTACTGTAAAAATTGACAACTAGAGAAGCAAAAGAAAAAGAATATTCGTTATTCAGCAAAAATAAAATTAAGTTCAAGGTTGTAATCAGTTTCATCAAGTTTCTTCTAATCTAAACATAGAAAGATGCTTGTTAATGCTTTTTTCTTGATAGTTACATTTCTTCTGTTTGGCGCTGGTATGTAGATCAAACAGCTGAACTAGAGAAACATCTTTTAGGACAGAAAAAGTGATTTTAAAATTGCCTCTATATGAAATTATTTTAGTGTTGATAAGCTGTACGTTTCATAAATATATGTATGCTGTGCACAGTGTTTTCCTAGTATGGTTTAGTTCCTTATATATAGCAAACTTGTAATCATGTAAAAAGACAGATCTGAAGAGTCATCTTTTTCATGCAAATGTGGGGGTTTTAATCTTAATTACAGTAAAGACCCTTCTTTATCTGAGGATTGATGGTACAATAAACCAAATTTCTCCATCATTATTAATCTTGCTGCTTGATTGAGCCTGATATTTGTGCATTTCTCTGGTGATCTTTCTCTGTGCTTTTTGCACTTTACTGCAGCCTTTAAGTATTGAAAGGGGGGCTATAAGAAAGATGGGGACAAACTTTTTAGCAGGGAGTGTAGTGATAGGATGAGGGGTAATGGCTTTAAACTGAAAGAGGGTAGATTTTGATTAGATATAAGGGAGAAGTTCTTCACGGTGAGGGTAGTGAGACACTGGCACAGGTTGCCCAGAGAAGTTGTGGCTGCCCCCTCCCTGGAAGTGTTCAAGTCCAGGTTGGACGGGGCTTTGAGCAACCTGATCTAGTGGAAGGTGTCCCTGCCCATGGCAGGGGGTTGGAACTAGATGATCTTTAAGGTCCCTTCCAACCCAACCCATTCTATGATTCTATGATTCCCCTCCTTTTCTTCTATTTTAACTTGTCTTTTTTTTTTTAATATTGTCTATACCATATCAGTCTTCTGAAATGCCTGTGAACAGATTGTTGGGTTTCTGTTTTGTATAGACTTTTCTCTTTGTGCTGTGCTTGTTTTTCTTCTAGGTTGGAAACTGTTGACATGATGGCATTTTTTTTTTTCTTCCTTTTTTTATCTAATCCTTTACAGACTAACTTTTAGCAAGTTAGACCTGGCACAAATATAACACCCAAAAAATTATTCTGTATTTACATGTTATTTTTATGTGAGATGTATGTTGATTTTTCTCTAGGCATCAGGTTACCATCCAGTTTTCTGTATGTCTGTTCATAGTAATCAGGGAAGCAATAACAAATTAACTCACTATATGGTATGCATGTAAGTTATTATATTTCTTTGTATTTGCCCAGTCTGATGATTCTTTTACCATATGGCAAAGTAAAATTGCCTCTACCATTGCACACTGCAGATACTTCTTCTACTTCTTTGGGACCAATTTTCTTTTCTGTACATCTGTGGTTATGTTAAAAATGTGTTGCAACACAAAGTTTTGTATGTTCAGCTAATGTGTTTAGAATAAGTCACCATCACTTTTACAGCCCTTACATTCAGGTCAATTCCTATGGATGTCACATGTGCAAAGCTATTTTTTTTTTAATATCAGTCTGAATGCCAAACGCTGCAGTTATATCTGGAGAGGTTACAAGCACTCCACCCTCCCGTGTTCTGCAAACAGATCGCGTACTTCTTGGCATCTGTCTTCTATCATGCTGGCTCGTTCAGTTGAGAGCATAAAGTGCTATTGTGATATGGAAAGCCCCTTCACATAATTTTATCAGAAGCAGGTTCAAGTACCAAAACATACAACAGGTTGAAAAATGCAAGATGTAAGGGCAAAACCACTATAAAGACCAAAAAAAGACCTTTTTACCCTGTTTTTATTTTTTCATGCCAAGCTATCTCAAATGTAGAATTCTAATAAGTGAGTGAATAGCATATTCTACCTATATTATTACATTTGATCACTTGTTATCAGAAGAATGCTGCTACATACTTTGCTTTTTTTTTTTTTTCTGTGTACTAGATTAAAGATAGTCTTTCCTGTCTGAAAACTATATTACATACATACATTCTGTGTGAAACTGAAATGAGTGTTTATGAAATAATGTTCACTTAAGCATCTGTTTTTCTGTAATTAGTGTCATCAAGCATTCCAAAATAGTACACTATTCTAGTGAAACTCTACTAAAAAATATGTATTATGAGTAATTCCCTTGTTTAAGTTTTCAGTGGGAAAAAAACAAACTTAAAGAAAGTGAAGCCTTTTCTGGTGGAAGAAAGAAGTAGAGTCTGATTTATTTTCTGATTTATTTTCTAGTTTGGAAATTAATTGTATTACATTATCAAGTTATTTTAACTTTGAATGTTTTACGCAAGAAATAAAGAAGCCAGGAAGACAGATAAAGATTTAGCAACAAACAATTGTCAAAAACTGTCCACTCATGTTGAAAATAACTACTTTGTTTTGAAGTTTGTGATCAATACTATGCTATATATCTTGTAGTGGGTCCCACAACCACCCTCTCTTCCACTGACATTATCTCTTAATTAGATCAGAACAAGAAGGAACGTGGACTACCAGGCACATTTGAAGTGATTGAGTTCCTTTTCTTGAAAGTTTTATTCTAGATAAATGAAAGCTATTAGTTTGTTTCAGGAATAATTACGTGCCAGGGACAGAAGAATTTGTAGCACTCTGTCACTAATCCTTTGTCTCTGAATCAATAAAAATATGTCACTAGAACCTGTGTAATGAACTGCTATAGGAAGTGGCACAGTCATAGGAAGAGAGAATTGAATCAGATTTCTGGCACTACATCTGTGGTTAAGCTCGTGGTTTCCACGTTTCACCATGGCATGCCAGGAAATACTCCAGATCTGTGTCTGTGCACATGGCAGTAATTTCAGTAGTACTTAGATCACAGTTTTAATGTCCTGAGACATCCAAAATAACTGTGAAGTATGCCAATCACAACTGTCGCCACAGCAAAGACTGAGCAAAGCTAGTGCAGTTGTTCACTACCTCAGATAGATACATTTTTCAGTTTAAAGATCATTTTGTTTTTACATGAAGGCTTTTATATTGATGTTTAATGATTAGATATATGTATTTTTTTTCCCCTTGACTATGTGCAGGAGAATCCCTGAATGTGAGGAGTTCTTGCTGGGCTGATATTTTGCTATCCATAGGACAGCTTCCAGAAGAGTCCTGTGCACGTTGACCAGCACCTGGAGTTTAGCTGAATGCTAATTTAGTGATTATGAATGATGAGCTACTGTTAGCCATTCACCGCCTTCTCTTGAAGCTCTGTAGAGAATGCTTTTGAGATGGAGTAGAAGCTTAGATTGATGAACTAATAGTGTCGTTTTGCACTGGCATATGCTTTAGAAATGAATCTACCATTTCTCACTGGAGAAAAAAGGTTGCAGTCCTCTAGACAGTGGCAAACTGAACTGGCAGTTAATCAAGCAACTCTGGCATGTTTGCTGTAGGAGTCTCCAAAGCTGTGACTGATTTGGTGCACTTTGCCTGGATAAAGGATGTTCCTGTTAAAATAGCTGAATTCCAGATATTACATTATCCAGTTGAGCCAGAGCAGTTGATAGCATCCATTTGCCAAGTAATTGTTTACTGAGGAGCTTTCCAGAATATGCAGTTACTTTTTTAACCTGAGCTCCACCTGGCTGTTTCCCTGCCTGCAAGCTGAATCTCTGCTGTTCTTTTCTTTGCTTTCCTTTGCATGAACATTCTCACTGGATGTCTTGATACACCACTGAGCAATTGGCCGTGGTCTTGAAAAGGGGAAAAATAAAAATAAAGACAAAAGGTAGATAAGAAGCATCTGAGGAGAACATTTCACCACTGGGTTACAGCTCATACACACAGTGCAGCTGCTGTTCCTGGTTGCTGTGCCAGAGACAGTGGAAACCACTAATCCAAATTGTCCCCAGATATAATAGTCAATATTAACAGTTAACAGTGCTCAGGCAGGCAGATACAAAAATAAACCATTCATGGTAGGGGAAGACATCTGTCCCTCGTTGTTAGTAGCAGTTTCTCCCAGTAGACCCAAGTGTTCAAACAAGTACCAAAAGTCAGTTTTCTTTGCTGGCTTCTGAGCTTTGCTGGAGTGGGAAGAAATTAAAAGAAAGGTGGATTTTATTGAAAGAGGAGAACCTGATATGAGTTATGTCTTTCAGATAATCCAATAGCCAAAGACAGCAGCAAAGGGAATGACTTCAGCGGTCAAGCTACAGTATGTATGAACCACTGAAGGTACAGTGTACAATGTTGTGTGTTAAAAAGCCCCAATTCTCACTGTGGAAAACACTGGACTTGATTTAAATTCATTCTTGAGAATGCATCTGTGGAAGAAGACTTGAATGACTCTGGAAGGACTGTTACCAAAAAATCAATTCAAGCCATTGCTAATTGCAGGGTATTTCACATCAGGTAGACATTATGTCTCTCACATTTCCATCTGTTGTTTGTTTAATGTGGCCTGTTGTGTTTCTGCTAAGAGATTAGCAGGTTAACTAAAATGTTAATGTGAGCTCTAGCAGAGCCCAGAAAAAAAAGTGGAAGCGGAGTGTCTGAATGTTAGAAGCCTTTTATCTAAAATTTACAAATGCTGAAGGAAGCATCCTTGCCTGTAGCTTGCAAAGTGCTCTGAGTAGGCAAGGAATACACAGGCATCCATCATCCACAGAAAAGGTGCTGGGCAGCTAGCCATTTCATCTGCCATTGCCATCTACCTGCCAAACTCCCCTTCCCTGCCTATTCAGAGAAAACATATTGTGCAGAAACATTCTGCTGACATATAGTAGCAATAGCCCTACATATCCTTCCATGATTTTGTTCTGTCCTTTAGTAAATGATTTTTTTTTGTATCTGAGGACAAAGAGAAGCCCTAAAATGAACCGACCCCAAAATATCATTTGTGGTTGGCAACTGTAGTGAGCTCTGGGAGAAGTGGAAAATGGACCTGGACTATTAATGCAACCACAGAAAAGAATAATGTGCTGCACCTTCAGCAAACATGATTCATGCATATGCTGCCTTCCTTTTTAGTTGCTCCTGTGAGGTAAGATGTTTTCCTGATTTCTAACCCCCCACAAAATTGCCTTTTTTACATCTATGTGGTTCATTCAAGGAGCAATGACCACTGACATCTCAGCTGTGATTTATCAAAGCATGGAAGTACTTTGATGCTGTAAACAGAATGTGGGCTAATTGATGTAAAATTTCAGAAGAAAATAAAAGTCAGTTAGGGACTGCAGGGAATGTATTTTATGAGAAGGTAGAATCACAGTGCTGCTTTGATTTAGGTCCCTGGCTTCACCGAAATTGCCTTTGATTTTTTTGAGTGTAGTCATATAAAATTCTAGTTTACCTTTCTTTAGCTGATGATCTAGTTTTCTTCCTGCAAATTTTCAAGAAGAACGTAATGCCCCCTTGTTCAGTGTACTTTTAATCAAAACAAATGCTTCTTTTTCTTTGGTTATTTCCATTCCTTCCTTTGAAAATGTCTGTAAAAAAGTAACAGACAACATTGATCAATACTTTATTTTGAAAACATTCTCCAAGAAAATGGATGCAGTATTGGGAACTTTCGGAGTACATTAAATTTCTAGATGCAAGTATTGTTTCTTTAGAACCAAATGGTAACACTGGAGGTAGCTCCTTTTGTTTGCTGACTATGAACTTGACAATTATCTCCCTTATCTTCTCCTCTGTTGTGTATCTACCCAGGTTAAGTCCTCCTTTTGTCAAGGCTCATGTTTTTTAGTTCCTGAACTTTGTTTTCCATAGCAGAGTAATTCAGCTGAGGCCTTGCAAAGGCTGGGAAGGGTGGAAAGTACACATCAAACATCCTGCAGGCTGTGGTTATGTTTGCTTGACCTTGACTGGGGTTTGCTTTTTCCAGACCAGCCGCTATTTGATTATGTTCAGCATGTCCTACACTCTAATACAGAAGAGACACCTCTCTTTCTAATCATGTTGATAATCTGGATCATGAAAAATTACATTTTTTATGGTCATGATAATTGTGATAGACTCCTTTACATCCCATGTTTGTTTGGGAAGGGGATGGACTAGCACTTGCAGACTGAAGCTTCTATATTAGTGTACTGGGTCTGGCTGAGCCAGAATTGGTTTTCCCCTGTAGCAGCCCTCATGGTGCTGTGTTTTATGTTGGGAGCTGGCAGGGTGTTGATAGCACACTGGTGTTGTGGCTACTGCTGAGTAGTGCTTACACAGCACCAAGGCTCTTTCCGACATTCCCCCCCCCCACAGTGGGACGGGGTGGGCAAGATCTTGGGAGGGGACACAACCAGGACAGCTGACCTGAACTGACCAAAAGGATATTCCATACCATAAGACATCTGCTCAGTATAAAGCTGGGAGAAAGGAGGAAGGGGGTGGGGTCACCCTCGGTCCTCCGAGGCAACCACTACGCGTATCGGAGCCCTGCTTCCTGAGAAGGCCCGACATCGCCTGTTAATGGGAAGTAGAGAATAAATCTGTTTTCTTTTTTTTTGCTTCCATGCACGGACCTTTGCTTCACTTTGCTTATTAAAACTGCTTTTGTTTTACCCACAAGGGTTGTTTTTTTTTCCTATCTTATTTTCTTTCCCCTCTTTGCCCTGTTGAGAAAAAAGGGGAAGGGGGGGGAAGTGATAGAGCGACTTGGTGGGTACCTGGCATTTAGCCAACGTCAAACCACCACAATTAGTCAGTGCCCAAAGAGGTTCCTTACTCCCAGAGCAGGATGAGAGAATGTCTTGGAACACTCTCTGTTTGTTTCCTATTATCTAATAATTACCGCTCTTCTTCTCCACTTGCTCACCAAATACATACTTTCTTACAAGTCTATAAAATGTTACTGAAATTTCAAAAATACTTTACTTTAGACTACTATATATGTATTGCTACATTTATTTTAACAAATAGTCTTGTTAAAACCTTCTCCTGGCACCACATCCTGCTTCTGCTGATACCCGGTGGTTTAATCAGTTCTGAAATGGTATCAGGAGTGTGTGGGCTTCTCTTTGCTCTACCAAAACCATGCTTAGCTCTATATTATTTATAAAGAAATTTAAAATAGACAAGTGGATTCTGTTCTTGTGTAAACATCTTTCTTTCTCTGCTAATAAGTGTAACATGTTGGTTACCTAAATAAAGAGAAATGAAAGCTTAGTTTTGCAATGTTACATGGTGGCGACAGGCATAAAATAGAAATGATTTGGAGAAAACATCATGGACAGCTAGAGAGAGGAGGGATGACTAAGGCTGAGCACATGTCGGGATTTTCCTGTTTTCTCCCCATAGGCTGTGTGAGAGGAGACTGGAATCCAAAGCAGGGTTATGGCCTGATCTGTGCAATGAGACAGATTGAGCGCTACAGTCTAGTCCATGGCCTCTGCCTTGCTGCAGTGCCTATTCTAAAAATCAGGTTCAATAACTAGAGATTTTATGTGTGGACTGAAGACGCAATGAAGCACTTTCATGAGTCCAGTGTCACACTAAATTGGTAGGTCCAAAATTAGCTTCAGGGTCATTTTTATGTTTGCTAGCATGCTGTTACACCTTTGTTCTTTCTTCATTGGTCTGCAGCTCCACATTACATCTGAATTTCCTATGTATTCTTGTTTACGCATGTTAGAAACTATGTCTTTGTTCTCTTTGCTACCCCTAAAACCATTTTTGTCTGGCTCCAGGTTTGCCTTTCTTTGACCATAGGTGAGTAGTTCATAGCTGTGGACCCTCCAGTGCCAAGCCTCTGCCCCACCTCTTAGCACCCCATGCCCAAGCTCCCCTGTACCACATCCTGTGTCTCCACTTCTGAAGGCCTGTGCAGTCATACCAGACTTGTATTTCTTGCATTATGTCATATGTCATGTCCTGGGCTACATAAAAAGTGTGGCCAGCAGGTTGAGGAGGGTGATTCTCTATCTCTACTCTGCTCTCATGAGACCCCACCTGAAGTGTCCAGCTCTGGGGCCTATAGTACAAGAAAGACATGGACCCATTAGAGGTCCAGAGGAGGGCCACAAAAAGGATCAAAGGGCTGCAACATCTCTCCTGTGAAGAAAGGCTGAGAGGTGGGTTTGTTCAGCCTGGAGAAGAGAAGGCTACAGGGAGACCTTATTGCAGCCTTTCAATATGTAAAGGGGGCTTAAAACAGGCTTAAAAACAGAAAGACTTTTTACCAGGGCCTGTAGTGACAGGACAAGGGACAGTTTTAAACTGAAGGAGGGTAGGTTTAGACTGGACGCAAGGAAGAACATTTTTACAATGAGGATGGTGAGACACTGGAACAGGTTGCCCAGAGAAGTTGTGGCTGCCCCCTCCCTGGAAGTGTTCAAGGCCAGGTTGGACGGGGCTTTGAGCAACCTGATCTAGTGGAAGGTGTCCCTGCCCATGGCAGGGGGTTTGGAACTAGATGACTTTTAAGGTCCCTTCCAACCCAAATCTTCCTATGATTCTATGATTCTATTATGTTAGTTGTAAATATCTCATTGTACATGGAATAAATCTTTGTTACTGCTATGAATTTAGATCTATAGTTGTACTATACACAGATAAAGAAAAGTAAAATATGTTACATACAGACAACTGGCCAGATATTGCTCTCACAGCTTAACCAAGGAAAACAAAGTTTACACAAAGCAGGCTGGATAAGCCTCTGTTCTGAGGATTTGCAAACTCAGTACAAAGCTTATATCCTGTTACTAGCAATGGCAATATCACTGCCAGAGTTACATCTCTGCAAGGCAACTAGGAGCTATTTGGAAGCTTGTCTCAGAAGTCATAAAGGAAAACTAAGTTTGTGGAAAGTGACTCCTGAAATCCACTGACAAGTTCCCGCAAGACCCATGGCTGCTTGGGAAGACTGGCTTTTCTGTGGCTCTTTACTCTGGGATTGCTTCTGAGTATTTTCAGAGGCATCAGTGGTGCAAGGGATAAGAGGTTTGACATTGTAAGTGGTTGGTGAATTAAGATTCAGGCTTGAGCACAGCTGAGATGCTCTCAGACAGTTTCATCACCTCACTTCCCAACCTAAGCGGTCCCCCGTCAACTATGATTCAGGTTCAAAACCAGCCATATATGCAAAGTCAACAGCTCCATTTAAATTCTCCCACAGTAGCAAAAATTGTGCTTTTCATGGCAGAAGTGTTTTCTCCACTTAATAATAGCAGCAATCAATTTATATCTAAAGGGTTATTTGTGTTTCTAGCTCTATTTCTGTTTTTACTTAGTTCCTTTTTTCTTTCTCACAGGAATATCCTTTAGCTTCTATATGAAAGTAAAAAAAACGCACAGTATTTCCATTTCTTAAATACTCTATCTAGATTTATAATACAATATTTTCCTCTCTCTCTTCTCTAAACACTCATAACTCTTCCAGGAGCTGGTCAAGAAGGCAGAGCTGGTATGCCAGGCTTTCCAGCAACTTTACTGCCCTGTTCAGACAGCTGGCAAAGTAGCTCTTTTGTTCCTTTTATGCCACTGGAAATCCCAGACCCACTGAGCAGTTGATTTTCTGCCTTTTCAGTACATAGATATATTGATATTAAAGGGCTTGCTTGTTGGAAATTACTGCAGTCTCAAAAATTTTTGAATAATTCTGTGCTGTCTTTATCAAAAACATGCTGACCCAAACTATACATTGTCAGCAATTTTTCCCCTCTTACACACAAAAAAATTAGAAGTGGAATGTGAAACTGCTGCCAGATAGTTTACCTGGAAGAGAATGGGGAAGCTGGTGGTATTTGGGATGTAGAATCTGTGTGTTTCAGAACAGCTTGTTGCTGAGAACTGGTGGGAACTGGAGAAACAACAGCATGATTATAGAACAAGTGAGTTTTTTATTTTACCACTGTTGTGTAGTTCAAGTATATTGAAAACTTGAGTAAATTTACTTCCAAAATTCAAAACAGGAGACAAAGATCAATCTAAACTCATCTTTTATTTGAACGACTTGGAGTTTAAATAACAGTAAACAGAAAATTCAACAATAAAACTGCCAGGTTTCCAAGACAACAAGTAATGATCTTTTAGTTTATAAACACCAAATCCAACAGTTAAGTCCCACTCAATATTATTGAAATGTTGTCAAAATTAAGCACAGTCAATGATGTGAATTTAAATGTCTAAACCATGCATATTGAAGAACAATTAACCTACAGTGGATTTAGCGTACCCACACTTGCACCATCTTTTTTCCTTGTATCTCTCAGGCTGCTAGGTATTTTGTGTGATAGCCTGGATTCCCTAATTGTAGGATATATGCATTGGGATATTATTGCCATATTTTTATTCTCTTCAGAATGTCTTTCCCCTTGTTTCACAGACAATATGCAGAACAAACCAAGCATTCATTCAGAGGGCATTATGGACATTTCAGTTGATTCTGTGTCTTAAGAGTTTGTATTTAAATTCTCTGTGTAGTTCTTGGCTATTAGGTCCTACTTAATAAGTCAAAGCAGCAAGTTTTCACATCACATATTACCCAAAATTCTATTGCTTGAGAGTGACAGTAAGATGTCAGTCTGAAGATGAGATAGACATATTTTGATTTAATATAGTGAAGTGCCTTGCTAATCAATTGAAGGGGAAATAGAGACTAAGACTATGACCAAGACTGGCCATGATTTAGACAGTTCAACCTTACTGTAATAATCTTTGGCCAGAAAACTGATGGGACTCTTGGCAAAAGATGTATGTTTTTGCAATTGCACATGGACATAACTAACATAACATTTTTTGTATATGACTAGACTGTAGATTGGTTCATAAAGTAGAGCTTGCATTCTAAAAGTAAGCAGTGAATCCTCTATCAAAGTCTCTGTTATCCTGGTTTCTTACACTGTGTCACTGTCAGAAATTATTTCAAGAAGTAATAGCTTTAAACAACTCAAGTCATCATAAGCCTGTCAGAATTCTCAGATGCTCCTTTTTGCTCAAATAGGAGAGAAAAGGAGAAATTAGGAGGAATTGAGACTGAAAAGTCTGTTACATGGAGATGCAGTATGATCATTGTATTCCTGAAACTTTTAAAAATAATTTTTGACTAGCAGCTATGTCATAGATTCCCAAGGTAGTGAACTAGGTAGCTTCTAATTTACTCTTGTCCTTGGGCATTGATTTTGATCACTGAGTACTGGTTTGAGAGAAAAAGAAAGATATAAAATTGTATTTTGAATATGATCTTCTCATTTCAGGTGTGGAATAAGAACCCACTTTCTGTTTATGCATAGATAAAGTTCTTTCCATGTTAATGACATGCTCTACAAAAAGTTAGCCATGCAATACTGTAAGCAACTAATTTTAAAGCCCTGACAGTGTCTTCACGCATCACTCTTAATGGTGGGTTTGTTCTGAGAGGTATTTCATTAGATAGGCACATGTCTGTCAATATAGACCTATTCCACATACTGTCAGGTAGTTATTGCATATGACTAAATGCTGTCATGATCATCACCTTTCAATGGAACATCACCTTTCAACTCCATTTGGGTCTATCAATTTTGTGCTAATGTAGTTCAATACTCATTTTTTGCTCATGTGTCATAAGACCTCTTTCAGATAATTTCTTTATGTGGTGGGTATAATGTTGCCTGTGTGTCATATTTTTCTGGACTTAGCAGGAGAAATGAAAAATTGCATACTTTTTTCTTGCCAGCTATTTGAATTGACAGAGACCAAGAGATTTTGTCTCTAAGTTATTTCTATACAAGCTGCAGAGCTTTGATCAAAGGTACTTGGAAACAAAGAGGTTTGGTGCTGTTAAGATGAAGGGCCTGTTCATTTCCTTAGGCAGAGTTTTTGGCATTAAAGATGAATTCTTATTTTGACTCCATTCTCTACTTTGTCCATGGTACAGAGTATATATTGCATGAATATCAGTATGCAGAAAAAATTTCTTAATTCAATGTTGTGTGCATACGAAATGTCAGTGGAAATGGAATAAGATAAGGCATTCTCCAGAAGTTTACAATTCTTCTTTGTCTCTCTTTCAAAAATTATATGAATATCTGAGATTTTTTGGCACTTCTGCTTTGAAGCTGTAATGTTCTAACCCTACATAGACAAAGCCACACTGTAGAAGGGGATGGGATTCATCTATTTGTCACTTTGTGACCTATAGACACCAGTCAGCTTCAAAGTTACCCATAACCTTAGCATTTCCCAGGTCGAAATATCTGGTAGGTTGTGGCAGTCACATCTGTCCTTTACCAAAACTTCTCTTAATGCAGGTAGGAAGATGCTCAAAATTTACATGAATTTTAGATATCTCCATAAGGTTTTGTTATGCAGGCAATGTGCATTAGCTACCTGCCTTTGGCATGACTGGCATGGAGGTGGGCACCTTAGACATTTGGTAATCTCATCACTCCCCTTCAGAGAATCCGTAGTGAAATCTGTCCAATGTAGGGTGAGCAAGGAAGTCTGCAGGGACAATGTGTTTTAGTCTCAAAGTGAGATGGGCTGGCAGAAGGTGAATGGGTTTATTGCAATACTTGGAAAGGCACAGAAGTGCCAGTTCTTGGTCAGGTACAGCCAATATAGGCCAGGAGGGTAAGGAAGGGAACTGGCAAACAGAAAGACCAAAGAGTGAAAGGCGTGAGTCAAACCAAACTGCAAAGCAGGCTGGGCAACTGGGCTCAGGCAGAGCCTGCCAGGAAAGGACAGGCAGCATCCAGATGCTCCAAAATGGGATGACATCCAATTGGATGATTCCTAAATTCATCATACAGTCCAGGCAGAAGCTTTTTTGTATATTTTAGAAGAAATCTGCATCTATATGTAACACCTGAGACCTGCTACTATAGTGTGTGTATGATATGGTTGGGAGTAGTCTTGATCCAGACTGCTCTTCTAGGTTTCAGAGCTGTTTGGGAAGCGGTTCTCTGGCTGTTCTGGCTTCTTGACCATTTCACTGGCTTCTTATAGCAGCCAGTTCAGCACAGTCACAGAGATCAAACATCATCCACTGTCCCAAGGTTTTCAGCATTGTTGATTGTTCAATGTATAAGTAAATTTCACCCTTCACCCCAGCCCCAGGAACCTATGTTTATGTCAGTGAATGCATACTGCCCCTTAAACATAATGGCTGAGTGCAGTGCAAACGTTCTGCCATTCCTGGTATATGATTCATCATACTCCCCCCTTCAGCAGGCTAGGCTGCTTTTTTGCTTGTCTGAAACTCTGCGTGCCTTGTGTAGGACCTGAAGGACATTCCTTAGTTAGATTAAACTGTCCTCTGCCTTTCCTGCCTCCTTCTTTCCCACCATTGATAAGTATCTAAAGTATAAATGCTGCCTTTAGCAACCCTGGAGTGGGTTAAAATTTATCTGATTTTGTATGTTGTATGTCCTGTCAAAATAGCACATGGATATGCAAGAACATTTTCTCTCTCCTGACTTGGTGGTCCAGATCTAACCAGAACCTATTTGTTGACCCAGATTTGTAACTGGTCTTGAAAAAGGAGTGAGGAAGATAATGGAAAAAATCTGACTCATGCTCTGACAGTGCCGTCTTTCTCTACGGACTATAGAGGGAGCTGAGGACCAACAATCTCTAATTGAGGTGATTTAGTTAAGTACAATCATTAGGTGGGAAAGATTCAAGCTCTGGAATCCACTGAAACAAAGATGTGTGAATGTATGAGGGAAGGAAAAAGGAGACTCTGTATGTGTTTGCTTGAATGTCAGGTGTTATCTGACATTCCATAAATTTCACATACCCTTAGATAGAAAAAAAATGGGGGAAATTGCTGAAGTTACACACTAAAGAAACATCCCTTATTATGTTATTTTGCAGCCTATCTGTCCATTTTTGAGTCTGCAACATCCACAAATCCTGCAGGCTTTAAGCTCCTCTATGTTACAGAACTAAGGAAAAAAATTCTTTTCCATTACCAGAGAGTATATATAACAGGGGATTTATGAAAATGAACAGTAAAAATGAAACAAAATCATAGAAACTATTAGTTCACCACTCAAATGATGATCCAGATAAAAGAAACTTTTATCACCACTGCCATCCAGTATTCTCCCAATTGGATCAAAAGTAAATTCATGGCAGAGTGAAAGTAGGTAAAGGTAGCTGAAATCTCTCATTTCTACTTACACAACATTTACAGCTGCTGTTAAAATAAGATTTTTACTGTGCCAAGGAGAGAGACTTTCAGCAAAGCAAAATTCATTTTGTGTATGACCTTTAAAAGTCATCAGTTTCAGATGACCTCCTCACATACAATGTAGTACCCTTTTTCAGGTAGTAATGAACTGTCTGCTCTAATACTTTCAGGTAAAGCGGCAGTTAAAGTTATAAATGTGGAGAAAATAAGCTCCAAGGCTTATCTTATTGGCTTCATCTTTTAAACGCCATCAGACCTGCACAACAAACTAACAATACAGCCCCAGAATAAAGTTATCAAGGCACCAGAAGCAGAACACCTTGCATTTTTCATTTAAGTAAAATGTGTGGCAAAACTTAACTTGTAAATATGTCAAAGAGTGATAAATTCTTTTTATACTTGGCACTGACTAGAGAATAGCTTTTAAATTTTAAAAGTGCTGTGCTACAGCTGGTTACTTCCTGTCAATATTAATATTAGAAAACAGTAAACTAATCCAGTATTTGCATGACCAGAGAGGCATACTTGGTGTAAAATAAAGTGTAGCATCATTTCAATTAAAGAAAACATCAGTTTTTAAACTGTTCTTGAAAATGCAGAGGAAAGTATTTTGTTATGTATCACTTTGAAGAAAATGTTGCTAATGCTGTATGACTTGCTTTCAAGATAAAATCTGCTCACTAGTGTAGAGACACCATTTCTGCAAATGCTGAATACTAAAATGAAAAGAGTCAGTTAATAAAAGTACTGTGAGGGGAAAAACTGATATATAAGACGGTTGGGAACAGGGCTTAAATTATTTACTGTGTTCCTGAGGGTTTAGAGGGATATATGTTTACATTTTTCCAGGCTGTATGTGTTTGAGGATAAACTGAAGTTGAATTATTTCAGTTCATTATAATTGTTTTGGGGAGCACTGAGAATAGCCTATACAATGGTACACAACATTGCAAACAATTGCTATAAACTGCTGTTAGTCTGATTCCTGTAAAAATAAGAAATCTCTAGGCAGCTCTGGTTAAAGTTTTATTAAAAATAATTTTTAAAAACCTTACTACAACATTTCTCTAACCAATAATTTTATTTCCTTCGTGCTATTTTATGAAGATATTAATTTTAATCTCATGTGCTTTTTTGTCTAAAGAAGTAATTCAAAATACTATTTTCACATTAAACTGATAATGTGATTAACTTTGTACATTAACATTTTCTGTTTAGTTAATTTGGGATTTCTCATATCTGTAAACCCAAAATGATAAATCACTGAATGAAACTGTTCAACATCTGTGTGTGGCCCAATACTTATCCTTCAAGTCTGAAAGAGTTTTGCTAATTGTTTCACAAACAATGAAGAAACTTGGCAAAAGTGGAAGTTTTGATAAGAAATCAACTGTTCATGTTAAATAATTGGAGAGGAAAAATGGATGGGTGATAGGTGTTAATTGTTTAATAAACAACTCTGCTGATCCTTGGAAACTAACTTAATAATATTTGATTTTGTCAGTCTCCAGTGTCTATGTTTAATGAAGTTGGGGTGCCTAGAAAAACTGCTTCATTTCCTGTATAACCACAGTTCCTTAAATGATCAATGGCTAGCCTGTGCCTGAAGCAGGAGTCCACTGTGAAAAAAAGCACGACAGTATGTGGATACAGAAAGTACTGAAAAGCTGGTTTGGACTATTATGTTTCCTGAATATTTGTCTTTCCAACAGGAAGAATATTATCTCAGGTTTTGGTGTTTTGTTTTGGTTTGGTTTTTTTTTTTTTTTTTTTTTTTTTTTATTTATTTCCCTCTCACTTCCCCAAAATGTCATATCAGGATTTTCAAAAAACAAACCAGTGTGTAACAGAACCACAGGGTGGTTGAGGTTGAAAGGGACCTCTGGATGTTGTCTGATCCAATCTGCCTGCTCAAGCAAGGTCGCCCAGACCTGGTTGCCCAGGACTGTGTCCAGATGGCTTTTGAATGTCTCCAATGAATGACTCCGCAAACTCTCTGGGCAACCTGTGCCGGTCCTTTGTTACCCTCCCAGTAACTAACACCTCCCCTGTTTCAATTTGTGTCCTTTGACTCTTGAACCACTTAAGGCTTCTTATCTCATGATTCCAATAACAGCAACTTTATCCTCTCAATGGAACCTTTTACTCATCAACAAAACTCATAATCCCTAACAAGTGTTTACAGAAGAGGCCCAAATATGTATTGGTGGAACTTGGATAGCAGGTGGTGTGTATGGGACTACTTTGTGTCTCATTAGACAAAGCTCTCTTAGCAGCTCAACTGTGAACTGTATATTCAGTTGATTCTTGTATATTCTCTTGATTCTTTCATTCCTGAAATGGAATATATTGTTTTCTGTATCCTTAGAGTAAAATGGCCAAGTCTAAGTTTGTGAAGAAGTTTTATGTGAATTCAGCTGTTAGGATTTGGTGAAAAAAACGTGGACTTAAAATGTCTATCATTAAATTCAGTGAACTTTCACTGGCATGGCGTGGATGATAGATAAAAGACACCATAATTTACCTCCTGCCCAGAGATTGAGTTCCATGCAATGGTTTCCTATAGCATTAGACAGCTGTGTGGCCTTGGAAAAACAATATATGTAATTAGAAAGTTTTGAGATTTTAGGACTTCTCTAAGAAGTTCCAGTGTAAAAGGTATTTCTCTTATTCCAGAATTAGACTCTGGTTATGTTTCAAGTTTCTATTCAAGTCCCATGCCATTATTAGAACTAATGTAATCTATCTTAGAAAAAAAAGAAAACCCTTCAGTGCTGACAGTAGGCCATATACTTTTCTAGAATTAGTGTTAAAAACTTATTTTTCTTCCATTTAGAAAAAAATAAATGGATAATATTTTAAAAAATATTGTATTAACTCGAACATTTAGTTTGATTTAAAACAATTGGAAGCAGAATTGTGTTTAAAATGGAGTATGGCAGCCATATATGCATAAATAATATTAAAAAATACAGTATAGCTACAGTATATATATAGCTCTGCTTGAAGAGATTGCTGTAATGTGAGCGTTTGTAGAAAACACAGCCAGAAGAAGCCTTCTAGATTGTAAATCCAGTCCCCAGCTACAGTTAGTAACCACAGATAAGAATCATAGAATCATACAATCATGACATCAAAGAATGGTTTGGGTTGGAAGGGACTTTAAAGATCATCTAGTTCCAACCCCCCTGCTGTGGGCAGGGACACCTTCCACTAGATCAGGTTGCTCAAAGCCCCTTCCAGCCTGGCCTTGAACACTTCTCTGGGCAACCTGTTACAGCGCCTCACCAGCCTCATAATGAAGAATTTCCTCCTATCTAATCTATATCTAACCTCTTTTAGATTAAAACCATTACCCCTTGTCCTATCACTACATGCCCTTGTAAAAAGGCTTTCTCCATCTTTCCTGTTGGCCCCCTTTAAGTACTGGAAGGCTACTGTAAGGTCTCCCCAGAGCCTTCTCTTCTCCAGGCTGAAGAACACCAGCTCTCTCAACCTGTCCTCATAAGGAAGGTGCTCCAGCCCCCTGATCATCTTCACAGCCCTTCTCTGGACTCATTCCAACAGGGCCATGTCCTTCTTATAGTGGGGCTGGAGGGAGTTTGTGGAGGACTGTCTTCCATGAGAGGGGCCCTACACTGGAGCAGGGGAAGAGTGCGAGGAGTATCCCCCTGAGGAGGAAGGAGCAGCAGAAACAATGGGTGATGAACTGATTGCAACCTTCATTCCCTGTCCGCCTGTGCCACTGCGGGGGAAGGAGATAGAGAAATCAGGAAGCTAAGCCTGGGAAGAAGGGAGAGGTGGGGGGAAGGTGTTTTTAAGATGTGGTTGTATTTCTCACTGTCCTACTCTGTTTGATTGGTAACTTAAGTGGTGGTGGTGGTGTTCAAGTTAAATTAATGTTCTTTTCTTCCCCAAATGAGTCTGTCTTTTGCCCGTGACCACAGTTGGTAAATCATCCCTCCCTGTTCTTGTCTTGATCCCTTAGACTTTTGTTTTGTTTTCTCTTCTCCATCCCTGAGGGGGAAGGAGTGAGCCAGTGGCTGCTTGGTGCTCAGTTGCCCTCTGGGCTTAACAACAGGTCACGACAGTTGACCTGCTGGTCACACTTCTTTTGATGCAGCCCAGGACACAGTTAGCTTTCTCAGCACATTGCCAGGTCATGTTGAGCTTCTCATCAACCAACAGCCCCAAGTCCTTCTCCTCAGGACTTCTCTCAATCTACTCCTCCCCCAGCCTGTATTTGTGCTTGGGAATGCTTTGACCCATGTGCAGGACCTTGCACTTGGCCTTGTTGGACTTCATGATGTTTGCATGGACCCATCTCTCAAGCCTGTCCACGTCCCTCTAGATGACATCCCTTCCCTCCAGCGTGTCAGCTGCACCACACAGCTTGGTGTCGTTGGCAAACTTGCTGAGGGTGCACTCAATCCCACTGTCCATGTTGCCAACAAAGATGTTAAACAGCACGGGTCCCAATACCAGCCTCTGAGGAACGCCACTCGTCACTGCCCTCCACTCAGACGTTGGGCCGTTGATCACAATCCTTTTCATAAATGTTGCCTTTTTGAGTCTGAAGTTTATTTGCACTCAGACTTTACTGTCTTCTGTAGAGCCCTGTCATGTGTCCCACCTCCAGTGCTGTTTAATTTTTTTCTCTTATTTCTATTCTAAAATTATACACTGTTAATTCATACCCATATATTCTGGAGCCTTGTTCTTTATTTTAAATAGCTATTCTCCTTTCCTGATAAATATTCCTGGATGTATTTATAGAGAGCAATCAGGTCTTCTGAAATTAGTACTTTTAAAATAGATATCACACTAATTGCCTTCTTATTTCAAGCAAATCTTATGGGCTGGAGGCCCCTCTCTAGTCAGGACTACTAAGTGAGATTTGCTATCTTCATTTGAAGGGCTCTCTGTTTTTCTGATTGTATACCCCGTAGAAGCAGATGCTCAAGGGTATATAGGCAGAGAAGGTGAAGTTAGGAGTATTCTGAGCTGCCTGTGCTGGCAAGGGTTAGTTATTTATCTATTATACCCATAATCCTATGGGTTTATGTTCAGTCCTTCAGGAAAGTGTATACTTTTCTTTGCCTTTATTTTTTATTGGTATTTGAAGAAATACTTTGTTTATGCAAGTGCTGAGCTAATCTAACTCTGAACACCTGCATTAAAACTGATTCGTTTCTTAAAAGGGAAGCAGGAATATCATCTTTGTCCGCTACAGTTACAGTTTCCAAAAGACATTAGATAAGCAGAATCAGACAAAGAACATCAAACTGCATTCCTATCTATAAGAATTCCAGTGTCAATTAAATTTCATTGACTTTCAAAGCGCTCTTTCTTAGTTCTTTTCAAAGACTGTGATATACTTTTCCCTGCTCCAAAAAAGGAGAGGGCAGTCATATTAGCAGGCGTAAGTATCAGATGTTCCCACAGTTGATACTTCACATTAGTATTATAACTGGATAACTGCAATCCAGGGACACTCTCTTTTGCTAACCAAGAGCAGAACTACACATCAGATTTATGGGGAACAGAAGGGGAGAACAAGCTCTGAGCCAGACTGCCTCTACCACCTTGCTAACCATTTTGCAAATGCAATTAAAAGTCCCTCACTGCAACTGATAAGAGTTTAGAAGGTCTCAGATGGTGAATGTCCCTCTCCCCATGTCTTCCCTGTGAAGCAAACAGGTCATAAGCCTAACTGCCTTCTTTGTCTGGATTCCTTGCCTGCAAAAGACAAGCTCATCTGTCTCAATTTGGGGATGAAGCTCAAAATAGTCTGGCATCACTGCCGATAAGCAGGAAGACTCAAGAGGGTATTGGAAATCACCTTTTCCTGGAGTTCTAGGTTCAGTTTATCCTCCTAGTTCACCAGGAGGATGTGTGAATCATTTCAACCCTATAAAAAGGAAGGAACCACAGAAACACCTACTTGCAAAGGTCCTTGCCCAACAGCATATAGGAACAACTTAGGTGGTGATGCCTGGTATCAAAAGGAAGGAGCTTAAATTATCAAGACTGCTGTGATTGTATGGTTCACAGAATTACATTACATTAAATAACTGTAACTGAATTTGCCACAGTTATTTCTTCTCTTTGTGAAAGCACTGTTGCCTGCACCTGAGAGGATTTGTGTCCATATCCTTTGTCAAATCTCTGCTCACTGTCTCTTATTATGTGTTTTTTCTAGACCAAAGGTCAGCTGGGCATCTTCATATTTAATGTTTCAAAGGATCAGAAGTATGAAGAAAATTCTGAACTATCTAGTGAAGGGAAAGACAGGTCTATGACAGTTCAACAGTCAGTAAAGACTTTGAAAGTAAACAGCTTGTATTAATGCTTAGCATCACTGAACTGCTGACTCCTGGGTACCAAAAGAAAAATCAGCTTTTATTCTCACAGGAGAAACACAGATTAAGATTTGGTTTTTTGGTTGGTTTTTTTTGTTTGTTTTGTTTTTTTTCCATAAGAGGCATTTGCAGTTTACTGCCATCACGAGAAAAATTGCACAAATAGACAAATTGCACTAGGATGATATCTGTAGCCTGTGAAGGGAGGGGCTGTTTGAAACATACATTTTTATAACATGCTATAAAAGAGATGTGATTTGCACTTGCTGACACTGAACTCCTTTATCACAGACAACCAGGTATTGCAAAGCAAGTAGTAGAGTGTGCTTTTGTGTGTTATACAGAATTTATATATACTTCCTCAGGTTTTATCTAATCCAGGAATCTAAACTGATAAAATGTATGATTGGAGCCACCCATACACACAAATTGCAAACATTCAGTTCTTCCTTTTCCTCTCTCTTTCTAGTCCTATTGGTTCATTAGATGTGTTATCTATGTGAAATTTAGAAATGCTGGCTTTTGTGAAAAATGTGGTATCAAACACTATTTTCACAACTTTTCTCTTCCAGCTGTACTAGGGGTTTTCAGTGAAGAAGCTGTCACTTTGGGGGAGATAGTATGAAAGGAGTCTTCTTCTAGATTGTATGCGTTTTGTCATGTTTTTCTGTTTGCTTCCTGCACTGATTCAGTAATGAAGAGAGTTAGATGTTACATTTATTTTATGCTTCTCTTGGCAGTTCCTTATCATTTGTGGTTTTGATTTATAGTGTTGTTCTTATGTAATTCAGTAAGGGATAGCTGCTGTAAAGAGTTTCAGGTGGTTGACTGACTTTGGGCAAGGGCATTTCATGTTCAAAATGTTTCTCTTTGTGATGATTTGAATAGCCATTTAAACTTTACAAATTATGACCTGTGATTTGAATCATATGGGCTGGTGAATAATATAGTATTGCGTATACAGATTTCCTATGAGGTACCTCTGTTCTACCACTGTAATTAATATAATTTCTATTTGGATAATGACATTTTCTGTGTTTAACAGTAATTACTGTACTTTCTGCTAAAGCTAATGGATTTTTTTCATGGATATGCAAGTATGCATTAGTTTATAGACTGGGTCAAATCCGATATGCCTCCCTACATGAAATGGTCAGATATGTTTCCTCCCTAGAAATCACTTATCTGTGAAAATAATTTAGTCAGTGCAAGATTTTTTTTATTATCAAAACTAAAACAACTATCGTGTGTGAGGAAAAATCATCTGATAGTGAATACAGAGGCAGGACTTATGGCTGCTGGGCCAGAAAAGTGTGGAATGAGAGGTCACTAGGAAGGTCAGTTCTAGGCTTATGCAAATAAAAAAGAAGGGATGAAAATAAAACATTTTTTAAAAAACCCTCAAATATTTCATAGAAGCAACATAAAGAAATTTACATTGATCTACTTTCTGTGGATTTCTTCTGGATGAGGTCTTCATTCCCATGACCAGTTTTAGTTTGAGCTTTCTGGTATCTCATTGCTCCACAGTAATAAATTAAAACCTTTTGCTGTCCAAAGGGAGATGGAGTTGCCCATGAGCCCTATGATTCTGTGCTTTCTACCTCCTAGTGTGTTCCCTGTGATAACAGCCTGCACAGCTGAGCACTCACTTCTTTTTGCAGTATTCCCATTTCCAGTTAGAGTAGGGAATCTTCTACCTGTTACTGGAATACTAGCAGTCTTACTCAGTGCTGGTGCTATCTGTTCATGCTTTAGTTCTTCTGCTTTAATGCCACTTTATTTCAGCACATCAAAACCCCTTCTGAGAAACCTTTTTCTCATTAATGGACTGAACTGGGAGGTACCTGAGGGTGTATGTTCATTCTGGTCTGTTAATCAGTTTTCCTCATGAGGTTGTCGCCTTCTTCATAGGGTCTCTCAGATACTACCTAGTAGACCCAGTCTACTAGTAAGTGAGGGATGAGAGCTGACAGAGGATGAAATGCATTTAAACACTCTATATTGGCTGGTCATAATCATAGGGATGGAGAGTTTTGACTGCTGTAAACAGCGAAATTCAAAGATACCAGAAACTGTGTTTCATGACTGATCCTTAAGTGTGGTTTGAGGGCTTTTCTAGCATGGGAAAAGTGAGATACACAGGTGAGAGACAGAGCTGCCTGGCTTCACCAGAGAGCATGTATGGCTGAAGACTTCTAAAAGGAATTGGTTTTGTGTTCATAGGGTACCAAACTGCAAGTTTGATTGTTGTCTTTGTTTGTTTGGGGGTTTTTTTTAATAGTTTTTAGAGTCTTGGTCATGCAACGGGAATATGAAGATCAGAAAGATGTTCAGTCTTTTCTACTGAGAGTAGGTGGGAAGTAGTGTTGGTGGACAGGCAGTAAAAGCAAGGGTGCAAATGTCTGTGCCCTGTGGTAGCTACATTTTAAAGGCAGTGGTATGTACCATAAAGTTATATTTCCTCATCTCCCTTTTCACTTATGTGCTCACCATCAACTTTTGTTCATCTTCAACCACATGCAGTCAGGAGACAGTTGTTAGTTTACTGACATCCAGACTTCATAGTTTTTGCCTTGCAACCAAACCAAGTCTCCCAGAAGTTTTTCTTCCCTGTATTCCCCTCCCCTTTCCCCCAGACATTGATTGACAGCTACCTTCCCAAGCACACCCTTCTTCAGAGTGTAGTGGCACAACAGAATCCACTAAATTCAATTAAGTAGTAAACCCAAAGTAAGCTCTGACAACCCACACTTTACCATGAGGGATGGCAAGGAATTTCAATGTCATATTTTGTTTCTATCTGGATTTTGATAGGAGTATAATTGTCTGATAAATGTGAAACATTTGTCTTTGAACTGGTGTCTGGTTTGAACTTGGCCGTCAGCCAAACACCAAGTAGCTGGTTGTTCACCCTCCCCCGTCCAGTGAATGGGGCAGGAGACACAAGGAAAAAACTTGTGGGCTGAGATAAAAAACAGTTTAGAGTTGGTAACAGAACCACAATAACAATATGAAGTACAAATGGGTAATGCACAATGCACTTGCTCTTCACCTGCCGACCGATACCCAGTCCACTCCCAGCCAGCCATCACGACAGGATGAGGATCCCGTGCACAGACCGGAAGCGAGAGAGAACCTGCGTCCTTTATATACTGAACATGACATCACATGATATGGAATACTCCAATGGCCAATTCGAGCCCAGCACTCCAGCTGTGATCCCTCCCAGCTCAAGGAAATTAACTCTATCCCAGCAGAAACCAGGACAACCAGTGCCGGGGTACAGTGCTTTATACTGGGTTTACACTGATGGTGTGGACCCTGTTTGTACTGAATGATGGCATCAGGAATCAGTGCCCAAATGTTTATACAAGGATGGCCTCACTGCTGTCCTGGAAATACTGTCATAACTAACGTTAAGACAGTTGATTCCACTTGTGTCAGATGGAAATGAGCATCTGGGAGAGGGAACAGGACAAAACTGGTGTGAGTCAGTCTGTGCTGGGACTTAGGGTTATCTGTCATGCAGGTAGATCGCTAATAAACCAGTCACGTGTCATAAGTAAAGGAATGCAGAGCTGTGAGTCTCCTGCCTGGAAGCAGACTTTATTCTTCGTTGATATCCATACTGATGTGGGCTTCTGGAAAGGTTTGAAAGAGAAGAAAAGAGTCAGCAGGCAGGCACAACTGTTCTCATGAGGAAATTTTGGCTCTTTATTAAGCTGTGATTAAGCTGCTCCATTTAAGAAAGACGAATTTAATTCCACAGGAAATAGATAGTGAAAAGGACAGAGTTACTTACAGAGTAAGTAACAGAGGACAGAGGAAGAATGATGGACTGCCCTGCTAGGTTCACTAGCTCTTTAAAGAAGTTTTTACTTTAAACTCTAATTTGGCCCCTCAAATACTGGCATAAGGTTGGTATGCACAATTTATCCGGTGCTATACGAGACAGTAAATTTCCATTCAAGCATGCACTACTCTAGTACAAGAGCAATGGTAGTCCTTTGGATATAAAGTGCAGAGATTTTTTTTTTTAATTAGGACTCCAACAAGCTCTTTGGAAGCTTCTGTCAGGCACTGTTTATTGGTGTTTGAGGAGGAGCAGAAACTCAAGCCACAAGAAGGCCTAAGTGTTTTCTAGACTGGAATCAAAGGAGGATGTAGAGAATACATCCTTGTCTTCTCATGGCTCATTCATTCCAGCAGTTTACTAGGGACATCCTCTATGTCATCCTCTGTGTCTAACAAAACAAGTTGCAAGATGGGGGGTGTAGGTTGAATATCCCAGCCAACTCACTGTGTGAGGTCTTTGAAGTTCATGAGTTGCATTAGCTGGTGTCTGATCTTTCAAGGATGGTGAATAGAGTCTTGAACCAGACAATGACTTGAATTTTATGTGCTTACTGATTGGTAAAATTGATGTGGAGAGAACCATCACAACTGCATGGAGAGATAGCTGGATAGCCTCAGTTAAGTGTTGCTGGGATCAAAGTTCTGTGAAGGAAATGGTAGGAGTACCTGAGAACATATTGGATCTGTGAGGTCTGCACCTGGAAGGATGAAAAGAGAGAGGAGGAAGGGATTCAACAGATTTACTCATGAAGAACATCAGGCCACATTTCTAAGCAGCTCTCTGCTAATTACAATGGCAACTTGGATGTTTATGATGAATGGTATGAATCACACGTCAGGTATGATTCACTATCCCAGTTTGGGGTTATGGGACTTGATTAGTGTTACTATGTCACTAGTCTCTTATTCCTGCTAGTGAACATTTCCACTGAAGTCCATGAGACAACTTTTGACTGGACACCAGCCTTGGTTTCCACAGACTTATCTGAACATGTATTTCTATGCTCAAATCCCAGTAAAATTTTTGGGCTGTCAGACCTATTGTGGGTATTTCTTTGTTTCTTAAAAATCCCAAAATATTTTACCATAGAGTAATTGATCAAAACCTTGATTTAATTTCATTTTTGGCATTTTTGTATTTCTTTTTACTTGCCCTTTTAACATAGTGCTATCAAAATGCTTGTTGATTACTTGCAGGTCATACCCATGGAGACCAAGGTAATTTTAACAATATGTTCAGTGGGTCCAGGATCAACTCTTTAGTGAATAAATAATTTTACTTTCAAACAAAGTCTTTCAACACTCTGAAAATATTCTAATGTCAAAGACTTGTATTCCTCTCTCCCATTAATATTCATTAAGAACTGAAAGAAACATGTATTAAGTTCCACTGGGGTTTGGCTTCTACTTTTGTGTTCTTACTGAAGTTTCTTTTAATGTATTCTGAGAACTCTTTGGTAACCTTTATGCTCTTTGGTTGTGTGCAAGCTTTTACACTTCCTTCACAGAAATCCCTGCCTGGTTCTGAATGTATTTTTGTTGTTTTCTGTCATATTGCGGACCTATTTTGTAGCTTGTTGAGACTGAATCTTCTGTTCATCTTGAATGAAAGCTGGTACAGAAAATTGGACACATTCACCAGGGTAATTGCATCTATTTGCAGTTCAACTTCCAGTGGTTTTGTTGCAGTGAGAGAACTGAGATGTGGTGACAGTGTTAGGCTTTTTGACGTAAAGCTGCCTGAGACTCAGGTATGATGCATTAAATTAATTTCTCTTTCTGTCGCAAAGAGAAGACCTGCAGTAAAGATATTTGTTTTCCCAGCTAGTATCTTCTAGACTTACTGTCTTTTTCTTCCATCTTCTGTATTAAAATTTTGCCTGCAATTATGGTGTCCTTATACTGGCTTTGAATAGCTTTGTAAATGATTCCCTTGTATTAGAATATTATTATACACTAAGAAATACATTGAAATGCCATCTGAACAAGTATCAAGAATATACTTGGTAAATGTGGTGCTCAAGATAATTTATAGATTGCTGTCAAGTAATTTAATTACAGGGTAAATTTCTGATTTTCTAGGATTATTCTCTCTATTGAATTGATCTTTGAAAGTATTAGTTCCGATATCTCTTAACTGATTTTAATTTCTCAGATGATTTATCAACAGATGAATGTGTAAATCATGAAGGAAACCCATTTTCATAGTCTATACTGATGGAGTGCAAAAAGGGACACTGCTGTATTCCTGTGAAAATGTCAAGAAAAAAGGTATTTATGGTATAGATTTACACCATGAGAAATAGATATAATTTTCAAGTTATTCTGACAGTGGCAGATCATGTTTTGTAGGTGGAAAATTAGTTCTTGAAAAAAATAATCTTCAAATATAAAGCAGTGATGAAATCTTAGGATCACATTTTTCAGCAGTGTTTGCTGAAGTTAATGACAGAGATTACATAAGTTTTCAAGCAAATGGATAGCCTGAAATTTCATCAGCAATTAAAAATGTCCCATTTTGACATAGGGCTCCAGCCCAGGCTTTGAGTGGTATCTTTTAAATGATTGTTTTTGGGAAGTCGTATGAAGGGCTTAATGAAAATCTCAGTAGCAGTGATACTCTAAAATTCTAAAACATCACTAGTAGAAAAATATCTACCCACTCACAGAAAAGTATTTATTGGAGCAATAAAGAGAAATTTACATTAAGCAGTTTGAAAGTCAATCAAGATATTGAAATTAATACAGTATAGGCTTTTTAGTATTGATAAAGCAGAGGGTTCAGTGACAAATGTCTCTTTAATCCACAAGCTGTTCAGAATTAGTGATGATAGCATAAAAAGCAATTGCAAGCCCTCGCTACCAAACCTCGCTTTTAGTCTCCTTCCATCCCTATCAGTCTTTCACTGTGACCTACGTGGTGACACAAATTTGCTGGAGGATAATGAGAGCTCTCAGGTTAGTGACTGCAGTACTTTCCTGGGAGATGAGAGATGTGGTCTTATTCCTCCTCAAGCCACAGTTTTTTGAAAGTAAAAGCATGAAGCAGCTCTATTGCCCAAAGGAAAGATCCAAAGGCAGCCAAGTGCAGGAATGGGTCCAGGCTGTGAATCCCTAACACAGAAATAAGACCAGTCTAAGGGAGAGGGGGATTTCAGACATGCCTCTGTCTTTGTAAGTGTCTAGGTATTAGAAGGATTGCTGAGACTTGTCTGATTTTTCACTCGCAAACAGAGAGCCAAAATGCCTATGTATGGGCTTTAAGGATTTAATTCCCAGTCAGATGCTTAAAAGTTATCTATGACAACACAGAAATTCCTTGTGAATTGAGGCCTGAGACCTTTCTCAAATTCCTAAGAGCTGCATATTCTTACAGGTTCCTGTGAAAAATGAGAATATTCAGTGCATGCTAAATTTTATGACTTTAGAACACCGAATGTTGCAGAACAAAATGCATCTGATAATATATTTGACACCTTTATACATCCTAAAAAACTTTATCCAGCTGGGATAATTCTATAGACAGTTAAGCCCCATGGTATTATTTTGTTGAGGGAAAAAACCAAACCCAAGATAAAACTCTTACCATTTCAGAATATGAAATATGCCATGAATAGTAAAGAAAAAAAGTTTTTGCAGTGATTAGGATAGGCCTGATGGTTGAGGTCTAAAAGGGATATGAATCTCTCTCTCCCAAAGGAAGGGTTCGGAGCTCAGTACGAGCTCTGTTATTGACATGTGGTGGAGAGAACAAGAGGTAAATGAAGACTTTCCAGTGGGCAATCATGAAACATGTTTCTTTTATAGATGTTAGGGATTTTTTGGGAATTGGGTTTATTTTTTGGTAGACATGTCTGTTTAAAAAGGGAAGTGTGCTAAATAAGTGATGAAAAGTTTACAATTATAAAATTTACCATCACAAATGAAAGACTGGACATGCTAGTTGTGTTTAAATGTTCTTGAAGTTACTGGCCACCCTTGTCTTAGCAGCTTGTGGCATGCTAAAACCTTAGTCCTAAGAAAGGAAGAAAGTATTGTCAGGGCTCTGAGGGCACTAACAGGCCTTCCTGGCCCTGCCCAGCTTCCCTGGGGCCTCCCCCACTCCTGCCCAAGGGTCCAGAAGACCCATTTTGGCTCAGACCAGGGACCCCAGTCCTGGCTGTTACTGGTGACTCCAGTGCCCAGCCCTGTTTCCTCATCTTGTGGGTGGATTTCCTGGATTGATCTTGCACCTGACTTGCACCTGGATGCACCTTTGCATCTGTCTGATGTGGCAGTCTGAAGTCTGAGATGCTAACATGAATCATGTGGAAGAATCAGAGAAACAGAAGTGTGTTTAAGGATACCTAGGAGGCAGGAGGACTGCATGTTGTCCTTAACGTGTGTCCCAACTGAAGAACTGAAGGCACAGGAGTGGTGGGCTGTAGCTCCAGCCATGAGCATCAGGAGGAGTGGAGCAGCTGATGAGGCCAGGAGTGGCTGGTGAGGCCAGAAGCAGCTGGGTGGGGTGGCTGTCAGAGCTGAAAGGGTGTGGGGAGGAAGTGGTTCAGACAGGCCTTTCCGCCCAGCTGAAAAGGTGTCAGAACCCCACAGTTTACAAATCCCAACCTGGGTACGTGGTGTTACTGCAGGAGAACATCCTGGGACCCTTGCTATAGCCTTGCTGAAAAGCTAGAGAAGAGGATCACAAAGCTATTATAGGCAGACATCAGAAGTAGACATTGTCTATTAATCTGCTTATGTTTCTTTTCTTTAGTATGATAAAATATGTCATGCCAAATGATGCAAGTTGGGAATAGCAGTTTATCAAACAACCTAAAGCTTGGTTCAATATTATTAGGCTTTTGAATAGGAGTTTGAGACCCTTTTTAACTGTCTTGTAGACCTGCGTAAAGTTGGTTTTGCTATCTGTAAATGAAGAATACCATACCTCATGGTATGACGGTTACTACTCTGAAGCGTTTTATTATTATTATTATTAATTCCAAAATGGAGAGTTCTGAGAATTTCTCCATGCTGTTATGTAAATGATAATTGAAGGTGGTAGTCTAGAAGCCATGGGTTATCACAATATGAAGGAATTCAGATCTGTCACTCATTTGGAGCAAATGGCCCAGAAGTGAATGACTTATGTCAATATTTTGACACTGTCAACACTGATCAATAGTTTTGTGTTAGCAGCAAGTGCTTTCCCTACATAATACTTCTCTTATTGACTAATGATGATTGATTTCATCACCATGTTAAGTAGATAATTTTCGCAAGTCTTAAAAGGAGCATGCTTTAGTTGTACTACAATGTGGACTGAAACATTGCCAAGAAAAAGAGTAAGAATACATAGATCTAACCTATAAACTTTCTTGTGTTTTTATCCTCAGTGCTGGAGATAAAATTGCTTTCTCAATTTCCATCATGCTATCATGCTTAGCCATTATAAGGGTTTTGTACTCTGAGAGATAAATCAAATCCCAATAAATACCCACAACATACTGTCATTGTCCTCTTTGTGCTCTCCTTTTTTTCTCCTTGCTAAGAAGTTTGTTAGTGGATATAAACCAGTTTCTTCCATTCTGCAGCAGCAGTCTTCAACCTAGATAACTTCACAAAATGAAGCTGTTTCCCTTTCACTCAAAAATACTGGTGACAGCAAATCTTGCAGGGCTCTCTGTAAAATGACATCTGTGTATGAGGTGACTATTTGCTTTTTATACAATTTCAGCAGAGAATGTGCACTTATTTTTTTATTAAGCAAACATTAAAAAAATTAATTAAACCAAGTGGTATAGACAGAAAAGTTTAAAGCTTCATGGCTACAACAAAACACCTGTTATGTGGCTTGTGCACTTAATATCTTTCACGATGTTAATTTTTGTTAATTTGTTAATTTTTCTTCAGATGACTGCATCAAGGAAAGAATACAGTAATTAAAGTAGGCAAAAGAAGTCTTAATCAAAGAGCACTAAGGAAGAGGAATGAGTGAAATGAAATATTTTCCTGCTCTATTATGTGGTGCCCTTATCACAGGAAACTTGAAAGGAAGTGAAGAAAACTTAATCAGGAAGGAAGCAACACCAAGTTATTTTAACTATGCAGGAGAGTGTACATGGATCTCAGTTTTTTCTGCTGCGGAAGAGAGCACTCATCTTAAGTAATGAAATTTGTAGGTTAAAGTCATGCCAGTGCAGGTCGAAAAGAGTAGTACATGGAATTATGGAAGCTATCAGCTGTAATTGTGGGGAGCTTGACAATGCAATTGGCAGGAAATTTCAACATAAACTAACAAAGAACTTCCCTCTGTAGAAGATATTTGTATTATAGTATGAGAATGTACAAAATAATTCTGTATGTATGTAAATGTAGCATGAATGAAGCACAGAACTTGTCATGCTATTCATATGGATATGGTGCTGCACTGAAGAGAGCTATGGGAACTCTAACAAATATTCAGTTCCTGCATACATTGTTCTAGGAGATCCAGGTTTAAAAGGATGTGCTTCCATGGATTGTTTTGATTGAAGAGGCTCTTTAGGGACAGCTTATAGCTGGGAAACCTCTTCTGTATGTGCCATTACCTGGCAGTGGGGAGCTCACATGAACCTCAATGGTGCTTGTGGTATAGTGGGGATCAACACAATTCCTTCCTGTTTGTTTGGTTTTTTGGTTGTTGTTGTTGGTTTTGGATTATTTTGTTTTGTTTTTAAATAAAACCTGTCCCCTCTAGTGTCTTTTGTCAGATTTTTAAAACCACTTTTGCAGGCTCCATCCCATCCTGTGGTACTGGGGCCTCCCTGTCCCAGTTTATCTTGGGATTTTCCTGGTGCAGCAGGATGCCAAGCAGAGCCAAATGCAGTGTTTGGATTTTTTTGTTGTGTTTCCCATCAGAGACATCTGGTGACTTGCTGAAAAGAGGACTGTTCTGTCAGAGGTGCTGTTGGCCGTATTCATGTTCTTGTGTGTGTATGTGCATCTTCGAGAATCAGAACACCGTTTCATGTCCACTGGAGATGTTATCTGCTTTGATTACTAAGAAAGCACCTATTTATCTTGTATAGCAGCAATTTTTCCTCAAAGATGTGTACAACACTTATTCAAAAAGAAAACAAAATCTTTCAAGTAAAAAAAATAAATACTTACAAAGAGGTGTTTTTCAAGATGTTCAGAATGCAGTTTCTATTAATTCTGACTGTTGTCCAAACTAGTCAACATACAGCTGTTGCAAATTAGCTTCCTTGTTAAGACAAAATGTTATGTGAAGCATCAAAGTAAATTGCAAATGGATCAGATTAGGATCTTTTGCTGTCAAGAGAAATAAAATATAATATCAGAAATTGCATGAAGGCTCGCTTTTCAGTTGCTGTTTTGAGAAAGATATAGAAAAGTTAGATTATAGTAGTGTCTGGATCCTGAAATGCATTTTGCATGTTTAATTTCAGTTTTCTTTACTTTCCACTATTGATAAAGGTGTTGAGCTTTCCTTATGATCAAGCAAATGTTGCCTTGTTGAGGACATGGTCTCTAACAGCTAGAATGGCTAGCACCGAAAAGGAGAAATAACGTGTCATAAATAGTTTTTATTCTGAGTTTTTCCTTTGAATAGTGCAAAGCTAGTCTAAATACTTGTATTTATTTGACTTTGTTTACAGTTGCACATTTCTTTTAAGAAGTATTCTTTGACTGTTCTCTAGTCCAACTGATGTGTTTCAAAAATACTGTTAATAAAATAAACGGCTCTGGGAAGTTCCACCTTATTCATTAACAGCATCATAATGCAGCAGTTTATAAACCTGCTTTTTTACTGTGAGAGCATAGGTGGTCCAGAGAGGTTGTGGAGTCTCCCTTCATGGAGATATTCAAAAGCTGTCTGAACATGGTCTTGACCAACTGGCTCTTGGTGGCCCTGCTTGAGCAGGGGGGGTTGGACCAGATGATCTCCAGAGGTACCTTCTAACCTCAACCATTCTGTGATTCCATTCTGGGCATCCCATGTTTGTTCTGGGATTGATTTAGGCAGCAAACAAGCTATGCAGCATGCCCCAATGCCAGGACAAAATTATTACATGTTAACTATTGGGGAGCAAGTAGTAAGATCTAATTGCCTTAAAGGAAAATTTAGGAGTAAATGATTGGACATTAACAGATATCCCCTTTCTCTTATGAGTGGGATAGCAGACTGACTGATGTAACAATATGCCATGAGACAGCATATTGTCTCTTGAAGCCCCATGATATCATAGTTCTCAGAGGTTAAACCCAGCTTCTAAATTTTTCTTGGTATAGACACGAAAGCCAATGAAGATGTGTATTATACTTCTATAAATGTGTGCTGGTAATATCATTTTACTGTCTTTTTAGAAGAGAGCTAATAGGAATATAAAATTAAAAATTAAAAATTGCTCCATTTTCCCTAGATTTTATCATTTAATACTTCTTCTTCTGTCTGTTATGTCAGGCACAAAAGCAAAAATTGTCTCCAGCTCATTTCTGATTAAAAACTAACTCAACTATGTAAGGGCACTGCTCCTTTGAAAAGGCAGCAAAATGTGTCCTCTGGTTAGAAAACCAGATCTTGGTTAACTTGGTAACCACACTGCAGCTTTACTATCTCAAAAGACTAATGAGCAGCTCATGACTTCTTCAATAAATACGGTGTCTTGATTGAACTATTCCTTGCCTAAAGCCAGTTCAAACAAATTTATCTATCAGGAAGTAAACAGTGGCTTGCCTGCAACAAGTGAAGTTGACTGCAACAGATATGTTTGGGGGCAGAAAATCGAGGTCTGTGGTTGGAGTCAGAAGCTGTGGGATAAAGCAGAGGCTGTGGGACACAGCCATGCAATTGGCAGTTAAACAAAAAGTTCCTTCAACCAGCCTTGCTGCCATGAAAGAGCTGGAGGGCTGTCTGTAAGCAACAGGGATACTGAACTGACACTTGTTTCTAAACCAACATACATGTATCCCCCTCTTCAAATTACCACTAAAAGAGGAAGGGACCCTTCAGAACTCATATTACCATTATATCAAAGAATTAGAGGAGGGAAAAAGTATGTGGTTTGAAAACATGAAGTGAACTTCTGGATCTTTTTAAGAGTAAATTTTTATAACAGTCTGAGGCCAGGATTGTTATTTACTGTTTCTCATTGCCTCTTGTTTCTGTTCAAATTAACATAGTCACATGATATATGTAATAATCAGGATTGTACAATCACTGCGGAAAACTATAGCTTTATCCAAAAATGTGACAGGTTATGTTTTTGTGTTGCCACGTGGATAGCACACCATGATCATTCTTACTATGTTACATTTAAAACTATTTTACAGTGAGAGCTGACACAGGTTTCATTCCACATCTATCCTTTTTGTTAGTTTATCTTTCATGAATGATATGACACAAGGGAAGCTTCTATAGGCAAAAAAGGTCACGATCTTTATTGAAACCTATTATACTCTGGGAAATCAGGAATGTAACAATTACATATAATAAACATTTTTTACAGTTCTGAATATAAAGACTGACACAAAACATATGTCTAATGCTGCTGCCTTACAAAACTTATTTTTGTATTTGTAGCTGAAACTGCATGGATAATGGAAATTGCAAGTCAGAATAAAAATTTTTAAATTAAGCAGTAAAGCTGTGGTGGAAACTGCTTCAGCCTTTTTTTCTCCCTCATTGAGTGGAAACCCAAAATATGAGTGTAAGAAAAACTGAGTAGATATGACTGTGGAACAGAAGCAAATTCCACTGACAAGCAGAAGAATATTTGTGATCAGCTAGAATAAGTAAAAATATGACTCCATCAATGTTAATGTTGTATTAACCTTACAGAAAGGACTGCCTTGAGGAAAGTGAAGGATTTTGATTGGTGAGTGGCTCTCTTGATCTTGCATTTTTCTCTGTGACACACTGAGTGAGCGCACTATTCTGATTCAGATGTTAATTTATGGAAATGGATAATACAATGTATCTGATTGCTTAATTATGCATCCTGGGGATTCATTCAGAATCCTTATAATACATCTTGATGACCTTTCAAAGGCAGAACTAGCAATTTGCAACTTTTATTGGACTTTAATCAACTGGACAATACCTCTCCCATCTTTTTCTGATGAGGGTACTGACCTCTGTCTCTGGCACCTTTGCAGTGTACTGTAATCACTGATCTCTAATGCAAAAAGTAGTCATTCCTGTGTAGCATAAGTGAATCCAAGAGCGAATAGTGTTAGCCCACAGCTCTGTCTCCTCACACTTTAATATTGAAAAAGATGCTACAGAGGTTTGGTATGGAGGGGCTTGCAATGTGCTAGCAAAAAATGGTATAAAAGGCCAAATGAAGCCAGCGGTGAGTATGAGAAGCTGTATAGTCCAATAAATGGCATGGAGAAAATGGAAGCGTAATTCCCATTTGGGCTGTTTCATTATACAAAACCAAGATGTTTCTACTGGAATTGAAAAGCAACTTATTGAAAATTGAAGAAAGGGCTCTTTACCTCATGGACTACAATTAACATGCGGAACTGATTGCTGAGAGGTGTGAATGAAGAAAAAATATGACAGACTAAAAAAATCAACCAACCTTTCACATGTATAATATGAATGTCTTGAGTTATAATAAATATGTAGCTGTTAGAAAGGATGTAAATCCTTGTCATCCTCCAGGGCATAACACCAAGTCTCTGTATGTGAATCTAGGAGCAAACCGCCCTTGGGTTAACTACCAACTAGAGTTTTTTCATTTCTTTCAAAAAATCTGAGCCTCTCTAATGCTTTCAGCCTGTATGTCTGGATGGATGCTCATCACCAGGGGATTCCTAACTAATTATGACTGATTAATCATAGTGAGAAAGGTGAAACTCTTGGTTACCGCTCCAAAACAGCAAAATAAATAACCCATACAGAAATTACATGTTCTACTTATGTTCTGAATTTTGAAACACTGAGGCAAATAGATGATCTTGAAATCAAAATATCTGTAACAGGTTTAATATTTCATTACTCTCCTGCAAGAGTCTTAATATAAATTACTTACTTAAGTAAAGAATATAATAGATAATATCCCTAAGTAAAGATGAAAATAAGAAGGGAAATAGCTTCTGTTGACCAATCAGGATATTTACAATACTACTAGTCTGGTAGTATTTTAGAGTTTGTATAACTCACTGCCCAGAATTAAAAATTTCACACACTGTCCTTTCTCTCTTTTTTTTTTTTTTTTTTTTTTTTTTTCTGTAAACGTGTCTGTTAGTCATCATTATTGCATTCATGGAGCAGTTTCTGTTTGTGTTGAATTTTTTCTTTAAGTAGAGATGTTAAGGAAAAAATTGACCCTGTTAGAGAGAAAAATCTAGGAGAGGTAATTCTACCAAATGAATTAACAGGACATATAGGAAGGGAACAAAAGCATTTGATGGCATGTTGTTGACAGGCCAGTACATGACAGTTTGTGTCTGCAGAGAGTTGGCATTAAATGTGTTTGAACACGCAAATAAAAAATGTGTGGTTACTGAGAGTACTTTAAATGCTCGCCACCTACTACATATGCTGTGCAGTGTACATGCTGCTTTGTCATGTACTGAATGGATCTGAGAGTTACTGAGTAGCTGGACTGGGAAAAATATAATCCTGCAATAATGGGCAGACAGGACAGAGGGCCAGTTTTCCTTTTAAATAGTTGCAACTGACCTCTTTGATTTGCTATTGATGTGTAGCTCTGGGTTTATATCGTAAAGCCATTGTTGGCTCCCAGATTTTATGAAACTTAACTTTACTACTTTACACTAGTAAATTATATGATGGAAAGAAAGTAAATGAGCACGTATGTATTTTTCTTTCTTCTTTTTTAATTTCCTTTTATCTGACTCTCTTCTCAAATGGAACTGATAATGGATAATAGTATGAAGGAAGATCTACATTTTCTAGATTTTGTTAATCACGAATGACTAAAGTTTAAAATGAAAATATATGTTTACTTAATTAGTGATCTAATTTAAATGACTAAGGCCACCATAATAGCATGCAAATGCACTTAAAGTTAGTGTATGCATGCAAATATAGTCACAGCCTGTGCTGGGCTGGCAGAGTGAGAATAGACACTGTTCCCCCTAAAAGAAGAGAGAATAACATTTCCCGCTGTTGGATACCCAAACCTCTGTTTGGGACAACTTTGTGTTATTCAGTATGAAGCTAATCTGCTGCACCCAGTAGGTGATCAGTCAAGGTGAGATTTTGACTTTATTTATTTATCTGTTACCACCAAAACTGTTTATTTTCATGTTTAGAAAGATTCTTGTAGCACACCAGCTGTCTGAATAACAGTGAACCATCAAGTCTTTTGTTTACAAACACATTTGTTTGAAACATTTTGCATGACAGGTTACAGATTGTGACAATTACTGTGGGTCAGAGAAAAGAACATCAGGTAATGCCAGTGCTTGTAATGAAGTGTGTTCTGATTTGATGGATGCATCTTGATTGAACATGTCATGTTGCATTTAATACAAAAACTTTTAAAAAAATAAGATCTATGACATGTTGCCTCTTACCACAATTTTGAGCCACAAACACATGTTAGTTTTTTCTCAATACTGTTTCATATTATATAAAACATGGCAGACATGAAGGTTGTTACCTGAATGGTGACAGGTAATTAGTCACTGTGATAAGCCTGCCCAGTGCCAGCACTGGTACATGAGTCCCTCCCATTCCTCTGGGCCATTTGCTACGGCTCCTGCCTTATCTCTAGAGCAGAGATTTACAGTTGTGTTGGGCTAATGACTTCCCTTAAAGTTTCTCTTGTCTTTGTATCACTTCATATCAGCTGGTTTCAATTTTCCAGGTTCACTGAGAGGATGTTTTTGTGTCAAGACACTATACTAGACATATCTAGTATATATGCCTCAAATTATTCCAGTCCCACTTACTGATTCAGAAAACTTTCTGGTTGGTAATTTCTCATTTCTCTTTGTTGAAAGGCAAAGCCTTTCTATCTAGTACCCAAATCTCATAGCAATTTGTAGTTAATTTCAGATGTTGATTTAATCTCTAATGTTAGTTCTCCAGCTCTCATAACTGCATGTTAACATTGAGATTATGTTTGAGATTTTAAGTTTATGTTAAAAAAATCCAGATGTTTTGAATATCTTTGCTTTCAGCTTCTCCTGACTATAATGTCACTTCTTGTTGAGCTCTTCCTTTCATCTAATACATTTGTATTGAGATAAATGAATTCCTATAACTAATTTTTTTTTTTTCTTTCTCTTTGACGTGCTTTTCCTGGTGTAGCTGTTTCTGAACAATGCCTGCTCTGCTTTTTTCAAACTAGTTTTTGTGTTGTGATAGTATTGATATTTCATTTATGTCATCACCAAACAACAACTAAGAATCTATTTTACCAATCTGATGTGTAGTCATTGCAGAGTACTTCACATATCTTTAAGTAGCTTTGAGAAAACGGACATCTTTAGATGGAATTTCAGTGAGTACTGTTTAATCCTTTTAGTGTACCATTGTTTCTGCCATTCTAATATTTCAGTGGTCTTCCAATTCAAGATTTTCCTTTTGCGGAATTTTCCTTCATGAGGGGCTGTATTTCTTTGCTTATCCTTTTGGTATTCATCTGTGTGGATATCCAGCCATAACTGCTGCAGCTAAAGTTAAATCATTGCTGATTGCTGTACACTGTCCTTTACACCAGCCTTCACTGCTTTTGACAGTGCCTTAAGTCTGCTCTTTAGTTTGTTCTAGATTTTGCTTGAAGGGTTGCGTAGTAATTTGATCAATGTGGCTGCTGTTGATATGTATGGCCTAGTATATCCTTACATTTTAGGCAGGTGATCTGAATCTTACATTAGTAGAGAGATCCGTGGTCTCTTTTGTTGTTCTGCCATCTGGCTAGCCTCTTTTTTTGTACATGTTGTTTTGAGGGAAAACAATTGCCAAAGCAAGACTGGAAACAGCCCAATTAGTGCTTAGGTTCTGTGGTTGTGGCTTCCCAACATTCTTTCCATCACCCAACTGTCACTTCTAATTGAGCATTAAAGCCACCCATCAGAAGGAGTAAGTGATGTTCTGGTATTGCCAATGACATGTTTGAGAAACTGCAGAACCCATCATTGCTCTCAGTGCTATGTTGTTCTGTCTGAGCATAATGCTGTATGACTGACAACTCCAGGGAACTAGTCCCATGTCTATTTAATAGATTTTTCATTGATTAGCTATCTTCTGTGTATTCTGTTAAGATGGGTGCTCTAGCTTGACTAAGACAAATTTCTTCTTTAGCTCAGAACACTTGGCCATATATTGTCTCTAATGTTAAGGTGTGAAGTTCATGTTTTTCATACACTGCATTATTGATGAGACTTTTAATGTCCAAAATATTTCTGCTTTATAGTAACAGGAAGGCAAACACCAAGCCCATCAAAATCAATAGATACATTCTCTGCAGCATCAGTGGGTTTTGGATTGTGCCAAAATTTGTTTATGGAATGTCCGTACACCAGTAGGGAAACTGTGGAGACATGGAGGGTAACTCTGAATGAACTAGCATGGATGTCGAAAGCCTGCCTGCATGCTTGTGTGAGTGTGGTGAGCTTTTCAGACTGATTTGTGTCACTGATTAGGAAATTTTAGAAAATTAAACTGGGTAGCTGTGAATCCAGGTTCATAGATTCCCATACCTAAGGCAGTTCATTTAAAGTTATCTTGTACCTCAGTATGGTTCTACAAGGTACTGTGTAAGTTTATACAACAGAGCTCCTAAAATGTTTCTTTGTCTTTATACAGTCACATTTTATTAAATAGTTAATAGGTAAAATAGGTAAACTCTGTGCATAGTGTAATTCTATTAATTTTGAATTATGTAAGAAAAAATTATATGAGAAGAGTATCTGAAATAAAGTAATTCTTCTCACCCATTCACCAGCATATAATTTTTTAATATATCTTTCCTTGTGCTTCAATCCTTTATGGCTGTTTTCCAGGATGGTTTTGAAAGATGTTGCCTCCATGATTGAATTGTTTGATTAAATGTTTGAATAATATCAGCCTTTTCAAATGAAATAAGTACATTCAGTTTGCCAGACTGTTTAGCCTTGAGTTGTTAACTCCCTAGTGTCAATCATGAAATGTGTTTAAAAATTGATGATACCACAGCTGGACCTAAGAAACCAGGAAAAAGTAGCTAGGGGTCAGCACTGCAGTCAGATGTGATACCATTGTTGCACAGATAACACTTGCCTTGTTGGTGAGATCCACCTGTGAGTAGATACTGGGGTTGTGCATGCTTGTTAGGGCTCCTGCTAGCCCAGGTTCAGCTGGATCAGAATGTCTAGGTGGTTTGCTGGTGACTGTCCTTTAGTAGGAAGCTTTCATAGCTTCAGGGCATCTCACCGTGTAACACATGGTGATTTGCTAATCACCATTAATGGCAATGGTGATTAACTTGAGTCCAAAATCTCTTCACTGTTGATACTGAAAAGACATTTATTTTTCAAACAAATGCTCAGCATGGAGTATGCAAGGATCTACACTTTGCATGCCATGCTGCTAATACAAACTTATTTAAATGAATACATCTGCTCTGGGTACAGGTTATCTCATACTTGTAGACCAAATCATTGTTTGCCACTTTGTGTCAGGACCAAAGGCACAACAGAAATGAACTGTTTCTTCTGCACGTGCCATTCCCTAAGGGAGAGACTGCTAAATTGCAATACAGCTCTTAAAACTTAGCTTAAAATTAAATTTTCTATAAGAAAAAATGAAAGGTGGTTTTGACTGAGTAACATCTAACTCTGCACCAAGAGGGCGGATCAGATACAGGTTTGCTTAGATCAGTAGTGATTCATAGACAAGAAGTACCTGAAATAAGAAAATTCTGAAAGCTGGAATGTGCTGGCAATTCCTTCAAACTGCATGTTGGAAATCATATTTCTAGTTACCAAAAAAACTAATCTTGGTCCCACTCTGATGCCTTTTTTTTGAAGATTAAACAGAGAAATGAGTACAAACAAGTAAAGGCCAATGACACAGGAGATAGAGGAAAAAAACCCCAAACCCGTTATGTTCTCAGCTTCGTTATGATCTAGGACAAAGTCATCGATTTTATTTTTGTATCAGACATGTGACTGGCTGTTCTACTGCCAGAAAGCCAGGGGAATTTTTACTATTGTCTTCAATAGGAATGCAATTAAGGACTACCATATAAGCAAATTTTTCTGTTACTAATTGGGTTATATTTCTATTAAGCATAGCAGTGGCTGAACTTTCTCACAAAGAAGATTTCTACTTTTCTTCAGGCAATGTTTCTTTCTCCTTTCTCATGTTCACTTGAAAGCCTGTCATCTGAAATCATTCTGTGTTCAGGTTCTAGGAATCAGATGAAAGTGAAGAATGCTTTCATCCCCCATAGATTTTAATCCCATACTACTCTGACTCAGTTATTTTAAATAAAGTCTTATAATTTTGCTGTTACACAAGTTGAACAGAAATTATATAAAGGAGAACAAAATAAGTTTTGGTTTTGTTTTGTTTTTGGTTTTTTTTTGTTTGTTTTTTTTTTTAATTTTATTTTTGTGAACAAGGTGATTGCCTTTGCAAAAATGAATATTTCCAGGAAATGAAATCTCTCTCCATTGAGAGTGTATGTATTTTTTCTGTAAGAACAGTCATCCGCACAAGCAGCCCACCATGTAGCATCATTAAATTGACAGCCTGTATTAAATAGTAGCCAGCTGAATGCCACTGAAAGAGACTGTATTAATCAGAATATTTTTTCACAATTATCTAGAAGATGTGGAGAAAGGAGCTCACACAGTCCATGCCACACGGCTTGATTGTCTCTGCTTGCTCAGTGTAAAAAATGGAGCTAATTGCACTGTACAGCAGTAGATAACCAAAGTTCTGGATTTCATCACTCCTTGTAGTACTAGCAGAAAAATCAGTAACATAGGACGGTGAAATTTGTCAGTGCCGGCTACAGATCTCCTTACTATTTCCTTTCCCTGTGTCTCAAAGCTTCAGATGTATTTTTTTTTAGTTCTCGATTTTTAGTTCTGCCCTCTGTACATGTATCATACTCTGATGAAAAATTTTAGGCAATGCGGAATTATTTCTCTACAGAATTTGAATAACGATATGAAGGTCAGCTCACTAAGAACAATATGAAGGTCAGCTCACTAAGGTACCTACAAAGAAGCAAATGCCAAGTAGTAAAAATATCAATGAGTAAAAATGCCAGGTAATAAGCATAAAAAATTCTTACTGTGTTTATGAATTCCCCTGTCAGGTAAGAAACACTCTATACCACAATATGGTAGTGTGGAACTTCCTTCCTAATTGATGTTGAGGGGGAATAAAAAGCTTATCATACAGCCTAAAAAACTTGCAATATTTCACTGAATAGCTACAACATTTTTTTAAGGTTGATGTCTGGCACTTTCATAAATGTGAGCATCAAGGATTTCTGCTTGGGCAAGAGGACATCAGAGAATATTGGTGAAACAGTAGAGTATGATGGAATATTTACTAGTTATTAACCAACATTAAAGAGATTCAGAGGAACTGGAATCCATTTTATATCTTGCCATTTAAAAAGAAAAAAAAAAGCCACAATAAAAGCAAACCTTTGTAAATAAAACAGTGAGACAGTAAGCATTGAATAAAACTCCTGAAATTTTCTTTGTTGATTATCAGACACCTTTTAGGGACTACCTAAAAACATTGCCAGCTTTTGTGCAAAATGACCTTTCAGAAGGTTACATGGCTTAAAACAGTTGTGAGAGTGATAAAGATTGAAATTCCTTCTAGAGAGAGACACTGAAGAGTTTGTCTTTCAGAGTACAAAACAGTAAATTTGAAATGGATTGTATAAGGGGAACTAGAGAAATTTTATCAGCTTCTGTGATAGAGCTGCATCTGATATTGAACTAGGTTTAATGAGAAACAGGAGTTGCATTGGAAACAAAGCCAGTAATATATTGATAGGTAAGCGATAAAAGAGTTTCCTGACTAGAATGCATTAAATGAAGGAACTAAAACTGAAATACCTTAGTGTTGTGAAATACAAAGAGAATAGATGAATATTAAGGGTAGACTAAGCAGAAGATGAACGTGTCATCTAAAGGATTAATTTATGAATTTCATTGCCCATATAAAGTGCAGTATCTTGAGAAACAGAGATTATCTGAAATATTAAAATGGGATGTGGTTGGGTCCTTTACCTTTTGGTTATCTTACTATTATTATTTCATAGAAATTTCATTTCAATCACAAATGTCCTATTTAGCAACAATTTCTGTGTTGAACTTGACAATGTTTAATGATTGCCATCATGCTATATTTTTACTATATAGATATTCCTATTGTTGTAGCCTCTGATCAACAAACTTTTGTCTAGTCTAGAATTTGTCCTTAATCTTATTTTTTATAAAGCTACTTTCAATCTTATATTTAGGTTTGAAATTCTACCAGTTCAAATTTTTTTATTGTAGCAGATACATACAACTAAGCAATCATGCTATGTATTCTTATGTAAAGGAACTTTTATTACATAGCATACATCATACAAGCTGATTTAAAATTGTACTGTGTGATGCACAGACACAGCTTATTGCTTTGTTCTTGATCTTAGTATCTCTAAGCAGTGCTATTATCAATAAAGTGCATGTTTTATAGCAGCATCTTCATATTCTACTAAACCATTTCCCTAGCAGCATATGACCTTTTTGCTACATGTATTTGGGACAGGCAAGTATATGGATGGTGTGGGGCACACCATCCAATATACTTCATAGAAATATGTAATTACCAAGTCTGATGATGGCATCATTCTCCTTCATGGAGATGTTTATTGGGGCCTTTCAATTTATTGGGAAATTTTCAGTGAGGAGAATTTGCTGTCTCTACTATACACAACATAAACTGGCTGTATGCTCAGATACTTATTCTGCATGATATTATATGGACAATAGTCAATAATAGTTAAAAAGCACCCACAAAGAGGGAAGAAGAAGCAGAGGAAAAGAAAAAAGATCAAACTTCTGAAATTTTTAGGTTCATTAATGAATAAGAAAAATAACAGATCTTGTATGAATATAAATTACTATGGTCAGCTTCTTATCTGTAGTTTTCCATTTCTCATCATATCTCTCATTTTTTCACAAAGCACCATTGCAGATGACTAGTCTACACTGCTGGGATTGTGAAATATAACTAACAACACAGGGTATAAAAGGATCACTCAAACATGAGTCTCAAGGATGCCTGATTGCATTTTGGGGAGTTCTTTATGATACAGTGAAATTAAATTGAAGCAGATTTTCTGTAACTTGTAGGGATATTGCTCCTGCTTTTCTGTCTGTGGAAAAAGCTCTGCGTGTGTGTTCTACAAAGAGCTGTTCCCATTATTTGTAGTTCTTGATCACTGCTAAAGTGGAAACAATTTTCCTTCCTGTTTTTAATTTTCTTATAAGAGAAGTTGTGTTAAGTATTTCTACAATGAAGGTTTTCATGTTTTCCTAGCAAAGTATAAATAACTCTATACCCTGACTGAATTTAAGTACATTGCTTTGTGTTCAGATCCACTGTGCTAGCGAGCTTGTGCTGTCCATTCTACTGGGCACTGGGCAGAGAGACTCCAGCTCTCACTTTGGCTTACTCTTGGTTTTGGGAATCTTATTAACTGTCCCACTTCACAGAATCACCAGCTTGTGAATAGAGATGGCTTTTTACCTCACAGGATGTTTATGTGAGGCTTCAAAGCTCTAATATTCTAGGTTAATTTTACAAAGTCTGTTCTTATGTTTCACATTCTACTCTTTTGAAAACATTGCATTGTTCTTGTAGTTGTTGAATAATACAACCAGGCCTATTGACAAGCTGTGTGATTGGGAGTGGGATGACCTATGTATCTGTACAGCAGATCTATGAAGCCTGTATTGATTTTTTTCCCCTTCTTTTAGTTTTGCAACATAAATGGCAATTGTGTCTTGGAAAAGTTCCTATCACTTTCATTAAGACAGATTATCTGATATGCTGCTGAGGAGAGCCTTAGAATGTTAACTTGTGTGCTTAGGAAAAAAAAAGCTTTTACCCCCCCCCCCCCCCCCCCCCCGAGTTTACATGCAATATGCAGTAATAAACCAGCATAATGTACAGGAAAGTTTCAGCAAATAGCTCTTTAGATTGGATATTAGATCTGAAAGCAAGATGGTGCTAGTAATTCTCTGCTACCTCTTTTCATAGAGCCCTTAAAATCTGTTTTATGGAGGCGGAATTTCAGTTTTAGCTGTGATTTGACAATATATTTCAGTAAGCCATAGCCGCTAGGCCTGCAATAGTTCAATCTGCTGTATCCTGGACGAATGACCCCTATGCATACATGAAAATACTTTTCAGCACATAATCACTAATCTCCCTGAATGTACTAGCCTTGGAAGTCAAGCTGATCTGCAATGCTGTCATAGCTTTAACATTTTGCATATACTTTTGGACACACTAAGGTCTGTATAGCTAAGGAAAGAGGGGTGGGGCTTGCAACTAAATCTGATTCTGGAACTGAATGTATTCAGATGGCAGTAAAAAGACTGGATTGTGACCCATGGCACTTGTACTTTTTTATTCAGTGATTTTCTAATGTGACTCTTTGGTGCAGGAAATAACAGACTTAAATCCCTTTAGGATGAAGATGATAGCCTAGAACCCAGTCTTTTGCATCTTGGGTAAATGCTATGACTACAAGTCTATCATGAAAAAAGATTATTTATAAAGACTACTTAGACTCACTAGCTTATGGATATTCTTGGTTACTAACTGAGCTTGCACTAAAGATTACATCTCATCATGGTTCAGCCAATACCCTTACTACTGTGTGTTCTGGACTGATATCATGCTCGTATTTGCTGCTGACCTTACTGACTACTACTCCCATCTGGTATGGATGATCTCACTGGGCTGTCTCTGCTATTAGTGTAGAAAGTCTTCTCCATATATGTAGAGTAGCTGCATTAGGTTTCTGTGCTAAATCATCTTCCAGGCACAGCTGATTTCTCATTGCTGTCTGTAGAGGGAGCCTGGGAAGATTGACCTCAGTAGGGTCAAATGAATCTTCGTGAAAACCTCTTCACTTTCCTTAGGTGTTAAAAAGAGTGTTCTTGTCTTTTAAGTACGTATTGGTAGAAGGCAGCTCTGGATCTCAGATGGAGGAGGTATCTAATGTGCAGTCATGGCTCAGGTTTCTGTGTCCCTGGGGCTGAGAAGAATTCAGCCACATTCCTGTTCTTGGACTTATGCTTAATGTGAAGGCATGGCTTTTTGTGGGCCATCCTTAAACCCACCCAGTTGTCTAGCTTCATAGATATTCAAAGCCTCGCTTTTTTAAGATCTGCCTGTTAGAGATGAATGCCCAGTTTTTCATGTTATGGACCTTAAACTGGTGGTGTGGAGGGTATATTCCCAACTCCTGCCCTAGGGAATGCAGATTTAGAAATTATTGACACTCTTACCAAAGCGGAAAAGATTTCATAGAGAGTAGGAAAACTAGGTTCTCAGTTCCATATTGAAATCCTGTTCTCCGATTCCTTCATTCTGTTCTTAGAAGTCTCTCAATTTTACCTATTTCTGTTGATTTGGTTTGTGCCAGATAGGTTTCTTAATACTTTAGATCTCACATTATCTTACAAACTCTGGGACTGTAAATTGCAGTGTAATTTAAATCTGAGGTTCTTCTGTTCTTGTTGAGGGAAAAAAAAAAGAGTAGATAACTGGTAGGAATAAGAGGTAAAGTTTGTGAACTCATAACAAACAATTTTACTCTAAAGATTAACGATCATTTAATTTATTTGATTCTTACATGGACTTAGCAGAGCAGTATGTGAACTGATACAGCATTGCTTAAGACATGAGATAACGAGGTAAAGTATAACATGTTGAAAAGAGTTTTTTTCAGACCAAAGCAATGCTGTTTACCAAATCATTGACAACATCTTATCACACTAAAACAGAAATAGACTTCTTACATTCAGTTTTGAGAGGCATCTAAAATTCAATATGTGAACAGAACCTTTAAATGGTATTGAAACAGCTGGTCTACAGAAAAGCTAAATAGCGTGGAACATTAGTATCTTCCACACAACTTCACTTTCTGAAACAGACTGGTTGTAACTGGGGTAAAAAGCAGTTTTTCTTTAATTTCTATGTCTATGTCATTCAATGGGATTTACTCCATAGAATCCCTGAAACCCTTGACATTCCTCTGAATTCCCAAGTTATTTTTAACTTTTTGATAACTCCCTACTACTTTAGTATATTTTTTGAAACAAACAATAGTATACATGATGGTTTTAGATGCACAGTAATTTAAACAGTGCCAGGCCCATATTCTGTTTCTGAAATCAGTTAGTGCAGTCTTGGCCACAATTATACAACTAAACTCTATTCTCTTCCAAAACTGGGCTGCTTTAGGAAAAGCATTGCCAGCATGTCAAAGCAAGTGATCTTTCCTCTCTACTCAGCACTGGTGAGGCCACATCTGGAGTGCTGGATCTAGTCCTTGGCTCCCCAGTATAACAGAGACATGAATACACTGGAGCAAGTCCATCAAAGGTCCACCAAGATGATGGAGGGATGGACGCATCTTACATACAGGAGAGCTGAGACTGTTATCTTGGAGAAGAGAAGGCTTGGGGAGATCTGGAGAAGTAAAGGGGAAAGAGTCAGACTCTTCTCAGTGGTGTGCCCAGTGACAGGACAAGGGGCAATACACACAAATTGAAACACAGGAAATTCTGTTTACACTTAAGAAATAAACTTCTTACTGTGAGGTTGGTCAAATACTGGAGCAGGTTACCCAGAGAGATTGTGGGATCTCCTTCCTTAGAGGTACTCAAAATCTGACTAGACACAGCCCTGAGCAACCTGCTCCAGTTGACCCTGCTCTGAGCCAGGTGGTTGGACTAGATGATCTCCAGAGGTCCCTTCCCACCTCAGCAGTTCTATGAAATCAGGGTGGCCGCATCCAAATTGCCTACTGGGAGTTGTCTCAGGTCTGAATCACACCCAGGAATATTTTGGAAGACTGTAGTTGACCAGAGCCAAACCACAGCCTGGATCATTCTAATCTGGAGAGATGTTGAGAGAAAATACTGAAAATCTGCAGGTGTCTTTGTGATAGTAAAAACCTTCAGGCATCTGGTTCCTTAGCTCAAAATTAAGCTAAACTAATTGTCATTTTAATTGCCTCATGTCAGATCGCTATGTCACATTTTTATTATTGCCTTCCTTTTTAACATGAGAAGTAAACAATTTCCAGTACACAGCAGTTGAGACTTTCATTTAACAAGTTTCTTGCTGTTGTGTGGCCCTGGCAACATCCTCAAGCACTTTTGCTGTCTTTATATGACATTTTGTAACCCTAGTTTGTGGCCTTTTAGTACAGATTTAGACACACTGAGGTGTTTTGTCACATTTTGTAAGTATTTTTAGTTCCTCATGAAATAAACATTATTGATGATCTAGGTGCTCCCTTCCATTCCTGTAATCAAAATGAGGTGTTCAGCTGCTATGACAATGAAGATATAAACCTCCTTTACCAGGAACATCCATGCTGTTATCATTAAAGGAAAAATGTGCTGTATGTCTTTGTCTGTGATTATCAGCTTTTTATGAGGCTGATGGCAGTGTCGCTGTTTCATACAGCTGTGTTTCTGTGTAATGCTAATCCTTATTAAGTGTCTTCAGTGAAGTAGACATATATTAAATAATCACCATCTGGAGAGGAGAAACAAAAAACTCACCCTGGATGATCACTTTAGGCCTATATGCACATACAGAAAGAAAGAGCAAAACAGCCATGTGATCTGTTCCCTCACCAAAAAAACCCAAACAAACCACAAAACCTACTGAGAACTGAAGTCCTAATCATCAGTGGAGCATGGCCACAAGTGCCTCTTAAGAGATAGATGCCTCAGGGTATTAGGACTTAACAATATCTCCTTGATATTCTTTTGTCTATTTAGTCTTTTCTTGTGTTTTCACTATTTTTGCATCTTTTCCCATTGACTGACAGAGGCATGGCCCAAGCATGAGCAGAGTACATATAGAAACATTTTTGAGGGGTTTACTTCATTCTTTTTCCATTTCTAAGAGCAAGGTAAAGCCTGTCCCAATGTATCTCTGAATCTGCTAGGTGACTTTCCTTTTGCCAGAGGATGCTGCCAGAGGATGCTACCTCCTTTCTTGTCAAGGAGAGAGGCTGCCATAGCCTGCAGCAGCCATTCTGTGTGCAGAAAGGAAATGTGCTATGTCCTGATCCTCTTTCATGAGTGCAGATTTGAGAATCAGCAGGTCTTTCCAGGACCCACAGAATTATCTTGCCAGCCTCCGTTCTGTGTAAGAAATATGTCTCCAGCAACTACCTCTGTGGCAATTCACCCCTCTGCTCCCTGCCATAGCACTCTGATAATAGAGCCATAGTCCAGCTCACCAATTGCATTATTTTTGTATAAAATCCATGAAATTGCCTCAGACAAGTCAAACGTGTGATACAAAATGATTGTGTACAGATAAAGAGATTCCGAGAGGACACTGCCCACAAGATGTGTAAAGTATCTGACATTTTTACAGTAACTGAATGCTCCAGCAGCTATTCATTGGGGATAAAGGTATTAATCCGGTATTATATAGATAATCTAATCTTTCAGTCACAGTGTCTTCCCTGATCGATAGGATTTTCAAATGTAATTGTTTGCTATCTACCTGTCCACTTTTGTAACTGAGAAGCAAGAGGAGCAATTTATCTTTACTGGTGCTATTTTTTTTTTTCCAGCCTAAACCTACAGTGAATACTTTGCTCTTTAAAAGAGCATAAAAAAAGTGGTATCTTGGTTTAAGATTGCAATCCAGCCTTCATTGTGTGAATGCCTGAATATACATGTACACTGTGTCCTGTATGTGATGTGATCTAGCTGCTTCATCATAAAATAAAATTCTGTGATGCCTGTTGTTGTGCCTGTGAGTAATAATCTGAAGGTAACGTTACTTAAAATCTGTAAAAACCAGAAAAGTGCCAATCTTGTTTATTTGGTCATTCTCTATTTTTGTTTGTTTGCTTGTTTAATAAACCATGGATAAATTAATTTAACCAAGAAAAGAAAAATTTAGCATAGCAGAATTTTTTTTTTCCTATGATGCGTTAGGAATACATACTTTAAACCACCAGACATCTGTTTGCATAACTAACATTGTATTTCTATCTAAGTGGGATACTCCTGTACAGAGAGTGCTAAGCATTTAGTATTTTAACCACATTCTCTCATTGCTTCAGATATTGGGGAGCTAATTGCTGGTTCAAGTCACAATAAATTGTGAATAATTTATACCTTTGTTAGGTAATAATGATATTAATCTTGTGTCTTGAATAAAATTAATTCTTAGAGATCTCTGGTCTTCTGTGATCTTCAGTGTTTGCATGTGTATGCTTTTCTTTTGATAGCTCCTTGGAAAGATTTGGAACAATTGGAGCAGAGAATGAAAGTGCAATTAATATTCTGAAGTTACAGGAAATAGGTGTTAAGGTGTATAATAGTGGATAAAATATTTCAGTTGATACAGAATTTAAAAGGTGGTAACAGGAAGGCCATTCCAACCCATATTGGATCTATTCTCTGTTTTTTTCAGTCTTCAGGGTGTACCCAGAACTTTATCCTGCTGTTTTTTCCCAGATGATTAACTCAGGGCAAAGACCTGCCTGTATGAAGGACGACCCAAGTAGGATTCAGTTTCATACTGTAAAAGTCTTGTCAAGTTGCTGCCCAACTATGGTGCACTGTCAAGCAACCCAAAGTTCCTCGGCAGTCCACCGGCATGCTTCTGAGCAATACTAGAGCGGCCACAACCCTGGTGCAGCCAGGCAGCCAGAGTACTCTTGGCAGAGATAACAGTGCCTGTATTGCAGGGAAAGTGTGCTCCATAGGAAACATAGGAAATTCAGCAATCACTTTTACATTCATTAAATGGAGAAGCCATTTGTGCATTATTTTGTGAGAACTCTTGGGACTGGTAGCATGGGATTGTATTGTTCTAGACATTATATGAGCACAGAACAGAGATTTTCCTTGTCCCTACGAAATTAGTATAATGTATTCATCATCCTCATTTGGAAAGAATTGAGTTCATTCTCTGAATCTGTAAATAAAATATTTGCTATTTAGGAAATATTTATATAGACAAAGATAATTTGATATTGGTTAGAAAAATAGGAGGTCATCTTTGGAACCAAGGGACATCAATTTGAACAAATTGATGTTCTAGTACTTTTCTTCAGAAGTCAGTATCTTTTTAAAGATCAACTTATTAACAGTAGTTTTTGACATCTAAAAAAGAATAACATGTCATTTATATTATGGTTATTAGAAAAAGTACCTAGTGTCTTGATGAGCTTGGATGAAGTAAATTGCTGGGATTTAATCCAGTAGAGAAAAAGATAATTAGAGTGAAGAAAGCAGCCAGATTTGGCAGAACTTACCTTCGCGTGAGCTGTTACGGAAATGAATGTTTTTTGCGAAACAGGTAAGAATCTCAAGGAAGTTGCTACATCTGAATGGCCTGGGAACAGATGTGGCCCCACAGCTTTCATCCTCGTGACTTCAGACAGAGTGGTCCCTGTCCTTTTCATTGCAGACCCTGCCACCTGCATTTCTGTCACCTCGAGATATGGGTGTTATGATGGGCTTTGCATGGTGCCAGGTCTGAGAGTGAGCAGAGGTGGAAGCAGTTCAAATGCTCTATTTGCTTTGTGAGTTGAACTGCAGACTGAAGTACTTCAACCAATTGACCCTGTGCTAATTTTCAGAGTCAAATTAGGCTGTTGTTGATTAGGTGTTCTATGAGTTGATTAGGTGTTCCACGATTTGGGGTTTGCTTCTCTGTCTATCTGGGTGATTTAAAGCCTGGATCTCTTGCATTTCTGGCCAAGCTTTAAACTCACCTCTTGCAAGCTGGTAAGAAGAGTGGGCTGAGTGGTGTGTGGTTACACTAAGCAGCTTGATTTTTGTAACGTTCGGCATATACATAAACTAGGGGATATATCAGCCCAGAGACAGCCATACATTACAGCCATACATTTCAAATACCAAGGATTAACTGAAAAAGTAGACTTGCATGTAAATTAACAGCATATGAACAAGAAAATAGTTTCAGATGAGGATTAATTCAATGGATACTTGGTCAAAATTACTCTAGTAATTTGACTTGTTTCCCCTCATGGGAGGAATGCGGGAATGCTATCAGTGAGCCATGAGAGATGGCTGCAATGCAGATCTATCCACCTATCCACCTAATGGCTGAGATATGTAGATATCTTATAACTGACATGTACTTTAAATTACCTCTCAGATGGATAGTACCCATGCAGCTTCACCTGTTATACAGATCTGCTGGAATTCTCTCAAATCCCAGGTTTGACTTATTTTTCCTCATCTGTTATATGTGATATAGAGTTTTGAGCATGTGGCTTTCTTGTCCATGCACTGCAAACCACACTACCAAGTAGGAGAGTATCAGTGTCTTCAACTTAAAATTCATTTTAATTAGGGCTTTTTGAGGCAATTTCTTTGAGAGGTTCTGTGTCTGATGTCATGGTCTGCTGCAACATCATGTATAACTTGAACGGAGTTTCTTACATGTTTCTCTTCTTTCCAGTAGGAGTGAGTCACCCACTGCAAAGTCATTTGATAGCTCTTCAGACTTTTTGGAGATCCTCCGCTGAGCCTTCACAGTATGCGTAGTCATTTTCATGCCACATCAATTTTCCTTGCCAAATTCATAAGACCGCTGAATAGAGCTTTATAATGGGATCTGGCTGCAACCTTAACTACAGGGCAGTTAATATTTCCATGTAACGATGGAGAGGTGTATTCTGTTTGTGTGATTCAAATAATAATGTTGAAATTGAGAAGAGACAGGAAATGTTTCCATATCATTAAACAAAATTGAAAGGAGACAACATGATCTAAAAAGAGAAGGGGAAAATGACAGCTATTGTTATTTACTCCCTCTGTTCTCTTCTACTTATGCTTTCTCCTTTTTTTTTTTTTCCTTTTTAATTTCTTCTGCCACCAACTTTGCCTATTTTTAATTAGTATGTAGTGGCACGGGTTTCAGAGATAACATTAAGAGGAAGTTATCAGGCTGGGTTTTATGCTGCATCAACTGAGAAACTACATTTGCTGTGGTTGCCAAATATGGTCCCAGGTGAAAGTTATTGCTGCAAAGGGCAGGTTTGTTTGAAGACTGCCTTATTCAGAAGCAGAATTTCTTTTGTATCAAAGACATACAAAAACATTTCCCACCTCCTAAGCCAGTAAACATAAGAGTTGTGAAACAATGTAAAACCACTTGTGCTGATCCTTATGTTTTTCTTTTAAGGCAGATTTCTTTCTCACCCTGATAGAATTCACATATTGCCCCCAAAGCTGGCAGTAGTGGTGATGTAGCTGTGAATTAGATGACAGAAGCAAAGGCTCTTGTGGTTTCCTTGGATTACAGGTCCAGGCTGTACTTGATTTCAAAGCCTCACTGTTTTTTAACTTTCCAGGTTGAAAGTGCTCTGAAAACTGTTTTCCACTAAGTAACAGATGTATGAAAAACCAAAACATACTCTGGTTTGCTCAGTCATTGAATTCCAAACAGGATTTCCAAATAGTCATAGGCTGAAGAGGGTTCCTGCATTAATTTATGCATGTTGATGGTATTCCATTTGATAAGTCTTTCAGTCTCCTTTCTTAACGTCAACATCTTCTCTACAGAGGCCAATAAAGATTGCTCGGGAGAACATTTTTAAGCTTTACAACAGAGAAATGTGCCTGATCTTTAAACACATGTCTATCCTCTGACTTTATGCTATGGGGAAAACCTTTCCATTCCTGTCCCTTTCTGGTATGATACTAGCCATCCTGTATCCCTGTCCCAATAAGTCCTCTGTTCATTCTGGGCAGGTCAATTGGAGTTGAAGGCACAAATAAGTTACCTTCCTTAAAAGGTGTAGGAAGGAAGATAAGGAATTGTAATAGCACTTCATTTCTTCATCAAGTGAGAGGGGGAGAGGGAAGGATGGCTGAGGATGAGAATGGCTGAGGATGTGTAGTCTTATATTTTGACAAGTATGTGAACAAAGAGTGCTTCATCATGTACACCAATAGATAAGCACATATTCATGTTCCCCTCCCTAGCCTGTCCTCTCCAAATAATCTGGGTCAAGAGCAAAAGCTCTTGCTACAACTTGTCCATGGGACAGGGACTGTGCATGTGGTTAATACTTGTAGGCCTGTCAATAGCTATTTCAGTAGCCTTGGGCAAAAAAAATACTCCAGTTCCTATTCTTTCTTCGCATTGTTTCTCAGTGCTTTTTTTTTTCCCCAGTAACACTCTCTTTTTGTTGCATTTATTGAAAACTCCACCTAGACACTCCAAGCAGTGGGTCAGAAAGTCAGCAGTCTAAGGCAAGCTAACACGTTTGCTCAACTATTTTGTGCAGGGCTTGTATATTGTCATCTTGTTACACATATCATCTTCTTCATGATAGCTCTTTCTGTTATGAAGTTTCTTCACTTTTTTGGCTGACGGTTACTCTTGGATAATTTTTAAATCTTAACCTTATCAATACTCATTCACTGTTTCACAAATGACTGTGAAAAGACATTGTCCAATATATTTGTTATTTGTCCTTCTCTATCTGCACAGGCTGCATTATCATGGGCTTTAGAGCCAAACCTACAAATTGTTAACACTGCTATTAATTAAATAAAAGGGAACATTACTTGATATTTGTACTCTGTGAATTCTTACCAGGTACTTGTAAAGGGCTATTGGCATACACAGAGTTTCTGCTCTTTGACTTTAGTTCTCTGAATACAGGTAGTTCAAGACAGAGGTGTTTTTTGGGGTCATTTGGAACTAATCTAATTTTAGGCTGCTGTAAAAATAGGTATTCCAACTCTATCACAGTACTGTTGGTCACATCTGCCTACCATTCTCTAATGTCCTGGATCAATCAGGTTAAAGAGTTAATTCCCTGACAGCAGCCAGTCAAACTAAAAAGAGGTTAGCATCACACTTCACTGACACGAATTTGAAAAGAAAAAAAAATAGACTTTAGGCTAGCAGGTTTCTCAAAATATCTGTGGCTATATAGTACATACTTTCGTGCATAGCAACTTCTACAAATATATGCTAAGTATATTTGTCAGAAAATTTCAAAGGCTTTGCCAGAATCTTTTCTGTCTAAGCCAAAGGTCTTGTACTCAAGACTGGAATCCTTATAAGAAGAGAAGATTCAAAGTCATAAAAATGCCTTTTGCAAGAGAGAGCATAATGACCACCAATCATGGGATCAGCATTATTCAGGATAGCTTTGCTATATAATAGACTATCCTGCCTTCCCTGCAGTTCAGACAGTTACTGCTGTCTGCGCGTCATTTCAGAACAGGGTTACTCTTATTTATCTTTTAGATTTTTGTATCTTTGAGAAATTAGAAGTTATTTTTATAAAAATATTTTAAAATAAAAATAATTAGGATTTAGACTTGTGCTGAACTCAAATGTTCTATTTTTCTCACAGCAGTTAGGTATACTTCTGTCCTAAATGCAGATAATTGTACTTATCCAGCTGGGTACAGAATTTTGAAATCCTTATTTAAAAGGTATTCATCCAATAAGCTTTTATTTCATGAAAACAGGTAAGTAGTAAAGACTCTAGAGAAAATTTTATCTTGTGGCTGTGCTTTCCTGAGGACTTCATTACCTTGCAAGAATATATTGGAGGTTTTCTTCCTGACTTGTTTTGCTATCAGAATTTACTAACACCAGACTGCATATTAAGGTGGTAAAGACAGCTAGCAGGCCTAGGAAAGAGAGGGTATTACATGGATACTTTGGGTGAAAAAGAACTTAAATTGAGGTTTATGTCTTCTAAGATATTAATTACTGAAAAGGCAGACAAGAAGATGGGGTTATGATTCTGTCTAAAACAAGAGAGAAATGCTGTGAGATCCTGAATGTGAATGTGGTGGGACAGTGGTATTAGTACTTTTCAGATCATTGTCTCTCTTTGGCACCCTACAGGCTCCACAGGCAGTGACAGAGCACCTCACTGTCAGGACATCTCAGTCATACACTTTTATCTGCAGCATTCTCGTATTCCGGGACAACTTTGAGACCTGAGGCTTGTCACTGTGTAGGTTTTCTAGATGTTGGTTGAGAACTTGTTAAATGCTTCTGTGTCTGTTTCTGTGCTATAGGCTCAGCATATGTCCAACCAACACTCGGGGAAAAACTTTATGACTGTCCATTTTGTGTATACAGAAGCTACATCCCTCTTTGTGTTTAGCATGAACTTCAAAACATGTCAGGTCAAGCAGGGTGCTCAGATAAGCCTATCTGCATGTGCCCAGAGTCATATTTACTATGACTCTTGAGCACATGCAGTGTATCTGGACTGAACATGTTCATGGTCACAACATTCATGTTGAACCTCTCACAGCCTACATACCACCTTGCAATACTTATGAAACATGACATTGCAACACATCATAAGCAGAAAGATGTTCCTCTACACTGAACTGTAAAGTGCTGTCTCACTTGAAATATGAGAATTGTGTCTGCTGAGATGGCTGTTGACTAGTGTGAAGCACAGTTATGCATCTTTCCCCATCTTTTGTGCAGAACACCCTTAGGATATTAAGACTTGCAAATGTTATTTTGCCCATTCATCCATGAGCTACCTTTTAATTTTGCTAGAGCTTTTTCCATTTGTGCATCTACATGTTAGATGTTATGTTAATAGAGAGTGGTGCTTTGAGTTATATTAAATTTTCAATAGCCTATTCTAGCCTCTTGTTCTATTCCTGGCCTTCTTGTAATTTATCATGTGTGGGTAGCTTGCTGTCTGCTTAGTAGAGATTGAGATTTCCAGTTCTCCATGACTTGAAATGTTTTTTCTGACTCCTTTTCCCTTTTTTTGATGTGCTCTGCTAACATTGATGACTAAAGCAGCTTTTGACAGTGAACTGTTTCCGTTATCTGCAGCATCCTACATTTTTTTACTCTTGCTAATTTTAAAATAACTAATTGTGTCAGAGATTTTTTTAATTCCTTCCTAAGTTACCCTTGCCTCTTTTAAAAACCCTTATGGATTACTTTTCTTCATTTCTGTGCCCATAATTCATCCATCTCTGGGAGGATTGTTAAAGAATGAGAAGGAGATTTCATAACTATCTGCCATTAAAGGTTGCAACCCTATGAGGGGGAAATTTGCCATTAACTGAATCATCAATTGGAATTACCAGTATCAGCCAGATTGTCAGTGGTCACTAGACTCAGTAATCAGTGTCATCCTCTTTGTTGTTGCTGTTGCCCTTGTTGAGAGTTATTGATGTGTTGGTGTAAGGGCCTGAACATTGTGATGCCGGCAAAGTTGCAGTCAAGAGATCTCAGTACTCTGTCTTGACTTGAGGAATGGCCATAGATTTGCTACACTGGCTAAGATTTATTTGAGACAAGCACAGTTCCAACACACTTAGCCTAATGATTATCAGGACAGGAGTAAAGGGATATGTACTGGTGAAAAGGTGACTGGCAAAACACAGTGATATCACTTACCCTGCATTGGTCATTGGCAAGGTTTTATCCTCTTTTGTGAAATCATAAAAACAGCACAACGTTCCTGTCACATTGCAGCTTTATCTTTGTTTTCTAACTGTCCTGTCCTTATGTTTCCTTTCTAGACTTGCCTCGTTATGCACTTGGTACAATGTTTCTTTTCAACCATCCCAGTAAGATTGCACATATGAGTCAATGCCTTAGCAAGCCTTTGCGTTGCCTGTACTTCAGTGAGCCCTACACTGGGCACCTGCCAGAACATATTTCCCTGTCAGGAGAAGGTCAGACAAGTGGTTCCACCATTACTGGAACAAATAAAACCTCATTTCTTACTGATTTGTGTCTTGCATTCACCTCATGATCTTTTCATTGTTTGATAAACTGTAAAATCACACTGTAACCACTCCCTCACATGGGATTCTTATAGGCTCTCTTTTGCTCATTTGCACAAATTCTGTAAGGAATTCTAACGTTCTGCCAGTCACACAGTAACATAAGGGCAGGAATGAGTAAGAAGTAAGATTTGTGCCTGTATGTGTGTGGCGGGGGTGGGTGGGGAGGTTCAGCATCCTTAAAAGGCTGTATTGCAATTAATTTGCATAGGGGAAAAGGATATCTGGAGGCCTTACGGACACCCTGAAGTTTTTCCTGAGAAATTCTTAGATCAGTATCAGTAACTTGAAGATACAGGTTTTGTTGATAGCTAAACTGGGATATTTCAGGACTTGTGCATGTCCTATAGATATGGGTAAGTCTGTACTCAAAGTGCAGATGTACCCAAGGGAATCAGAACAACAGTTTCTGTATAAAATAGGACAACTGTCATGATATTGCTTGCAAACCAAAGAGCCTCCTGAAATGTCTACATGGTTTTGAAATTTATTTCCAGGAAATTCAGAAGTCTGCACAGAAATAAAGAGAGAAACCAAGTGAAGAAAGAAGAGGGAAGAAAATAATCTGAGATGAAAGCATCCATCCCCTTCTTGCAATTTTTGTCACAGAAAAGGTGACTGATAGTTCACAGAAAAGGCATGAAACCCTTCACAGTGTTGTTCAAAACATGTTCCAGGTGATTAGTGTTGTCTATCATGACAGTTTATTTCTTGCATCTCTTGAAATGTGAATAATCCTGACAAAAATGCACATCAGAAAGTGTATTCAGTTCTACCCAGAACTATACTTTGCCACTTGTTTGTATTCTCAATGTAGAATAAAAGTAGGAATGTTTAAAAAACTCCCAAACTTCCCAAATTGTGTAGAGTGAAAAGTGGAGGGAAAAAATGCCCTAAAAAGTCCTCTTACAGTCCACATTCCTGTAATTATTGTAGTAATTTCTGGCTTTGGTCTGGCTTGTTTCAAGCCCTACGGCAAGGAAGGCTATCTGTGTGAACTCTCTCTTATTATTATTAGCACAATGGTGAATAGGTTGACAGTTTATCTTCTTTCACCCGAGGCTGCTAGCTGGTCAGGCTGGCTGCTGCTCCCTCTATAATTTTTGCTTGCTTTATACTCTTGTTTCCTGTGTTCTTTACTTCTTGACTATATGACATTCACATGGATGAAAAGCAGCCAAAGTGAAAGAGAATTGAATAAAAAATCCAAATCACTCAGTATCCATGAATAATACACCTTCAAGAAGAAAATTATGACAGTGATACAAGTCCAGCATACAAGAGACTGATGAAAGGTTTGGGAGTATCTTATCAAAATCAGTAGTCAAGATAGTTTTGTAAGACTGTCATATGATCGTAAAGGCAGAAAAATACAAAGGAAAATAGGGACTTATTTTAAATGAGCTTTTTTCTAGTACAGTTCACAGTATGATGACTTTGGCTCTCAAGACACACAAGTTCTCCAGTTTGTTCAGGAAGAAAAGGCAAGTATTATTACATTACCTGAAAAATATGAAAATGACAAGTCATAGTAATTGGTATGCGTAGTGAGTGATAAATGTAAGAAATAAATAGATAAGGGAATCTAAATATAGGAACGACTTCCTGTAAGTTATGTTGTGAAGGCAATAGTAATGTGAAAGCATATACTTTATGCTTGGACTAGATGATCTTCAAGGTCTTTTCCAAACTAGATGATTCTGTGATTAATAAAGTTAAAGTATGTCTGGAATGAAAGAAATGCTAGTACCACTCCAGGTTACCCTAAGATTTAGACAAGCAAATGATGATGAAAAACAATAGTATTTAATAACTTTTGATTTCCATATTTTAAAAAAGGGAGGGATATACTCATGTATCAGAACGACAAAATGCTCTCCAGTCCATTGATCAAAAAGCTCATAAAAGAGCAATAATAGAAGAAATATTTAAGATGAGAAACACCAGATAGCTTTGCCCAGAAGTCTTATAAGATTCAGTAGAAGCTCTTTTTAGACCTGAGAATCATGGTGGACAATGGCTTTAACATGAAACAACAGTGTGTCCTTGAATCTAAGGCCAACTTTATTAGCAAGAATGCAGTCAGCAGGTCCAAGGCAGCCATCCTTCTGCTCTATTCAGCACTTGTGAAATCTGGAGTACCATGTTTGATTTTGCATTTGTCAATACACAAAAAACATACTAAAGTGAGTCTGGGAAAGGCCAGCAAGATGTTTTCAGGGCTAGAGATGATGATGTGCAAGGAAAGGCAGAAAGAAATGTGTTTGCTTAGCCTTTAAAAGACTAAAGGGATGTCCACTTGCTGCCTGTAGCTATTTATTGGGAGGTTATAGAGAAGGTGCAGCCAGACTTCTCAGAGGTACACAGAGAAGGATGGGAGGTTCAGCACAGGGAATTCCAATGCAGTGTAAGGAGAAATTATTACTATGAGGGTGGTCAAATATTGGAAAAGTCTGTTCAGACGGGCTGTGGGATGTCCATCCTTGGAGATACACAAAACTGAACAAGGCTCTGAACAACCTGTTCTAACTAGGACTGCACTGGGCAAATGATCTTTGGAGTTCCCTTCCAACCTATGTGATTCCATGGTTTTATGCCTAAAGGATACTAATTTTAAATAAATATGAGATTATCAGAGGTATTCTAGAATTATAGAAGAACCCTCCACTTAGCAATTAAACTGGGCTTCATGCTGTTTAACCAGTTAGGTCTTAATTAGCGAAACAGGAATCCTAGGCAAAAAGTAATAGCTGAAATTGGGTGCTATGAACAGGCAGAAACAATGAAGCCTTGAAAGCCAAGACTGGAGGACCTATGAGGTCTGATGTCTAATAAAAATAGGGCTCACAGGTGCATTAAACTGTCCTTTTTCTTTTATTGTGCCATTTTAAAAGCAGAAACATGAAACCTTTAAAATCTTTAGCACTCTGCCAAATATTTGAAATTGCCAGTCAGCCCATGGTTTCTTAGGCAAGACTGATCAACAAATAAGCAAATACATAGACAGTGTCTTATTTCCTTAGGAAACCAGGATGAAAATGAAAGGATGAAAATATAATTAAGACCACACTACCTAATATTATGGAAAAGAAACCTTGTCAAAGAAACATGATTTAATTCCTTCATATCATTAGAAGTGGGTTTCATAAAACTAAAAGCAAAGAACGAATGTACTTAGGTTCTTTAGTAGTCACTTATAACACCTTGACTACAAAAAGTATGCATTATGAAGTATCAGTAAAAAGCATTTTTAAAGGGATTAAGAACTGCATTGTTGAATAGAACTGGAAAATGAGATGTCAGTGGGGAATCATAGCTGGATAGAAGCTCAACTAGTAGGGTTCCTTAGTATTAAATCGTTTCAGTCAATGACTGAAGGTGAATATAAGATCACTGATAACAAAGTAAGGCAATTCAAATAAAAACAGGGCATGCATTTTCACCATTAAGAAGCATAGTCCCCTGTGGAACAAACTGCTAAAGGAAGCAGCAATGTTTTAATCCCATGATGTCTTCAAATCAAAGGTAAAACCACTCTACTAGGGTGCTTTTTTGTTAAGGCTGTTGACTTACTTCAGCTAGGGTGACTGAGTGGTGTCCTATAGTCTTTTCTCTCCAAGAGCTGAAATCAGATGATTTAATGGTCCTTTCTATGCTTAAAGCCCTAGCCTTTGAAAACAGTGACAAAAAGTCATCGATGAGCCCAGAAAATACAAAACTGAAAGAGAAGGAAAATTTTAGGGAAACAAAGAGCAGTGATTAAAACCAAGAAGACTATTGTCTCATTTTCCATTAATAAAACAAATATTATTAAAATGCATCTCCAGCTAGGACTGGACTTCTCCAAACTTGGGAAACAAGGGAAAGGCTAATTAGTAAGAAATTATTGAGTCTTTGTAGTATGATTGTAAAAGTAACCCACAAAACAAACAGATTTGCAGATTTTCCTGAAGGACAGTCTTGCTTATACTATTTTCTTTGTTTGAAACTTTTGTTTGAACTAAAATAGAGCTCTGATGTATCTTGCCTGACCTCCAGCTGCCACTCCAGAGGGAATTCTACAAGCCTTGTGCCTGTAGCTATATCCCTGAGGATGTCTTTCATATTCTAAGGTAATTTAGCTGCTCTGAGATGCCTTTAGACAACTGAGGCATGGGCTTGCTGACTACACTGGACCCCTATAGTCATGAGGCTTACAAATGAACACCGATGAAGCTTAAAGAGTGACTTAGCTCTCATAAAGTAGACACTGATTCAATCCATAGGGGACATTGAACAAGAGTTCATTTCAGTTCAAGATATATATAGAGGTAACAACTGCCAATTGACATGATTTAGGGTATATACTACCTGGCCTCCAAGTCCTGAGCCAAAAGGTATCCCCACAGATCCTGATATCTTCACATCTGCCAGCCCTCTGAAGGTATCCTGAAGAACTTTATTTTGTTAGATGGCATGAGGCACCAGTTAAATCAAGTTTTAGATCTTCACTGACCAAAGTGTCTTAGTCTTAAACTGACTACCAACCCACAGCTGTAGTAATGATTTAAAAGAATTTATCAGTAGCCATTGGTGAATGAGACATTAGTGAACAGGAAGTGTGACAAAACACAGTGGAAAATTCAAATCTTATTGTTAGATTCAGCTTTTAATGACAGAACATTCCTGCAGCCAAGAAATCCCATCACAGTGTCATTTATTATATATGTTAGTGTTGTGCAGTAATTCAGGCTTTCAGTAGGTTCCTGACAAAGATTTCAAGGGCTTCCAGTAGCAAACAAAAATTTTAATGTACCTTTCAAAATAGAATGACTGTAAAAGCGACAGTGTGTTGCCAATGACTATCTTACCATACACATGAACTCTTTCCCTACCCCCACCCTTCCTTACAAGAAATCCTGAAAAACTCAAGCAATGAGGAATAGAAATTTGTTCTTCAGATTGTTTAATATGGGTCTCAAACAGAAACGTGTACTGAAACCTCTGCATACAGATTACAGGCTTATTGTGCTTCCTTGCACACTTATGACCATTAGTAGCTTCACACTCTCATACTTCCACTATTTTTGGAAACAATTGTGTTAATTGTTTAAAGAACTTTCTTACTAAATCATTCTTGTTTTGTTCATTGTAATAATAACTGTAAATCTGATTAAGCTATTCCCAACTGTTTCACTTCCTATTTGTTGATAGGAGTCCAGTTTTCTGTTTTGGAAAAACGCCACAAAATCCTAAACCTGTATTTAACCTTGTGTGATGCCTTTTTACTTATTAAAAGCTGTGTTTCAATCTCAACTATTAATTCTATATCCAATGTTCAGTAACTAGCCTCACACATATGCCTGGTCTTTTCATAAACGTACTCCCTCTTACGTCCAAACGCCCCAGAGTACCAGCCTTCTTTGAGGCATGTGCCTGTCAGTCTGCCTATCAAACTGGGGCCACATTACTGAAGTGTCTGAAAATACACACCCTGTATGGGGACAGTGGCAGAGCTTCTCACGCCCCTACAGAAATCAGTGCCTCCTGTTGCTTTTTAGTTTTCTGTCTCTGCCTCTGCTTTAGCTGTTTCTTCTTACCTTCTCTCACTATCAAATCCTGTATGCTAGCAGCGTATGTACTTATGTTTTTTCTCCCTCCTGAGTCTTGCACTGACTTGTCAAATTATGCTGTAGACCAGATGTCAGCTACGTAATTTTTTGCAAGAATGATCCCTATCTGAAGCATGTACTTCTGTAAACCTCATAAGAAATCTTGGCTTTTTACTGTGCATTTCTTTAAACTCTTATGCTTTTTTTTGGGCGGTCTAGAATGGACTCTCTGTAAGAAGTTTTGTATATGTACTAGTGAAAATGACTGCAAACAAAAATGACTGTAAACAAAAACTATTTCCAAGATCACTTTTTTAATATTATTATTTATTTGTATGTAGGTGGGTATGTGTGGAGCTTTTTGATGTTGCAGTCATCTTTAACTACATGAAGTGGTGATAAGTCTTAATTGTATAGGACCTTTGAACTCTGGCAGCATCCTACCAGAAAGGTGTCACTGCTCCAGAGTTTTCCTGTGGTGAGTTTTCTAAATCTAACTACTTGAATCCAGAACTAGGATCTCATTCTTTCCTGGAGCATACCTTCTTACAGTCTCTCCACCACGCTCCTCTTTGCAGTTTCTTACTCTCTCTGATTCCTGGCTGAATAGTTCTTTATCTCCATCAAATCCCCCAGCCTGCTCATATCAGGATGGTGACATGGGTTGCCAGGGTCACTGGGACTTGTAGTTTCAAGGAGTGAACTGTTACATGGAAGGCAGGTGTTACAAAGCTTCTCTGTCAGGCCTACATTTCACTGTGAATGGTTGTATCCTGCTCTGCCTTGTATCATTCTCAGAATTGTCAGTGCCTACTAGGTGAAGTCCTTCAAAAACACTGAAGCTGTATGCAGCAAACATTGCTAGAGCAGAGTAAGTCAGTGGTTTCCCATGGGTCTATGAAGAGAAATAGTTGATGTTGAAGACCCACTGTCCACTCTATATGCATCTAATGGCTCTTTTTGACTTATGTACTTAATTCTACCTACATTTCCTGTAGATGTGTCCTTTATACAAGTAGAATGCAAAATGTTGGGCTTTTTTCAGTTTTCTGGTGGTATTAGCTTCAACTGCAAACTTTTCCTTTACATTCCTTTACTCAAACAGCAGTATTTCTGGATAAACATTTCCCTGGGTTGCTTTAAAATTGCCTGCTATAAGACCATTCTCAGGTTCAGCTATTGGGATGGACCCAATTGCATGGAAGTAGAGAGGTTCAGGCTGTGATCTTTACATGGAAATTAAGCACTGAATTTATTGACAGGCTTGAATAAATAGGGGCTGGAACAACAACAACAACAAAATCAAGATGCTTGTTGTTTAAATGAGCTATCAACTATGTATATGCTATAGGTGTGATCAAAGTAATAACTAGTGTATGCACAATCCAAGTAAACAATTATCAAGTGTATAGCACCTGGAGTTGAGATGTGTGGTTTACAGAAGATCTATAGAGGTCAGACTCAAACCACTGAATACCTAAATCTTACAATGTTGTTACTTTTGAAATTACCTGAATAAGCTGAAGCCTGTATGCTGAGCTATTTTTGTGGCTAAAGAAGTCAAAAGATCCTGGTAAGTGAGAAAGGCAGTCTTTGGAAGGAAACTGTCACAAATGATTGCAAATCACCTCCTTCTACCTCCCAACACATATGTGCCTGTGTTCTTTGCTCTTAACATTTGTCATCATTCATGTAATGAAGCCCTCTACTTCCACTTCTCCCATGACACGTCCTTTTCTATTATCAAGTTTTCCCTGTAATCTTTCAGTTGTTATGGAACATTTATTTCTGTAGGATATTCTCCAACTCCAAACTTCAGCTGTAAATTTATTCATCATTATTTGTATCAAGCGTTTCTGTTGATCATGTTGATGACTTTCAGGTAGACAGCAGAAAGATATTTCTGGGCAAAATCACAATTTCTTGTATTAAAAAAAAATGTAGATTTTGTACACATTTATGTCTCTTCATTAAATTACTTGGTGTCCACATTCTCAAGTAATTTTTCTCACCTTTAACTAGAGGAATCAAAACTTCTTTCCTGGACCTTTTTACTTAGCTAAATACAAAGTATCTACCTTGCAGATTCCTCTAGCTAATAGATTTCTGCTATATGATTTCTTAAGAATCTCCATCTTCTAGTGTCACTAGGGGAAACATTAAGAAATGTTTCCTTCCCATTACACTTATAAGCAGAACAGGGTTCTCAGACTACTGACATTTCTTTTACTTACAGGACTCTATAAGACACTTAAGTACATTATGCTAAACTATATTTCATCTTTGCAAGTGAAATGATGCTATACTTGTTCAAATGCTGCATATGCATTCACTCATGGTGTGAACACCCCTGCTGTAATATAAGTGAATAGAGCTAAGCCCAGATGCATTTGTCCTTCCCTCACCAGCATTCAGATAATAACTCTAACGATCCATCAACAGTGCTGGGAAAGTGCTTTAGAAATGTAATCCTTCTAGTTCTGCTGCTTTCAGCAACTTCAGAACAGGTCCTTTGTACCATAAAAAGTTGCAGAAGAATTCCATATTACTGAGTAATTATATAATAAGGTAGCATGTAAAATTCAAAGTTATTAAGTTTCACACATGGGATAAAACCACCCATTCAGCACGTGACAAATGAGAATGGCAATATTTGCTTTCAACTCTTAGGAAAGAAACCTTGGAGTCATGATGAAAAGTTCAGTGAAAAGCTCAGTTTGATGTTCAGTTCTGGTCAAACAACAAAAAAGAATGATAGGAGTTATTAGGAAAAGAAGAGGCAACAAATCAAATATATTATGCCACTATTTAGTTGATGGCAATGCCTGTTATATGCAGTCATAGCCTCAAAATGGTTACAATAGAACTTGAAAAGACTTAGAGATGGGTGAAGAGAAATATGGGAGTGGGTTATGAGGAAAACTAAATAAAGCTTGGAAAGGAGACAACTGTGGGAAAAAAATAGAAGTTCATTGTCATAAGAGATATAGAGAAGATAAGGAGAGAAAAATTTTCATTTTTTCCTTAGAAATAAGCAGAGGGAAAACAAGGTATTTCAAGGCAGTAATTTAAATACACTAAACCCAGTTATTTTCCATATAATATAGTTAATGGTGGAACTCACTGACTCAAGATATGGAAAGAAAATATTCTTATAGTCTTTCCCTAAACATCCACTGTGGTCAATGCTGGAAACATGATACTGGGCTAAAAAATAAATTCTTTTATTGTTTACTCTGTCCATGACATCTCAAAGCACAGACACAGTCTGTAGAAGTAAATAGGCCACGACTTCTCAGCTATTAAGAAGAATACAGTGGGGGGGCTTCTGCATCCCCCTTTGCTTCTTGGAGTAACTGGAACCCAAATAAGCTCAAAAGTAGCTGCTTGTCTTGTTGAAATAAAAGAAGCTGCTGAGAGGATCAGAACATTCATGCAAGTATAAATGATGAAAAAAGGCATTTCTCCCCCATGTTGTTTTCAACGACTTGTCAAAAACCAAAAAGTGATAATCACACAGTTCTGATGATTGTCTTGCTTGTGTTTTACTTCACTGAAGACAGTGGACGTGCAATACTAACAGTGACGGCCCCCTAAGGGGAAAAGAGAACTTGAAATGAACCTAAATGAAGCAGAATGCATGTGCAACAGGTGCCTGACAGCACCAAAGTTGGGGAACAAAAGCACATCAGTGAGGGAATCAATGCTCTCTTCAGAAATCTGCAGGGAAACATCATGCCTTCCTCCAGGCTCAAAGCTGCACTATTACTGGTGATGTTAACAACTGTTTTCCTCGTGTATTGTTACTTTTGGTAATATTAGAGTGCTGTTGCAGTATGCTACATTTATATTTTCCTTCTCTGCCATTGGATGTACTATTTTATCTTTTACTGCCACAAGTTCACAGTTTTTATTTTAATTCTCATTCTGAGCACAACAGCTGAATTGTTAATATGTGGAAAAGCATTACCCAGAATTAATATGATTGCCTTCATGCCATACCCTACTGTCTTCTTGTCAGCCCTTATAAACTTAACTCATACTTATTTTGGACTGACCTTTTCTCTAATTGGACAGGAGAGCACAGAGGAATATCTAGGTGCTAGAATAATACCTTACTATAGCAAAGGAAAAAAAAAAGGGGGCAATCTATAAGTACTGTCATTTCTTAGAGGAGACATATAATCAAGACCCTGGCCCTCCTGCAGAAACACAGTTTCTGCTTTTGTGTCCATCTTAAACTCTTTTAAAAAATATGTGTATTTCTCTATCAAAACATTGATTCAGGGCATATTTATTTTCTTTCTGTTCTCAAATATTGCCTACTGGATTGATTTAAAAACTGTCAGCTTAAACTACTGATGGTTTCATTCCTTTATGAAGATTGGAATTGCTGGACTATATCAGGGCTAGTAGGGTGCTTTCACTCCCACCGATGATCTGTAGCAAACACTGCAGAGGAACATGCCAGAAACCCCAGCCTGCAGGTGTAAAGTGATCTTCATTCTAATCCTTACTATTTAGAGATTGGTTTAGAACTTGAAATGTAGGATTTTATAACCTCTCCTCCTTTTTCTTTTTTCTTTTTTTTTTTTTTTAATACAGCAAATTTTTACCTATGAAGGCTCAGCTCTACCTTGTGGTCTATTCAAGTGCACAGCTGTGTCCTAAGCTTCATGCAGATCAATAGGGTTCAGCAGAAGGGCACATTGTCCATTTGTGCAACTCTCAGTACAGGATGGCAGCCATCACTTCAAATAAATGATTTTGGTGGGACCTGCATTTCATGCTGGATGTGCCTCTGCTGGAAGTGATTTGACGCTTGCTTAGGAGGTACTTGTCCCTGCCAGGTGCCACTGCTGCTGAAGTGAGGCTTTGTCCCCTCATATGCTTTATAAATTTGAGGGAGCTTAACATATCACTGTACTTTGCTGTGGCATGAGCAAAAATGTCGCGACCGTGCTGCGGAAAAGATGATGTTTATCCCTCTCCAACTCTGGAGAGAACTCAGTGTAACCAGCACCACCAACTAACAACCAAATGTGACTAGAATGCAGTTTGTGTCTGCCCCATGGCTTGCACTTATCTGCATGGGAGAGGAGCATAAGGTTGCTCCTGGGACAGCTTTTTGTTATCATAAGAATTTAGCGATGTAGCCCAACAGTGGAAGTTGCCTTCACCTTGAATCTTCATGTTAATGAAAAAAAAAATGTGTTTCAGTGCCTTATGCATCTGTGTAAAATTTTGGTAGCACTTGTAAGAGCAGAGCTCTGGCATGTGTTTCAGCATTGTGGCCCATAAGTCAGGGAGAGTTGTAAGCAGGCAAATCACATAACCTTTTACATTCCTGCTTCATATCCAACAACCGGGAAAAGGCATGTAGTATTACAGTCACAACTACTTACTGGAGTCAGTGTTCAGTTTAATCAATGTCACTTTCCTTGTCTGAACTTCTAAAGCAAAAAAAACCAACCCAAGCTTAAAGCAAAATGTGGGGTCTCAGCAACTTTCTAAAAGGATCTCCTACCAAAACATGGATAAAGAGCAAGTAACAGGAGATCTACAGCACATAGTCACAGCACAGGTTCAAAGAGTGTGACACCTTGAGCTATCTCTTGTCATAGATGCCTGCCACCTTTTTGCATGTGTTTACAGAGTACGTTCTGCTCTTGTGTAGACTGAGAATGAAATTCTAAATTTTAATGCGACTTGTATTTTTGATTGTTGGCATTAGTTGCCAAAGGAACAACCTGTGCATTGCATAATCTGCTATTACTCTGAGCAATGAAGATGAGGCAGGGGATGATTAGAATCATAGATCAAAACCTGGTATGCAGAAAGAATTGAACTCGGTGTTTTCACTCAATGTACAGGAATTTCTGTCACAGAGATATTTTTTTCAAAAATATCCTCATGAGATATGGCAAATGTCAAGACAATCTAAGTAAGTGCTTGAATTTTAAAAGATGTACTATAGCTGTATAGTATAGCAGAAACACTGCTGTAAGACTCTAAATCTCACTGCATATTTAGAGGCATCTCTCCTTGACATGGTTAAATGAGAGGTTTAAGCTTTTCAAAAATCAGTGTCCTCACAATCTTTGTCTACCCTGTTTAAAACAGGGTGCTAAAGAGAGACAAGAGGGAGTCAAGAAAGAGCAGAATACTACACAACATTTGCTAAAGACAAGAAATATGTATCGAATTGCTACAAGTATTCTTCTGGAAATTTATGCTGGTACCTGGCTTCACCAGAGACAGTTCTCACTTGTTTCAAATAGTAGCATACATTATAGTCTCCTTTTTTCTTTATACTGATATAAACTGTAGCATTCTTCTGAGACATTAAAATGCAGAAGGATCTGGGACACTTGTGTTTTTTCTTGTCTGTTGAACAGGCTGCATTTGTTCAAGTCTGACATAATAAAAATATTAATAAAAAGAGAGTTCTTGCCTGGAATGGCTTTTGTTCAAGTACACAATAAGAGGCTGTTTGATAACCCTGCTTCTGTTTGGAACAAAACCAAAATAAAATCAGTTCTTTATGATAAGGTACTCTAAGATTTTTTTATTTGTGCTGATTGAAGATTTCACCAGGTTGTTTTTCTACTGTTTTAAACAAATGTTGTAGACATTTAAATGGATAATATTACTCAGAATCTTGGATTTATGCTTAGTACACTCTCCATTAGGCTATCTAAGGTGAAAGTCAAGGCAGAATACTGACCTGTCTAGCCAAATTTAAATGTTCTCTGTGTTCCTGTGCTTGGAAAGATAGGTAAAGCTGGAGAAATAATTGACTCCATTCAGAAGGATTAACTTTTCTCCACATGCAGGGAAAGAGGATTGTCTTCTAAGCAGAAGGGTAAGAAGCTCAGACCACTTCTAGTAACCTACCTAGAAAAGCTCTCAGCAGATTGCTATGGGTTGTCATGGTAAGTAAGAATATAGCATATACCATCCAAAGTAATTGTCACTGGTTCACTTACAATCCTAACAGTAGAAAAATTCTAACTATAGCTGAGCTACAAGTTTAGTCTTTCAGTGGCATCACATTCATTTAAACAGATCATGAGAAACATTGCATTAGAAATTAGAACAAGAGCTTTTATTCTTGTACCTCTACCTTTTCAATTATAGGAACAATTTATGACATTTAATGTTACCCTTATTTGATTAGACTGCAGCCTCTCTTGACCCAACAGCACTTAAGACATCCAGTTAGAACATTGAATATTAATGGCTCTACTGGGTGTGATCTGAGAATTCTCTAAAAATTTGACATAAGTTTCTTTTGCATTTAGGGGCAACATGAAATAGCTGTGACACAAAAAATATTTTTCAAACTTCAAAATGTGATTGCTTTAGCTACAAGGTGGCCCATTCATTTAAACATGATGGAAAAAATAAATAACTATTTGCCTTTGTGGATGTTTAAGAGACAATGAATAGAATTTAGAATAACAATGTTTGTATAAAATTTTAAATAATTAACTATAAAGTAAAACATTTATAAAACTTTATGTTGAGACTAGACTACTGTTTAAAATTTCCACATGGGTTATATTTTCAGAGATGTTTACCTGCTCCAGTATTCACAATTGCCTTCCATTATCAGCATCTCATTTTAGAACTACCATAGTTCAGGGTTGTTTTTTATCCAGACTTCTAAAATACAAAATTTGTGTATTTTTCCAACTCCATCATCAGCTAAAATCATCTTTCCCTACAAGAATTATCATGGTGGTTTCTTTTTCTTCAGTTTTCTGGTTCTTTAAATGAAGAAAACAAGGTAATCACATTGCTGTAGTCTGACTTCCACTGCGAAAAGTCCTTGAACTAATGACAAAAAGAATGGACTCAGTCATGGCTTTCCATGTGCACAGCTAACAGGCAAAATAATGAAAAAAAGACCAATGAAAAAGATTATGATGAGAGAGATTATAATTCAGGACACTGAGAAAGACAAGACTTTCATAGGCTTCCAGATATATGAGCCATTTTTGAAGCTGAGCTCCTGCCTGTCACCTTCAAATACCTGTTCCCAAATGTTTAAAGTCTTTCAGATTCTTGCTTATTTTTCCTGACAAATTTTTTAGCTTCACTGACCCACTCTCTTTCCCTTCCTATGTTCAAAAGAAACCCAGTGAAATACAAATCATTGTAATAAAGTTATGTACAAAGCACAAAGAGTTGACACTTCTATGCTTTGGGCGTCATGTGCCATTTGTTTCAACACTTTATGTGTTCAGTGTCAAAATAGTTTGGGGAAAAGGGGATGCACAGTACAGCCTTGTTTGTAATAAATGTATCCATAAGCAAAGGATGGCATTGTATTTATCCAAGCTGTCTTTTACATTATGGATTATTGTGTCTCTAAAAAAATGAACTATTGACTAAAACATGATGTAATATTTCAAAACAACATGGCTAATTATTAACTGAAAACTTAGTGCTAAAATAAACTCGTGTTGTCTCCTTCCTTATTCCTCTTTCTTCAGATGTATTTAAAACAAAATAAAATTGTTTGTAGATTTTTTTCAGGAGGATTTTCTTGATGAGTTCTAGGATTAGAAGAAAGGCAATGAATGGGAAATTCTCCCAACACCAGACACTCAAGGGAGCACCTTGACAGAAGTAAATGGTCCCTCCCAATTCCACTGACATAAATAGGAGTATGATAATTTCTATCTCCCACCCCCCATCCATGACAATCCTTCACAATTAGCATCTCATTTTTCTGCACTGATCTATTCAAATGTTTAATCTCAAATGGAGATCCTACTTCTGGTTTTAATTCACATAGAAAAATAGTATTTGATGGTGACTGGAATCTTTATTTTCTGTAGAGAGTATGTTTTTGAATCATTCAGTATGTAACTTTAATAAGAGAATATGTAGTTTTTTTACAACTGTGAAACTACACCATCAGACGATGCAGTATGGAAGTGCTTTGTAATATATAAATAACTGGTAAAAGCCTAATGAAGGCTCCATTGAACTGACACACAGTACAGACAGGAACCACTGTTTATAAATTCACTTTTCATTAGAAAAAAACTCAAGGAAGATTTGATTTTATCAGACAAAGCAGTTCTGTTTTTTTTTTCCTTGTTTTGCTGTGGATTATCTTTACTCTTTTCATGTTAGCATTAAAGACAGGCTTTGTGTTTAATTGTAAATAAGCTGTGAAATACAAGCTAAAAGGGCAACTTAAGTGCACAAAAGATTGCAGGTAGATGAGCTCTCATCACTTTTCCTAGATATTTTGTAGCTTCATTATAATTCTTGGGGTCTTTCAGTTTATGACACAGAATCTGCACCTGTCAGATGCGAAATAATTTCGTGCTGCAGTGTTTTGTTTCATTTTTTTTCCTCGCCAGTGGATGTCCCTGTGTTTATTTGATGTACTGGTAGGAGAGTATGAAGGGATGCAGCTCCTATTTGTATTCTGAAGTTTTGTGTGGGTACAGTTTGTAACTGTAATGATCAATACCTCTGGAGGAGTTGAAAATCATGAAAGTTCACCCTAGCTAACTTGTAACTTCTATTTTGCATATATTTTCAAAAATATTGTTAAAATAATGTAGATTACCTGAGCCAAAGGTAAGCAATACAATACATTAATATAGGAATGATCTGTCATACTGTGAGAGATGATTTGTAACTTCTTGAGACAGAGCCTGAAAGAAACAGGCCTGTGAGAAACAAAGACTGAAAAAAACAGCCTGAGAAAGAGATAAGGGATAGGGAGGGAGTGCAGGCCCTCCAAGCTGAGGAATGTCTCAAACACTCGCAAGTAACGAGACTATGGTCATGAGGTGGATAATGTGGAGGCTGAAGCTGAGACTGCCTGAACAGTACAGGATGCAGGTGGAGGTGGGAGCCCTGTGAAAGCAGGACGGTTCTGCTCATGCAAAGTTTCAAGGGCCATCCATCCAGTGAATGACCTTTGCTTCATTATTCATGAAATGCATATTAAAGTTGACATCCCTGAATATGCTAATGAAGATTAACAAGATCACGGTAATTACATCATCCCAGGAAGCACTTTACCCCTCCCCATACATGGGATATGGGTTGATGTGGGTCGACCTATGGGACATTGTCCCAATCCAATGTCAGGGTAGGTTTCAATATGATCCCAAGAGTGAAATTAAGACACAAATGAGGTCAAATGCCATACACCCAAAACAGTTTTTATTATTAAAAGTGAAGAGGTGTAGCGATAGGACAGTATGGAAGGAAAAGACAGAAATCAACAAACATCAAGAATAGAGTTGCAAAAATAGTCACCACCATGGATCCAGCAGTGTCCCATTGGTCCTCAGTCTTCAGTTTTTCGATGGTGGGTGCACATAGAGCAAAATTCTCTGTCACCTTTTAAGTTCATCTTATCAGCTGATTAGCATATCTTCCCACCTTTATTTTTTTCTCTGTTCCCACAGGTTTTTGCTGACTTCATGATTCTTCCACAATCATCCAGCTTCTGGGGCAGAAATGCTCACATCTTATCAGTTTAATGGCAAATGTGCAAAGTCATTAGCAATGTATACATGGTGTCTGGCGTACACAATAGAGCCACAAAGTATCGGGCTTATACAATGGCCAGTGATCAGCGTTCCTTGTGCTTGATGAGAAACACCTGGTTTCACTCAGTCCACCTCTTTGAGGCTTATTTAAGGAGTCTGTCAATACAAGTATGAGGGAGTGGGAGGGTGCATCCTTTGATACACTCCTGCTTCCTTGGGTGACATTCCTTACGTTAATTACAAAGGCCACAGCTGGCCCTTGATGAATGGTTGAGGTGTTACTGGTGACTCGAAGCACACACAAGCAAGCTTTGAGACAGTCATTTGACATTTCAGTCTCCCACAGACAGACCCAAGGAAAGTGTGTATAAATTAAAGGGGGCAAGAAGAGAAGAAGGAGTGAAGTGAAGCAAAGATGACAGACGCATCCTTGCACCCTTGGTGGGTTCGACACAGGAACCTGGACAGGTGATATCTATTTCTACCACTCACCTTATCTCCTTTTGTTTTTCCCCTTTTTCCTTATTACCATCACACAATGCAAGGCATGCTATATAGCTTGCCATAACTCATTATATACTTAGCTAATTATTGTGTATCCAATTAGTACATTGTGGGAAATTAATAAATGTCTGTGCCTGGACTTTGAGACTTGTCTCACCATTGTTCACTCCCTTGGGGATTTATCAATCTAAGTCACCTGTCTCCCTTGTCTGAGCAGGATGTGACACATACAAATGAAGTAGTGATTGAAGCTGAAGCTCAGGTTATGATTCTGTGTTAATAGCAACTGAAAAAATGTGTAAAGTACCTCATATCATGGAAAACACTTCAAATCTGATAGAAATGCAAAGTAATTTCAGGGGTGCTTCAATGATGGCATAAAGAACGGTTTATTTGGAATTGGAGAACATCAAAATTCTGATGTGTTTACATGACATTGTACCTGAGCTGGACACGTCCTGGGAGGGGAGTATCCAGCACCTGTTGTCCATATTGTCATTGCACATGACCTGAACTCTGAATAAATCTGGGTTGCCTATGAATTCTTCCTGGCCAGTGATTTAAGCCTTTTCTAAGAAGTATCCTGGATCACTTTGTCCTGCTGGTGCTGGATATGCGATATCACTGCAAAGGAGATGTGATGAATGGAGGTGACACACAATATTGGCTCTGTCTGCACAGATGGGAAGTGTGCTCAGCAGTATACTTCAAAGTACAGGCAACCCATGAGCCCATCTCATGAGCTGAACGGCTCCAGAAATAATTGCATGAATCAGAGATATAACATTAAAGAATAAAAGTGTATGTCTAGGTAAAGTAGACATTTATACTTGGGAAATGCAGATACGAAGTTTCTTAGCAGAATGATACCTTTCTACTTCCCTTCCTCATTTCTCTTCTGTGTGTGAAATAGCAATGCATCGTACACTTCATTATCCAGACTGTTTGCTGGGATCTATTTTATTGTCCTATAGCCTATGGAGAGTATGCTTGCCAGAATATATATAGGATTTTTATTTCTATTCAAACCTCATTCTATATGGACATCATTGAAAACCTCAATGTCTATTGATTGCTGAATTATTTTACACTTGAATAAGAGAAGAATTGTAGTCTGGCACTGTAAAAACACATGCATTGAGGAAAATGTGTCCATTTTCTTTTCTGTGATTATATGTTTTGTTCATTAGATTGTACATTTTACCTGCTGTGAAGTTCAAGTTTTCCAGTGTCTCTCTTCAGGACTTTATCTCTCTTTTCTCAAACCTGAGAGCTGAAGAACAATCTAAGCTGACTTTGTTGTTTGACACAATGGCTACAGTACTGGATATGAAATATGAAAAGTCTATTTCTTACAAAACAGGGTTATTTTTGTTTGTTTTGTCCCCCCAAGCAGTATCTTATTTGAGCATCTATAGCTCAGATTTTATTGTTTCTTAATGCTGGCATGTTGAACGCTACCCAAGACAGAGATCTATGCAGCCCAGAGTACGCAGCAAAGAAGAAACTGAACTGTGGTTTCTTGCTGCTGGTGCAGGCACTCTTCAAGTTGTGTTCTCTCTCTGTAGTGTGAAGCAATGTCATGACACTCTGGATGGTAATGTGTTAATATGCTTCCAAGGGAAATGGAAGTTCTCAATACCAAATAATAAAGAATCCAAGCAAGAATTATTGAAAGCTTAGAAAAAAAGTAGAAAAATTACGCTCTATTCAATTTCATATTTCCTTAAATTTACCTTAAACTCTCAGAAAGCTCTTCATATAACCCACATTCTGAGTGTTCATATAACCCACATTAAGAAAGTGACAGAAAGTTAAACAGATTATATAAACTCCTTTTGTCTAGTATGCTTTATATGAAAGTTGCTTGCCATACATATGAACAAATTCCTAACAAAAATCTTCCATGCCACTGAGATTGTTTGTTTGTTTGTTTGTTTTAATTTTACTGCCTTTTTGAAGTGCTTTCATGGGAAGAAAAGTTTCTCTGGGATCTCTGAAATGTTTTATATTGATCAGCCTTCACCCATTCAGTGAATCAAAAAAAAATGGGCTGCAACTGTGGAAACTTGCCCATGTTTGAAAAATACAACAGAGAACTTTTTTTCTGTCCTTCCAGTCATGTAATTGTGGTGGCCTAAAAGGGATCAATACTACCTCCACAGTAATTATTTTGATAATCTACAATTTTTTGGATGGTGTCTTTAGGCAGAAAAGGCAAATCAACTGAGCCAATACTGCAGTTAGTATCTGCTTTGCTGTAGAAGTTAGATGAGGAGATTTGGCAGGCTGTAAGTTGGCTCCAGAAATAGGAAGAGGAAATTTATTCATTTGACTATCCTAACATAAGGGTAATATCATATCAGACCTCCTGTAATGGATGGAGTGACTCACTTCACTCCTAAGAGAGAAGTAGCAATATGTTTATTGCTATAAAACAGTGATTTAAGTAAGTTTGATAGTAAATGTGACTGTGGTTTAACAAGATTCAGTGGCAAGGTGCACTTGATTATTTACTGCATAGAAGACAGGGTCAGACAAAACTGTCAGGAAGACCCTCCCGTTGAGTTGTGAGGTTCAGAAAGGACCCATTCATGTTCTAAACTCCTTCTCAGAGGGGAGCTTAGCTGCAGCTGCATTCAGACTTAGCCCCAAACTTGGTCAATGATTTATGTCTAAAGGATTATATGTGCACAATCAATCCTTTATATCACTTAGGATTTCAAGGTTTAGCATGTTATTAATCACTTGCTGAGAATCTGTTATGGCAAGGACTCTCTCAACCTTGAGGAGTAACCTTGAGAGGCGTCCCTACTCAAGGGGAGATCCTGGCATGCAGCCTGCTGCCATTCAGGAGAGCTCAAGAGGCCCTGGGCTGTCCACTATTTATGGAGTAAGATAATTGACTTATATTTACATACTGACTACAGGTGTTAGTTTCTTCCATATTTGGCTTGAGTCAGACATTGACCAGCACTGTGGTTAGGTGGGGGCATTGTTCAAATTAGCTCTTTGCTGTTGTGTTGTTACCTGTCTCCCCCGAATCCACTTTGAGCTGGATGCAGTCATCATGACTTGAGCAGGCATGTTGGGAAGGGAGGGTACACCGCCATGCCTCCCTTTCTGCCCCCACTTATCTGAAACCTATTACATGTCTGATGATTGTTATGGGATCAGAAGTTAAACACCCACACCTTGGGATGAAAGTCTGCTGTATTTTATTTTTATTATTATTATTACAACATGTGGCTGAGAAACTCGGAAAGCCTTCAGTAAAGGCAAGCACAACAACAGTGAAAGGAAAACCTGCAAAAGTGCTGGAAGCACTGCTTTTAAAAAAATAGCACACAAAAAAGTAAACATGAGGGACTAGAACAAAGAGTCCCGTGGTAACAGGGGAAATGTTATAATGGGTTTCAGGGAGTAGAAAAATCTTTCCAAGACATATTTAGAATCTAATAATGTAGATACATTAACTGGACCTACTGATATATAAAGTATATATTTATATACTTCTGCAGAACAGAAATATATTCACTCCTATGTGATAGTTTTAATGGTTTTATTAAAAAAATTAAAAATGTGGTGGTCAGTGCAAGTAAAAAAGATAATTTAAAAAAATAGGCTCTGCAGAACCATCTAACTTCAGTTGGTACTGCAGCAGTTCAGTAATTTTGCTTACTGGCCTCCTTTACTCTAAAGGAAATATCTGATTTATTCTATTCAAGTCCTAATAGTTCAATCTAACCAGAATCTGTAATGAGCAGTGAAATATTCCGTGTATATGTAAATGGATGAGTTTGGCAAACCCCCCCCTTCAGCTAATGGTCATATTAATTATTGAGAAGGACAAACTTTCCACTTTCAGCTTTTGCTTTCAGCAGTTTATAATTTTGTGAAGTGTAGCCAGCATGCACAGCCTAGTTGCATTGCAGGTATTTACCTTTGCTGTGCTTAGTTGGAAAGCTTTGATTAAATTGTTGTTTTTCCGTGAATGCTTCTATGAAAAAAAGAATTTAGCTGTCACAAATATTCTTTAAACCCTTTCCTTACTGCCTTCACTCCTAAAATATTCCCAAACAACAGCCCGTTTCTCGTACCTATAATCCTCAGAATCATTGTTCCTCTACCTTCCTGCTCCTTACGGCAATGCCACCCACTCACATCTATATTACTCTCCTGGTGATATTACCACTTTTTTTTTTTTTTTTTTTTTCCTCCTATGTTCCTCTCCTCCTTCTACCCTGTGATGCTGCTCCAAAGTTGAGAAAGACCAGGGACCTAAACTGAGGCTCTGGAACTTGCTGTTGCCTCAAGAGATCCAGTTTACATATGGGACTGTCTGGGAACTTGTTTAACTGATGAGTAATTTGTTTTAACTTTTGCTTCGTTTTGTATGACTATGTGGTGTAATGCCTATTGCTATAGTTTGGGGTTTTTTTGGTCACAAATAGATAGCAATAGCAAGTAGCTCCTCTGTGTAGAGGAGACCCTAGAAATGTCTCAGAACTATAAAGAGTTTGTCAACAGCCAATCACTTGTCATCAATTTTAGTGACAGCAAAGAGAACAGAGAAGATGAGCCATGATGTCAAGTACTATATGGAGGTCTATGTAAAGCAGTGGGATCAGAAGAATCAACTCATGCAGGTTTTATTGTGCAAACCAGACCCTCACCGATACGTTCAGGACTTAACATGAAATATGTTATAAATGTAATAAAATGACCAACTGAACAAGAAGAGTTAAAATTGTACATCTGTGTGTTCTTTAATTTCTCCTTTTCAGCTATTGTGATATTAAAGAATACACTATAAATCTTTAAATCAAATTTCAAAACTTAATTTGCAAATTGCTGATAAAGGAAGTTCACAAAAATAAGAATATTTTCTGCTTTAAAAAATACAATTATCTGACTTAACCAGAAAGTCTAAGAAATATGGTTGAAATTGCATACTTTGTTAAATTACATTTCTACCGAACGATGAAACAGTTCTAGAGATTTCTCATTGATCATTTTTCTTTAAAATCAATGGAATTCACCATGGTTACAGGCATTTAATAATACTACACATTTTATTTATAAATAAAGATTAATTTATGTATGTTTTACTGTTTGATAAATTTTGCATCATAATTTTAAAAATATGATAGGGATGGTGCTTTTATATGATTTTGATAAGCTTGTCAATTATTCATTTTAACAGTCTGCTTTTTAATATTTTGAGGCTGCAATGATTTACAGTAGTTGAGGATTTGCTTCTCTGTTGATTATAAAACAAATATTTAAAAATAGGATAAATGAGAAGAATGGTTGACATTCCCATCAAATATATGAAAATACTGTGGCTCATTTATTATGATTATCAAAAAGACAGACAAAATCTGCCACATGAGGCTATTAAGGAAACGAAGTGATCGGGCTCAGGGACGAAATATTGGCATAGATCTGAGACTGAGTCAAAAATAGAGCTGGGCTTGCTTGCTCAATATGACAAAATATTGAGAATGAAATGAAAATGCAGATGAACAGAATTGCAAAATGTATATAAAATAAGAACTAAGTAAATCTATACTTCAAAAGACATTAAAATCTTCAAAGTGACTACAGGAAGTTAGCTCAACAAAAGAATATATTACATTATTTTTTATTAAATGCAAGAGAATTACATCTGTATAAATGGCTTTTGATTAAATGGACTGTTTAACTGGTTAAAAAAATCTTAAATTTTCCATAAAATGTGGATGCATGTATTTTCACATTGATATATTCACACATTTTCATTAAAAATGTTGTCAGTAAATTTTTGACCAGTCCTTAACAATGCATGTTGGAATAACAGAAGTTAGATACTAACATTATTGGATCCTAGTTCATTGCATGCTATCCATATGAAAACAACAAGAAAATTTCTCAATGTCCATAGCAAATCCGAATAATGAACAATGTGCAAACAAAATATGCAAGATAATGATAATTTCATTATGTTAGTCAGTGGTACATTGTTAAGTGAACAGTTGCATGTGATTTAGTTCACTGTATTGAGAAAGTCTAGACATGGCTGAATAATGACCATAGGCCAAGGCTTGACTTAACCAATTTTATTAACAGAGATTATAAGATCTTAAGAGAATGTTTTGTTGTTACTAATACTTTACCTATTAAATGGTACTGTCTCAGAATAGGAATAATAAATTTCTGTTTAGGAAAAAAGCTAATTTAGATTGGTTATGTAAGGAAAAGTATTTGTACCAGTATTAACTAAGAAAATATCATGTTGAAAGCACTTTTTTCTTTTGGTATATTGCTTTTAATTATACTTTAACCTCACAAAATTTACAGGATTTGTAAGAGATTTAGTTTTCTTTGCAAGGTGTATTTTAATCATCTCTGATAGATCAGTATTTAAATTCTTAAACAAAAGATAGAGATAAAGACTTTGTGCCTTAGTTTTTATTTCTAATCTGCAAGTATGAGTCTGCTGATTACAAAAGAATAAGTACTAATGCAGATAAAATACAAATCATACAAAAGTTTCCAGTTAAATGGAATGTGCATTCAAGGAAACAATGGCACATTGTTCATCGAAATAATCTGCCAATCTTGTACTATTCAATTGCTAAAATATTCTTTTGATGTTTAAGCTCTTAATTAACACAAAGCATTATGTTTTATAGGTCACAGTCTTTCAGTTACCGTGTTTTAATCACAAAGGAGAAGCTCACTCAAGTATGCTCATAGATGTAAACATTTTATTTGTTTGAGATTCTAGTTGTAACTTTTCTCCTCTGTAGTTAATGAGAGTTTTCTAGTTTTACTTGAAATAAAATGTGTTGGAATTTCATAGGAAATGGGTAGGAAACTTCTGGACTTCCAAAGTAAAATCTAAAAAATCCTTAGTTTCTGATTATTTTTTTTCTGTGGTCCAATCTCCTGATTATTCAGTATATTATATTCACATAAATACTTGAAAAGAAAAGGGTAATCAGAAGCAATCAGCCTCTGAATACTAGGGTTACAAAAAAATTTGTTCAAAATTAAAAGAAAATTTTTAAGATTCTTTATTTCAGGAGCTTGGTTTCAGCATTCTTGATAAGAAATAATGTGTTTGGTTCCCTGTCTGACTATCTTGTTCCAGACAGTCTAGTTCTTACATCCTTAGATACTACTAGCTAGATGAATAAAGGGCTAAATAGAGCTTTGATGTGACAGTCAACATTATGGTTAAACTATTACACTTTTTTTATGAAAAGACCATATTTACTTGTTAACATTTAAGTCCTAAGAAGTACTCTCCAAGCTTTATGACTAAGTAACTGCATGTGGGTGCTGGTTTATAAAATCAGACAGTATATGAAAAGGTTTTGGTTTTGCAGAAATCTAACCATTTCTATAAACTTCCTTGCTGGTGTTCAAATCTTTCACAGAGAAATGATGACAGAATAAGAAATGTCCTCCAAAACTGGGTTTTGTAAATCTGTATTGAGACTAGCATATTTGACAGTGTCTTCCAGTTTAGATACTACAAGACAAGAGGTAGACTTACAAAGAGTTGTTTATGTGTTTCTTAAGCACAAATCTCAAAATATAAAATAAAAATTCCTTCTCAAAATGTTTTACAGATCATCCATAGTACTAGATCTGTGCATAAGAAATGGGGTAACAGTAGATGGTTAAGCTAAGACCTTGTTCTGTTATTTTTAATTACCCAGTGGAAACTGCCACACTGTATCAAACCCATGGTCTGGTTACTTTGGTATTATGTTTAATGTTGACTAAATTTATCAGGTGTTTCTTAGAAAAGTTTAAGTAATTTACAGTAGATAAATGTGAAATTATCTTCCCTTTATATTCAATCTTCTGATCTCCAGATTTCTAGAAAGCCCTTAGGTAACACATTCAGAGAGTATATTAGAGAAAACGCTCTGAGTAGAAGATAGTACATTTACAATTGTTGCAACAGTGCACAAAATAAATATGCGTTCTGGGTAGTCTTGCAAGGGGTTGTTAGAGGTAAAAGCCAAATATGTTCTTTCCTGAACCCTCATATGCTGTCCCTGAATGGCCAGAGCACTCCTGTTGCAGGGGCAGGCAGAGACTTTTGTCCATAGCAAAATGTATGTGCATGAGCATATGCACACGTGAATAGCGCAGGAAGGCTGGATGTTTTCCTCTTACATAGCCATGTGCAGTAGCTTGGCAGCCCTTCCAAAACAGTGGATTTTGTGTCAAAAGTTCTCTAATGTGATACTCGTCATAGAATGAAAAGGAGAAGGAAAGACATGATACTTCCAGAAAGGCATTTTTTATTATTTTGTTCATATCAAACTAGTATAAAATGAGGAAAATATATCCTTAAGTGCTGTTGTTTTATTTTAGTCTTTTTGTTATAGAAGTTATTTCCCTCTCCGCAAAAGTTCACAAAACAAATTCCCAGGAGGAAAAGACCTAAAGAGTAGATCTTCATCTCTGCCCTTCCCTTTCAAGCCTTCAAAAATTTAAGGCCAAAACTTCTTAGCTGTTTACAATCAGTAGATTGCCTTTTCAGCTCTTCTCTTCCAGAATAAATTATTTTGATTTCCATGCAAGAGATGGAAAAGAAAATACATTTCTATTTAGTGTGCAAATTTGAAGGACCTATTTGCTATATTAAAAAATACCAAGCAGAGTCAGTTCAAGACTTCCAAGAGCAAGGCTGCATGGAAATTTTCTGATCAGAGAAGAAGGAAAAAACAAAATAATGCAGAGGCATTCAATTAGGCATCTGTAGTATAGCAGATACGGAGTCAGAGAGGAGGAGGCAGGGGGGCTGCAATTTCAAGGGGTTTAGTATGGGAGACAGAGGTTGAGTGTCAGTAAAATTTTGAGACAACTGATATTGGCTGGTGGGGTCTTCCCTTGCACAGATTTTTGTGAAAAATGGGGGAGTCGGATTGCTCTGAACGAGGTGGAAGGGAGAATATAAAGCTAAAACAGACATCTACTACTGGCTGCAGTCAGCATATGGGACAGGCAACAGTGAGTCCTCTCATGGGTCATCCTCTGAATCTGCCCAGTGCTGTCTGCAACAGCACTGCTTTAGAAAATGTCTGCCTTGCTTACACCCCAAGCTTTGTCTGCTTTCCACCTCTGAGTGCACAAAAAAACCTCATATAGTCTCTAGTAATTGCTTGGATATTATTGATTTGAAAGATTTTTTTAAAAATTACTTTAAATCAAGAAACCCAGTTTGTCCACATTCAACATAGTGGTAATATGCTTAGTGTACTTATAATATCCCCAATCTTGTACCCATTCATCTTCTATCCTTATAAATAAGTTACATATATGTTTTAGTACAAATATAATTCCCAAAGAGAAAATTCCTGGAGTTCTGCTCCCAGTTGAGTTGATACAAATTAATCAGATTTGAAGAAGAAATGTTAATTTTATGTTACTTATCCACTCAGTTGATATGAAAATTAGAGAAAGACCCCTTTTAAAACTGCAGAGATCCATGTGTGCCATTCAGTACTCATCTGCTTGCAAGAGCTTTTTTAAACATTCAGTGTTCTAATGGACTCACTGAGCTTAATCATATACTGTCTATGTTTCCCTTGATTTCATTATGCTTTATATCAACGAGGCAGAATGTTAGCATATTGCTATACTAAGCATATTCAAAGTATATCATCTATCAAATTAAGAAAAAAATAATTAATTGAAGTAAGAGAGTTTGGTTACATGAGATTAAAATAGGTTTAACGTGTGTATATATATATATATACACACACATATGAATAATTTCCCCAAAGATGTTTTTTAAGTTTCCAAAGAAATTAATATAATATGATGTCTGGATTCCATGATTCAAAAGATAAATCAAGATAACAGAAACCAGTATCTCTAAAATGTAACAAAAATTTGAAATGTCCACAGTGAAACAAAAAAGGATTGCATCTCTTTGCTTCCATACCATAATTTGGTAAATCTCTATGGATTTTGATTCCACTGTCTCTTCACTTATTTCAGGTGACAGCCAAGTGTCTGTTTATACTACTACTACAAGAAACAAAAAGACCATGGTAACACCATGCACGACTCTGTGTATTTAATGTGTTCCTCTATGAGTAAACTACTCTGCAATTAAACCAGTCCCTTTAAACAGTGTAGATAAGGTGGGTTTTTTAATAGTTTTTCAATATGAAATATATTGTTCTTCTTTTCCATACAAACCATCTGGAATGCAACAGCAGTTTTTGCAGCTGCCTCTCCTGGTTTCTTTGAGAAAGGGAAGGTGTTCTGCCACAAACATATAACTTTAATTAAAATCGAGCCAGCTGAGACTGGTGACAGCGAAAACTTTAATCCTAACATCTGGGTACATAGCCTTTGTTTCATTAGCAGTATTCCTTGTTAAAAATAAAAAATAAACCATTTTCTTTTATTGATTAGTTAATAAAAAACTTCTTTGACAAAATTTAATGTGTTCAGATACTCCTCTTGCTCCTCTTCACTAGTTCAGCTTAGGAATAGTTCAGGTGGCAAATCCTGATTTCTTTCCAGTTCTCCCTTAACAAAAATATCTATGGAGTTATGTCAACACAGAACTGGAGTGAGACAGCAGTAAATTAGACCCAATGGAAATGGACATGTAGACATCTGAACTGAAAATCACAGAAGGAACACTGAGCAGCCATTGAATTCACCAAAGAAGGAACAAAATAAAAACTCATAAGTCAGATCACACGACTGTGGGGCTTCACTAATTGCTCATAACAAGTGTACAAAGAAAGCACTTGAAAGGAACTTCTTTGTATCAGATACACTCACAGTGTCTCATAAAGAAAATGGAGCAGAGGATCATTGCCACTATGTCATGAATATTGCCTTTCAAGATCATAAGTTTGATCAGTTCCTTTTTTCTCCCTGCACTTCCCTGAAAATGTTTTTCTCTTGCATTAAGTGTTTTCTCTTGGATAAAACTTTCTTACACAGACTTGATGTGTAAGAGGAAAGGGAAATTGCGTTTTGTAGAGAGCTGAGAGCATGTATGTGTGTCAATTTTATTAAGTATTCCCAGAAAACTGAACTAAGGTAACATTACTAAGGTAAAATTACTGTTGCTTGATTTTTTTATCTTGCGCAAGATAAAAAAACCAAGCAACAGTAATTTTCTTGTAAAAAGTAAAGCTGGTTTGGTGTGTAATCTTTTGGCTGTTTTTTTTCTTTTCCTTTCCTTAATTTTGCTCACCTGACCCTTGTTCTTTGCTTTCTCAGCATCTTCTGGGAGCCACTGGTATAGCTGTCACAGAGCAGTATGGAATGTGTGATATGAAAAATTAATGCTAATCTCTAACAATCTCTGCCACCCTTAAGAATGCTGTACCAAATTTCTCACCTTCTATGTCACTGATACTAAAAAAAAATAGTATGTTCATTCTCTCCTGCACTTTCATGTGTTCCTCTCCCTGGCTGGTTAGCTGAATAACTCTCCAAGCTCCACTGACTACATCAACTAGACCTTGACTGTAATGGGACATTTAACAACCAGGACATATTTTGATACCTACATTAGCCAAGTAAATTTAGTCTTACACTGAATTGCACAGAAAATGTTTACAGAGTTCTTGATATTGATAAGAAAACTGAAAGGGATAGAGCATTTCTTGGTCCATAAACTTGATTTCTAACATGTTGACAGAGCAGGTCTGCTGGTACCTACAACACAGCAGGCAAAGGTCTAAGTGGGGGTTCAGGCCAGGTGCCAGACTAACACCAAGCATTTGTGTTCAAAAGACATTGCACCATGAAGAAAGGAATCTGTGTCCCTCACTCCAAGAAACTCACTTGTAATCTAGCACCAAATTTGGAGCAGCACAGTTTTGTGACTCTGGCTGAATCTTAACAAGAAAAGTGTTTTGAAAATACGAGAAAGCATTTGAACAAAAGTCATACAAGAAAAGAAAATTTAAAAGTGATACAAGTGTAACTGTTGAGGCAGCAATAATTAGCAGCTCAAGGCTATGATAAAAAATGTTCTGACACAAAAAGGTCTAAAACTAAGTCAAAAAAAAAGCAACAAAAAAGCAGAGAATCTGCAGAAACTGCAGTTCTGCGATAGCAAGGCACAGCCTCTTCTGAAAAGCAGCAGAGGGTGATCCTTCTCCACCTGACTGACAGCTCTCTGGCCAGCAAAGCCTCATTCAACATCTAATCAGAAGCGGTGAGTATATTAAGGCTTAGCCTAGTAGCTCATTAGCCATAACTATCTACTGTATGTGTTGGCCAATACATAATTACTTTGTTGTGCATATACTCTTGCACAGTTTCTTTGCTCATGATAAAAGAGTCCCAAGCATAAGTAATCAAAAGGGGAGGGTTATAGCTGGATTTACAATGCAGGTGCTTAAATGCCAGTTAATATGCAAAACAGTTCTTTTATAGCTTCACCAGGCATCTCTATTAGTACCAGTCCAATGACTATGTCATAGTTTTACTTAACAAACATGATTAAATTAATTTCATAAAGTGATAAATTCATGAATATATTGTGGGGACTTAGTGAGAGGTCCCACATTTATGACAATTAGAAAAACTTCAGCAACGCTTCTGCTAATATTATGAGCTGAAAATTGGCAGTAGATAGTGCTCAGTTTTCTAACAAACTGGCAAAATGCTAGACAACCATTTGTGATCACAGTGGTGGCATCTTGTTGATAGTGTCCTAGTAAAGCACTTTCCTGTTTCTGACATCAGGTTTTCTCAGATCGCTTTTGCTACAGATTGCTGGTCAGATCACCAGTTAGCGAGCAGTGCAATATCCCTAGCTGTCTGATTCTTGCAGAACAGACAGCAAATTTTCATTAAAATACTAAATGCTGTGTCATTCACCATGGCAGTCACAAAAAAAGAAAATGATTGAAAAGTAAGCTTGTTATTGCATCTATTCAAATACAAATAATAGAAAATGAAGGGCTGGAAGACTCACTATAGACTGCCCCAGCAAAGTACCTCTGTTTTGTCAAAGATTACTTCTGGGACAGGTTTAATGGAAATGGCAGGTCCATCAGCTCACTATTATATGTATGTACTTGATAAGGTGCGGTAAAAGATTTTTATAAACCTTCTCAACACACAGTTCAAGGAAGCACATGAAAAGTTTCCTGTCCTGGAAGATGAGTGATGCACAAGGAGAAGATTCAAGAAAATGTTGATCAAATGAAAATTCCATATAGTTCCCTGAATGTTTGAAATCAGTATACGTCCCTAAAACCATGCTGGTGTTGTGCTGCTCCATAGTGAAGACGGTCAAATACTATTAGGGGGTGAGAGGAATTCTCAGCAGAAATGTTCAATAGCTTATGCAATTCTCCATCTTCCATCTCTGATGGAATGACGACTGTAATCCAGTGGGCAGCAAACTGCAGTACCATCTATTGTGCCGGAGACTTTTGAAACCATGAAACAGATGTCACAGTGCAAGGCTAAGTACTGCTGACATTTCTGCCAAAATAAACAAATCTGGAGGTTAGGATCTAATCACAAATGATTGCAGCTCTTTGCTGTTATACATTAAACAAGAGTCCACAGTAGCTGAAGGATGCAGATATCACCCACCTTCTCAAACTGAAATCTGTCTTGTCATGGTCTGATAATGACTGGGATACATAATTTCTGCCAGTTGTTGGGGAGATCTTTGCTGCAGTAGATCTCTGAAGCTTGAGACTGAAAGTGATCCTCTGAAAGTCAGTGTTAAGGCATGGCTCGTGTTTTTTAAGACATGAAGATTCAAGGGATATGAGCAGAACAAAAGCAAGATCTGTGAGTGATCTTTGTCAGTCAGTGAAGGCCTTTGGCTCATGACAATACTATGACTACCTGTCATGATTTCTTGGAGAGAGCTTCACTTCATTCAGATATCCAGGTTAACTTGCAGACTGTTCACTTATTTCACAATGGCATGGCAGCAACAATCTTTAAGTAAGCAGCAACGCCAGGGCCTTTTGCTGTCTCACATGGTCCTCAGTAATGCTCTGTTGTTCCACTAGTATGAGATTGCTGTGGTCAAAACTCCTTGCATTTAGGCATGATGCTATAGAGCCCCATATCCTTTAGTGTAGACGGTGGCATGTTGGACTTACAGAGCCTCTGAGGTGACCTAAAGGCCACAGAGTGAGTGTTCCCTGCCAACATAGGGCTGCCCCTGATACTGGCTGCTTTGCACCATTGGGCATCTCAACCTGCACCTCAGCATGAGGGAAACAGCAATCCTGTCTCTGTCTCTCCCAGCCACTTGTACTGGCAACACAGTATGGAAATCTGTAGACAAACTCTCCCAGTCTGACAGCATCCTTTCTCACTACCTCTCTTGATGATGAAGTCATACAGAAGATAGCAAAAGCTGGTGTAGCTTTTGAGAGATCAAATCAGCATGTCTGGAATTAAAAGGACGTCTGACTTCAAACAAATGTTAATGCTCACTGTGTGGTTGTCACCATTCTTCTCTATGGTTGTAATACTTGGACAAATTAACACTTTTCACATCAAGCCTTCCAGCCAGTTCCGTATGAGTTATCCTTCTGCCCTTAATGGTGTTAAAATGTATAGCACAATACGATCCCAAGCAGTATTGAGGCAGTGTTTCTCCAGGGCTGAGCTACACTGGTCCAAGCATCTGATGCTTATCTCAGAAAAATGATTGCTCAGAGCTATTTTCTTATTTTAAAATGTGTGAACAGCTGAGAGGTCGGCCAATGAATTGTTAACCAGGCATGCTAAAAGCAAATCTTCAGCTGTGTGGCATTATCTCTACAACATGGGACACTTCAGCTAAAAAATGATCTGCTGTGCCAGTGATTATGAACTGTCAAAGTCAATGAGCAAAACTGACTGACATTGTGCAGCGGAGAACACAGCAAGGGAAAGCAGGAGGCTACCTCTCATGCACGTTGAAAGTATCAGTCATATACCTCACCAAATTATCCATAAAAGCAGAATCCTCATACCATTAACTAGTGGAAGACTAGCAATAACATTTTCTGTACTTACCACATAGATACTTCAATTTTGAAGGTTATGGAATTGAGCATCTTTGTTTTTCTGTGAACAGAACATGGACTAGAAGGGCCCCAAATAAGGCAATGAAGTGTGTTTCTTTTAATTCTGTGAAAAGTGCAGTTGAATATAGTGACTGGGGAGGTTGAAACCCTTCGGTCAAAAAACTTGAAATATTTCAGTTTCCCATGAGGATGTTTTTCAGGAAAGATGAAATCTGCTATGAGCTGGTCTTTAGAGACAAGTGGAGTATATGGCAGTTGCTGCAATATTTTTTAATCACATTTCTTGTTTGTTAACTTTTTTTGTGAACTTTCAGTTCAATATTCTGCCCAAAAATCGTCTATGGAAAATTGACATAAATTTACATTTGCAGAAAAATATTTCCACAGAAGAAAAAAATATTTTTGGATCATTTCAACACAATCTTTTCAGTAATCTTGGGATTTTCAGGCATTAGTCTTTCACAGATAATTTCTGTTCTATGAAGGAATCAGTGTAAGTTCTTTGATAAGAGAAAGAAAATTCAGTTTCTTATCTAGCAATGCCCATTATTTCCTGGCCCATGATCAGCAATATTGATTAAACAACTTGATATCTCTGAATTCCCAGCTCAGTGACACAATGAAACAAGTTATGTGAATTATCATTTGGAGATGATAATACTTATAAACTTTAATAATCTCAATAAAAAGGAAAAGGAGAAGGCTGTCTGAGAAACCATGTGCCAAAATAATCCTCTAGTCTTGATCTGGCATAGAAGGAGTGTATTGCCAGCACATAGCAGATTTGTGGCCCAGGTTAAAAAACAAAGAAAAAATTCTAGGGAGAATTATGATACATAATCTGATGAAATTTTGAATGTGTTTCTGTTTCAAGAATGAGAAATTAAGATAAGATGAGGTGATCAATTCAATATTAAATATTATTGTTTACACAAATAAAATGATAAATATAGCAAATTCTGACATGCTTGAAGTTTTTTGGTTTGGTTTAGGTTTTTTTGTTTTGGTTTTTGATTCTTGGTTTTGTTTTTGTAAAAAGACAATTAGGATTTCTTAATATTGTCATACCATTACATCAGTTTTTCAGGGGAAGATAATTAAAAAGGAAAAATGATGTAAATATCAAACCAGAAATTGGTAAGATTTTTTACATACATTTAGTCAAGAGAAAAAAATGGATTATATTTACAAGAAAGTGAACATAAACTCTCATATGCATTAAAATCATAATGTCATGCAGACAATATTTGCCAGAAGTTATTCTGGAAGTTTGCAATAATACAAGAAGTTGTAGATGAGATGTAATATCTCCATAGGCATTATAGGAGATGTAATTCCTCCACTGCCAACCACAGCCCTTATTTATAACTTGGTGGAATTATAAATTGGTATTTTTCTGTGACAAAGGGTTGTGCTCTCATTGCAGATTGTTTATATAGATGTAGCCTGGTATAGACTATAAATTAGAAGATTGATTCTAAACCTCACAGGAATTAATTCTAGAGTAGCTTCCAAGTACCAGGAGAGGAGGAACCAACATGCATATATTAAAGTAGATGATGGTAAATTTATGCTTGGGGTTAGGTGATGAGCTAGGCTGGAAACTGCGTTTAAGACCTAGAAAAGTCTCCTCTCCTGTTCCAAACTGTGTTGCTGTTAGACCTTCCATGACTAATATATTGTCTGCTAGTAGCCAGCCTTAAATACTTCAAGAAAACAAATGCACTTTGAAAAAATAACACAGCTTCATGCTACCTGGCTTTAGATGTCTAAGAGTTAGGGAGGAAGAGCTAGTTCCCATTTTACAAAGACATCACAAAGCTTGTTTCTAGTGTCTATGAAGGCTACTTACAGAAGCAGCCCAGAATTAAGTGACTAATGTATATTTGCCTGGTTTTGGTACATCAAACATAAGACACTGCTCGAAAAATATATATAGATCACACCAATTAGGTACAAATGCATGATTTAAGGTCTATTTGAACAGTTCTAATACTTAAAATCAATAAAATTGACTTCACAGTCATACTGATTTTGAAACATTTTGTTCCATTTGTGTTATCAGTTTGCAATTAGATATAGTCAGGTGCCCAATAATATTGGAAGAAGGGAAAATGTGTATCAGAAATGTGTGGATTCAAAACTGGTGAATTCTGCTAATATTTTATTTCTCTTTTCTGCAGTGCCTACTTCAGAAGTATAAACTGCCTCATTGTGCCAGCCTCTCAAAGACTTTTTAAGGACCTGCACTTTTGCATTCAGCAAGTTTATCAGAGTTTGAGTCATTTAAAAATCCAGGGATCAGGTGGTCACAGCCTAAATTGCTGAAAGTCATCTACTAGCTAGTCATGCTTCAGAGAACCTGTTCCCTTTCTAGGGCTTTCATGACCTTTGTGATAAGTGCTGGGTGCACTTCTATGTACAGCAGTGTAATAAATAGTGCATTTAATGCTGTTGTCACTATAGCAAATGTTCCTGATGAATGAATCAGACCAGTTTCTGTTTACAGATTTTTTATGGAAAATAATTTTACCTTGGCCAAAATCTTTCCCTTTTCCCCACTGATTTCTAGCCCTGTTCTTTATATTTCTCCATATCTGTATGCTTATGTTCTCTTTTCTTGTTGCCTCTATAAGAAAACTGGAACTGGTCCTGAGACAGGTAAAAGCTTCTTTAAACTGTAAATAGGGTTTAGCTATGAAGCATCCATTAGCTATATGTCTAAACCTATACATTGTTTGAAAATATTAATCTTCATTAATTCAGCTTGTTTATTTGCTAAATAAAAGAAGTTGTCTCCATCATTTTATATCGGTTCCTCAGTTCTCCAGTAAAATGCGAAAATTTAGAAATCATAAGAGCTTCCTTAATTCTAGGGCAGAACGTATTCCTTGTTAGAAATGCATCTAAAAACCTGCAGATGCTTGATTACAGCTTCCAAGGGCAATCATCTTGTTAAATTGTAAGTGGTTTAGCATTTGCCAAACTTTACTGTCTCTTATAATAGCAAACATTTCCAAAATTGATTTTTGCATATAAGAATTTGCAGGTTTCTGTAAAATGTAGGTAGCATTTTCAGAAATTATTAACAACAATGCAATCCCCCAAAAAACTTCAACAAATTTTATATTTTTCATGCTCTTTAATAAATTTCTGATAAATTTCAGAATCAAGTGTGAAATATGAAGCCCTAAAATAATAAAAAGATAATTATATCTGATCAATTTCTTTAGTTTAGATTAAGATTAAAATTACAGTAATTTATAAAAAGTCTACAAATTATGATGGGCCAGTACACTTTCTGTTCACATTCAGGCAACAGTGAAATCAACATCAATAATAAAAGTTGAAATATTCAGTTTTTTAAAAACATGAAATATTCCTTTGAAGGTGAAAACATTTTTAATTTAAAAATTAAACTAGGCTCTGCTTTTGTTAGCCACTTACCCAGCCCTGCTTTATGTAATCTGGTTGCATGTGAGTATAACTGTTATCCTAGGTAGACCATCTCAACTCTGTATCTGTGGAAAAATGATGTAAAGTTTATTGGCATTAGAGAATCCTGCATGACTGCTGTGTACCACAGCAACACCTCTTTTTGCTTGCCCTGTGTACTGAAGGTTAATATTAGATATGTCATTACCTGATTGATATTTTTTGGAATAGGTATGCATAAGTGCAAAATGGAATGACTAAAATACCATTCATCTGCATAGTAACTGATTTTCACAGTCTGGTCTTCCAAATTAATTCAAAATTACTGACAGTGATTATTTATGCGTGAACATTGTAGACAAACTGCATTATGCAGCTGACTGCTTAGTTGATATACACTGTAAATCAAAGACATATTTGACAATACATGTAAGATTATTTTGGAAACTAATTACAAATTAACAAATCATAAATATGGATATGATGCACACTTCTGTGAAGAATATCTTTGTTTATACTGGGGTTAGGAAGATCCCCAGTCCTTCCTGAATTCTACAGATTTCTGACCATGTACTGACTTCAGTGACAGTTTTGGCTCTTCAAAACTGACTTCTTCAATTAAAAAAAACACATTATCTGAAAGTATCTCTTCCACTTTCATTGAACTATATTATTCTACTAACTCCAAGGACCACTGGGATCTTTTATAAGTGCATGTGAAGAGCTTTGGCCTTTGTGCTGAATATCTCCCAGTCCTTTATAGCATCACTTTCCTACCAGATTATTGATTTCCAAGTGTGCAATGCTCCATAACTGAGAGAGCAGTTACATTTTGTCAAACATCTGCACATAATGAATTCCATAATTTATTATGGAGGCTACAGCCAGCAGTGCATTTTCATCTGGACAGGGTGGATTTTGTCTTTGCTAGTCCGTCTTTGCTAGCCACAAGTCTGGTGGAGCCAAGATTGGACTCAAAGGCTGAATAAATCTCCTTTTCCAGTGGTTGTTCAGAGCTAAAAGTGATCACACCTAACTGAAGAACCAGGAAAATGAGGAACCTAAAAGGAGGCAGAAGCTTGGCATATATTCAATCTTTAGATCAAGAGGAAGGAGTTTTATTATTAATCTGAAACCAAGACAAGTTGCTATTAGACTGATCTTAAAAGTAATGAGGAAAGAAGGAGACTCAAAAATATCATTATTCAAGTATCATTTATCTAACTGAAGGGAAAAAAAAGTATTTGAAGAACATGTTGACCAGTGTAGAAGAGACAATTGAATTAAATGCCACATGACGTCTAAAAATGATCTTATAACTTGGAGAATTCAGAGGTTGAAAAATGAATAAAAAGCATACATTTTTGATTCTTGGGAACACAGGTTTGTGCACTGAAAAGAATTCTGTTCAAAATGGAGCCCTGAATCACATCTTTCACAAGAACAAGATTCATTAAATCATGCCAGAATATTAAAAAGCTGTAATCTTTCCCAACCAGTGGTTGAAAAATATTTTCACTAGCAATAAAAGCTACAGGAACAAACTTCTAAATTACAATGTAGAAGAGTGTGTTGTTCAAGGCAATGACAGAACTGGAGAGCTCTAGACTAACATAGATTTTGATATTACATTTTTGATCACAGAAATACAGAGCCAGCCCAGTCTCATACACTGGTGTTCGTCCTGATGCCTTCAATGTTAAACCACTTTCAGGTAATAAAAAAAGATAGGCTGATTCTAAAGGTTTTAAATGAAATTCTAGAATTATAGAAACAATACATTAGAAAAGAAATATTTTAAAATATTAAAGTTACTTTTCCAACATATCTAACTCTTCCAGTATACCTCACCTGTAATCACTGTGACAAATATTGTCCAGAGGAACAAGTAACCTTCAATGCATGAGGTAAACGTGCTGCTTGGAAATCCTCTCAGGCTATGGGTCTTTTCCTCTGTTTCTGCTCTGAGACACGCTCATCCAGGTTTCTGGCCCAGATACAGTACAAATGGAATATCCATGGGTCCCACCTCATGCGCTGATGGTTTTTCAGATTTGTTCCCATCTTCTGAATCAGGCAGAAAATACATTATTATAACCACAAAAAGATTTTAAGTTCCTATATATTATAAATCTCAAGAAGATGTATGAAGATGTCTATGTATCTTATTTAAAAGTTGTTAGGCAGTTTGTTAAGCCTCTGGCGGTGAGTTCTTGGTAAAACTCATGCATGTTGTCAGACTAAACATTAGATATAAGAGCAAGGCTCTTATTCAGACATTGCTTAGATACCAACCTGCTTAATCAACTTGCTACTTATATGGAGCCTCTACCCCAGGCAAGCCCTGACCTAATTAATTCTGTGTTAAGTTTTCTGATGTAGATTTTCTCACCTTATTAAAATAGTTTAATTGAATGTGTTTGATTGGTTTATATGGCTCTGAAGTCCTAAACTGAGAGAAGAAACAGTATTGGGATTTTTTTTTTTTTTTTAATTTTTGTATTTATGGAAGAGCTAGAAAATATAAGCAAACTAGACTCTGTAGTCCCAGAAATTGTGAACTTTGTATGGAGTTCAGACGTTATTCAGCTGATGTGTTAATTCTTTAATTATTCTTTTTAACACAGTCAGATAAGAAAAAAAAAATAGTTTCATTAAAGGTGGGTTTTACATAATGTTTTTCAGGCAGTTAGGGCTTTAGAATTTGATACTTCAGTTAAACAGATATTTGTGTAATATGCTGCTACATCATTAAAAGAAAAAGTCAATAATGTTGAAGAAACTGTTCAAATGGTGTATAAAACATACAGAGTTTAACTGGTGTAGGGAAAATGTGTGAAATGCTTTAATCTACTTACATTAGAGATATTTATAAAATTGAATTTATGGAAAATCAATTAAGTAGAATCTGATTCGAGTTAAAGAAGGAGCTGACAATTATTGATATTCAGGCTGAGTTTCAGTCAATTTTAGAAACTTTTTTAATACTAATTTTGGCACACATTATCCCTTGTATTTATGTAGTAAAATAACATTCCTAAATTGTTTCATACCACAATCTCTCTGTTAGCCACTTTACTCAGCCATGATTCAGAGTGAATAACTGAGTGCCTTATCAAAAGTACTTATTTATTACAACTTATTCTCTTCCTAGTAACTGGGATCAAATATTAATTCTTGTGGAGACTGTAAATCCACTCAGTGCATTTAAAAGCATAGGAAGCTTTAGATTTTTAGACAGCTAGAGATCAAACAGAGTTTAAAGATAGCACAACTAAATATTTTAAAATTTTGAATTTAAATTCAAAATCATCAAATGTTTTCCTGAAACATGCTTTTGTGTTTTTTCTTCCCCAATGGATGCTGATATGTTTTATTTAATAGAAATGCTACCCTGCTTTTCCTGCTTTCATTGCTTCAGCCCTGAAAGTTTTTATGCAACACAAGGCTCACCATATTTCTTTAATTGCAGAGATTTTAATTGTATCAATCTTGTATCTGCCAAGAATGTTTCATCTGAAGTGTATTTCTTAGTAAATGGGTGGTATCAGTACATGCAGCCTTAGGTTGATGGCATTCATTTTGTCTTAAACTGTGTAAGTCAAGGTGATCAGCCGAGAACTTAAGGCCCGTAAGCCACTGAATAGAGACAGCAAGTGGCATGTCCTGACTGCGTTTTATCTTAGCCGAATAAAAATATTTAAGATAGGTAGGTCAATTGTTTTCTGAGCCTTTTTATCTCTTTACATGAGCAACAGGAAGAGTCTAACTGACAAACTGAGGATGGGTAACCCAGTGGTATGGTCCATGTAGAATAGTCCCCAACATTTTAGGATAAATATACATTTTCATTATTCCCTATGTACTTTCTTAATTGTTGCATTTTTCATCTGGACAGAATTTCTGATGGAACAGATAGCAGTTTCCCACCACTTTTTTACTTCAAATAATTTCAGGTTATTTTTTAACTCTGGTCTTTCTCAGTTTCTTAAGAAAATATGAAGATCATATCTCATTGATCAATTTCTTCCTTAAATTTTCTGTTTTAACAGTGAGTGAGAAAATTCTCTCAATATGGAATATTCAGGGAAAAAAATAAATCCCTTAAAACAAAAGAATGTGAGAAAGATATTCTTTGGGACACTCTTCATCAGCCTTTTATAAAGAAGCAATGCTATTCTAGTAAGAAAGTCTGGGTGTCACCACCCACAAAAGAAAACATTGATGAAAGGATTAAGAAAGACTTTTATGGTGCTGACAATTAATTATGTATGATAGGAATGTGGGAGGAGGATCACATGAAAGAATATCAGTATTGTCACATGGAGGCCATCAGTTATTCCACAGAAAAATTCCAGAAAAATTATATTGAAGTACTTGCAGAGCCACATCTTTGAACCTAAAAGCCTACAACTAAAGTAAAAGTAGCGGTATTTCCATGACAACAGTGAGACCATAATCTATTTGCTGTTATATTCATGCTATCAGAAACAGTAAAGAAAAGACCACTAAAGATTTTGCAACATGGTTTTAGCCAATATAAGGTAGTGAGGAAAATAATTACTTTCCTAACAATCCTAACAAGTATAAAAATTAATTCTATTAGGAGAGAAGGAAGGATTCTCAGAAACAATATGAAATCATTACATTTTTATTCTGAATACAATTTCTTATAAGGAACTTAGCTAGCTTGAATGAATTCTAAATCAACTTTAACAAATAACCTGTAAACTCTAATTATATTTTCTTCTATTCCTCATTAATAGTTGTGCATAAAAAGGTACAGATACCTCACAGTTAAAATATATGCCTTGTAAATCATTGCCTTATTATATCACTATAGGTCAGTCCCAATAAAGGATTCATACATCCAAATAGGTAGAATCTAGGACTAGGAATCATTTGGTCTCTATTCAGTCGATGATTTAGACATTCTAGCGGGAATCAGAGCAGTCACATTGTTGTGCAGCAAGCAGAAAAACATCTACAGCTAACCAAAAGGGTAAGGAAAACAGCATAGCATGTTCTATATTTAATATTCACATTACTCAGGGCTGCAAAAAGACATTTCTGCTGCCTTAGTACCCAGAACATAGCCTTTTTGAAGAAGGATGGCTTCAGGATTAGGGACTACAGGATTAGGATCACAGCACTACAGGAATTTTGGATTAGGATTAGAGTTTAGTCTCAAAGTTTTAATGATCTAGATTCTACCAGATAGCATGATCTCTGAGACTATGACAAGTTTGACTCTCTGAGACTATGACAAGTTTGACTTTAAGAGTGTTGAGTGTCTTTTATAACTAGCCTCATTAGCAGCTAATCAAGTAATGGTAGGAAAAGAGATGGAGAAATCTATAAAATAAGATTAGAGAAGGGGTCAAGGAAGAACTTTATTTGGTGGTGACCCAGTGGCAAGGATTAAAAGATTTTTCCATCTGAGGAAGATGATTTAGAATTCAGATTGGTTTACAGATCTGAGTTGAGACTGGAAAGGTTGATGGCTTGCGATAGTTCTGATATTTTATGGTCTACCAGACCAGTGTTAGAACTGAGATCAGGAATAGGATTGACCAAACAGGAACCACTGCAGGGTTGAGTCTTCCAGAAAAAAAAAAAAATTAAAAATTCCAAATTCAGGCAACCAAGTTTGTTTTAAACCTGAGTAGAAACAAACACATAAACCAGTTAGAATTAGGTTGAGGTCTAACCCATCAGGGACTGATGGAGGGGACTTTGGAATGAGTCTAATTGCTAAACTGTGCTTAAAGTTAGCGCTGGTGTGGATGTTGGCACTGGGTTTGGCCCATGAGCCATCAGGGGCTGATAAATCTGAGTTTTGTTTGTTCTGACAGCTACAGATAAATTTGGGACTGGGTAGACAGAGGCCACTTGCATGGAGGCTGGAAATCTCTCATCAGTGTTTGGTCTTGCTTCAGCTGCCACTCTAGCGTTATTGAAAGACTCGATGGGGGATGCTGAGCTAGTGTTAGGACTTGAGCCCTTAAGGGTCTGTTGGGCAAGGTTTACTGCTGTTTTTCAAATTCCCAGATCATTTGATACCATCCAGAATAAAACCTCTAAAATTGATTAGTCACTCATTGGTGTGGGCACACTGCAGACTTTGAGTGTGCTTGTGTTTTTACTAGGTTTTCTTTGAATGGTAATGAAATAGTGTACCCTTCAGATCATACATAAAACTTGATAATTAAATTGAATAAAATAATTATGTTCAATTCAGTGAAAACCCGCTACTGAAGTTCACAAATATTCAGCCCATCTTTATAAGATATTAATTTAGAAAATATAATAAAAAATAGCATATAGAAGTTCAAATAAGTTTTCTAAACAAATAGAAGCATCTGTTGTTCATGCTTTGTAAACTGAGGATCCTCTGACTAGTTTGCTTAGGAAGGTTATAACTGTTATGCTCTTATTATGATGATAAACAGAAAGAGGAACAAAATGAAATAATACATCTTTGGTGCATCCTTTGATAATACTATTATAAGGCCTCAAAAATTCATTATTTTAAGGTACTGCTCATTTCAATGATATTTACCTTCTGCATCCACAGGTTTATCAACTCCTTTACCTACATTTGCTACAAAATGAACTGCATATTTTCCACGGATTTTTCCTTTATAAAGTAAACTAAATCTTTTCCTCATTTTCTAATGTCAATTGGGAGGGAGAAAATTGCAAAGAGTACTAAAATTCAAAATCATTCAGTACCATGGGGAACAATTTGTCAGCCTTTCCTGTCACAGCCTGCACTCCAAACAGCAAGCACTGAAATAATCCCCACCAGTATCTATTAAACTGGTTCCTCGGTGTGCTAGAAGCAGAGGGAAAAAGGGGAAAAAAAAAAAAAAAAAAAAAAGTAGAGGGAAAATCTGTAAAGGAGCAAATTTTTGTGGTAATAATCCATGAATCAAACTCCTAGGCCATCTCTTCCAATTAATATTGTGAGGTTTCAAAGGTCATAGGATAGTCTGTTCATAATTTAATAATATTAATATCTTCTCTGGCAGACAAAAAATGGATTGATAAAAATAGATGACAACTTCTTTAATTTTACTCCAGAGAGATATTGAACTGAAGTAAACATTGACCTAAATGTTAATTGACTTAGTTGCCTGAATTTCTAAGAAAGCAGAATTTGGATCTCAGAAAACAGCTAATGAGAATGCAATTCAAAGTATATGGTCCTTTTCTTTCTTTTCAGCCTTATATAACTTCATCTGGGACACAGCTTTTCATTTAGCATGTCATGATATTGTCAGATGACACACTCAGGTTTGTCATTGCAGTTTTGATGATAAGGAGATGAAAATGAGATAAACATAGAAATCAAAGCCTTAGAAGGCATGGTCTATCCAGAGATCTTTGTAGTCTTGCTGATATCACCCTGTCAATTACAGTTTTGTTGTCTGAAAAAAATAGAGATGTTCATGTGATTATCCGAAGGAGACAGAGAGAAGTCCAGTATATGGTATATTATATACATTGTATGGCTGAGGCAGGAATGTTATCTTAAAATTTGACTGAAAACTCATTTAGTGATACATACAATAATAATGTCCACAAAAATCGCTCAACAAATATGCCCTGATACTACTAATATAAAGTTTTGTGATATTACTGTAAAATTTAACATTATTTTTAGATCGAAAGATGTTCCCTTCAGCTAAAGTTTGAAATGTCATGAGAAGTGTAAATAGCTCTGCATTGCAGCTGATCAGCTTCATATCATTTAAAACTCACAGTAATTCTATAACTGCTGAAGTAGTGCATGTATTTGACATTGTTAATGATTGCCTGGAGTGAGCCACTGCTATTGAGTTGAATAGTGAACTCAAAGGAAGTAATTCAACATAGGAGGGACACTGGTTTTGTTTAAAGATTAGGCCAAATACTTTGAGTAGGATTCCTGTCTTTTGATGTCTCCACTAGAGATGATTTTTCAGAGGTGATTGTCTGAACTTCTTTTATAGTGAAGGGAGAGAAATAAGCACTTGTAGATTGGAATTAATCTGATTTTTAGAATGATATTAATTGTGCTCTACAAGCACATTTCCAAAGTGACTGCAGAGGGGATCTAAACAACTAGCCCAGGTGGTCAGATAAAACCTGCCTTAAGTGTTTAGGGCGGCTTATGAGTGCCAGAAATCTGTACTCCTCCAGATCAACAATGTAAAAAGATAACCACAGTTTTTCAGCTTTATAGAAACTTCAATGTAAGACATGACCTCAATTATTTTCTATTAAGCATAAGGACACATACGAATAAAGAGGATACTAAAGGGTGTGAAAGCAAAGCTCTGAAATTACAGGAGGCAACTGAGGATAATGGAGCTTGTTGCACAGCTCTGAAAATACACAAATATGCTAGAATGTGGCTTGATATAATATAGGCTTAAAAATATGATCTCTCCAGCCTTAGATTTTAGTGAAAGTGGAAATTTAACGAATTAAATTGGAGGGAAAAGTCCAAATTTTTTCTTCTGCTAAAGTACGAGAGAGTCATGTTACCAAAGGCAAATTTCTAGTATGTAGCAAAGGTTTATATCTGAACTAATTGTCTATATGCCCTTTATCATCAGCACTTATAAAGTGGAACTTCTGTGGTAATATTAATCTCATTCTCAAGTAGACTTCTAAAATAAGCCATTTGCTACCATGAGAGACTACTATAATCTGATTTTGCCAGATGTCTACATTTTACAGATGAAGTGAATAGCAGTCAGAGATAATGCAAATAAAATACATCACTATAAAAAGTCCCTTTAATTTATCTGTTAATTTCTTTCAAAATCTCTATTCTTATAGGTACAATATAATTAAATACATATATAAGCAAACATTTCTGTGTTCTGTGGGACTGTGACAATGAACTCCCTTCAGTAATTCTGTGACATTCCTTACAATCTTGAAGTCACTCTTTAAAAAGTGAGTTTGGACATCATCTTCATAAATGAGAAGTTTGTGGAATTACACATATGTGAAAGAACTTTTTCCCATTATTTCTTATTGTTGTGGCTGAAAGTCTGTTCACAGAACAAAATGTTAAATTTCACATAAACACTGTTGTATAGTAAAAACAAAAATCCAGTGAACTTCCTTACAGTAGGAGATAAGACAAATTCAGGCATTACCACAAGCTTCTGCTGACTCAATACAGATCTGAATTTCATTTTCTCTACCACAGATATCCATTATTCAGTACTGGTTCATATCTGTTTGGTACTTATTATTCAGCAACAGGCATTTTCTTTCTGATAATCTTGTGGTGAAGGGTAAGTAGACAAACAGGCAAAGGTTAGAGAATAGGGAATAGATGTATTGAGATCTAATATTAAACTTTTAATATTAGTGCTTTAAATAAAGTTAATTCCTTTGTGGGCAGCACACTGCAAGAATAGGTCTATGAGTGATGTTTAATGAGGAATAGGTATGAGTCTCACAGATAAGACCTAGAAGTTGTAGCACACAAATGAGCTATGTATAAGAGGATGGTAAAATAATGACTATGGGGAAAACTGACAAATGAACTATGTGGATGAGTACTGGGAGTGGGAGTGTATAAGAAAATTAAGAGGGAGGATAATGTAGGAAGAACAAAATTATTTATAGCATTGAAGATAAATACATTTTTATACAAAGATGTTAAAAATCCATGGGGTGTTCAGAGACTGAGGTAATGATACCACATAAAGTCACACTATGTGTAGACAGAGAACTTCACAATTTTTTTCATGGTTTTTAGGAGAAAAAAGACCCTGTTCTAAGAAAAATGTATGTACTTAAGATGCTGTGGCACGAAACCAGTTTTGCCTTCATGATTTTTTTTCTTTTTCAATTACAATACATCAAGACATGTCATTCACACTAGGACTACTCCCAAAAGACAGCTTGGGTGAGACTTCATCATTTTGCCTCCCTTCTCCCTGAACAGTTGTCTAACACTGCAACAGCAGACTTGGCATCCCCAGCCCAGCCCAGTGGCATTGCTGTTGATGACTGCCAGCTGCCCAACAAGCCATGGGCACCCACACAGGCACCACACTTTCTGTCTGACGCCATTTGCTCCACAGGGCTTGCAGGAACTCCACAACAAAGAGGAGAAGCTGCCACCAGTGCAAGCCATCAGATCCAATCTTCCCGGGTACCTGAAGAGGCAAAATCTGCAACACAAGTTGAACTGCCTCTCCCATTTCCACTGTGTCATCCCCCACTCTTTTCCTCTGCTTTCAGCACTGTATGCTATCATCTGCCACACAGATCATTACTCCTTCTTTGCAGGTCCTTAAAGGGCAAGATGTGCTATTTATACTGAGGGGTGTTTCACACTTCATGAAGATAAATTGGCCTATCTATGAAGTAGAAGAGAACTTCTTGAAACATGGACTTATGGAATGGCTGAAGTGGGAAGGGTCCTCTGGAGGTAGTCCAACACCCTGCCAGAGCAGGATCAGTTAGAGTTGTTCGGTGTTAAGGGGACTGAATCCTGCAGCCCAGGAGGCAAGTATGCCTCAGCTCTACGTCCACAGGTCCAACCAGCAGCGAGATTGAACATGTATCCCCAGTAGGCACACACAAACACTCACATCCAACACATATGCATATGTACACAGATGGCCACACAGATAACACAGACAAACACAGTCCACACTCACACAGCCACAAACAGCACCAGCGTCTTCATCCCATTCCCTCTCTAGCTGAGCAGGATAGACATCCGTTAGTCAGAAATACCTATGGTACCTCTAGCAGTTGGGCTCAGACACTCTGCCCAGTAGCTGCCCCTGGATCCTTTGTTTCTGCAGGTGCCTTACCCCTAAGGACAATTCCACACAGAGATTCACACACTGTTTGGCTGCTGGCAGGAACACCTTGGATGTCCACTAGCCAACTGCCCCATTGTCTCACACTTAGAGACACACCTGAGTCCTAGGCTACTTCACCTACTTGCTGACTAGTCTAGCTTCATCTTTGTTGGTGATCACATACTCAGACACCCACACTCCCTCCAGTCATTGGCACAATGGACATTAGGGCCTCTGCCCCCTGGTCTCACTCCAGAGGCTGTTGCATAGTTTCACTCGCTCCAGTCTCTCCAGTTGCTGGTACCACAGACACAAGGGCACTCCAACCTATTTTTTGACTCCACCTGCTGTCACCACAGACTCTCCTGTACACACTCCCCCACTTGTTCCTCCCCGAGTCACCTACATCCATACCTTTCCCCACTTTTGCTTCCTTCCTTAAATATCCCATAAGTCTTGTACAATCCCCAAAATGCTCTTCCCCTGCATCCCATAATGTGCCCCATACTCCTAGGCAGCAAATCCCCTTAGTCCAAAAGTCCAAGACTAGTGTTGACTCATCTTGATGGGTTTCATGCCTGGACACTTGGGCTGAGGTTCTGCTGGGAAAACCCTGGGAAGGGCCCAGACAGCATGTCCCATCTGAGTCCTTAAATTAGGTTTCTGCCTGCCTCTGTGCTCCTCTGGGCTTCTTGAGATGGACCTTGGATGGGCTGATCACACTCGTGTGATTGCCTTGGAGTAGCTGGGGCAAGGTACCATTTGGGTTTCCCCACCTGCCTCTGGGCCTCTGGGCCTCTGTGGGTTCAGAGGAGGTTTTATCACAAAACCTAACAGTTCCCCAGGAATATGTCCAGTCAGCATTTGAATGTCTCCAAAGATGGAGGTCCCACAACCTCTCTGGGCAACTTGTTTCGGTGTTTGACCACCTTCACAGTAAAAAGTTTCATTCTTACATTAAAACAGAATTTTCTGTGCTTCAGTTGGTGCCCTTTGCCTCTTGTCCTTCACGGAGCATCATTGAGAGAAGTCTGCCCCAACATTTTTATGCCTCCCAGTTAGGTCTTCATACATATTGATAAGATCCCTGTTGAGTTTTCCCTTCTCCAAGCTGAACAGTCCCAGCTCTCTCAGCCTTTCCTCGTCTGTCAGATACTTCAGTCCCTTCATCATCTTTGAGGCCCTTTGCTGAACTCACTCCAGTATGTCCATGTCTCTCATGGACTGGGGAACCCAGAGTTGGACACAGCTCTCCAGATGCTTTTTAGCACTGTTGAGCAGATAGGAAGGATCACTTTCTTTGACTTGCTGGCAGTGCTCTTGAGGTGATGACACATGAGAGAAACTCTCTCATAGAAGGAGTACACGAGAGCAACCCAAAACTGTTTTGTAAAGCAAACATGAAATCATGTGTGCAAACATCCCTTAAGATAGGCCCTCCATGATGTCACACAACATACCTGATGACTACTCCAGTAAAGAGACCCTCTGTCACTTTAAATAGCATAGATAGAAACTGCAGATCCTCACAGTGATTGAGCAAACTGGATTACGTTTACATGGCATTTAGCATTCTTGGCAGATTCTTAGCTGTTACTCCCCTCTAGCTATGACTGCACACCTGCAGGTTTGAGATTTTAATTCCCAAGAATGATGAACATAAGAAATTCTAGAGGCTTTTATCCAAATGTACCAGTTTGTTTGTGGTGGTATAGTGCAGAAGATACATTTTTATTTATTGTTTATTGTATTACAGGTTATATTTCTTCTGTTTGACTTTATTCCATAGCACACACTTCATCTACGCTCTCTTAGACAAACCCTGAGAGCTGCTGAGTTTGTGATGAGCCAGTGGCCTCCAAGTTTCCCCAAAGTGAGGCTATTCATTACCTCTGAGTTTTGATCCAGTAATTATTTGCCTATTTAATTCCATGTTATTCTTTGTATGTACAAACTTGTAATTGCATTATTGAACCTTTTGGAGTGTAATATTTTTATTTAAGAGAAATGAACTATGGTATTCTAGCTATCTTCAAAGCATTACAGATCTTTTTGTATGAAAGAGATGTTATTTACTATGCCACAATACCTTAAATGATTTTTGAACAAGGCTTGAAATAGTTATTTATTTCTCTAACATGTAAACTCTCCACACAGCTTTCATATTTTTCTCATTTTCTATTTATCTATAGTATGGTTTGAACTCAGAATTAAAATATAATTTAGTATGATATAATAGATATGAATATCAACATATATACATGTGTATATAAATATATAATCACAGTATGCAAAAATTCAGTTAAAATATATTCTTCTTTTCCTAATGTAGTTTCCCTTGCAAAGTTTGCCACTGCAAAACTGTAGTGCATCTGATTTCTGCAAAAAAGAGCTCAGGAGAGTATAAAACTGTACTCTGCTGAGCAAACATCAAGAAGTAAGAGGATGAGAAATGATGAACATCACTCTGATTTTTAAAGGTCTTATACAATCAGAATAGGTTTTTTTATTATTAATGGAGTCATGCGTCAGTTTTTTTGTCTGCCTGATATAAACAAAAATGAGGTTTGGAACACAGTCATATTCTTTTGACTCATCATTATTTTATTCGTTTTTTTTTTTTTTTATTATTTGTGTAGTATAATATTTTGTACCTAAAGCATAAGCAATGGTTTATTATAGATGTTACACAAAAGAATAAAGAAAAAATAAGGGACATAATAACATTTATGCATACCACAGTAAATTAGGAGTCCATCTGCTAAAAATTATTATTAGTACAAGTGAATTCAGAACAAAGGCCAGTGTCACTGTATAACATATTTCAAAATTACCAGAAATACACAGCTGTAAGAGAAATGGCAGTGAATCAGTCAATTCAGTGTGGCTGAACGACCAAGTCTGATAATAGTTATAGTATTTTTTATGTAAAAGATGCTGTGAATGGCATGCAAGTCTAGCTTCCTTCTAATTATGAGAAGTAAGCAATTCATATTTTTGACAAGTACTTTCAAGTGGAAAAAATAGTAGAGAAGAACAAGCTTATGATGACTGTTGATGTGTTTAGTCTAATGGTAACAGAGAAGGATGAGTGAAATAAACAAAATGATACAGAAGGAGGGTACATGGCATAATCAGAATAAACTTAGCATAGCCTTGTGCACAATTTGTAGGAGTAATACCATGACTGGTAGTAGAAAAAAAAAGAGTAAACCAATTCACCATCTGCTGAAGCACTACAGTATTGCAGTGTTCTGCAGCCATCACTATAGAGCAAGATACGAACAAAGGATGGCAAATTCTGGTATGTATAAATGTGTTTGTAGACAAACATGAGTGAGTTCTGTTTGAAATATGTTTTGAGTATACACAGGACCTTGCCAGTTTTAGAATCACAAACAAGGGATTCTCCTCCAATAAATCACGGTATGTGTTTGCTTAAAAAAAATCTTGTACACAATCTTACAAACTGCATTCTAACACATGATAGTCTATCTTAAAAAGAAGACCACTGAAACCTTTGCATTTTGTTTTAACAGTGTCCCTAGATAAAGTAAAACAACCAAACCAAATATTTATTTTATTTTTTTCATTTTAGATTGTGCCTTTAAAAGAAAAATCCATGTCTAGCTACTCAATTGCGAAGACAGTTTCTTTCAGTGTAGTGCCCTGTAATTAATGGGTTCAAAACTAATCAGAGACATAAAAAGACTTTAATGACAAGTTAAATAGAAAGTAGAATGAAAGAAAGGTACAATAATAATCCTTAAATAGGTTTATATTCATTTCAAGAGGGAGTTTTAATAGATGGGTTAGCTTAATTGATAAAGATGTGATCATTTTTGCACTTTTTGGGTCTGATTGAAGGAGATGAGTCTTGGAAACATACCTGTTAATCAACTCTGTTAGGCATTTATGAGTAATCTTACTTGTCTGTCTCTAAGGACTACGTTTAGAAAGTGAGTTTCTGCTCTTCATTTAAACCATTGTAGCAGCATGTTAGCTGAAGCACTCTAATTGTTCATGCTTGAGGGTTTGTGACACTAAATGACAAATGGGAACCACGCAATGCAATGAAGCAAAGATGAGAATGGCTGCCAAATTTGTGACAACATGTGATTATGCATACACCACTTCTGCTTATACATCCTGAAATAATTTCAGTAACATCTGGCAGTGAAGTGGACTAGTTTTATCAATTTATTTGATTGGAGAAATTTTCTAAATTCAGTGGCATACATAGCTATTAAGATTTATTTTCAGCATTTTTAAAAATCAATTTTCTCTTAATAATTTTGGCTATGGTTCACTGATTTAAATTGTTTTCTTAGTTCTTTGCTGCTATGCTGACACTTAAAGGGGCCAGAGTTTCCTACTCATTTAAATTGAATACCACTTACTCATGTGAATAGTTCAATAATTTGCATTGAAGTTTATTGATAGTAAATCTTTGTTATTCAGTACATGGAATTTTTTATTTTGGGCCAGATTTACACCTACGTTGTGTATTAGTTCCTGTGATAATTTGCAAGACTAAGTGCAAGTTTGTCTGGCCCTAAATAAATGGTTTCAAAGTTGAAAATTATTTTCCATTCTTTTTATAAGTAGGATTTTCAAAGCACTATAAGGAAGAGTAGCTTGGCAGAAGATTATATTTGCTAAAATTACACTAACATAATAATTACTGGAACAAAAGAAAGTGATGTTCATTTTAGTAATGTGGACAAAGTAATACTTTCGAGTATCTTGTATTTTACATATTCTCAGGAAAAAAGGGAGAGATTGTTGAAATTTATCATTCCTGAAAAAAAAATTACAACTACTTTCTTTTCATATCTGAAGTGACAATCAAAAGACAAGATACAATAAACAAGAAATCCAACTACTTCTGGCTCAAGGAATCTGTCTTACATACCTCATACTTGATATTACCTTACAGACACTGCCCACACTGCAATCCATCTCTACTCCATTCTGTCATTTCAGTAATTATCACTGCATACAAATGTAATAATGCAGGAGAAGAGGCCTTTTCTCCAATGAATTTTTATAAGGACACCATAGGTAGCATATGGAAATGACAAATTTTTTTAGAAACTAAACAGAATGTAGGGCAGAATGCCGCTTCAGCATAACATGGTCAGCTGTGTCTTTCTGTTGTATCACATGGTAAAAGAATATATATTGCTATCAACTCTTTCTCCTTTTTTTCTAGTTAATTCATGTCTGTGTGGGAAAATGAAATAGTATTCATACAACAAATGGCAATTTTCAATACAAATTCCTCTGACATGGACATGTACAGAAATGTTAAGGACAGAACACCTTGTTTTCTCCCTTTAGTTTTCTGAAAATATGTTACAGTAAGGATATGGGCAGAGTTGTAACTAGAGTTCATAAAATAGTGTTTTTATCTGTTAGATGGTATTTGGGAGAACTCAGCCCCTTCCTCTAAAAAAGGCCTATGACAGCATCCACACGTCCTTAGAGTATCATATACTATGTCAGTTACCTGAGCTGCAGAGCAAAAATAGCTCAAATTAAGCTCCTTTACACAAGTACTTACCCAATTCTCCCTTCATAGCAAAGTGACCCATTTCTCTGATATGAATGACTTAGTGCTATCTGACCATCTATCCTTTTGATGCCTGCCTTTGTGCCTCAGTGTTTTATGGTTTTCTAAGGCATTTCTAAGAGATCAAGAAGGCTGCAGCATGGGGTGAATATAGCAAGGCATCTGCTGTAATGATAAGAAGTAGGCTGTATAGGGCTACGTTGTCTTATTGTTCCCTTTGCATTCACACAACCCATGGCACAAGACAGCACTGCTCTACAGAAACAGCAGCTATTAGTAAATGTAACAGGCCAGGGAGATTTTTCTGCCTCTGAAGGCAGCTGTGCCATGTCTCTGCTTGTGCCCACACAGCTACTCAATAGGATGACTGAACTCTGCCAAAGGCAGACTGGTTGGTGTGGTCCCTTGTTCGTCGTGTCTTCCACTGTGTCGAGAGATGGTTGTTGGCTCGGGCCAAAACAGAGATCCAGATCTTGCTGAGTGTGCAATAGCCCTGAAGACTCAGCAGTAACTCTTGGGCCTGTGTCTTGGCCCTGATTAGTCTGCTTGTAGGGCCATGGTGGATTTGTCTTGTTATGAGTAAACACATCTGAATAGTCACTTACACCAGCATTAATCGTCTGAATAAGTGAGCAGCCCCCAGTATTGCATTATCTGTTTCAAACTGGGCTATAAATGTTATGCATATGCAATTCCATCAAAATGTCGAAGGCATAGGAGTTCAGTATACTCATCCATCACAATAAATTCAGGAAAATCATCCAACCTTTTTCTGAAGAATAATGCCATTGGTGCAAGGCATCAAATTCTTTACTGTAAAATTCTATACCTGAAGTATAGATATACCTAGGATGAGTTATAGGTAATAGATCCTTACAAGATATTTGTACTTACAAAAATATAAAACCCCCAACATTTCTGTAAAAATTCAGGTTCTATTCCAGATGGTGACAGGTTTGCAGTGCAGTGGAATTTCATAATCATCTCCTTATGCTGCCTGGGTAATATAGCTATTACCCTGATTTGACATGTGTCAAAATATCCCTATAGTCTCTGTCATGCTGGTTAATACACCTCAGATGACAAGCTGCCTTAAGTCTTCAACAGTATGAGTGAAGAATATTAAGTGAGCAACATGTCAACTCCTAGTTCTATAAAGGCTAAGATATGACATTTTTTTTTAAAACCTATAATATATCATCACAGTTAAAATCTAGTGCTGCTTAAACTTATTTAATAATAACGCTAACAACAATAACTTGTACGTATATAAGGTTTTAAAACCTAAAACTTTTCAAAATATTTTACAGTCAATATTTTTAGGAAACATTTTTCCTGAGATCAGAATTTGACCATCCGCTGGGGTTTTGTTTACACTTGCAACATTAACACCAAACTCATTATTTTAGGAAGAGAAATGAACAATATTAATTTGGAATAAATTATATTGGTTTTGAATATCAAAGCAGGTCAAATAAAGGAATTTTCCAAACGTGTCAAATTTGATGTCAAAAACATCTAAAATCAGTCATCATTGAAGATTTTGGCTCCACACCATAAAGTAAGTTACAGTGTGGTTGACTAGACTCAGCAAACCCTGAAAGATCTGTCTTCTGTAGTAAAACAGACAACATTTTCCTGCAAATAAAATGCAGAAGAGTATCAATTTCCATGACTGCAAAAAAAAATCAGTGTTTTCACAAATTGAAACAAGAGGCTTGGTTGTGAGGGTTTTTTTCATCATGGGATTTTTGTGAAACTACTTTTTGGGATTGCTGAAAACAAGAATAAACAGCACTTTAATCTGTAAAAGCATCTTGTCCTGTGTATGCAAAGTTATCTTTAGATATCTTCTCATTGTAGGCTTCAGAAGTGATTTAACTTTACAGAACTCATTGAATATGATAGATTGGGACAATGATATTATGGCCTAACAGCTGGACTCTCTGCATGAAACAATTACTGCCAGTGAGGAAAGATGTGAGCAATTGGGTACAAGCCTAATGGAGACAGAAGGGAATGTTTTCAACCCAGAGGTAATAATAGAGGGATATGATTTAATTATTTCTAAACTGAGTAAAGCCAATAAATCTTCTAAATCTAAACTAGACTTGATTAAAAATGAACTACTGAGAAAAAAAAAATATTTAAATTTTGAGGTTTGGAGTCAAAGTTTTTCCAGAGAGAAGACACTTCGTATTAAAATGAATTCCGAAAGTATTTAGAATGCTTTTTCATTATCCTTCATATCCGTGCCATTTTCCCCCATTAAGAAGTGAAGTTTTGTGTTCTCTCCTGGTGCCAAGAGAAAAATCTATTTTGAAATTCTATCCTCCCATTTACCCCAGTAAGAAATATGGCCAAAATAATGAAAGACTCAGAAAATCTCAATATAGTATTTAACCATGCTGTCAGAGTTTTTGCACACACATTGTCATGACCAATTTCTCACACTCTTGTGAGTGGAGTTGGACAGCTAATCCTATAAAAAATTAACACTTTCTTGATACCAAAGGAAAAAAAAAATCCCATGAGTTTAGACAATAAGGTGCAGGACCTTATCCCGATTCAGGCTGCTTCTTTAAGAAGATAATTACAGAATCACTGAATCATCATCTAGGTTGGAAAGGACCTTGAAGATCATCTAGTCCAACCATTAACCTAAAACTTACTGTTCTCAACTACACCATATCCCTCAGCGCTATCTCAACCCGACTCTTAAACACCTCCACCACTGCCCTGGGCAGCCCATTCCATACAGAACAACCCGTTCTGTAAAGAAATGCTTCCTAATATCCAGTCTAAACCTTCCCTGGTGCAACTTGAGGCCATTACCTCTTGTCCTATCGCTTATTACTTGGTTAAAGAGGCTCATCCCCAGTTCTCTGCAACCTCCTTTCAGGTAGTTGTAGAGGGCGATGAGGTCTCCCCTCAGCCTCCTCTTCTCCAGACTAAACAACCCCAGTTCCCTCAGCTGCTCCTCGTACGACATGTGCTCCAGACCCTTCACCAGCTTCGTTGCCCTTCTTTGGACACGCTCGAGTAATTCAATGTCCTTTTTGTAGTGAGGGGCCCAAAACTGAACACAGGAATCGAGGTGCGGCCTCACCAGTGCCCAGTACAGGGGTAAGATCACTTCCCTGTCCCTGCTGGCCACGCTATTTCTGATGCAAACCAGGATGCCATTGGCCTTCTTGGCCACCTGGGCACCTGCAAGTTGCCCAGAGAGGCTGTGGTGTATCTATCCCTGAATTCTTTCAAAAGTCAGTTTACGTAACTAGTTTGGTAGCACCTCCTCTTAAATCTTTCTCTCTGATCCAAAGGGATGAGGACTTCTGAGGCAGAAAATAAATCAGTTTGTGGAAGGAATTGAAGAACTTTGTACCTGTCACTTTTTATTGTTGTGTGTACCTCTCCTCAGTAGTCCATTTACAGTCTTATTTAGTTCAATACAATCAACAGACATTCACGAAGCCTGCAAAATTTATCATCTCCCTGTCACAAAACGCACAAAACATTATATTCTCATAATTAGTGTTATTAATACATTTTAAAAGATGCTAAAAAGAAGAAACTCTGAAAACAATTAATATGCAAGAAAATTTCTAAAATACATATTACATAGAATGTCAGTTCAGCTGCTAGAAGTTTCTGGCTTTATCTGGGCATGTGGTAACTAGTCAACAGTGAAGAAAAACAAGGATTAAAAAAAAAAGAAAAGCACTTACAGTTCTCTAAATACTAAATAATACTAAATAAGTACTGAAATTCAAAACAGATTATTTTCTAATTTCTTTGGGTTTTCTTTTAGTATGTATTCTGTTTCCTTCTTTTCAATGTTTCATACACTTAATTTTTACCCTCTAGACAAAAAAAAAAAAAAAATTCTCTGGTCCCTGGAAAAAAAATGTTTTTTTAATAGAAAATCAGGAGCCAAATGTATGTAACATAGATCATTAAGCACTTTTATAAACACAGCTATAGGGGTTACATTTGGTAATGGTATTGGTATAAGAGAGTCCATTTGGAAGCTGGTATAGAAATATGGCTATCACCAATACTGTCTGAAAGCTGGAGATGCAAAGCTATTGCTTCTTTGTTTACAGCATTGCATCTGCTTTTTTATAAACTGCAATAGGAGTAACAACTTTTTTTTGGAGGACTGTGAGAGATATTTAAGAGAAAATTAATTTTCCTGAAGTATGGAAAGACATTGTGGGTGACTGCATGGCCACCACTGGTGACTGTCCTGCATAGCAGTATGTGCAAAGATTAGACTGTGAATGAAGACGTTGTGTGTGAATTGAATGCAGAGAACTATCTAGAAGGTGTTTACCCCAAGCTGGCCTTTTAAAGTGGAAGATGACCACCAGAAGGATTAACTAAGCAACAACAAAGAGACTAAAAGAAAGAAGGGGTCAGCTGGAAAAGAAGTAGAAAATAAGCACAGAATATTGTAAGAGGAGGAGAGACCTTGGAGTGGAAACAGCAGCAGCCAAAGCCTTGTGTGGCACTTCCAGGGGTTGCCCTGTGGCATCCCAGACTTCTCATGGGCAACCACCAGCCACCTGTGCAGAGCTGGGGGCGTGTGGATGGGGACCACGCATGGGAACCCACTCCTTGGTGTGTCTGTGGGACTTTGAGAGGAATTTTGCACAGCAGGCTGTGGGGAGTTGCAGGGGCACGTGCAGATCAGGAGCACCTACCTATCCAGTGGGAGATGAAAGTGTATAGTGTGTAAAGGGGGGGAAACCAGGAGAGGGGATACACGTGCGACCCTGCATGAACACGGGGAGGGCACACATTTGCACGTCACTCTGTGTGTGTGTGATTAGAAGAAGAGACATTAGTTACAAGAAAGATACTTTAAATTTTTGATGTTTATCAACATTTTGTATGTGTCTACTATCATGGTTTGTTTGTCATATTGCTGATATTAATCCTGAAGGTACAGTTCACTTGTTGGCAATTAATTGCATATCACTTCTTTACAAATAAACTTCTTAGACTGTGATTTATTTTTAAGTACATGAACCGAGCAGCTCTTCTCTGTGAAGTTCTGGGCCACCTTTATGAACATAACTTGAGAAGTCAGAGTATTTCAGTGCGGCAGTCTTACTTTGATTTTTTGTCTTGTGAAAATATGATGGTTTTTTTCTGAGATGGAAAGACTGAACAAACAGAAGTACGTCAGCTAATGCTAACTGCATACAGGTATGAGAAAGAATGGTAAATGAGGCTGTAAAATAGGAAGTTTCAAGTATTTTTGGTTCACAGCTCAGTAATGTATCTAACAACTAGATTAAGACTGAGGAACTGTCCTTAATACTATCTATAAAGGCCTTCCCTCAGCACAAAAGAGAAAAAAAAAAAGATATTATGTTAATTTTTGAGATTAAACCTCTGAGCATAATCAGAAATTTACTAACAGAGTATATTCATCTGGGATCACACAGAAACTATTGCAAAGGACTAGATGACACCAACATTATTACAGAATCCCGTATGGTAAGAATAAAGCCTTACAAACTCTGAACCTAACATTATTTTCCATACTCAAGTGTATAAATAAAAACAACTGCAGAACATTTTTTTCTGTAGACCTGAAGAACAGATCAATAAAATCACTGTGAAGAAATTATAGTTCATTTTAATTTCTGCAAGATTCTATTCTCTAAAGTTGGTACAAATTCTTTTCTTTGACACAGAATAAGGAAATAAAATTGTGTAAGTTAGCAGAGAATTAGTTCACTAATTCATACAATGTAAATTATGTTTCTAGTTTTTTTTTTGGTTTTGATTCCTGTTACCATAATGGAAAGATTTCTGAAATTCTTATACAATATATATCATATGATCAAATTTCAGAAGAATAAAACTGATAATTGAGTTCTTGTGAAGTTAAAAAACATTATCCTTTCAATAAATTTCTGGAGCACATGTCGTACGAGGAGCAGCTGAGGGAACTGGGGTTGTTTAGTCTGGAGAAGAGGAGGCTGAGCGGAGACCTCATCGCCCTCTACAACTACCTGAAAGGAGGTTGCAGAGAGCTGGGGATGAGTCTCTTTAACCAAGTAACAAGTGATAGGACAAGAGGGAATGGACTCAAATTGTGCCAGGGAAGGTTTAGACTGGATATTAGGAAGCATTTCTTTACAGAACGGGTTGTTCTGTATGGAATGGGCTGCCCAGGGCAGTGGTGGAGTCCCCATTCCTGGAGATGTTTAAGAGTAAAGTTGACTTAGCGCTGAGGGATATGGTGTAGTTGGGAACTGCCAGTGTTAGGTCAATGGTTGGACTGGATGATCTTCAAGGTCTTTTCCAACCTAGACGATTCAGTGATTCTGTAATAATATTTTTGTTTCCATAAAATTTGCCAAAACAATGAAGGGAAAACACTCATTTCATTTCAGAAAAACCCTGATGAAATGTTATGCGTTTCATAATAACATCCCATCTCCCCAACATACAGTTTAAAAAAAAAAATTTGGAAAAAACCAATTTGTTCCAATTTTTTGTTCTGTTCTAATTGTAACAAAGTAAGGTGATTTCCTGAAAAATAATTTAAAAGATACCAAAACTGATATTACTTTCACTTACATCCTTCATTTTGAAATGTTACATTTTGATGCTCTCTTCTCTGAGCTTTACCTAGACCATCTAGGCTATCTAGTCATGTCAGCTAATTTTCACACATTTTTCAGTTCTGTCCAGTATGTCTTTTCTTGACCAGTACTGAAATGGAATGATATAGGATCACACAGAATCTTTCTATTCTTTTTTTTTTTTTTTTTTTTTTTGTGACAGAAACAATAGGTATTATACCTCATCTAGTTTCTGTGATAATTTATCATTATGTAAAAAAACCACAACATCTTAACAAAACACCATTTTATTAAAATTAATCAGTGAATCTGTAGTAAGCTTATATTTATCTAACATTCAGTAATTAAGTACTTATTTACCCATTCAAAAGAAACATGGAGAATTGAAAGCCAATAGAAAATAGCTAACAAGAATTAGGTAAAGTATACCAAAATATGTCCATTTATGTGATATATGATTATTTGATGCAGATTGTTCAGGTTTGTTGCTTCAAGAAAAATTTTCAGAACAAGTAACAATGAAGTGGTCATATTTTATTTAGATGGAATACGTCTGTTGGTAGTATTTTTTTTTTTTTAATATATGAGATAAAAACAGGATACAGCCAATGGATTTGGTACCACATCAAGTTAACACCTCTAGTAAATTCTTTATGTTCATTAATAACAGAAACTATTTGATCTATGTTAAGATATTTATGTAGTCAGTTACTGCTCAAAAGGTATTTTGGGGGGCTGCACTATACTGCAGTGCTCTGCAAAATGTAGAACTGGTAGGGAATATTTCATTTGATATTTTTTCCTGGCAGAAAGCTATGTTTGCAAGACTGATGTGCTTTGTACTAATTTTGTAAGGCCTTGAAGTGCTAAGGCTTGGACAACAGGCCCAAGCCAGAGTTGACCTATAGATGAATCCTGTATATTTTGTTATTGATAACCATTGTGCTAGTAGATATTGTACTAAATTATAACAACCCACTTATGTTGATGTAAAAAGTGCTAAAGTGTTGAAATACTGAAGCCTGAACAACAGGCCCTGAGCCGAAGCTGCTAACTCAGTATGTAATCATTAACAAAGTATGTAAACTCACTAGTGAAAGATGCAGCTTAGACAGAATATAATCAGTAGTGAGGATGAAATGCTGAGAGAATGTATCCAGCTTCCCTTGTTGAGCCTTGTTTAAGGCTGAGAACCCAAGTGTTTGCCCTTGTTAGAAACTCCCTTGGTCTCCCCCCTCACCGAGCCCTGGCCAGGCTTTGGGTGGAATCCAACAGGAGAATGAAACCAGAAATTTTCCGCTCAAAACAAAGGTGCCAGCTATTCTGGCTTGTTGATCTCTGGTATATAAGGCTGGACCCACTCACAGTGACTTTGGATGCCTCACCTATGGATGGACACATCGCATAGGACTTCCTACTTGCCGGGACAGGCTCTCCAAATCCTCGCTGTAACTGGGGCGCCCCAGTGACTGCGGATCTGGATGATGATAATATATGCAAGTGGTGATGTATCTTTCTTAATCACTATTCTCTCTTTTATGTAGTAATGATTTGATGCATTACCCCGTATTTTCCTATTTGTTTATTTAGGTGCATTATTCTGCCTTTTCTTACTGCCTGTTTTCTGTATTACTCTGTTACATTATTTACTTATCACCAGTAAAATACGCCTACTCTTTTCACTCTGGTGTCTGAGTTTAATTGGTATCCTTAATCAGCAAAACAGGCCTCAGAACTAGGACTTCTCAGACTTCTTGTCTAGGCTTTTCTTGGCCTGCATGAAGTTTTATTTTACTTTGCTTATCAGTAGGAGCAGTTTTATAATGAAAATATGTTATTACATAATTGGTTTTACTTTTGCATATTTTTTTATGACTGAGGTATATAACCATATCATAATTTTAAAATTAATACTACTAGGAAGCAACTTCTTTTGTGGAGAATTAAATATTTGTATAGTGTCATGATGTAGAGTAAAGGATAGGAATGTAATGAGAGCAAGGTGTTGGAAATGGGAACACAGGCCCAGGATGCAGTATGGGGTAGACATGACATGGGATGGAACAGTTGGGCACAGGAGGATCCTGCATCCTCAAGCCTATGAACAGAGCTGAAATGACAATTTAGGGAACTGAGCAAAACCAGCTATAAGTGTAAGAGAGAACAAAGAGCATGTATCCAGAATAACTGAATCCCTGTATACAGTAAATTAAGATTTAATGTGTCATTTTAGATCAGTGCAGAATAAACAAGGTATGGAAAGGGTTAGAAAGTATATAAAAGTATGCAAGTGGACCATACAGAAGGAAACCATCAGTATCAAAGTCATGTTCCTCCTACTGAAGGACTGGGGATGTTGTAAAGCCCCCAGCCACCCTAGTCTGAAACCAACAACAATAGGATATTAGGTGGCATAACACTAGAACAAGGTGCAGATACTAGGAAGCCTCAGTATAACAATTTTAATAGCATTGTTATTACTGAGACTTTTCCTGTAGGGGAATTCTCTTTCTTATATCTTTTTTTCTTTCCCTTTATGTTAAATGAGATCTAGACTAATGATTCTTCATTTCGGCTGTGAAGTTTTCATCTGCACTTAACAATAAATTTCAGGTTTTGCATATAATGTGTGTTTCCTTTTACCTTTAACAGGATTTTGAATGCAAGAAAGGAACAAATGAACTCCACAGTCTCAGAGAGTCCTTCAAGATGGAATGGATCCAGTCACAAACACAGCAAGCACCAGGAAAAGCCCTTTGCTCTTCCACAGGTCAGATTTGAAAAGGTGGCATTTTTCAAGCAAAACAAAAGTTTCATGTTATCATTTGAGAAATAATGTGTAACTGAAGTTTTATAACCAATTTAAAACTTAACCAGTCACAATATTTTCCTTCAGTAAAAAGCTGTGTCTATATTGCCCTCAAAACCTCCACCAAACCAACCTGAGACAAGCCAGGACTGTCTGGTCAGAGCTCATTAATTCTGTATTTTTGGGGAGAAGCGACAGCAACAATATATGTCTCTTTATCCTTATTTAACTGAAGTAGTAAATAATGTTCTTTTGAAATAACTCACAATGACAAAGATGTAGGCCAAGATTCTCCTCACATACTTGCATGTGTCAATCAGATGTAGGTCTATTTAAATAAATGAAGTTACACCCATGCAAATTCACTGTAATTGCAAGGAGATAACATTTCAGGGATATGAAGGTAGAAAGATGTAATGTGAAAATGACACAATTAATTTTCTCCTCTTCTCCCTAACATATTTTAGGGAAGGGTGGTGACAGCTGAGAGGTGGGAAACGATGTGATGAGGGACAAAGGGATGGGGGAGGAATGGCTGAACAACCGTCAGTTGGTGACTCTGCTGTCAGCCAGCAACTATTTGCGTTATAAATGGGCAAAGTCAGGTGAGCAGGATTTGAAGGCCATTTAGGGAAGAAAGGGGTAAAACACATTGTTTGAGTAACATAATTAGGAGAGGAGAAGCTGTTTCAGCACTTTTGTGACAGGCCTGGCAGGTAGGGAGCCTCTTGGCCGAAAGGGACAGCTGGCTGAATCCAAACACTTGTCTGAATAGATAGCAGAGGTACCCAGACAACTACCATTATCCTTAGCGGCACACAGGCTTTCTAAAGTATTTTAAAAATACCGTTTGAAAATAATCCAGCCCAATTTCATGGAGAGATGGAGTCTCGTCTGCGGGAGAAATGGACATGCGGACAACCAGATTGATTAAGCAATGCCAATTTTATTATGGTGGAGCAAGCCTTTTATAATGCAGGTGAAAATCACATGATACAATCACATGGTACAATTCTTTCTGATAGGACAGTTAGCTTTGCACGTGCTCCTTAAGCTCTCTTCTGAATGGATGAGAACTGCCACATCGACATTGTACAAACTCCTTCTCCGCCCAGACCAACACCCTGAAGTTGTTTAACTTCCTGGGTCCTTCCTCATTCTTCCAGGGTCATTTTGTCACATCCTTGCTGACGCTGAGGCTTTACCAGCCTTGCTCACATGCAGGATTGCTCACACGCCCATTTCCCTGCAGGAAATCCTTATAAATCCCCACACTCGTCTCCTTCTAGCTTGCCCCGGCATGGCCCAGCAGCTGTGACAACTGCTGCCAGGCTGGCAGTGGTGTAGGACCCGGGGCCTGAGGAAAGGCTTCATCTCTGCATATCATTTTGTATTTTAAACACAGAACTTCATTTTTTTTGGGTGGGAAACACAAGGCCAGATCTCAATCCCAGCTAAATCTACTGTATTTTGGCAAAGGTGAGATGATGGTCTGTGCTATTCAGAGCAACTGCTTTGCAGTGAGGCAGCTAAAGGTCAATAAACTATCAGTAAAACTGTCAGAAGAGTTGGAATTCACCCCTGAAGTGCCACAGATATGAAGAGGTGGCTCAATCCTCTGATCAGTTTTTATGCCTGTGTTTGACTACAGAAGTTAATAAATTTAAGAGTAGGAAAACCAGGGTGGGGTTGCTCATAGGATAACAGCACGTTCGTGACTGACATTTCCATACAATCTAAGCAGAAGCTGAGGTAGTTAAGTCTTTTGTCTACAACTTTTTATCTTTAACAACGATTTCAGGGGTATGATTCTATAATGTATCAACTAATTAAACTGTGATAACATATAAGATAGATGAGACTAATTTTGCAATTGCTTATTTTTGAACTTTAAATAATCCTGATGAAGTAATGGAAATACAGAGAATATATTAATTTATAAAAGTGTAAGCTTTGAAAAGATAAATATTTTTATTTCTTTAAGAATACCTTTTTTCGAGTGACTAAAAAGAACTTTGCAGTTTTTAACTTTTTCTGTTTCCAGATGAGTTAAAAAATGAAATCCACTGAATTAATTCTTTCACTCTTTTCAGACAGAGAGTTGGATGAACAGAAACTGAAAGTGGGAATTTTATCAAAATGAGACAAACATCTTTGCACAAAAACCCCTAGTTTAGTCAAATGATTGCATAAATCAAAATTAAAGTTCATTTGAAAACTTATTTTTGTTGAAACTGCTTTGAGGGAGTATTTCAAATTTGTTTAATTAAGAATGAATAATCCAATTTATGCTCACTACCAAGCCATATTATTGTATTATATAGCTTATGTCTACTTGCTTTGAGTACAAACTTAACACAAACAGAAAATACCTGACAGAACCTGACCCATTACATTCTGAGTATTTCAATAACTGAGCCTAATTTTGATAAATTAGTACCTCAGAGATCCTCTTCCATACTTCTCTTTGCCCCTCCAACTTTAAGTTTTTATTTCAGCTTGCTTAGTTTGCTTAAAATACAAAACATTACAGGAAGCCACACAGCACTGATTTGGGTAAAATGCTATATGACTTATACATGTCTATTAATGACATCATGAATGTTTATTGTAGTACAATTCCTACAGGAGCAAGGTGCACAGAAGTTGGAAACCAGCATTCTTTATATCATAGAATCATAGAAACGTAGAACACCAGGCTGGAAGAGACCTCAAGGATCATTTGATCCAAACTTTCTTGGCAAAAACACGGTCTAGACAAGATGACCCACCACCTTGTCCAGCTAAATCTTAAAAGTGCCCAGTGTTGGGGAATCCACCACTTCCCTGGGGAGATTATTCCAATGGCTGATTGTTCTCATTGGGAAAAATTTTTGTCTTGTGTCCAGTTGGAATCTCCTCAGATGTAACTTGTATCCATTACCCCTTGTCTTTTCCACATGACTCCTTGTAAAAAAGGATTCTCCATCTTCATTGTAGCCACTCTTTAAATACTGAAACATGGTGATAAGGTGTACCCTAAGCTTCCTCTTCTCAAGGCTGAATGAACCCAATTCTCTCAGCCTTTCCCAGTCCTTTGATCATCTTTGTGGCCCTTCTCTTCCAGCCTGTCCACATCCTTTTCATATAGCAGGGACCAAAGCTGAACACAGTATTCCACCTGTGGCCTGATGAGTGCTGAGTAGAGTGGGATAATGACTTTTTTATCTCTGCTGGTGATGCTCTTGTTGATGCAACCCAGCATCTTGTTGGATTTCTTTGCCTCAGCAACATACTGTTCTCTCATACTGAGTTTTCTGTCCACCAGGACCCTAGGTCCCTTTCCACATAGCTGCTCTCCAGCCAGGTAAATCTCAGCACTCCTGGATTATGTTTTCCCAGGTGCAAGACCTTACACTTGTCCTTGTTGAACTTCATAAGATTCTTGTTAACCCACTCTTCCAGCCTATGCAGACCTTCTTGCAGGGTGACTCTCCCTTCCAAAGTGTCCACTTCCCCACTCAGTCTGGTATCATCAGCAAACTTCATTAGCGATCCCATCATTCAGATCACTTATGAAGATATTAAACAGCTTTATATGCTCCCAGGCAAGTGAAAAACTACGCAAGCTCCTACTTGTTGCAACAGAAGTAGAAGCTTTTTCCTTTTACTACTGAATTGTTGTACACAAGTGCCCCTGACTAAATAGAACATAATCTATAAAGGTTTCAATGAAACTGGAAAAAGAATTGAAATAAAATTCTATATTTCTTACAAAATGTATCGTTTTGCTAAAAACATATTGCCTGACTTGAATAAATAACATACTCTTCCAAATATAATTACTTATGGATTGAACTGAAATAGTTTACACGTCTTAAGCTAAGATTGCACAGGCAGGTATTACACATCTATGACACAGGCAATATATTTCCAGTGAAGTATGTGTATTATTTTTTTCACAAGTGAAACTTCAGGGATAGATCTAAATTTAATCATTTATGCAAATTCAGATTTGAAATGCAAAGATGTCATTTTATAGAAGCTTGAATAAGAACTAGAAACCATTGTCTGGGACCTGCTCTGGTAAGCACACATTCTGTGTACCTACATGCCATTAGCAGGACTGGATCTCTCATACAGTGCCAGGGTGACGAGGCAATTGTCACTAAGGAAATATCCAAGATGCTGTAGCCCTTGCTGAGGAACAAGGATCTGGTTTATCTCTTTCTTCTAACCTTCTGACAAGGATGCACTGACTCAAGATTGGGTACCACAGTCCACTATTTGGGAGAGCCATTCTTTGGCAATAAAGAGAAAATATCCTCTTTTAAAACACTGTCTAGTGGTGGCACAGGAACACAAGAAACCATGAAGAAAATCCCAGGAAATCTATGTGTATTCTATTTTCAAATTATTATTGTGTTTTACGTTTGTAGATTCCTATTTTAAAATAAGGAAGATTCAGACTTACATGTGTAGATACATTCACTTATGTATAGAGGGAAATGCACATTTCTATAGATCTATTGGTCCAGCAGTTCAGTAATAGATACTGAATGATCTGGATAAAGACTGATGGGTTCTTATTCTCTGCACAACAACTGATGGAGAGGAAAATTTCTCAGAAATCAGAAATGCTCAGCTTGAGCAGCATAAGAGAAATTTTTAACTGGATAGGAGGAGATAATTTTCAACAATCATAAGGTTAGGACTGAAGTAAGTGCTCTGCTTTTGTAAATGAAACCATACCTGGCACCCTGCTTCCCTGCAGAGAAGAGGCTATTCAAGAACACACTGAGCCCTAAGCTTTCTGAGCTGCTCTCCCCCCTCTCAGACAGGAGTTGCATTGCTTTTAAGCATAGATGTAGCCCTGACCTACTTGCCCTGCTGTTCTCCGAGTGATAGCATGAGAAACAATTTTCTTGCACCTCCAGACTGTCATTCACTATCAGAGATCCACATGCCTGAAATGCACTTGGATTTAACCCAGATAGACAGAAGATAGTGAGTAAAGAATAAGGGATCAGGAAAATTTATTTGAAAGGTAATGTATTTAAATCCTGTGTCAAGTCAATGTTCGTGAGCTTATGGCTGGGCTGTCATGGTCAGTTTTGATGGACACTGTAAAATGCCTGCTGACAAGTGAAAGAGTTACAGTATGAGTCAAAATCCAGGAAAATTTTATTTCCTCTGATGTTTCGTTAGATAAAAGAAACTAGTAAAATGTATAAAAAGCCTCTTACTCCTTAATTTTTTCAATACTGTGACAAAAAAATCAGGTGTTACTGAACTGTATCTTATAACAGAGCCTTAAAAACCATCTCATAGGAACAGAATTCGTAGGAAGGAAAATCAGTTTGACTTGTACTGTACAAGCTGTAAAGCTGTTTTTATTAAAAAAGACTCCCCATTTCAATTATTGAATCTAACTAATATGCAAACTACTTAACAATACAAAGACTAATTAACTTTATACGGGATCTTCTAAAATGAAGGAAAAAAATCATAAACATTCTGCAAAACTGTTGTCTTCATACCAAGTATTTTATTTCTTCTGGGGAACTTAATTAAATAAGACTACCCCATTGTCAACTACATTGTGTGTAGTGTTTAGCTATATCAATAAAAATGGAAAAAAAATCAGTATAAACTCAAAAAAATATAATTAAGAATTATCAAATTTCAGTAATCCATATGGTCTCTATGCTTTTTGTATAAAGGAATAATAAAATTATCTTCCATGCCATCAAGCCAAAAAAGAGTATCAAATAAATAAATAAAACTATTAGCTTGCTTTTTGTTTCATTGATCCATCAATGAAAGTAGCAGAAACTGATTGATAAACTCTAATTTGCTTATATAGGGTTATGTAACAAATATCGAGGAACTTGCTAAGTATGCATATAGGCCACTTCTGCTTAAGAGAAAAGTTTACTGTAAAAGGTCTCCACTGTAAGTTAATGTGATAGAGAGAGGTCAGCTACCAGGAAGGCAATAGGTCCTGGTTAACCTTTAGCAGAAATTGGAGAGGAAGCTGTTTGTCTAACTTGCTGTGTAATCATAACTATAAATAGTTAGAGGGTCCAGCTGCTTGCAATCAGTGCTTTAAATCAGCTTCTGAGGACCTGATCAGTGAACTTGTTCCTTTGCCCAAGACCTTAACCAAAGCCTATGGAAATTCTTGCCATAAGAAGACAGTTAATCAATTAGAAAGGGCAGAGAATGATCAGAGCAAGAAAACAAAGTCAATTACAGGTCAACTAGCAAGCTTAATTTCAAAATAGCTATGCCAATGCATAGCCATTGTAATATAAATTATATCAGTATGGTGTTCCTGGTAGAGACAGGGAAGAGCTAGCCTTATTGAACCTTCATGAGAACGTTGTTCCTTTTATGAAAGCATTATAAATTGCAGCAGACTTTAATATAAGGGAGTAGTATCTGATAAACTATAAGATTCCTCTGATCCTGGTTCTTATTTATTTACAGTCTTAAATTTTAACATTTTGAAATATTTTAAAGGATCACCTGGAAAGCAAGGAATTTCCATGTCCATAATACCAAAATCCACTTCAGTAAAAATTGGCATAAAAAAAAAATTAATCCAAAATTTTTTTAAATTGCAAGGCCCAAGAACTAAGCTTTCAAATTTAAATATGGATGTAAATATATTGATAAAATATTTTTTAAGAGCTTTGGTATTTTGTCACGGCAGGGTGCTTAATGTTGGAGATTCAATGCCAGTGTTGCATGAAAAGGCAAACTCATTGCTAACAAAAGTGAAGTAAGGGCTTGAGTCCATGTGCCATGCATAGATCAGAGCCTTCTTCCCATTCCACTCATCAAGTTTTCTTTCCATTAGGTATTGTTTTACTTTACAAATGAACTGTATTTATTTTGTATTATTTTGACACTGTAAGGTAAGTATAAGTCTATAACTTGTCTATATATAAGAAATAAAAAATATTTCCATTCTTTAAAACCAAGCTTTTTTTCTTTTCAGCATTTATTTTTGTTTTAGGATATTTTAAGCCTGTAGAAAATAGGAATAAGGAGAATTTAGTTGCATGTTCTCAGCTGTTTGTACTTTTCTTGGCTTGAGAGAGAGCAAAGCATCAGTTTTCTTCATTCAGTTTCCTTGGTGTCAATGTGGGACCTGGGGAGTGAATAAAGGATAAATAATATTTACCTTATAGTCAGTGTTTTAAAACAGTGACTAGTGGTTTTCATGACACTTCTCATTGTGCAGGTCAAAAAATCACAAGAAAGACTGACTCCAAAGAAATGTGTTCAGAGCTTTCTGGAGATTTCCATTAGGTATCTCAAACAATAAACTTACAGTAAAGAAAACTGAATCATCAGCCGATTCTCAAAGTCTTTGTGTAATTTGGTACATTTTTCAAATCTGCCAAAATTACTTTGGAGCCTAACTCAACTCATGATATCAAAAATATCTGTCAGTTGGAACTCTAAAACTTTCCAATCTATCTGTAATATTGTATTTCTTTATCACTGCTAGGATAGCCCAGGATAGAAATCTTTGTCTCTACATATACAGAATTCTTTTACCTGTCACATCTGTTCATATTAATGAAATTTTATCTTCTTGGTTTGTTTGTTTGTTTTTTTTTTAACTTTTCTAATGTTTTGCCCACTACTAAATATTGCTTTATTATGCAGATTTCAGGTGCTATATATCACAATGACTTGTGATATTTTGGTTGGAATAAATGAAACATTCATTTGGTAATTATTTATGAGTTTTCACTAGGAGCAGCATGTTGTGCTTTTTTATTTTTACAAAATGTGGAACCACAGCAATGAAATATGAATTCTAGGATTTCTGAAGAAAAAACAAAGTTGGGAAACTGCATTTTTTATGTAGGTCCCATGACAAGCTGAAGGAGTCAAACTTGCTTCAAAGGTTCACCTTTCAGTCCTATGATCTACAATGTGGTGGAAGGAGCTCAGTGACGCTGAGTGAAAGAGAAGGTTAATCTGAAAAGAATGTGAATCTGAACTCGTTGATTTTGCCTTTGAAGCTAGACAGGTGCATTTTCCACTTCAAACTGAATTTTTTGCGTATATCTAAGGCTCCATTTTATAGTAGGGTACCCTCTTAAGTGTCTTAACCAGGACAACCCTGTTGTGGATATTGTTCTAAGAAGGAAGAGCTAGAGTGAGTTGTCAGTGCAGAAGCAACTTGAGGATTCATTATGAAGTGCTAAGGCTTGGACAACTGGCCGAAGCCAGAGTTGACCTATAGATGAATCCTGTATATTTTATAACTGATAATCATTGTGCTAGTAGGTATTGTACTAAGTTATAACAAACCACCTATTCTGATGTAAAAAGTGCTAAGTGTTGAAGTATTGAAGCCTGAACAACAGGCCCTGAGCCGAAGCTGCTAACTCAGTATGTAATTATTAATGAAATATGTATGCTTTTTAATAGAAGATGTAGCTTAAACATCATAAAACATGTCTATCCCGAATATATCTTTATTTTTCTTTGTGTGTAGGCAAGATAACAGGGTCGTGGAGACAGCTGTCTGGCCTTGTGACCTGATGTGTGACCTTGCTCATAAATCAATTAGATAAGCAGGGAAACTCCCTTAGCTTCTCCCTTGAGCCCTGGCCAGGCTGTGGGGGAATCTAATGTGAGATCGAAACCAGATATTTCCACTTAAAACAAAGGTGCCAGCTATTCTGGCTTGCTGATTTTTAGTATATAAGGCTGGACCCACTTGCAGCAACTTTGGAAGCCTCACCTGCAGGTGGATGCACTGTGTAGGATTTCCCACTTGCTGGGAAAGGCTCTTGAAATCCTCGCTGTAACTGGGGCTTGCCAGCATTTGCGGATCTAGATGATGGTAATGTATGCAAGTGGTGATGTATCTTTCTTAACCACTATTTTCTCTCTTTTATGTAGTAATGATCTGATGCATTACTCTGTATTTTCCTGTTTGTTTGCTTTAAGTGCACTATTCCGTCTTTTCTTACTGTATGTTTTCTGTATTACTCTGTTACATTATTTGGTTATCCCCAGTAAAATGCGCCTGCTTTTTTCACTCTGGTGTCTGAGTTTAATTAGTATCCTTAATCAGCAAAATACATTATAAGAAAGAGGGAGCAATTGCAACTCACAACCACAACTTGGCTTGTCTTACAGTCATCATCATTAGAAGTCTTGACTCAGTGCTATTGGAAATATTTGCCAACTTATAAAAGTATGAACTGGTTATTTCTCACTTTAGTCACCACTGAAGCTGAAGGCAAAGGGCATGGAGATGCCCTGTTGCCAGAGGTCTTTTGACCAGCTACATCAAAGCAGTATTTGAAGATGTATACTCTGTGTTACAGAAGTAAAGGCTCATCAGCTCTACCACAACACTGGTGAAATCAGCACATTTTTACAGGTAAATGCTTATCAGTGCACCCTACTACTTAGTGACTGATGGGAATGACTCTCAGTGCAAAGACATTTCTAATTACATTAAGTACATGCAGAATTAGGTTTATTCACAATGCAGGGTTTGGATATGGATAGACCAAGTTCTGTCTTCTGTGACTGTACACAGACCAGTGTTTTGTGCTGAGTTAACTGGGGTTTAGGAGCTTTTCTTATTATTGTGTGTTTAGTGCAGAAAGGCAATAAATTCATAACCATGGAAAAATGTATTTGACTTTGAATAATATCAGTCAATAATAGCTCTAATAGTAACCACTGTTTATACTTTTAATATTTTAATATATGTTAATTAAATAATTTTATATTATTTGGCATTAGTGATTTAATATTTCCATCTGAGATACATATATATTAGAAGAGAAACTTGGAAAATTAATTTTAATATTTCAGTAGTTATTTCAAAAGATAAAATAATCATTTGCTGAAATAAAAACAACCAAATTATTACTTGCATTATTAATAGTATCATAAATATACCTTACTTTGTAACTGGGAGATGATGCAGGAAAAGCTTGATCACATTCTTTTTAGATAATCACAAAGGTCCTATTTATGCTTTAAATAAGTCACCTTTACCAAGTGAAAGCTGAAACTGGGCCTATGTATTCTTCTGGGGAGATTATTTTGTCAAGCAGCAAGACTTACATTTGGTGTTAATTATTTACCATACTTGGAAATACTCAAGGGGTTGTAAGACCTTTGAGAGTTTGTCTGTATTGTCAGCTTTTGTCTTAACAATGGCTGGCATCTTTCCAGCAATTTAAATTATTTGTTAAATAGCTTATGTGCCCTGCTTTGGTGTTTCTTTGGAGGTAGTGAGCAATAGTGTCATATAGCAGCTGACCATCACTAACCCTGCTGCGTGGGAATTTTGTCAGGTTTTGCCTTCCAGGAGGTGGGTTGTTTGCTGCAAATGACTGTGAATGTTGCCCAGAAAGATAAGTGCCTTCAGATATTTTATATAACAACTGCTTTTCAGATTAAAAAATAAACAAATCTTCCTACTTTGAAATCACCACAGAAACCTGTTCCCACTGCAGTGGCTGACATCTCACATGAAGTTTGGGACAGTCTGCTATCTGAATTAAACTGAAAACTAGATCAAGTGTAAAGCCCAGATTTTACACTTCATTGTTAAAATCACAAAAAACCTCATCAGTCCAATACCCAAGAAACACCAAGGCTGCTCTACTGACCCTTAGAACAAATAACTGCAACAAACACTGTGTGGGGCAGTGGGCATCTATGCTGGCTGTGAGGCATGATGTGGCAGGCATTCTGACGGAGGCAGGCTGTGTCTGGGAACTGCCCACCATGTGACTCCTTGCCAGCAAGTACAGACACACCCTAGCACTGAGCATCCCATAGCTTGTGCAGCAATGCCAGTCAGAGGGGCACATGGGACTTCTGTGATGTCAGGCTGATGGGAGCACCAGGTTCTGTGTGAGTTCTGCAGGCAGAAGAAATACAGGAAAAAATCTGCAGTTAGCAAACTATCACTGGATGTCCCTGGGCACATAGATATGAAAGAACAGCGTTCTGCTGTCTGTCACCATGTTCAAAACATGTATAGAGAGCACATTTGATCCAGAGGACAATTCAGAGCATTTTTTTTGGAAGACAGTGTAGATTTCTGCCCCACCAAAGTCACTCTTGGTCACAAAAGACTAAGAAGAAGGACCTAAGTGAAGAATACTAGGCCATAATGGATTTAACACAAAGATAGCTAAAGGCAAAAGCAGATTATCCTTTAAAGACCTGTAAAGTATTGGTGTTGAAAAAACTCACTGATGAAAAAATTGTTTCTATCTTGGTTAGTAACTGTGACCTATTTCATACTATTCCAATCAATGAAAAATAAATCTGTTAATTAATCACCAAGTTATTATTGAACTACACTTGCCTTCACCATTACATGAACATATCTGACAGACTGCTCTTAAACAACTGCATTTAATTCAGTAGCATTGTTCAATGAATTTTAATTTTATTTTAGACTCATGAAGTGTAAACTGATCATATAATTTACTCATGTATATCTGGTTGTTAGTTCTGATGAGGACCTAAAATAAAATCAATATAGACAATTCTAAGTATAATGAAATATTAATATTGAAATAGTTATGTCCAGGGTCAGAAGGAAAAAAGAGAAGATGCAGAGCTCTGTCTATGTAAAATCTTAGTTGTTAAGAACACGTGCATAAGGGAGACCTGCTGGGTCATGAAATCCAAGTCCCTTCCTATTGCCAGCAACTCAGTAATATGATGTTTTTAATAAATGGCTCTTCTGCATAACAGCAAGGGAAAAGTGAGATCTTTTACCCATTTTCCTACTATAAATATGTTTGCATCTGGTATTGTTCACTGCCTATTTTTAAATCATTTCAAGGATGGAAGATATTCAATAAATGTACAAAATATAAATGACTAGATATGTTACATACACATAGCAGTTACAGAGCTTCAGCTGGCCCATGAGTCAGTTTGTCCACAGTTTTCTATAATACTGTCAGTGTATAATAAGCCACTTCAGTGTCTTCAAACTTCATCTGTATATGTAACACAGAGTCATATTTGTGCCATGTATTCATACAATATGCACTGTCTCAGGTCTTCTCTCTGTGTTTACCTCATTATTAACATTTGGGTAAATGAGATTACAGGTTGGATATATTTCCACCTAACTCCAGTCTCCTAAAGGATAGACATCTAGCCTAAGCTAGTTGTCTTCTGTTTCTCTATAGGTAATGATTATAGATAAGTATCTTACTGAAATTCATCCCACTTGTGTTCATTCATCCCCAACTTGCTTCCGTAAAGCATCACTTTACTACAGGAACACAGACAATTAAGCTACAGTTGGGATCTAAACCTAAGTGAAGATGACCTCCTCTCTAGCTTTGACTGGGACCACAAAGTGAAAAGGGCACCTCTGGGAACTACACACAGACCTCGGAGAAGTCATTTGTTTCTTAAGGGCTAAAACAGACTATTCCCAGAGAAGACGACTTACAGTGCTGAGCTGCTGTAACTAACATCCCAGAAAATGGTTTTGACCCAGACTGACTTGTGTTCACAGTCTTTAGCATCAACTCAGAATATACCAAAAGCTAGAACCTAGTCCGCAGAGCCATTTTGGATATGGCAACCTTGATGTAAAGAGCAGGCACATGCTATTTGGTCTCCAGGATTTGCCAGCATCCCAGAACCACTTAACTGACTTACTTTGCTGCAGTTATGCCCATCCAAAGGATTCTGTTTATTTGTTTGCTTCTGTTTAAGTCTAGATTAGGTCTTTAATTTTATAGTACTTACTACATATTTGGAATTAGGACAGATAATATCACCTAACATTTTTACTGGATGTTTTTTGCAGATAAAACCATTTTTAAGACAGTGCAGTTGATAAGTGCATAAACTACTAAAATAAGTTTTAAGTTATTGTCCCATTCAGTCAAATCCTTGTTGACTACCTTTCTTTGTCTTGGGAACAAATTTGCTAACTTAAGTCATTGTCCACATAATCACAGAATCATCTAGGTTGGAAAAGACCTTGAAGATCATCCAGTCCAACCATTAATTTAACACTGACCATTCTCAACTACACCATATCCCTCAGCGCTATGTCAACCCGACTCTTAAACACCTCCAGGGATGGGGACTCCACCACTGCCCTGGGCAGCCCATTCCAACGCCTAACAACCCGTTCTGTAAAGAAATGCTTCCTAATATCCAGTCTAAACCTTCCCTGGTGCAACTTGAGGCCATTCCCTCTTGTCCTATCACTTGTTACTTGGTTAAAGAGACTCATCCCCAGCTCTCTGCAACCTCCTTTCAGGTAGTTGTAGAGGGCGATGAGGTCTCCCCTCAGCCTCCTCTTCTCCAGACTAAACAACCCCAGTTCCCTCAGCCGCTCCTCGTACGACATGTGCTCCAGACCCTTCACCAGCTTCGTTGCCCTTCTTTGGACACGCTCGAGTAATTCAATGTCCTTTTTGTAGTGAGGGGCCCAAAACTGAACACAGGAATCGAGGTGCGGCCTCACCAGTGCCCAGTACAGGGGTAAGATCACTTCCCTGTCCCTGCTGGCCACGCTATTTCTGATACAAGCCAGGATGCCATTGGGCTTCTTGGCCACCTGGGCACACTGCTGGCTCATGTTCAGCCGGCTGTCAATCAACAGCCCCAGGTCCCTCTCTGACTGGCAGCTCTCCAGCCACTCCTCCCCAAGCCTGTAGCGCTGCTGGGGGTTGTTGTGGCCCAAGTGCAGCACCCGGCATTTGGCCTTATTGAAGCTCCTACAGTTGGCCTTAGCCCATCGCTCCAGCCTGTCCAGATCTCTCTGCAGAGCCTCCCTACCCTCGAGCAGATCAACACTCCCACCCAACTTGGTGTCATCTGCAAACTTCCTGAGGGTGCACTCAATCCCCTCATCTAGGTCAGCAATAAAGATGTTAAACAGGAGTGGCCCCAAAACTGAGCCCTGGGAAAAATGTAGAAAAATATTAGATATACCTCTTTCCTCTTCCCCTAAATTGCCTTTTGTTGTTAAATTATGATTCCTTAGTTGTTATGTTCCCTTGTACAATAACCTTATTAATCTTGATTGTGACTGATCAAAGATTATTTTTAATAAAATTAATTGTGTTTTACTCAAAGACTAGATTTATTGATCTTTTTAGAGCACCATGACTTCTAATTGACTGTTATTTGTGAAGTGCTCTGTGAACACATATTATGTGAATGAATAACGGATAGGCTTTGCTTGGTATTAATCTTTATAGTGATTTATTGCATACTCGTGGTGCACTTCGCTACTCATATTTTTTGTCTTCTCAAGGTAAATTGCACTTTTAACATCAAGGACAGGATACTTTCATTAATAGATTAATTTTTGTGGCATTTGATATATTTATCCACTTATATATTTTTTGTTTGTTTCAAAATACTGTTTTTATGCATTATGTTGCTATTTTATTTCTTATTTAACATGCTTGCTTTAAATGATAATTTACCACCCCAAAATTTCATGCAGTTTGGGAGACTAAAGACATATTCTGAGAAACCTTGAAAGAAAAAAAATTGAAATCTTATACATGTTGAATTATATAATACCAAAAATATGATGAGTATGTGAAAGTTCGAGGGCGTGATGGTGGATGTGTTCTGTATCTTTTGCAAGGTGTACCTGCTTCACTAATGTTCAGCAACTTTTTAAAAAAGATGAAAGAGAATTCTCAGGGGTCTTGACTGTCATGGTAGTTAGTGACAAAACTGACAAGATCTAAAAGCAGGAGTTGTAGTGAGCATCATTGTAGTAATAAATAGGAAACCAGATTGGACAGAGTCATAGCAGAGCAGCTGTGCAGAATTTATTACAATATAATTGTTAAATATTCAAATTTTCCCCAGACATTCACCTTAATACCAACCTATAAGCAGTGTGTTCAGTAATATAAAGGGTATTACTTAAATCATGCTTATTCTTTTGTGGTCAACATGATATAACAGTGGTCTGATGAAAAACGCATAAAAACAGTCTCTGAAAACTTGTTTTTCATTCATCAATGGCATCAGTTTCAAGCCAAACTTCCTTAAATGCCAGCAGAATTCTTGTGATATGTGGCAATTATTACAATATTAGTGATTTATAAAATCCCGGGTGAGCGAAAATGATTCTGTCTTGTTCAGTCTAGGCAGATGATGAAGATGACTGAGGAGGGGAAAAGTCAAAGACTTTCCTCAGATTCTGGAATGGATTATGACTGGTAATGTTATTAGACTTAGACAGTTAAAATAACTTTTCACTATACTGAGCATGACAAAAGAAGGGATTGTGTTAATATCAAAGCTGACTACTGCTAGCAAAAGTTCAAAAGTATTAGCATTCATCTGTGTCCTGTCATCTTGGCTTTTCTTCATCTGCAGTTTTCTGAGTGATGCTCCGAGTGGAGATTGAATTGTAATATATATTTATACCCAAATCCAGTGCAGGTGGTAATGTGAATATGTGCACCTTCCAGAGTTGTAAACTGAACATATGTTACAGTTTAGAAAGGAACTTTGTGACAAAAGTGCCTAAGTGATTTAACTACTTTCAAAAACAGAACTGGAATTTTAAGGTCTTAATGGGAATGAGAGCCACACAGTTTCTATATTTAGATTTGTTATGGAAGTTTCTAAGTCATCCAGATGCCAAAATCCTAGTGTAAGGGGATTTTAACATTCTCAGACATACATTTGGTTGAAAACAGTGAGACTTGTGTACATCTGAAAATGTTCTCTTTATACTTAGCTATACATAGTCAACAACAGAGAATGGGAGTAAGATCTGGGCCAGGAGAGTCTTCGGTACCAGCCTATGAACTTCTATCCAGTGTCACTGAACCCTGCAACAAACAGATTGCTGGGCACTCTTCTTTAGCCTCTTGTTTTGCTGTACTGTGATCTCATGCAAAAAAATTCATCTGCTATTTTTACATGAACATTCACAAAATTAAAAGTAGCCATGAAAGATTTCTTTCTTACGAGATGCAGTAAAATGTGGAGATGTTCTGAACCACAAAACACAAAGGAAATATTTCCTTTTAACACAGCAAAATCAGCCAAACTCTTGGGTGAGCAGAATCAGTTAGAATAAAAATAATTTTTCTGTCTATACTTTAACATTCTTGATCTTATGAATCACTTATCTTACTAACATGAGATCTTATAAAGTCCTTATACAGCTACAGGTCTATCTATTTTTTAAATAAATCCATGTTAAAAAAAAAAAAAAAAAAGGCAAGAAATCCTTTGCTTAGATTCACAGCACTCAGAGCAGCAAAGGATGAGGTTGGAGAAGAGAGTGCCTAGCAATCAGTGTGGGGCACGGTGTGCGTAGCAGCAGGGTTCAAGGGTACTCCCCATGGACACACAGAAGTTCCCCTCCCTTTTGCAGTCCTCCTGTCTTGGACTCCCCACCCTTACTTCCCTGTGCCTTTATACTCATGCTTCCTAATACTTCTGTGCTACATGGCCAAGCCACCTTTGCTTGCCCCCAGGTTACTCCATGACACTCTCTCTCTTCCCAAGGAATCCAGTTTCCCTAAGGGATTCCCAAGAACAGCCCCTTTGCATGCCTGAAAGCCCTTCCCTCCTAAGCTCCACATCCTCTGCATTAGATTTCCCTTCCTATATAGCACTGCCATCTTTCTCCTCTTGCCTTCCAGTGGGCACCAGTGCCACCCCTCCATCAGTTGCACTGACCACTCCTCCTCCAAAGGGTGGTCTATATGTCCCTTCAAGGGAAAAGCCACAGCTCCTTTTCCTGCTCTGTCTATGACTTCCAAAACCCAGAAAAAAATAAAATAGCTTTATGGCACTCCAACATTTGTAGGACATAAGACAGTATTTTCCAGGAAAACCTAGGAACAGCACTAAGCTCCATCTACTCACAACATATATGTTAAAAATCAACTGTTGACACCAAATAATGACGATGACTGTCCATATTCACCTTCAGACTGGAAAATAGAAACTGATTTCTAACTACTAGAGGAACAACATTCCAGGATAGTCTTTCAGCAGCAGAATGGAACCGGAATATGAAGGCAGAGCCTGGCCAGTTAATGAAAGTCGTTCTGTGACAGATTTGCCTGATGGAGCTGAGGACCCCACCCAGTGATTCAGGAGATCCCTTCAACTCCTGCATTGTGTCCTATTCTTCATCCTTTTGTCTCTCTTTCTGCTTTGAGTTCCTATGTTCTGCCAGGCAAATTCTGTGTCTTCTTACTGTGTCTAAAACCTGAAGTACAATTTAGTGCTGTATAAGTAAAAGTGATATTCACTTATGGCCCGCATTAAATACAGTGTAAACTTCTCAACAGGATAGTTATACCAGCTCTTGTCTTGCCTTTCTTAATAGTAATATAGCTTCATGATAAGCGCAAGCAGCAAGAGATAATATAGTGTGTGCTTTATGTTGCTGGAGGCAGAATAGAGAGGTTTATCTTCACATAGGTTTGAAAAACGAATGGAAACTGTTTTGAAATTAACCATAATAAGAAATGCAAGTATCATGTGGTGTTTTGAGTGTGCTGTCAGATAATGGATGTTCTACAGGGTATATGTAAAACAATAAGCATAAAATGTTAACTAGAAGTTGGCATAGATAAAGCTAAAAATAATAATAAAGACCTCCTGAAAACAAACCAGATATGATAAAAGTAAATGATAAAAATAAAAAGACTTCATAGGAAGCTAGTTGCAAAAAGTCTATTAAATAATGGATATCTATAGCAGTTTTGATTTTGACAAGAAACTTGATGAGTTTTTTAGAGACTGGTGGAATATACAAAGAATAATATCTCAAATAAATTCAAAGAATGGGCGAGACTAAAACTGTGTTATTCAACTCTTCGTATTATAATGACATCTATTGTTTTACCATCTTATTAAAAGGCACATCTCTTCACTGACAGATGTGCTCTCCACATCTGTGATCTGGAAGAGGGCTTATGCTGTTTTTTTCTTTTGTAATGGCCAATGAGCAGACCTACTCTAATCATCTGTGATTATCAGATTCTCACAGCAAAGAGTTTATCCAGCTGTCCTATCAGCCTCTGCCTTAAGAAAATGGAGCATTTCCTAAAGAAGCATATTTTGAGACAAGTGGATATTTTTCTTTTTTCTTTTTTTTTTTTTCTGAACTCAGAGGTGATCTTGTATATTTCTCATTCTTCTCTTCCTTAATTATCTTTTTCATTTATCTCTTAAGAAAACTCAGCTTCAATGCTAACATGAGATTAATGCAGTAATCAGTGCATTTTTTCCATACTGCTGCAAATATACATTTTTGAAATGGTTATCATGGCCCATCATGTACTTTTTCAGTGGGGCTAAACTCAGCACTTTAAACCATGAGATTTGCTTTCTTATGATTAGCTATGTTTTTGGGGAAAAGAAAATTAACAATGACTTTAGAGATGCATTGACTTACATGCTAGTGCCCAACCAGATGATCTTCTTATCCTGTATGAAGACAATACATAATGAGGAATTCAACAACAATAATGGTTATTTTGCTATCTGCTCTCCTCCTGTTGCTTATCAACTCTTGAAAAATTATGTAATCCACTGCCTCCACCTTAATTTGGTTTACACCGAATACTGCGACATGTGTGACACTGCTCAAGGGGTTTTTTTTGTTATATTTTTATATTCTCTCATGTCTTCTTACTAACACTGTTCAGCTTCAGTGATATTAACAAAACTCTGCTATATGTCAAATCATAACTATTCTCTCAAGGGTTAGTTTTGCATCTCCCAGTAGTATCACTTGGGGTTTTTTGTTCTTATTTCACCTCAGTCTCACTTATTACCAAAGACTTGTCTATATTTCCAAAATTGAAGCAGCCTGAGATGAAACTTTTCCATAGTTTTAACTTTCATTTTTTCTCTTCTGCTTGAAAACACATTTCATTTTGTATCCATATAACCATGGGGGATGTATTTCACATCACTGTACGACATCAACAATGGTCTATGTCATATCTGGATTGTCTAGTTCTTTATTCATAATATTACCTATTTAGATTATCAATATTTTTTAATCTCTTTCTGTGAAAGCCTTATGTCTATGGTATTAATTGCTAGAAGTCTTCTGGTTTCAGTTATTTTTGGGGGGGGGTGGTGGTGTCAAAAAGTTGACATTAAAAAGATAGGTTATAGTGACAAATTTCTTGAGCCAATGATCTCTTTGGGGATTGAATGTGGTGATGCTGGAAATTAAAGTTACAGACTTCATCCAGGAATGGAACTCAATAACAATTTTCACAAAAGGAAGCCCTGCTTTGCAGGAGAAAACTCATGTAGTAGAAAAAAACATGCAAAAAGTATGGGTCTGAACATGGCGGATTGAAATTGCTAGAACAGAACCAAAGATATTTGAGTCTTAGTATTTCCACTAACAAAAGAATAACCTGTGAAACACAGATGTTTAGTATCTTATCCTTTTTACTGGCTTGTTCATCCAAAGGATGATAACTATTTATGTCAATCACTTCAGGAGCTCAAGAGACAAAAGCCTGTGTCATAAATCAAGATCTTTCAAACTGGCAGATGAACTCTGTGAATAATAATTTCATATGATGAACTATGTTTGTAATTTGTTTCTGGAAAATCTCAGGAATTACATTCAAAACCACATTTTTACAGAATTTTGTGAACAACATTAATGTAGTATAGGAAATATAAACCTGGAAAAATCAGGGTAACAGCAAAACCAAAGGATATTTCAATCTTCCTTATGTGTTTGGGAAATACATTTAAATGTGTGTCAGAGATCCAGAGACCCTTAGGACTTCATGTGATGATGTCCTGAAGTCACATGTACCCTATGCATACTGAGCCCTTGCACTATTTTTTAATAGCTTTTCCTGCACAATTTCTAGTTTCTCAGCATGCTCTTCAAATTATTTAAGATGTCTCTGTTGGTACCAATCTATTATATTGATTTTATCAGTATTGTGTACAAAAGGAGGACTATCTCCCTAATTCTTTCTACCCTGTTTATATGTCCAGGATCATGTTAATTACAGGTTTGCACTGGAAGCTCCATGATCTCTACATTTTTTCTTTCCAGAAATACAACCTTCTATTCTTGGCAGCTACGGTCAAGATTTTCTCTCACTTAGCCTTAGCCTTCTCAAATTTACTTTTCTTGCCTAAGTCACCTGGATTCCTTCTTCTGTGAATGGACAGAGATGGTTACCTACAGAAGTTGATTAATCCAGTGCTAAGATACATGAATTGACTGCAAACTATAACATAGCCTACAAACCTGCATATGAGGCAGTTAATGATAGCTAAGATTACTTATCTTCTAGGGGAAAATTAGAACTAAGCAGTTTTACATTTGTCTCTATTCAGATGAATATGTTTGAATGAGTCAAACTTTCCAAGCAACCTCACAGACCAGTACAGGCAGAGCAGTATCTTTCCCATCACCCACAAAAACACCAACAGAACTCACACATACATGAGTAGCACAGACCACCTGGTCCTTTTTAGCCAATTAAGTGGAAGTCCTAGTGGCAGACCCTTACTCTTGAGTCCATCAATCAGAGACCCAAGTGTTCTCGTTTTTGTTATTGCCTTCATTATCTCTTGGTAGGATCTGTGTACCTTGGTATTTAATTTATTAGTTTTCCAGTCTCTTGTCTTTGTTTCTTATGTTGAATAGCTGTTAACCAGATATCCTCAAAAACCACATGTCCTTACTTTTCAGGTATCTACCTGTCTTTACCCTACATATATGCTTACAATCCTGTTATAATAAAAAAATCCCACTTTTTCAGCATCTTTCATTTGAGAATCTCAAAGCATTTAATGAAAAAAAATGAATGAATAACAGAATTAAGCCATGTAATATCCTGTGATGCAGACATCTCATATCTGAAAGGTGAAGAAAAAGAAGCCCAGTTTTATCTTGGTTTAATTCAGCTGAGGACAACAGAGTTCAAATGGTGTGAATTTAGCGTGAGAGGTCAAATTTATGAAGATTTCCCAGGTGCTTAAAACCAGTTAGATTCCTTGGTAACCAAGCTGATTTGATTGTGCCATATTCCTGAAAAACATGATATAAAGATGAGACTTCTGTAACATCTGCTGTAGCTAAAAATTGTGCTAGAAAAATCTCAGTGCATACATTTTTTTTTTTTTACTTTTCATGGACTGGATTAATTACCTAGACTTTGAAGATGTAGGTGTGGAGGTTTCTTTCTATAAAACAGAATTAATTCTCAAGATGTTAAAGATCATTATGAAAGGATAGCATTGACTCTCGTGAAAACAGCAATTATTCACAAAGACGTCTGTGGACCTAAAATCTGCCATTTTATGAAAATTAGGAAATGCTTTCTCCAAACTACACAGGTGAAGCTGACAGCCTGGTAGCTAAAGGGCAGAGTGATTTATTCTACTGTAAAAAATAACTCACATCTGTCACACTTGCAAACCTGAAAATCTATTGTATCATTGCTGGCATATATTAACTGTTTAAATGCTGGCATATATTAACTGTTTAAATTCTTTTTATGTCTCAGGCAGGTAACTAGGACAAATAATGGGAGTAGAAGAAAACATAAGTATATAGCAGTTAGTTGTCAGTACAAAGTTCCAGTGCAAAGCACTATAGGAAAATCTCTGTGTGATAATGGACATAAATGATTTACAAGCTGAAAAAAAAATCAACCTGAAAATACTTTTGAGCAAACAGCTTCATATGTCAAGTCTGAAACATTTACTCAGAGCTAGAGTCAGTACCCACTGAAGTAAAGGAATGATTTCCCCTTGGTGAACACCAGATAGAGTGGGAGATGAGGAGTTGCACGAACTATTTAGGATAAAGTCAAACCTCACCTAAAACTGTACAGAAGTAGAGCAAAACTCAAATCTGCTTTGCAGTTCAGTGGGTGTCAATAATGTTCTGGTATGTTTTGCATATCTCCATGTATCCCTGAGATAGCTGAAAAAAAGTAAAAATGAAGTGGAACAAATATTCTTTCTGAAACAGCCAAAAAGCCTAAAAAATATGTAAAGCAAGATCTGTGGGTTTACCAGTGAGTTTGGTTCTCATCTACCTCTACAAGAAATTTAGCAATGCCTTCACATTTATTGATGTCTATCCACCAGTCATATGTTTTTCTACTTTTATTACAGAGATTATGGTGTTATCTCTATCATAGAGATAGGTTTAGAAGCCTTAAACCTCCCGAGTTCCAGTATGTATTTTAATCTCTTTGATGTGTGGACAGATCTTTGGCCTGACTACAGAGAGTATTTGCTTGAATGTGGTTAGCTGGTCACAAAACATAGGTGTAAGCTCAGCAATTATTTAAACATGAAATACTGAACAAGCTATAGCACTATTTGTGGACTACTAAAATGTGCAATGTGTAAAATAGTGACAACAAGAGATAATACAGATCCTTTTAAACAAACCCCAAAGAACACTAAGCAGAAAGGTTTGTTTCCAAGTGTGAAGCATCAAAATTTTTTATCTAAAAATTTCTAAATAGTGGTAGATTAGTGTAGCTCCCCAAAGCTTAATAGTTGTCTGCCTTAATATCAAATCAGGGATAGGATTTCTTGCTAGTTTATGCAGTCATCAGATTTCATAATCACAACTGTTAACTATGACCATTTGGTTACAAAAGTAAGAAAACGACTATTTTAAATAAGAAAAAAATCAAGTAGCTCAATAAAAAGGAATTACCTGAAAATCAGATGAAAAAAGATATTCAAAAGCCCTCTGGACATGGCCATGGGCAACTGCCTTTTGGTGGACAAGCTTGAGCAGAGGACATTGAACCAGTTGTCCTCCAGAGGTCCCTTCCAACCTCAAACATTCTGTGATTCTGTGAAGCACAATTAACCAGTATTACCTTGATGGATAAGTCAAAAAGAAATTGATGGAGGTAAGCAAACATGAGTCCAATTTCCCCTGATAGGTTCTGAAGGTGTTTTTATAGGTATTAATATCAGAAGGAGATGACAGATGTAGAAAAACATCCAGTCGATTCTCTGCTTCCTTTCCTTTCTCTTACTGTTTTAGTCTCATATTTTGAGAGATCAGTTCAAGCCATGCAAGCTTTGTGCTCACTTGACAATTTAAATGGACAGCTAAAGACAACATAACTGTTAAAACTTCCTTCTGGTCATCTTCTTCAATAGACAGTTCTTTAGAGTCCCTCCTGGATGTGCTTGCTAGACACTTCAGTGAAATCCCATCTAAAAATTTATCTCCATTTTTTTACTTAAAAATCTATTTCATAAAACAAGCATATGCCCATACACATACAATAGCATCTATTGACATGTATAAATAAACAAATTGTAAAAAGTATTATTAATATATAATGTTTATTCTTTCACTTTTCTGTTTGCTTGTTTCCACTACTCAGTGAATTACCTCTAGCAGTAAGCTCCTGCCTTTTATCTGTAAAATGGCAAGCATAAAATAGACAAAAATGATAAAAGCTTTGTAGCTCTAGAAAAGATTTTCTTTCTCCAAGCTTGAGCATGTTATCTAAAATAGATTTCATATAATTCAGCTTCACATTCTGTTGAAATGCAAATTCGTAAGTATGTGTGTATAAAGAACTGAGATGCTTAAATGATAATTCACAGTGAGAATTTGTTCTCAGTAAGTCTGATGCATATAATGCACGTACTTGCTGAGCTAAAACCATCCCTCATTTCTGAAATGAATATCTAAGATATCTTTAGAAGCCCAGTGAAAGAGTTTCTAATCAACACAAGTCAATACACCATCTGATTTTTTCCTTTTCTCTTTGCCTATGTCCTAAGCAGAGCTCTCTGCTGCTTAAGATTCTTTGAAGAGTGTATTCAATGACATGAATACCCTTCTTTCATCTGTAGGTTCAGTAAAATATTTTAATATCCATGTATGCAGGGCCTTTGATTTAGTCTTGTCTGTCACTGTGTAATACTATCTAGTCTACTAAGTGGGGCACGTGACATTTCAAAGTATTGGGAAAATTTTGACCAGAACCTAGAGACTATAAACAATTATAAACAATTATGAAACCCGTCTAAGGAGGAAGACAAGTTAACATCTGTCTGAGCAAGAGAGAGCAGTAAGGGGTGCCTTTCTCTCTGCCTAAGAGGAGGGTCATGCTAGGCTAGTTGGACTATACTCACCACAGCTCACAAGCAAAGGAGGAGCTTATTTTTTTATGTAGTTCTTCAGTATTTTGATGAGATAAACAGAGTAAATTAGAATAGGGAAGTTATAACAGTGAAATTACAGAATTGACATGACTACCCAAAATTATGTGGAAGAGAAAGAGGAAGATGAAAAGAGCTGGAATGTGAAGCAACAGACTGGGAAGAACGCAAAAAGAAAGGAGTACATGTAAATGTTAGGATGGGGAGGAAAAGTGGAAAGAAGGCTACAAGAAGGCAGCTGCTCTTTGTTTCTTATTTACTATGTTTAACCTCTTCCTCCTCCCCTCCTAGTATGCTTTTTACGAAAATGCAAATTAGAGAGAAGCCTTCTAGTCACTTCTTCTTTAAAAAGGCTCAACTTTCACAGCAGTCAGTACATAAATCATGGAGTAATGGGGAAAATAGTTTGATAGAAGAAAAATCTCAGTTATGATGTCCCACTTGCATTAACAGGTGACAATTTTTACAGGACTTCAGACTGTGTCTTTTCAATTTAAAACATTCATTTTCTTCCTCTTTCCATAAAGCAACAAAGGTCTAGAAGACTTTCATCAATTAAAATAATTTACATAAATAATGTCCTTTATTATTTATTTGGAAATTGCAAGTAGTTCAGTATACATGAGAGGAAAGCAACATCCTTAATTCTAAACCCACAGTAATTAAGTATGTACCAACATAAAATTGTTATCATATCAATATCTGTTTATGCTGAATCCTGGACCTGAAAAAGAGAAGATTATTTTTCTGACATTATTATGCATTATCTATGATAATACTTCAAATGATTTTGTCTTAGCTATGCTTGTAATACTTATTCTATATTCTTTAATTTCAGCTCTTTGCCTTTGACATTTACTTTGATTTTTTAAAAAATATTTAATTAATCTTTAATTCAGGAGAGAATTGTGCAGCGCATTGTCAGACCTTTAATTTCCAGAATAGTGGCTGTTTTGTTCTGCGCTGCTTCATAAAACAAATTACTCCCTGTAATCTGTAAAACAATAAACAGAATTATTATATCTTAGCCCATTCATCCTTTACTGCCCTTCTGAATACCCTTTTCTAAATCAAGCAGTGGAGGAAATTACCAAGGTAATGATAAGGAAATGGAAGGCAATTATTTTGAAGAGATTAAAAAAGAAGGAAACTATAAATTAAGGTTAAATGAAATAAGAATTGTATTTATGATATGACTTAATTTTATACTAACTCACTTTAACCTTATTTTTAAAAAATATACATTAAAAATACTGGTTTTAATTTATATTATATTAATTGTTTAGAAGACCATTATTTGTACGGGTAAGCTAACTGTGTTGATAACATTTTCTGATATCATCAGTATAGCCTGTGGTCTAAGAAAGGGCTAAATATCACAGAAAAGCAAAACAAAGTAAAACATTTCCATGTGAAATATTTCTTAATGCCTAAATTTGTGATTACTCTATTTTGGTTATTTAATGAGCTTCATGGAAATGCCATTTGTTTTCTCCATTTGTTCAGTGCTGTCTACACTGACAGGAAGACCACCCTCTGAAAGCAAAAGACCTGGAGGCAGTCCTTTACTCTGGGGTTTTGCTATCAACTCATCTTCTGCAGAAGCCTTTGCCACACATCTCACACATATACCCTTGCACATACTTATTCTTGGGGTCTTACTATTTATGGATGTACAAAATTGTCATCTATTAAATGAAAATGTGACCTTGAGCTGTCTATAAGAAAAATGTGTGCATGAGATTACAGGTTACAGGAGAAGTCAACAGATGAACCTGTGGCTCCAAGACTGGTATTACCGGCAGGGCTTTGGATTTTTCAGTCACAGGTTAGTATACAGGATGTGAGACATTTTGGCATCAGATGGGGTGCACCTGTCCCAGAGGGGTAAAAGGATCTTGGGGAAGGAGTTAGCTGGGCTCATTGAGAGAGCTTTAAACTAGATTTGAAGAGGGAAGGGGGCAAAACTGGAACTCCCAGATATAAAACCCAGGGAAGATTACTAGAGTTTGTGGGATGGTGTGCCAGTGACAACCCTCACCCTGCCATCTCAGTGGAGGCAAGGGATGGAGACGTGCGGCACAACGAAGATGTAAGGGATATTGATGGATCAGTAACTGTGGTAACACCTGTGAAAGGTCAGGCTGGAATTAGGACCTCTAAATGCAAAAAGGTGCTGGGGACATCAGCTCATCTGCAGTGCATGTATACCAATGCACACAGCATGGGTAACATACAGGAGGAGCTTGAAGCCATGATGCAACAGGAAAATTATGATGTAGTGGCTATCACAGAAACATGGTGCGATGTCTGCCATAACTGGAGTGTGCCAATTGATGGCTACAAGCTCTTTAGAAGGGATAGACAAGGAAGGAGAGGTGGTGGGGTGGCACTGTATGATACAGAATCACTGAATCATCTAGGTTGGAAAAGACCTTGAAGATCATCTAGTTCAACCATTGACCTAACACTGACAGTTCCCAACTACACCATATCCCTCAGCACTATGTTGATTCTACTCTTAAACACCTCCAGGGATGGGGACTCAACCACTGCCCTGGGTAGGCCATTCCAACGTCTAACAACCCGTTCTGTAAAGAAATACTTCCTAATATCCAGTCTAAACCTAATCCCCTGCTAAATGCAGGAGGAAACATGGTAAAAAGTGATGAGGAAAAGGCTGAGGTGCTTAATGCCTTCTTTGCCTCAGTCTTTAATAACAAGACTAGCTGTACTGAGGGAATCCAGCCTCCTCAGCCAGAAGACAGAGACTGGGAGAACGACCCCCCCTCAATCCAGGAACAGATAGTCAGTGACCTACTGCATCACATAGACATACACAAGTCTATGGGACTGGATGGGATACACCCGAGGGTGCTGAAGGAGCTGGCTGGGGTGCTCGCCAAGCCGCTTTCCATCATTTACCAGCAGTCCTGGCTGACTGGGGAGGTCCTGACAGATTGGAAATTGGCCAATGTGATGCCCATATATAAGAAGGGTCAGAAGGATGATCCGGGAAATTACAGGCCTGTCAGCTTGACTTTGGTGCCCGGGAAGGTGGTGGAGCAGCTCATCCTGAGTACCATCATACAACACATGAGGGACAACCAGATGATCAGGCCCAGTCAGCATGGGTTTATGAAAGGCGGGTCCTGTTTGACAGACCTGATGTCCTTCTGCGACGGGGTGACCCACTTACTGAATGAGGGAAAGGATGTGGATGTTATTTACCTTGACTTTAGTAAGGCCTTTGACACCATTTCCCACAGCATTCTCCTGGCGAAACTGGCTGATCGTGGCTTGGATGGACACATGCTTTGCTGGGTAAAAAACTGGCTGGATGGCCGGGCCCAAAGAGTTGTGGTGAATGGAGTTAAATCCGGTTGGTGGCCGGTCACGAGTGGTGTCCCCCAGGCACGGGATTGGGGCCACTCCTGTTTAACACCTTTATTGATGATCTAGACGAGGGGATCGGGTGCACCCTCAGTAAGTTTGCAGATGACACCAAGTTGGGTGGGAGTGTTGATCTGCTTGAGGGTAGAGAGGCTCTGCAGAGAGATCTGGACAGGCTGGAGCGATGGGCTAAGGCCAACTATAGGAACTTCAATAAGGCCAAATGCCGGGTGCTGCACTTGGGCCACAACAACCCCCAGCAGCGCTACAGGCTTGGGGAGGAGTGGCTGGAGAGCTGCCAGTCAGAGAGGGACCTGGGGCTGTTGATTGACAGCCGGCTGAACATGAGCCAGCAGTGTGCCCAGGTGGCCAAGAAGCCCAATGGTATCCTGGCTTGTATCAGAAATAGCGTGGCCAGCAGGGACAGGGAAGTGATCTTACCCCTGTACTGGGCACTGGTGAGGCCGCACCTCGATTCCTGTGTTCAGTTTTGGGCCCCTCACTACAAAAAAGACATTGAATTACTCAAGCATGTCCAAAGAAGAGCAACGAAGCTGGTGAAGGGTCTGGAGCACATGTCGTACGAGGAGCGGCTGAGGGAACTGGAGTTGTTTAGTCTGGAGAAGAGGAGGCTGAGGGGAGACCTCATCACCCTCTACAGCTACCTGAAAGGAGGTTGCAGAGAGCTGGGGATGAGTCTCTTTAACCAAGTAATAAGCGATAGGACAAAAGGGAATGGCCTCAAGTTGCACCAGGGAAGGTTTAGACTGGATATTAGGAAGCATTTCTTTACAGAACGGGTTGTTCTGTATGGAATGGGCTGCCCAGGGCACTGGTGGAGTCCCCATCCCTGGAGGCATTTAGGAGTCGGGTTGACACAGCGTTTAGGGATATGGTGTAGTTGATAACAGTAAGTGTTAGGTTAATGGTTGGACTAGGTGATCTTCAAGGTCTTTTTCAACCTTGATGATTCTGTGATTCTGTGATTGTGCAACATTAACCTAAAATTCTGGCTAAATTGCACCAGACCTTATTTTTTCTGCCTGTCTAAATTTCTGCTGAAGATTCAAGGGGACACAACGTTTATAATTTTCCATCTTGAACATGTTGCTTTCTGTGTTTTTGCTGTAAGTGTTTCTGATTTTCACCCTAAAGTTGTCAAGATTTCAGTGATTCCTGCAAATACATTTTTTAATTATTTTGTAGAATTTACTGATATCTTTGCCTGGAATATGCTATATAGCTGTCAGTTATTATTGCCCTATCTGAGTTTAGAGAGAAGCATATTTAGCACAGATATATTAAAAAAGCCGTTAGAAGCCCAGAACTGCAATCATAATACTTTTCTTATAATCAGAAATAATAACATCATCCTTTCTGTACTCAACAACTTTTTTGCCTCAGTCTTCACGACCAAGGGCTCCAGCCACATGCCCAAGGTGCAGAAGGTAAAGGCAGGGACTGGGAGAAGGAAAACCCATGCACTGTAGGAGAAGATCAAGTTCGAGACCATCTAAGGAACCTGAAGTCCATGGGACCTTATGAGATGTATCCATGGGTCCTGAGGGAACTGACGGATGAAGTGGCAAAGCAACTATGCATCGTACTTGAGAAGATGTGACAGTATAGTGAAGTTCCTGCTGACTGAAAAAGGGAATGCACAACACCCACTTTTAAAAAGGGAAAAAAGAAAGATCTGGGGAACTACAGGGCACTCATTCGCACATCTGGGCCCATCAAGACCATGGAGTGGATCCTCCTGGAAACTATGCTAGGGCACATGGAAAATAAGAAGGTGATTGGTGACAGCCAACATGGCTTCACTAAGGGCAATGCATGCTTGATGAATTTGTTGGCCTTCTGTGACGGGGTTACGGTGCTGGTGTTTAAGGGAAGAGCAACAGACTTCATCTTCCTGGACTTGTACAAAGCATTTGACAGTGTCCCACATGACATCCTTATCTCTAAATTAGAGAGACATGGATTTGAGGATGGACCACTTGGTGGATAAGGAATTGGCTGGATGGTTGCACTCAAAGAATTGAAGTCAATGGCTTGATGTCCAAATGGAGAGCAGTGACAAGTGGCATTCCTCAGAGGTCAGTTTTGGAACTGGCACTGTTTAACATCTTTGTTGGTGACATGACAGTGGCATTGAGTGCACCCTCAGCAAGTTTGCCAACAACATGAAGTTGTGTGATGCGGTCAACATGCTGGAGGGAAGGGATGTCATCCAGAGGGACCTTGACAGGCTTGAGAGGTGGACCCGTGCAAACCTCAGGAGTTTAAACAAGGCCAAATACAAGGTCCTGCACATGGGTCAGGGCAATCCCAAGCACAAATGCAGGCTGGGCAATGAGTGGATTGAGAGCAGCCCTGAGGAGGACTTGAGGGTGTTGGTGGATGAAAAACTGATTATGTGCACTCGCAACCCAGAAAGTCAATCCCATCCCGGGCTACATCAAGAGAACAGTGACCAGCAGGTCGAGGGAGGTGATTGTCCCCCTCTGCTCCACTCTCGTGAGACCCCACCTGGATTACTGTGTCCAGCTCTGGGGCCCCCAACATTAGAAGGACATGGACATGCTCAAGCACATCCAGAGGAGAGTCACGAGGATGATCAGGGGGCTTGAGCACCTCTCCTGTGTGAGATGCCTCACAGAGCTTTGTGAATGTCTGATAAAATCATAGCCTAGTGGAAGTAAAAATTCCATATTCTCTATTTCAAACAAGATTGGACTCAGTGAAGTCTTGTTCCTTGTGCTATGTAAGAGGTCAGATAAGATGATCACAATGGTCCCTGCAGGCCATGTAATGGATGCAGTAATATTAAAATGTAGAACATTTCTTCATTTTATGTTCTGCTGAGACCGCAAAGTTCATAACAGAGGCAGTTCTGAGATAACAACCTTATTCTTTTTAACATACATAGTGTATTTGAACTAAGCTCGTTATTTTGCCTTAGGTTCTGCTGCTTAAGCTTAGTTTCACAAAAGACTAACCAACATGTGTTGGTTTATTGATATTTCTTCCTAAACTTACTTTTCTTACTTGCTCACTCAAACTTATGCTGCTCAGATATTGACCAGCATTAAAATAAGTTGGTATGAACCATACTGCATGGGGTTTCAGTTATGCAAAACATTGATGATCTTCTTTTAATATTTCAAATGATTTTGAAAAGTCCATTATTCTGTTTGGTATCCAGAAACACTCCAGAACCTTCCTGAGAGCCTTGCTATAAATATTATGGCAGATAAAGTCTAGTTGAGAGATTTTAGTTACGTTACTGAAAGACATACCAAATAGTAACTATTTTAAACTGTCAGGAAATAACTCAGTTTGAAGGGGCTTTATTTATTTATAGAAGGTCACATCATTACTCTGTTGAAATCAGTGCGATTATTTATATTTTTTGTTGCAGTCTTAATAGAAATAAATGGATAGAAAACATTTCTTGATTTTGTGAGAGTATTTTTGGAAATTAAAAAGGAAAACATCTTGATAATATATTAGGAATGGCTAGTCAGAAGCATTCCTATAAGCCATAAATATATTTGTTAAAGATCTGGTGCAAATGTAAGAGTCTGATTTGTGGTTTTAATTGGATTTGAAGTGGAAATATATTTTGAAATATAGAGAGTTCTTGTAAGTAAAATATTCTGAAGAAGACTACTCAGTGAATTTTATTGTTCTATTGCCAAAGTCTGTCAAAACAGACATTTTGCAAAAACTTTAGGAAGTCAAGTCCTTCCTATCTCTTCCTCTGACTTTTGAGATGAATTTGCCCTGGGGATTGCTATGAAAAGTAATATACACAGGAAATCTCACCACCACACAGGAAATTTGCCATAGAAGAGAGTTAGGTGAAAACCATTCATGCCAGCATTGGCTCTGAAACACTGTACAGAAGAAAATAAATAGCCATAAAGAAATAAGTTCTAGAACTATAAATAAGCTGCTTCACACCTTGTCACGGAATGGACACTAGATGTTGTTAAATTCCAGGGCTTTCCTCCTTGCTCCTGAACAGTGACTGCTTATATGTTTTCTCTGGCAGTGAAACAGTAGTGTTCTCCATTTCCACACTGGTCTGTGCTGGTCTGATAATGACACTTCTCTACGTTCACAGAATAAGGTAGCTTCCTCATCAGCAATCAATATTAATCATCAAACAGTGGCCATGTCCCTATGAGTAATAAATGTGATCAAAACCAGAAAGTGTAGCTGCTTTGAGAACACAGCCAGTTGTTTCCTTAAGTATTACCTCCTCATACTTTTACCACCACAGCCTCATGCGCTCCATGCGGGCAGCCTAAATAACCACAACCTCTGCCTTGTTGCCTACAGCAATAACTAGTATTCTCCATTTTAGCTGATCTATGGGTACTGTTCTCCTCTTTGAATTTTAGCATTCTTGTTTTATTAGTTACTACTTTTTGCTTGCTTGCTTTCTTGTGATTTTTGAGATGGAAAGAAAGAGGACTTTTTCCTGCAAACACTTCTTTTTTGATTCCTTGCAAAGAAACTTGCTTATGTCATTACCTTGATAATACTTCAGCTTAGGGCTCTACCAAACTCTAAGTGATGTGTTGCTGGGTTTCTTGTGAATAATTCCTTGATAGCCTGCATTATCTTGTTAGTATTGAAACATATTTTGCCCCAGACTTTCCATTCATTGCTGCACTTGCTCTTTTCCTTCCTTCCTTCCTTCCTTCCTTCCTTCCTTCCTTCCTTCCTTCCTTCCTTCCTTCCTTCCTTCCTTCCTTCCTTCCTTCCTTCCTTCCTTCCTTCCTTCCTTCCTTCCTTCCTTCCTTCCTTCCTTCCTTCCTTCCTTCCTTCCTTCCTCTCTCCTTTTTTAATTGTGTTGCCTCACAGTGACTCATGGGAAGAAAGCTAAGCAATAGCAACATAAATGAACTGGTCATTATACAGTTTGCAGCTAACCTCCAGCTTCAGCATATGATCATAAATATGAAATCTCAACAAATCTCAGGACAGTTTTGTCACTTGCTAAACTGTTATTTCATGCACCATTAGGTTGAATCCTGCCCATTTTTATGTGCACCACAACTAGTCAAAACAATCCATTTTGCTCATACCCAAATGAGTATATTTTGCTCATAAATGCTGTGTCAGCAGCAAGAAAAAGAGGACTTTCAAACTTGTAGAAAGTACATTTTCTCAGACATTCAACATGAATATGCAAACTTTAATGTCACTTGAGAGAATCTGCTCAGTCAATTCCATGGAAACCACAACAGCTATCTGCAGGAGAGCCATCAATAAGTAATTTAGGACCACAAATATTCACACATCAATAAACCATGTAAATGTCTTTCTATAATGATGTTGCTGAAAGTGATAAGATTCATGATCAGCGAGTTACTTAGATTAACTCTTACTAGATGCTGTTTATGATAACAATCATGTCACAGGAACAGTTTCCTTTGGGTGAAACAAATTTATAAATAAATGTGTAAATAACGTATAAATACATGTTTAGGTGAAATAAATGGTATGTGTAAAAAAAAAGATTTTGAAAATATAATTTAAGCTTTTAGGAAAATAGTTTACAAATTCAGTAATTGAATCTTTTGGGTTTTCTTATTTCAATACAATAAACCACTTGCTAGCTAAATTTCTGTATGAGATCACATGTATGTTCATAGTATACTCCGAATACTCTAAGTAGGAATGAAGCACATTTGCATGAAATTTCTTTAAAATAGAACAAATTGCACACACCTGTTTCTTACCCTGTGTCACTCTGGTGCCAGCTGGAACCTTTGGTGAGGCAATTCGACTCATCTGTCAGAAATGTTTTAATTTTTTTACTGGTTTACTTGTTGCAGGATGAGTGAGTTGAACTGGTAGAGAAAGGTACCTAGTGAGTACCAGATATACTGCTCCAGTAAAAAGTAAAACCACACAGATGTGGCTATATGAGAGAAGAGCAGAGTAAGGGAGGAGGGGTGTGAGGCTTCTTTTTATTTGCAGTGATTAATTGCTAAATTGCCCTAGATACCTAACTTCAACATCAGGCTTCACTGGGCACACTTTACCTTACAATGTCATCATGTATAAGAAAGGGAACGGTGATAACTTTACTGAATGGAGAAGATAAACTGATGATTTATAAAATATTTAGATAACACAGTTTGAATTTTGTCTTATGATGTAGAGCAAACACCCAGCATCTTAGATTCTCTAATTTGATCTATTTTCTGTAATTGGGGAAAATAAATCTAACCTTTATTTTGAGGAAGAAAAAGCCATAACATTAGCAGTGTCCACTAGAAAGCAATCTCAAATATGTAAATAAAATTACATCCATATTCTTTGAAGAAAGTCCAAACTTCCAGGATATTTTTTTAAACTCTCCATCATTAAGGGTATATTTCACACACAGGGGATCAGCCCAGTTAGCTGGTAGTTTTTATTGCAATATACTTTAAATTTGAAAAAAAAAAAAAATCAGATTTAATTGTTTTATCATCTGTCCTAAAAAAAAAGACTTTTAAAACACACAAATTTGTAGTATGTTGAAGGAATTATTGCGCTTTGTGAAAGAAAGACAAGGCATCAATATGTCAGGTTTCACACACCTGAGTTATTATTTGAGAAGCTAATGAATAAACTGTGCATATTTCTATGCATGTTTCTACTTCAAAGGGGAATACACACTACTGTGAATAAGGAATAAATCAATGTGAAATGATTGTAAAGTTTCTGTTCTCTATTCCCATTTCAGCTTTCTTATGCAGGAAAGCAGATATACTCTATTAAACTGAAGGCCTCTTAAGCCCTTTTTCTGGCAGTTTTTAGGCCTCTCTTGCACTCAGTTTTATATTTTCACAATAATATTACCATTTACTTATCTACTTTTATGATACCTTCTAAATTTGAATAAAACGCAAGAAAATGTTAATTCAAGAATCTAGTTTGGGAGCCTTTAAATGCTAACATGATTAAATTGTAATATAATTACAAGAATCACTTTAAGAAAAAGATAACAATGTAGAATTGATTAAAGTATTTAAAAAAATAAGCATGTGTTCAAAGAACTGTCCAGAATGAAAACTTTGGAATCAAAAATACATTCCATAATAGCACAAGCACAATAGCTGAAGAGGTAATATGTCTGCTGCCACAAATCACTTCCTGACATTAGCTTACAAACTATTGTTAAAACTGAGAGAATGGTTCATTTTTCACTGTGCTTCTAACTCTGAGGTCTCTCAATAAGTCACTCTTTTAAAGACAGCTCTTGTTAGACAGACAGCTACTGTTTTGAATAAGGTGTTTTAGTATTTTTTTTTTATCTGAAGAAACACCAAACCTCCAGGCATGGACCACCTTATTGCCACTGTTTAATAATTTGTAATGGCTCTGCTAATGTACAGTAGCAGAATGAATTACATCTGCCATCAATACCTGGCTCCTGACAATTTCTGCAGGCATGTTGTTTTTTGTAATCATTTTGTAGAGTATTTCCAGATGCTTTACATAGCACATGCAGTCCATGACTGACCACAGACTGAATGACTCTGCCTACGAAGCCTATTTGCAGTTTTCTTTTATTTATTTTCAACCCTTCTTCAGTCAATAACCTTACCCAAGGCCCATGGCTTATTAACTACTGATTAAGAGCTGTAAATGACAGATGGTAAAGGGATGTTACTGGGAGTATATTTCTTGCATTCTAGACACTCAATAAATCTCTTTTGTAATGCCACAATCTGTATATACTTAGAGGATCACTCTCACTTAACTATCTAACAATTAAATCTTAGTTCTAAGGAATTTATTTAATTTTATCTATAATCTGTTGAGGGAAGCTGGATTCCCAGAACTACTTTTACCCCTTTCTAAAATAGGCAGGTGAAATTAATTGCTCTGGGGGGTAATTGTGAAGGGTGTGCATATCTTCCTCCACTGATTCTATTAATGTAGAAAGAGCCTAAAACTAGACTTGGTACTTTGGTGGACTGAACATGACAAGTAAGGCAGCTGATTTTAGGATTGTTTCTCTCAGCAAAACAGCATAAAAGATGTTTGCCAGAGCCAAGGCATAGGGCTGAATATGTGGTGACAGATTTGCCTATCATTATATCAACATTACAGCACATTATGTAGGCCTAAATAATATTTCTGTCAAATTAAAAAGGACCCTCTTATGTGAACTTTCTGCATTTATTACTATTTCCCCTTATCTCTCATATCTTTGCTCTGTAACTTAGCCCAGTTAGATCCTACACGCAAACAAGAAAGAAGTATGAAGTTTTTTGATTGGTTGGGGGTTTTTTGTGAGCTATAAAATGTTTATTTTCCATAAGCAAATAACATAAATATCAAATTAACTTGAATTTTTAGTGGTGCATTCCAAAAACACTATGTAAAAATATTATTTCTAAGCACAACTCAAAGTAATTCTGTATAAATAACAGATACCACACTTTAGAAAAGCATCTGGGAGGAGAGGTACTGCAGGCTTCAAACTCTTTACAGGCACTTATAATCTATGAGAAATTATATGTCTGAAAAGAATTAAATTCTAAGTAATCTATTGATCATGGCTTAAAGTACTTTTAAACAACTCTTCATGATAGGGGTGTCTATGGAATGTTTTAAGTAGACATAGTATTTTTGGGTATTCTCCTTTTATTAGAAATGAACAGGGAAAGAAAACAATATTTCCATAAAATTATACCATATTCATTGCTCAAATTATTGAATATGATTAAGATAAAGAGTGTTTAATGAATAATGACTATATGTATGAGTAGGTGCCAATGACTGTGAGCAGTGATGTCAGATACATTAAGGGTGCTCATTTCTATAGTTTTCTGTGCATAGTTCTGCCACTTAAGGAACTGTGGCTATTACAGACACAGACAACCTTTCTGTATCTCAAAATCACAATACTGCCTTGTTAAAAGCAACAAGATATATATAAACTAGTTCAGACTGAGGGAAAGGGAGAGCTGTTGAGCTGGTTTTTGAGGGTTTTATGACAACCATTCCCAAAAAGCCCCTGCAGTCTGTTGCGAGGCTAGATGTTTTCTGAGGCAGCCACTGGTATCACTGGCTCATGTCTTCTTCCCACTGGGAATTCAGATCCCACTGCTGGCCATTACTTACAAGGGTCTGTCTGCTCCCATCTTACTAGTGTAAACTCTGGTGATGATATCAGTGCATTTTTTGTTAAAGCATGAGAAAAACATCATCAGAAGTTGGAAAGCAGTGATACCAGGCTATCCTGACATTCATACTGTTATCCTGGCTCTCCATTTGACAGTAAATGAACAAGAGGCTGCAGGGATCTGTGACGTAAGGTGTGTGCTGCAGCAGATACTGCTACTGGATTAGATGTATCTCATTTCAGGGTTTTATTCTGGACTTGCAGGATGTGATTATCAAGCATACAGAATAAACTCAAAGAATCGTCAGCATCTAGTTCTGGCATGAATTACTGGGGGTTTCTCTTTCTCCTTTTCTCCACCATTGGAAAAAATCATTAATCAGATGGTCTTCTTTAAAAAGTTATGTCAGAATTATGACAGTCTACACGCCTTTTTCTTTGTGTGCATTTTACCTCATTCCCAGCACTCAAACTGTGAATCCCCTCAGGTTATGGTACTTTTCAAAACAAGACAATTTTTGGAATAGATCCCAGGGCATGCTAGTCTATGAAGAACTTTATGAGGCTGTTCTGGCATGTGTAGAATTTGCCTATTCTCTCTAAACATCTGGGTTTAGTATCTTGTAAAAGTATTCATTGCAAATTTATACTACTGCTATTTAAAGATTTAGGAGGCTGGACCATAATTTAGGAATTATGAAATTGCAGTATCAAATAAATAAAATGGAACTATCTAAAGCGATATTACTATTTTGAAAGCTATTCTAACTTTTTTTACCTGCACCAACCAGTGTACACTTCTGTGTAGGCTCTAGTGATGATTTGGAAGCAGAAACCTCTCAATACTGGATTACTTTCTGTAAACATAGAACACAACATGGAGTATCTATTATTTGACTTTGCCCCCCACTCCTGTTTCTGAACAACTAATAGTACCTTGTTGATGTCAACAGGAATTTACTCTATCTTTGGTCTCTCTGACTTGCTCCATCGCTTCTCATGGATGTTGCTTGGTGGAGTGATAACAACTTTCAAAGGCTCTTCTTTAATGATTTTTAGTGTTAAACGCGAAAAAAATTATAAAAGTGTTCAATAACATTATGCCTGTTTTGCAGATGGTTGGAACAGGGCCCAAGAATAGACTAACATATTTCAGTTGAAAGACACCTATAACAATCATCTAGTCCAATTGCCTGACCACTTCAGTGATGACAAAAAGTTACAAGTTGTTATTAAGAGCATTGTCCAAATGCCTCTTAAACACTGACAGGCCTGGATCATGGACCACCTCTCTAGAAAGCTTGTTCCAGTGTTTGACCACCCTCTTGGTAAGGGAATGTTTCCTAATGTCCAGTCTAAACCTACCCTGACACAGCTTTGAACCATTCTCAAGTGTCTTATCACTGGATGCCAGGGAGAAGAGATCAGCACCTCCCTCTCCACTTCCCCTCCTCAGGAAGATGTGGAGAGCAATGAGGTCAACCCTCAGCCTCCTTTCCTTCAAACTAGACAAACCCAAAGTCCTTAGTTACTCTTCATTGAACATGCCTTCCTATGGAGAAGGCAACTATTGATTACGGAGCAGAGATACTGCCACTACACTATTCTATCACTCCTGGTTGACATATTCCTTTCCCCAACATCTTATTTATAAAAATCTACTAATATAAAACAGGCCAGCCTCCAGCTAGAGTAAAATATGTCTTGTTTGTCTTAAAAATTGTTTGAGATTTTTTTTCTATAGGATATTTGATCTGTGAGATACAGCAACATAAGAGCAGAAGTCACCACTGCAGACAGTCCTGTTCTCTCTGCTTGAAGGACAACATATTAGAGAATTCTATAAACTAACTGAGCTCCGCTTAACAAGTAGGAGGTTTTATTAATGCTCAGATCTCAGAGCTTTTCTGTGTAAAGGCCTTCTAATTTCCATCTTAAGTGTACCAATCACTATCAGAGTCCTGTCTGATGCTGGACACAGATCTGGTAAACCGCTTTCTACTGCACCAAGGATATGGCTATATGCTGTCTTCAGCTATTGCCACACTAGCACTATTATCAGGTAATTAACTCATGTACCTCTCTGCTGGAATCACGTTTTATTGCAGTGTATGTATGTGACTTATGCCCCAAATTACTTCTGCCCTTGTGAGTTTTCCAAGATCTGACAAGAAGAAAGGATTATTTTTTTTATCTATTTTGGCAAGTTTCTTCATAATCCAGTGTTATACTTCTAATTAAAAATTCAGGATTATGCAATAGTTACTTTAGGATTCAAAGTGAACAAACAGCAAGCAAAGAAACTGAAGTGGGAACAATTATAAACGTCAGGAATGAAGAATTAAACTTTATTGTCAAATCTTTGTAGAGTTATACAATTCAGAGAAAAACTAGACTCAAAAGAACTATATCATTTCCCTCATAAGACTATTCCTAAACTTTTGAAAGTTTCTCTTACTGAAGTCCCCTTTAGTTCTTACTGTTTATATGCCTCCTTAATCCTCATGGGAGCTCTTCCCTTCCCACTCAAGCTTGGTCACCATTATGTTCAGCACAATTTCTCAGAGGTGTTTTCAAAGAAACTCAGGAGATATTTAATATGCCAGTTCACATATTATGTTCGGGTACTATGATCAGTGTTTTACCATCAACTAGCCAGGAGTAAGCATCAAGTATGACCTATGAATATAGCCACTGAAAATGCAGTTTGAAATTCAGTTTTGGAAAATTCATATGTTTGACCTTAAAATTTGGTCCTTCTGAGACCTTTGCACATGAAAAGAAAAAGCTTACAGAAAGCAATTAAGAAAGTCTCAAGATTTTACTGTCCATTTATAGAATCATAGAATCATTTAGGTTGGAAAAGACCTTTAAGATCATCAAGTCTAACCTAGCACTGCCAAATCCATCACTAAACCACGTCCCTCAGTGCCACATCTACTGGTCTTCTAAATACCTCCAGGGATGGTGGCTCAACCACTTCCCTGGGTAACCTGTTCTGGTGCTTGAAAATCCTTCTGGTGAAGAAATTTTTCCTAATATCCAACCTAAACCTCCCCTGGTGTAATTTGAGGCCATTTCCTCTTCTCCTATCACGTTATTTGAGAGAAGAGACCAACACCCACTTCACTACAATCTCCTTTCATATAGCTGTAGAGAGCAATATGATCTCCCCTGAGCCTCCTTTTCTCCAGACTAAACAATCCCAGTTCCATCTGCCGCTCCTTATAAGACTTGGTATTTAGACCCTAGATTTGAAGTTGAACAGCCATGTATGGGTCATCTATGTATTCTTGGAACAACTATAATCTCAGATATGTAATCTGAATTGCTTCCCAGCATCAGTGATATAAAGACTCAGCTGACTAAAAGGTTAGTATGGGGTGCAGAGATTGTGGATTGTGGATTACAATAGTTTATATCAGGCGTGGTTCAGGCTATCTGAAGCAGCAGATCCTGAAAATGCTAACAAACCCAGCATCAATTACGATGATAACATTTTAAACCTCTTTGCATTTCCTCCATCTTTTTTGGGGGGTTATGTTTTATTTATAGTTTGTTTTTATACTTGTCTATGAGCTTCTATGTGCAACTGTAATATAGACTTTACAAAATGTTTTTATAAACCAACTGCAATATTTTTACATGTTTATATTTTTCCCCATACTCTACATTTTGAAAGTGTTGCTCTTTTAAGTAAAGCACTGTAGCTTGTTTAGTATCTCCTGTACCTTTTATACTGAAACAAGTTCTGTTCATTTTATGAGCTAAATATCTTTTTGCAAAGGGAACTCTATTTTTTGATTTGTTTTTTTGTGTGAGTCTCAGCCATGCCAGTTAGTAACTGGATCTGTACCAATTTGTTCACAACCATCTAACAAACTCAGGCAAATAACACAATCAAAACTCATGAGTTTTCCTCCATTCACATGAGGAACCTCATTTGTTAGAAGAATCCTGACAGATTCTCCTGGGACTGCCTGGAACAGAATTATCACGTGCTCCAACACAGATTCAGAGGAAGAGTCTTTATTAGTACTTCTACAGTGTGTTCCTCCCACATGCATCAGTGAATTTTTCAAAGTTGTTTCTTACTGTTATAGTATCAATTTACATAAATGTCACTCTGTTGGTCTACAAATTTTTGGTTCTTATTATTTCACTTTTTTTTAGTAGAAAAAAAAAACAAACAAAAAACCCACCTAACTGACATTGATCTCTGAAAAAGACATAGTTTAAAAGTAAATGTTATTGAAAGTATACCTATTTCTTTAGATCATTATGAAAAGAGTTCCAAAAACCAAGTATTCGTCCTCTTCCCTCTACCTTCTCCCACTCAACAGTAATCCAGAATATGTGGAATTAATGAACCAAATACATAAAATCATAGAATCATAGAATATCTCCAGTTGGAAAGGATTCATAAGGATCATTGAGTCCAACTCCCTGATTCTCGCAGGACTACCTAAAAATAAACCATATGACTGAGAGAATCATCTTCTTGAACTCTGTCAGGCTTGGTGCTATGACCACTTCCCTGCAGAGCCTGTTCCAGCAACCACCCACCACCTCAGTGAAAAACTTTTTCCTAATGTCCAGTGTGAACTTCCCCTGATGCAGCTTCATCCCATCTCAACATGTCCTATTGCTGGTCACCAGAAAGAGGAGATCAGCACCTCCCCCTCCACTGTTCCCCTTGAGGAAGTTGTAGACTGTGATGATGTCACCTCTCAGGCCTTCTCCAGTATGAACAAATCAGGTGACCTCAGCCAGTCCTTGTAAGTCTTGCCCTTGAGGCCTCTCACCATCTTGGTCACCCTTTTAGAGTGCAGACACTCTAATGTTGATATCCTTTTTATATTGAGGCACCCAAAACTGCATGCAGTACTAAAGGTAGGGTTGCATCAGTGCAGTGTAGAGTGGGACAACCACTCCCTCGACTGGCTAGCTAGGCTGAGCTTGATGCACCCCAGGACAGGGTTTGCCCTTTTGGCTGCCACGGCACACTGTTGACTCATATTCAGCTTGCCATCAACACAGATCTCTTTCTTCAGGGCTGCTCTCCAGCCTCTCATCCCCCAATTCGTATGTATAACCAGGTTTACTCTGTCCCAGGTGGAGAATCCAGCACTTGCTCTTGTTAAATTTCATACGGTTGGTGATTGCACAGCTCTCTATCCTATCCAGATGTCTCTATAAGAACTCTCTACCTTCAAGGTTGTTCACAGCTCCTCCTAACTTAGTACCTCCAGCAACCTTAATGTACATTTGATTCCTGCATCCAGATCATTTATAAAAACATTAAAGAGCACTGGCCCTAAAATTGAGCCCTGGGGAACCCCACTGGGGACTGGCCACCAGCCCCATTTGCTATAGCTCTTTGAGCCAGACATGTCAGCCAATTATTCACCCAATGTATTATTACTTGACTATCTGTATGCTGGACATTTTGTCAGAAGGTACAGTGAGAGACAATACCAAAAGCTTTGCTAAAATCAAACCCCCCTACATCTACTGGCTTCCCTTGGTAAACTAGATGAATGACAGTGTCATAAAAGGAAATTAAGTTAGTTAAACAGAACTTCCCCTCATGAACCCTGGCTATGACCAAGGACTGCAATGTCTCTCCAGTGTTTTTCAATAACTCCCAGAATAACCTTCTCCATAATTTTTCCAGGAAATGAAGTGATACTGACAGGCCTGTAATTACCAGGTTGCTCCTTCTTAACCTTCTTGAAAATTAGAACAACATTTGCCAGCTTCTAGTCAACTATGACCTCTCAAGATTCTCAAGAACATTGAATAAGACCAGTCAGAAACACTCGGAAGACCAGTGAGAAAGTTATGATATCATAGGAATAACTGAAACATAGTGGGACAACTCACATGACTGGAGGATCATGGTGTTTGACTATAGGCTATTTCGTAAAGACAGGCAGGGAAGAAGAGGTGGAAGAGTCACAGTCTATGTTAAGGAGGACCTTTAATGTATAGAAGTCAACTACAGCGATTGTGGAAGCCCTACTGAATGCCTCTGAGTCAAGATCAGAGGGATTGTCTCTAAGGGGGATCTTACAGTAGGCATCTGCTATCAACCTCTAAAACAAGATGACAAGGCCATATTTGAGTCACTTAAGCAAGCTTTGGGTCAACAGATCCTGGTTCTTATGGGTGACTTCAACTACCCAGACATTTGTTGGAAGAACAATAGAGCAGCTCACATGTGTAAGGGACTGTGTTGGACTGCATCTGTCTCAACATTGCTGTTGCACCACCACCACTTCTTGACCTCGGCACCCTGTTGCCATGGAGGAGTACGTTTTGAAGGAGATGAAGGGTCCCTGATGAAACCACAACATCTGCCCGAAGCTAAATCGGGGTGCAGAAGACACGCAGGCCGGCATGACCAGCACAAGCGCCTGGGCATCTGTGCATAGAGGACCACGGGACTATGAGCCCCATGATCGGGGTAAGACGTGCAGGCTGGCACGAAATGGGCGGACTCTTTGGAAAGGTCGAGGGGACTGGGACAATAAAAGGACTCACTCGGTGTGCACCTTCTTCGACACCTGTTACTTGGAGCTAGGACCTCAGCAGAGCTTGGATCTTGGAGCACCATCACCTGCACTGAGCCCGAGACAACGGAACATCGCTGGATCCCTGGTGGTGGTGGTAATTAGCTGCATATCTACCGTTTTCTTGCTTAGGGATTCTGACTTTCCCTTTCTTTCTCTCTGTCCTATTGCTATAATTAATAGTTATGGCAAATAAAGTTAACAAGGTTGTACAGCATCTGACCTTGTTTGTGTCTTAATCTCGTTCTTGGGATCGTTTAAGAACCCGCCCCGATATTGGATCGGGACAACATGTCATCCATCAAGTTCCTGGAATGTGTAGAGAACCGCTTCCTCTTATAAATGTTAGATCTGTCAACCAGGAATGAGGCACTGCTGGACTTGCTACTCACAAACCAAGAAAACCTGCTTTGTAATATCTCAGTGATTTTTTTGGCTGCAGTGATCACAATATCGTGGAGTCTGGGGTCCTGCTGAGCATGTAGAAGGTTAGTACTAAGACAAAAGTTTTAGATTTTAGAAGAGCAAACTTCATTCATCTTGCTCAGAGCTCAGGTGGGAGAGATACCATGAGAAGCTTCCATGGAGGATAAAAGAACTAACAGGTGTTCGGGATTTTTTAAGAACACTCTTCTGGAAACACAAAGCTAGTTCATCCACTTTAAAGGTAAGGGAGTATGTGAAGCAAGAGATTCCTTGACTCAACTGTGAGCTTCTGAGTCTGCTCAAAACCAAAAGAGAAACATACCAGGGATGGAAAAGCAGACCCATTGAGAACTACAAGGACATTTCCAGGGTGTACAGAGATGCGGTTAGAAAAGCAAAAGCTCAGTTTGAATTGAAATTGGCCAGAAATGTCAAAAACTACAAGAAAGGGTTCTTGTATGTAAACAACGAGCAGAAACAGAAGGAAAATATTGGCCTGCTGTTACACAGGAGAGGTAAATTAGACAATTACAGTGCTGAAAATGCAGAGGTTTTCAACATTTTCTTCATCTCTGTCTGGGCCTTAGGCCTTGGGAGCAAAAATCCAGGTTGATGCAAACACAGACCCACCATCACTGAAGAAAGAGTCAGTATGCAAACTATTACAGGATCTTGACCCCTACGAATCAATGGGCCCTGATGTTATCCAACCGAGGTTGTTAAGAGAATTGGCTGATGTCATTGAGAAGCCACTCTCCATAATCTTTGAGAAGTCGTGGAGATTGGGGGATGTCCCAGAAGACTGGAAGAAGGCTAATATCACCCCCATCTACAAGAAGGGCTCAAAGGAGGATCCAGGAAATTATAGGCTCATCAGTCTTACTTCAGTCCCTGGGAAAGTTATGGAACAAATCCTCATGGGGGCTGTCACAAGTCAAAGGAAGCACATGATTGGGAAGAATCAACACGGATTCACCAAGAGCTTGACAAATCTGACCTCCTTCTATGACAAAGTAATCTACTTAGTTGATATGGGGCGAGCAGTAGACATTGTCTACCTGGATTTCTCCAAGGCTTTTGATATGATTCCCTGAGAGTTTTCTCCTCCAAGAGAAACTGATGCATTACAGTCTAGACAAGTGGTCTGTATGGTGGGTGGGGAACTGGTTGACAGGCTGCACCCAGAGTGTGGTAGTAAATAGCTCCTTTTTAAACTGGCAACCTGTCACAAATGGGGTCCCCCAGGGATCAAAATTGGGCTCAACATTGTTTAGTATCTTCATAAGTGATCTGGACGATGGGATCAGGTGTACCCAGATGAAATTTGCTGATGATACCAAACTGAGTGGGGAAGTGGACACTTTGGAAGGGAGAGCCACTCTGCAGGAAGACCTGGATAGGTTGGAAGATTGGGCTAACAAGAACCTTATGAGGTTGAACAAGGAGAAGTCACATGGAAAAGATGCGGGATAATGGGTATAAATTATTCCTGGGGATATTCCAATTGGACACAAGATGATTTTCCCAATTTTTCCCAATGAAAGCAATCAGCCATTGGAATAATCTCCCTGGGGAAGTGGTGGATTCCCCAACATTGGACACTTATAAGATTCAGCTGGACAGGATGCTGGGCCATCTTGTCCAGATCATGCTGGACCAGATGGCCCAGATGATCCTTGAGGTCTCTTTCAGCCTGGTATTCTATGATTTTATGTTTCTATGAAAAATAGTGGAGAGAAGGCCTATGATAACATCAGCCAGCTCTTTCAATACCCTGGAATGAATCCCATCAGGCCCCATAGACTTATGTTCATCCAGCTGGAGCAGCAAGTCTCAAATAAATTTAGGGTCACCTGGGAGTTTATCATTCTCCCTAGTCATGGTCTTCCAACACAGGGCTCTGGGTGTCCCAGGGGCCATCATCGGTATTAAAGACAGAACATCAAATCTTATAATGGGGAAAACCACTTCATGTAGTGTCATACATTTGTGGAACTCAGTCTTGTACTGTTGGACTTACTGAGCATTTTAGCTTACACATGTAGGTATGTAAGCACGTATGTGTAGCGTATGCATACATTAAGTCACATATATATGACTTAAATAGAAACACATGCAGATATAGAATCATAGAATGGTTTGAGTTGGAAGGGACCATAGAGATCATCTAGTTCCAACTCCTCCTGCCTCCTGTATATGTAGATACATGTTTAAGTATACGTACATACATGCTGTCATGGCATGTCTTTGGCTTTAAAACTCGGCCTTGCACTTTGCTGAGATTTAGCCCCAAAAAATTATCTATAGCCTTAGGGTTAGAGTTGGGGCCTGAAAAGTGACTGCCAAAGAAAAATATAGGCTACAACAAAATCATCCCATGATAAATTTTTCATGTCGGATAGTCCTTCCTGGGACCATATTTTTTGTTTTCAGCCCATACAAAGATTTATGTTTAGGGTTAGATTTAGAGTAGGAATTTGAAATAAGAAAGGGTCAAAGCCCAGCATAGCATTTGGAGTGGAGCTGCAAAGAATCTGACACAGGAGGGTAGGTTGCACAAAGTACTTTCTCTGATAACTGTTTAATCTGGGCCAGGGCTGGGGGTCCTTGACTGAGGCTCAGAATATGTCTAGGATTAGGGTTAGGGTCAGGATGAGGAAAGACACAAATACCTGAGATGCATCTGGAGTGGTGCTGTAGAGAGTCTGTCAAAGGAAGGCTTAGCTTGTAAAAATAATTTATCTTGTGAACATTTTCAGTTGGATCCTTGGCAAAGGCTCAGCCCAGGTTTAAGGTTTAAAATCTGTGATATAAATAAAGGTCCTTGGCAATGGCTAGGACCATGCCTGGAGTGTTTATATTTTAGTGTCCGGGGATAGAAAAACCCCAGACCTCTGTTTGGCTTCAGAAGGGCCACCAAAGGAAGGCTTAGGCTGCTGAAAGAGCTCTTCATTGATTGCTCCTTTGTCTTGAACAAGGGTCACATCTTTGGCAAAGAATCAGCGCACTCCTAGGGGAGGATTTCAGGACAACTGAGTCATCTTCAGAAGTATCATTCTTTTAAGGCATGATCTTACTTTTTTATTCCAATATGTCTATGAGTTGATGCAAAAATATTCAGTTTGAAGAATCTAAGTAAGATTTTCAGTTTATCATAGATTTTAACATAATTTTAATTTAGATTTTTTTTGAAATAGTGGTTTTTAAACTCACCAGAACATACATTACTTCTATGATCTGGGTGACTAGGAGGACTGCTTTTTCTTTTTCTGTGTCTCTTGTTCTTAGTCTGATGATAGCTTGTTGGAATTAAGGTGTAGAATATCTATAAACTGCTTTGTTCCAATACTACTTTCTTGACTGAGGAACATAAATAGTTCGCCTCCAACAAATCAATTAATTATACCTGGGGTTTAGAAAGATTTGTCTCCTTAATGGTCTGTTTGTGAAAAGTGTCTTTTAATGTTCACAAAAGCAGAAACTTTATGCCTTTCCTGGTGTATTGAGTGTTAAAAATCCTACTGACAGACCAAGACCCTGGAATTAAATTGTCTTTTATTCAGAAAAGGATATTCCAGAGGTGGGTTGAAAATTACATGAGTCTCAAAGAAAAAAATAGAGAGGAATGCGTGTATTAATCAGCAAAATCCCAAACAACTCCACTTTATTTGTGTTTTTGAGAGAGGAAAAACAGAAACTAAAGATTTTCTTCCTCTACACTTTATTCTGAGCATATTTCAGTGCAGCAGGAAAAAAGTCTGACTTTTCTAAATGTAGAGTGACTGGCATTCTGAAAGCTGTATATGAAGACTATTCACCTGTTACAAGTCAAGCTATCCCTTTTATTATCCATAACAACCTAATAGTATTTCTGGTGGAGAATATAGATTTTTTCTTTGCTACAGTTAAAAATATACGCAATAACAGTTGCTACATTTGAGGTGTGGGACCATGAAAATATTAACTGTCTACTACATAGCAAGAAGGAGAAAATGCAAAACTGAATTTCCACAAGAGTCACTCTCGTTATTATTCTCCTGTCCATGTTGTGTAATAACTATCTATTTCTTCTTTCTTCTCTGAAAGGTTAGAATGGATAAATATTTGTGCTTTGACATTTCTTTTCTAGTACCATTTAGGAGTTTGACTTCGTTTTCTGTGCTTCTTTATGGACTGGGTTTCTGAACTGGCATTCCATGCTAGATTGTGTCTCACAGGATGCCAAATATTACTGACTAAATAGGTATGACAAAAATAGTTATCACAAAGTGACACTGCATTGCACCACACAAGGTGGTGGTGAAAGTTAGTACAGATGGGATTCTGACTCTTGGTTGTTTAAATTATTTGTGGTATTTGAGTAATCGGGTATTTAAGTAAGAATATTAAAATGCTACCACCTTTCTTGTGTAGTGATAAGAAAAATTATCTTAATATGGCTTGGGTGAGGAATTATAACAGAGCCCTTTGCAGCCACCCATCCCAAATTCTTAACAAGTAATCTATCTGTCTGTGCTGATTTTGGCTGTGAAAGAGTTAATTTTCTTCATAGGGGATAGTATGGGGCTATGTTTTGGATTTGTTTTGAAAACAGTGTTGATTACACAGGGATGCTTTTTGTTACTGCTGAGCAGTGCTTACACAGCACCGAGGCCTCTTCTGCTTCTCACACCGCCCCACCAGTGAGTGGGCTGGGGGTGCACAAGAAGCTGGGAGGGGACACAGGTGGCAGCTGACCCCAGCTGACCAAAGGGATGTTCCATACCATCCATATGATGTCCTGCTCAGCATATAAAGCTGACAGAAGAAGAAGGAAGGCAGGAATGTTCAGAGTGATGGCATTTGTCCTCCCAACTCACCATCATGCACGATGGATCCCTGCTTTCCTGGAGATGGCTGAACACCTGACTGCCAATGGGAAGCAGTGAATGAGTCCCTTGTTTTGCTTTGCTTACATGTGTGGCTTTTGCTTTAAGTATTTAACTCTCTTTATCTCAACCTATGAGTTTTCTCACTTTTACTCTTCCGAGTCCCTCCCCCATCCCACTACCGGGGAGTGAGCAAGCAGCTGTGTGGGGCTTAGTTGCCATCTAGGGTTAAACCACCACACTGTCCTAAAGCACTGTGGGAACAGCAATATTACAGCCGCTAGAATGGAGAGAGTTTCAACCAAAGACAGATGTCTTTGGTCTAAAGGAACCTTGTCATAGGCTGACATAAGGAATAAGACTGTTAAACAAGAATGTTTGGGTAAATGAGAAATGAAGAGAAGGATAGAAAGGACTGCCTAAATACTAGATTGGGTTATTTACTTACCCCTTTGAGATGACTAATGTCATGACTATAAATGTACAAGACACTGAGGCTTCTAAGCTGAAATAGTGTTGAATTATTAATTGTTTTCTTCTTGGAATTTATTCTGAATTTTCTCCTAACTCTTCTTAAACAGCAAAATTCTCTTTTTTTCCAAGCGTAGAACAATAACCTTGTAAATGATACGATTCTTAGGGGAACTCAGATAAAGTCACTTGTTTTTCCATGTTAACGAGTAGGCTTCTGTGTTATTTATAATTTCAGAAAATCCCTTCTGTAATCAAAACCAACCTCTTATGCCATCAACAACCCATGGCAGAAAGTTACTTTTAACTATTCTGCATGTGCAAAAAAGGCTCCTGGAGATTGAGTCAATTTTCATAGAGATGCCCAAACAGATTACACTGGTTGATTAAAACTTTGAAGGAGGTTTTGTCATCCATCATTGTTTTGCTGATCAGGGATATCAATTAAACTCAGACACCAGAGTGAAAAGAGCAGGCGTATTTTGCTAGAAATAACTAAATAATATAACAGAATAATACAGAAAACATACAGTAAGAAAAGACAGAACAGTGCACTTAAACAAATAGGAAAATACAGGGTAATGCATCAAATCATCACTACAAGAAAGAGAGAAAATAGTGATTAAGAAAGATCCATCACCACTTGCATACGTTACCATCATCCAGATCCGCAGTCGCTGGGGAGCCCCGGTTACAGCGAGGATTTGGAGAACCTTTCCCTGCAAGTGGGAAATCCTACGCGGTGCGTCCGCCCGTAGGTGAGGCTTCCAAAGTTGCTGTGAGCGGGTCCAGCCTTATATACCTAAAAATCAGTAAACCAGAATAGCTGGCACCTTTGTTTTAAGCGGAAATATCTGGTTCTCATCTCACGTTAGGTTCCCCCCAGAGCCTGGCCAGGGCTCAAGGGAGAAGCTAAGGGAGTTTCCCTGCTTATCTAGTTAATTTATGAGCAAGGTCACAAGGCCAGACAACTATTTCTGTGGCCCTGTTATCTTGCTCACACATAAAGAAATATAAGGATACATTCAAGATAGAAATGTTTTATGATGTTTAAGCTACATCTTCTATGCATATTTCACTAATGACTACATACAGAGTTAGCAGTTTCAGTTCAGGGCCTGTTGCTCAGGCTTCAGTATTCCCACCTTTTACATCAGAATAATTGGTTTGCTATAACTTAATATAATACCTATTAGCACAATGGTTATCAGTTATAAAATGTACAGGATTCATGTACAGGTCAACTCTGGCTTGGGCTTATTGTCCAAGCTTTAGCACTTCAATCATTCACACAGAAACTAAATCTCTCTTAGAAACTTTGCTGAATTACTGTATATCAACACTACAACTAGAGAATATTTAAGTAGAAAAGAAAATTCAATGTAATCAGGGACCAATTCAGAGTTTTTACTCAGAATATCCTGCACATCTCAAAAAAGGTAGGGAGATCAATTGGCCGCTCCCCGAAGCCAATGATCAAATTCCCTTTGACTTCCTTGGCTGTCACAGAGAGCTGAAGGGTGAGCACCACAGCTTTGGTTTTTGATGACATAATGAACAAATCAGTTTTCAAGAAATATGTTTGTAATTGCTCCTGTGATTCTGTTCCTAGTAGCTACTGGTATGTATTTTCTGAGGATAAATAATAGTTAATGATTTAACAGCTTAATATACTTTAAGTAAAAAGGTCCATACTTCACAAGCAGAATTTTTTAACCAACTCATTGATATTTATAGCTGTAATACCAACAAACATTTAAAGTAATTGTCATGCAGTCATAGATAGTTCATGGTATTTGAAATGTGTGTTTACAGAAAGTGACAGATCATTAATCCAAGCCTCTCTCTAGGCATGACCTCAGTTTCATACACAATGACAGTAATTTCTCAAGACTTTTGACTTCTCATCAGGATGTTCCTTCTGCTTGTACACTTGATTGCATCTAATAAACTACATGATAATAACTTGCCCTTGCTAACTTTATCCACCAGTATGTTGTAACACAAGCTGAAAAAGACAATTTCTTTTGAAGTAAATTCTGCAAATATGTTGATATAAAGGAACATTTTTGTGAATTCCATTGTTTAAGAGTAATACAGTCTACAGCTGGTCTTTATGCATGCTTTGAATGTTCCATTACTCAGCAACTTACACCGGACCTGATGAGGATTTCCTGTATTCAAGAAAGAGCCAGGATACCATGCATGATACCATGACTTAGAATTTTGCAAAGGACACAAAATATCCACCACTTTCACAACAAGTAGGTTCCCAATTGCTTGATAAATTCACTCAAAAAAAAAACCCCAGGCATTTTAATTAAAATACTTAAACTTTAAAGATATCACTGAGTTTGTATGGATTTAGGCATCTGGACCACTCAGAAGTCAGTGCAGCTTCAGTGTCTACAGATGAAAATTTCAAAGATTTCCAGAGGATTTAGCATTATAAATTCCAGTTAGCAATCTTGAATGCCATAGATACTAATAAAAATTTTAACCTAAGATTTCTTTGATGAAATGTATATATCTGAATTTACCATCTCTGTGCCCTCTAGGAAGAAAATTGTTTGAACTTGCAAGCCATCTCATCATATCTTCAATTCTAAAATAGGACTTCAGAACTGTGCCCTAGGAGAGGAGTGTCTGTCTATTGACTAATGAGCATGTGATTTGTCCTGTCCATATGTGAATATCTCTGTTGCTGACAGAGAAATTCAGAGGTAAATCCCACCTTACGAGTCTATAAAATTATATGAGAAAGGCAGTTTATATTGCCCCATATAAACAAGGTGAATTTAGGAAATAAAATTTAAAAAAAAAAAAAAAGATAAAAGTAAACTTAACCCTACAGTCCAGCAACCCTTCCTGAGAGACCTAGAATAGCACAAGAATAAAATTTCTTACCCCAGGTTCTACCACATGATTTGACAGTTGGACTTGACGATCTTAAGGGTCTTTTCCAACCTAAATGATTCTGTGATTCTATAAAATTAAAAGAACCTCTACAGTCACTGATTGAAATTTAAATATGAATGGCTGTTTCTAGAACAAGTGGAGAGTTGGCATTCGGAAACTCATTGGAAATGAAAACTTGTCAGTATCTTTGAGTAGCCTACTTAATACATTATGTAGGAAAGTTCTGGTAACTAAAATACAGTTTTTCATATTCCAGGACACAAATATTACATTCTTTGTGTAGTACCTTGTTCTACAAGATACCTCACTGAAGTCAATATATGTTGCTTATGTTCAATGAAAAAATATTATCCTGATACCAGAAAGATCGTTTTCCCGCTGTACACCTAATGCAAACCAAAAGGAAGTTCTGTGGAGATGGAGACATACTTGGATTGCTTGTGTTACCACAATATACATCATGCTTAATAGTCAGATCCAGCTGTTATACTTCCTATAGATGCCCATCTGCCCTCTTTCTTCACCATACACATGAAAACCCCACTAGAGTCTGTCCGACTTTCTGGGAAGTTTATAAATTCAGATGCCACCACATCTATGTTTTTGTCAATAAACAAAAGCAAATACCTTGTGTTATAGTGATGGACATGATAATAAGCATACCATCTTCCAGATGTTTTTGTAATTTTACTTGCTAAACCTGAAAAGTGTACAAACTCTCAATTACAAATCCTGAAGTTCTTTCTGTGTCTCTGTTAGGATAATGTGGAAGTTTACTTACATATTTACCTATTTTTATATGCATGAATCCTATATTAATCCAGCCATGGAATGATCAGATGATTTGGAAAGCATTGCATGACATATGGAAAGCTTTCAGAATGCAGAAACACTGTGTTGCTTAAGGGCATTCGAGGGATTTATCTGTTTTTTTCTGAGTCGTGATAATATACTGTTTTAGTAGGTAGGAGCCAATGCCTTTGATTTGAGAATATATGCTAAGATATTCACTGCCTGATGAGATGGGCTGCTATGTTCAGTAATCAAGACCACAAAATTTAATACTTTCTAAAAGAACATACTAGCAAATTCTCAGCAGCTCCTTTGAATTTGCTTTCTTGTACAATTTTGAACACCATGTGTGTATGTGTGGCAGGTGCATCCGCCCAGTGAAAACAGAGCTTCCTGGCTGTTGAAACGTGGCAGCTTTTGGCTGTCTCTGTTTTCAGGGTCTCGCGGTAGCTGAGACCTTTGACCAATGGGAGCCGCTATTGACTACAGGTCAGATTCGGCCTGGGTATAAATGGAGTCCCCTGGGGGAGCCATTTTGAGCTCGTCCCCTGGAGCTGCACGCTGCGGTCAGAGGACTCTCCCCTTGGGTCAGGACGCTGCCCAAGGAAACTCCTCGAGGTACTTTGGGTCGGGACGCTGCCCTGAGCAGGTCCTCGAGGTTGAGAGCCTTCACTTTCTAGGTGAGTGATAGAGCGTTTTGGGTTGTCGTTAAACCCTAGGTAGTGAAGTTTTGTTTACGTTTGGGGTTCCCGTTAAACCCCTAGGCTGTGAAGCTTTGTTTTTCGTTTTGAGTTCTCGTTAAACCCACGAAGTGAAGTTTACGTTTGGGGTTCCCGTTAAACCCCTAGGCTATGAAGCTGTGTTTTTCGTTTTGGGTTCTCGTTAAACCCACGAAGTGAAGTTTTCGTTTGGGGTTGTCGTTAAACCCCTGGGGTGTGAGGCTTTGTTTTACGTTTCGGGTTCCCGTTAAACCCTAGGAAGTGAAGTTTTCGTTTGGGGTTGTCGTTAAACCCCCGGGGAGTGGGGCTTTGTAAAGTATTTCGGGTTATTGTCAAACCCCAGAAAGTTATTCTGTTCTCCTCTTGTGGACATCCGGATCTGTAATCTACGGAGAGCTGACTGGTGGTTTTATGGAAAAAATAAATCTATTTATTTTTTTAAATTGGTGGTGGGTTGCTTATTTGGAAGCCTCCGTAACAGTATGCCCTTCCTGTTGCTTGTGTCTTCCCTTGTACAGTTACTTTACAACACAAAGGAACCACTGACCTTCAGAAGCAACACATGGTAAAAACTTTAATTACTTAATACTGTCTGGGTCTGACAAATATATGCCATTCTCACACTTTCTATGAAAAGTGCTTGTGTGCTATTAAATCAGTGAATCCTTATGAACAAGCCAATAACACTTTCTACTGGAGGGAGAAGCAAGAGAGGAAAAGTTTATGAGTCATTTTGATTTTTATTTGTATGAAACCGCATTGTCCACAGACAACAAAAAGAGGTGAGAAAGAACTTTTCTCTAACTTCTAATGTAGTTTTGTCCAAACAAGTAATGAAAGCCAGACTCTTAAGTTATTTTGGCATTGGTTCCTTCCAAAGAGGTCACTTCCTTTTCCATGTCAATTGAATCAACAGTGGAAATGCCGTTTTGACTGAGCAGCTACATGGGGGTCCCTACATATTTTAGTTAAAATCATACACATGAAGCTCTGTTTGGAATCAGTTTCAAGTCAAGTATTTGTGAGTCTCTGGCCTCAAGATTAAACTCATTACTGCCCTGAAGTTGACCTCATTATTCTGCAGTTTCAGCAGAGGTTAGATTTCGACACTTGAATGCAGGAGGTATGTCCCCATTGTGGCTCTGTATAACTTTTTGTTATAAAGAGCATTACACTTTACAGAATGAGTAATTTTGTTGCAGTTCTGTGCAGTCAAAGACCCTTTTGGTTTCAGTATCTCCAAAAGCTGTCTGCCTTTTCTTTCTCATTTCAGCTAATTAACACTTTCATTACACAGTTCTTCATTACCTCACAGCTCAATCCCTGCTGCATCTGCATCTATTACTGTACCTGGATGTGACCTCTCTGGAAAGCCCCAGAACTGGTACTGTTTTCGGTAGTCTTTGAATCCAGAGCTGGGCTGGAAGGCAGCATTACCTTTGGTTTTGACTTAAAAGCTAAATCAGACAATTCAGATCCTTCCACAGATAAACTATCTTCATTCAGTTTACCTCCAAGGTGACACACAGCTAGCATGGAAATCTCACTGATTTTCATACAGTATCTAAAAGATTGTGAAATAATTCATCAGTCCTATTCAACACTGGTTTAAGAATCATTAAAAGAAATGTGTTTTTAAAAATGGATCGTTTGGTTAAACATGACTTTTTTTCTGATTGCTAAATTAGGATTTCTGTGAGTTGGATTATTGCTCCCTTCTCTCATCTGAATTCCCCAGTTTAGTAATCCTACCTATTGTGCCAGCTTTTAGTTAGAATGTGTCAGTGGAAGAGGGACACATCAATAGCCATTACAGTGTTATATTATTATAGTGTACATATACAATAACAGATCATATTTTTGTTTCAGTTGGAGAAATGCATTTATTTTATGGATTTTCTGATTGCTCAGTTGCAAAATGGGTGCAGTTTCATTTGTAATATGTTATTGTTTTTCCAATTTATATATAATAAAATTTGTACTTCCTCTTTTGTTGAAAATAAAATTGTTTCCTAAGGAAGGGAAATGTTTCTTTTGCTCTTTTAAAGAAATGTGTTGAAACACCATGATAAATGCACATATTCTTGCTATTTTGCAGTGTTGAGAAGAAAAGACTGAGATACTTGAGATCTAATACTATAAGATTTTACTGAATGATGAAAGGTATATACTGCAGTTCAACTCAAGTAGTACATTTTAAGTAAATTGTGCATTCCAATGTTTTTGTTCTGCAATATGAAAAACAGAAAGGGAGCAAAGTAACTTGATAGACTAAAACAATACTAGCAGCTTGTATATTGGTAGACACTTCATCAGTTGGGGGCATTTTTAATACTAGCATGCTATCAAATGAGTTTTCTGCAAAAAGAAGAAACTTAATTCTTTTCAGAATTGTCTGCTTCTCTTTAAAAATAGTGTTTTAATAAACGTTGTTTTTACAATGTTGTGTCTTATTCACACATTTGATTGAAAAGAAAAAAGCTGTGTTTCAGCCTCATATTTCAAAAGCCTGCATTTTGATATCCATAACTATTACGATAATTCAAAACCTCTGTAAGCAAGAGAGACATTTCATACTTGCACAACTGATCTCATATAAGATAGAGGTCAAAAAGTCATCAAGTTTGATGATCTTCCTACCTGATACTTGAGCATCTGACTCTTGCGATTTCAATAGAACTAGGTTTAATAAATAAGTCATCTAATGGACGGAAACGGGAACAAAAATATTATTCCTAAGTGAGACAGCTGAAGGAGGGAACATCATCTGAGATACTTTGATGCAGATAACAGGCAGAAGTAGGACTGAAAAGTCACAGAATCACAGGATCATCGAGTCCAACCATCAGCCTACTCTAAAAAGTTCTCCCCTACACCATATCCCCCAACATCTCATCTAAACGACCCTTAAACACATCCAGGGATGGTGACTCCACCACCTCCCTGGGCAGCCTATTTCACTGTCTGACCACTCTTTCTGTGAAAAATTTTTTCCTAATGTCCAGTCTAAACCTCCCCTGTTGCAGTTTAAAGCCATTCCCTCTTGTTCTGTCACTAATCACCTGTGAGAAGAGACCAGCACCAACCTCTCTACAATGTCCTTTCAGGTAGGTGTAGAGAGTGATGAGGTCTCCCCTTAGCTTTCTCCTCCTCAAACTAAACAGTCCCAGCTCCTTCAATTGCTCCTCATAGGATTTGTTCTCCAGGCCCTTCACCAGCTTCATTGCCCTCCTCTGCACTCGCTCCAACGCCTGGATATCTCTCCCATATTGAGGTGCCCAAAACTGGACACAATACTCAAGGTGTGGCCTCACCAGTGCAGAGTACAGGGGGACTATCACCTCCCTACTTCTGCTGGTCACACTATTTCTAATACAAGCCAGGATGCCGTTGGCTTTCTTGGCCACCTGGGCACACTGCCGGCTCATGTTCAGCTGCTTGTCAATTAGAACCCCCAGATCCTTCTCTTCCACACAGCTCTCCAGCCACACCTCCCCAAGCCTGTAGCGATGCATGGGGTTGTTGTGGCCCAAGTGCAGGACCTGGCACTTGGCCTTGTTGAAGCTCATCCCGTTAACGTTGGCCCACCGATCCAATCTATCCAAGTCTCTGTAGTGCCTCCCTATCCTCACGCAGATTGACACTGCCGCTTAACTTGGTGTCATCTGTGAACTTACTGATGATACACTCTATGTCCTTATCAAGATCATCAATAAAGATATTGAACAGAAATGGTCCCAACACTGAGCCCTGAGGATTTAGCTCCGTTGACCAGTACTCTCTGGGACTGTCCATCCAGCCACTGCTTGATCCATCAGACCGTACGCCTATCCAGGCCATGGGCAGCCAGTTTTTCTATGAGAATCCTATGGGGAACTGTGTCGAATGCTTTTCGAAAATCCAGGTAGACAATATCAACAGCTTTTCCCTCATCCAATAGTCAGGTCATCTTGTCATAGAAGGAGATCAGGTTTGTCAGGCAGCACCTACCTTTCATAAACCCATACTGACTAGGCCTGATCCCCTGGTTGTCCATTATATGACTTTTAATGGCACTCGAGATGATCTGCTCCATGACCTTCCCTGGTACCGAGGTCAGACTGACAGGTCTATAGTTTCCTGGATCCTCCTTTCTGCCTCTCTTGTAGACGGGTGTTACATTTGCCACCCTCCAGTCCAATGTGTCCTCCCCAGTTAGCCATGACTTCAGGTAAATCATGGAAAGTGGCTTGGAAAGTCTATCCACTCCACATAATGCTTGCAGGATGTGAGCACAGACGATGAGTGTAATGCGTTTATTGTTTTTCTCCTATATCTTCTACATGTTACTAAACCTAGAGTATTTATAACAATGTTTTTCAGAATGTGAATAGTTCTCTGGGGGCCATGCAACTGTTCAATATTACATGCAGTGATAGTAAGGTGGCTTTCTAAGAGGCTTGGGAGGATCAGTGAGACCTCGTACTGAGCAGGTTTGCAGACAATTCTCAGCATAGCTTGCAAACAGGCTCCCAGGGCATCTGGAAGTACTACAGAGGCCACAGACTGAATGCAGCTTGAGCTATATAGAATCCACTCCACAGAAAATACTGAAAGGGGAAAACAAATGTTCGTGCCTTGGAGTGAGAGCTTTGCATTTTATGTCTAGTGCAAGTTCTGAAATCTTATTTTGAAAAGCAAACAATTAAAATTACATTTTTATCAACACTGACAAAAATTACAGAGGTTTCTGGGTTGATCTATCTACTCCCAGGACCAAGACAGTCAACTTAATGGGCACAAAAATCAAGGATTAGTGACAGAAAAGTTAAAAGGGTGTAATTAAGTTAGCACATTTTGCTTGACATTTAAACTTGGACATATTGGTATTTTTCAACAAAAAACCCAATGCACACCTATATTTAGATTATTCTTTTTATTCATTGAATCTTTAAATTGTATTCTGCTTTTCTGCTTACTTTCAATTTCATCCAGGGGATGACAAGCTTTGTGCTGTGAAGAATACTTGAACCAGGTGAAACACATTTCTTTTCCTTGACAGAGGCAAGAATTTCATTATGGAAATATTATAGAATAGTTGCTAAATTCAATAACTTACAGATTCATCTGTATCTGTCCAATACTCTTTATGATATCTCACTTGAGGTGACATTTTTTTGATAGCTGTTTATTCTACTGTTGGTAAGTATAATCATTTAATTAAATTCTGCCGCAGGTCTAGTAATATCATCATACAAGACACTAGGAATTTTGCCCAAACAAGTAATGCAAGGCAGATTCTTAAGCTATTTTGGCATTTTAAAAAACCTAAAAACCTATCAAAACATTTTTCAAAAACTTTAGATGCATGAGTAAGTTTATACCTCGTAGCTTAAAGATTGTGCAATTGCATCTTGAATTCATACTATTAAATCACAGTGCCATTGCATTTATGAAAATGTCAAATAAAGTGTTCCAGGTTTTATTGACCATTTAATTATTTATTAAGACCTTTTGTGATTTCTTCTATGAGTTAAAGAATTTTATGGCATTCTTAATTCATACAAAAATACTTTGCCTCTCTTTTATTAATGATGTTTGTCAATACACATCATCTTATGTGTATCTAAATGCAAAATTCCATGATTTACAGTCTTTCTCTTTTTGTGACTGTTGTTTTGCACTGAGTCTGTTTTGGAGTGAACCAGCTTGTTCCCTCTAAGACAAGCCAAGGTCTGATTCTGGAGAAAGTTTGTTGCAGGAAGTTTTCAGCAGAAAGTATGGGTGCCACTTTGCTGTGCCTGGCTCTCTCTGCCATCCCATCAGGGCACCTCCATGTGTCTTCATGCCATTTGCAGTACAGAGAACAGGTTTGTGGGAGACAGGCAAGTCAACATTGGCCTGTCAGCTCTGCACAGTCCCTGAGAAGCAGCAAGGCTTTGAGGAGAAACAAGCTTTGGGAGAAAGATAAGAAACTGCTGAGTTGTGCCAAGGTGGCAGGGAAAACCAACGGACAGCTGCAACACTGAACTGGGAAAAGTACTGAACTGTGAGAAGTAACCGCCACGTGAACAGCGTGTGAACAAGAAGTTGATTGGTCTGCACAGCACGTGTTAGAGTGGTCTTATGCTGATAGGAGAAAAGGTTGATAGCTGTCTAATTGCTGATTTGCCAATTATGAAGTAAGAGCTTTAACCATAACATAAATATGTACTATTGTAATAATAAAGGGTCTTTCCTTCTGCACTTCATGGAGAGTCCGTGCCTCATTTGCCACACAGGTTGGGGTTTTTTTCATACAAAAATTCCATCCTTACCACTTTGATAAATATTGTGCCTTATCTGAAGAGCTTTGAACTGACTTTCTTCCTGTTACATAATTCATTATAATGCCATTGGTGTACTGTATATGGCTCAAAGGAGACCCAAGCCAAAAGCTATATGCTATGTACATTCTCAAGGCACTTTAGAGGGTACTAATCTTTATGTAGAGTAGACTCAAGGCACTCCACTCTATTGACCTCCCTGGGTCTTTGTGCCCTTTAGCAGCACAGATACAGCCTTAGCTAGAGTCCCTAATCTGCTCGAGTGGCTTAAGTCACCTTCAGTAAATTGCATAATTTTCATGTGTGATAGACTAATTTCTGACCTCACAATGACTTCAGGAGGATAAATATCTCAAATTGAGGGTGGATGTGGCCTTCTGTCCATGTAATAAGTTTTCCATCACTCAAGACACAGATGTGCGAAAGGACCTGCCTCCAAGGACCAGTTGTCTGCAGCAGAGCTAACCAGAGCCCCAGGGACACATCTGACACAGAGGCCTCATCAAAGTTACAGATACTGTCCTGATGAGCCATTGCCATAGTGAGGGACGTGTGTCTCTGTTGTGGTTTGAACCCAGAGGGAAACTGAGCACCACAAAGCTGCTCATTCACCCCTTCCCTCTCAGGGATGGGAAGGAGAAATAAAACGAAAGTCTCAGAAATTGAGATAAGGGCAGGGAGGGATGAGTCACCCATTATGGTCATGGGTAAAGACAGACTTGTTAGGGGAAGAAAAAAGAGCATGAATTTAAATCAAACACTAACAGCAACAACACTTAACAAACAGAGTAAGACAGTGAGAAGTATTACCACATTTAAAAAACACCTTCCCCCACATACACCTTCTTCCCAGGCTCAGCTTTGTTTCCACTTTCTCTACCTCCTCTGTCCCTGAGGCACAGGGGGGACAGGGAATGGGGGAGGGGTGTTCAGTCCCTCACTCATTGTTTCTACTGCTCCTTCCTCCTCAGGGGGAGGACTCTTCACACTCTTCTCCTGCTCCAGTGTGGGGTCCCTCTCACAGATGCCAGTCCTCCACAAACTTTCTCCAACATGAGTCTTTCCCATGGGTTATAGCTCTTCACAAAATGTTCCAGCATGGGTGCCTCCTGCATGTCGTAGTCCTCCCAGCACCAATCTACCACAGCAGGGGCTGCCACAGAGTCCTGGGCTTCTTCAAGGAGCAGACACTTGCTCCCGTGTGGGGTCTTCCCTGGGCTGCAGATGGGCTTCTGCTTCACTGGTGACCTCCATGGGTTGCAGGGGCACAGCCTGCCCTTCTCACCATGGACTGCAAGGAAGTCTCTGCTCTGGCACACCTTCTCCCCCTTTCTCCTTCTTTGTTCCACTGAGATTGGTGTTTGCATAGATGTCTTCCTTGCAACTCATCCTCACAACTCCAACTCCTCCTCCCAAGTTCCCCTTCTTAAATACGTTATCACAGAGGCACAGCCACCATCATTAATTGGCTCAGCCTTGGCCAGAGGTGGGTCCGAATTGGAGCCAGAGGATCTTCAAGAAGCTTCTCACAGGGGGTCACTGCTGTAGCCCCTTCCCCTGCTACCAAAAACCCCTGCCACACACACAAACCCAACACAGTCTCCTACATCAGCTGTTATCTCTTGTTCCCCCAGGCACTGTGCCATTACCAGCTGGTGGGGAACAGAGGAGAGAGCAGATTAATGCTGCTCTGCTGGTGTCTGCAGACATGTATCAGACTGCTCAGTGGCTAGATACTGTGGTGGTGAGAGCAACTATAAATGGACTGGTCTTCATCATTGTGTAATTTAACTATACCAGCACACCTATATTTGTAACATTTGGACTGTATTCCAAGAGTTCAGGAAGAAGCCATTAATTAAGCCAATAAATGAGAATTTGAATGATTAATTAGTTCACCTAATGCTTCACTGGTATTAATAGTGCATTCTTAAATACTGTCCTTGTTAAAAGCTAGTGTCTTGGTAATGAGTAACGTATCAACCTGAGAACATTATTAGGCTCAGATGAAGTAATGACTAACATGACAGAATACATCTTACTCTGTGTAGGAATGAATTCACTTCAGTAGGTATTTCCTTTTTTTGTTGATGGGGACTCACAAGTATTGGCTGTCAAGATGCATGCTTTCACTCAGAACAGGACAATGCAGTGTCTAGATGTTCTGCAGGAAAAGGAGGAGGCGGAGGTGGAGGCAAAAAGGATGTTACTGACAGATCAATGCCATAGCCCATTTTACTGCAAGGTTCTTTTAAATCACCATGAGTCATTTACCCTAACAAGTAAGTCAAGCAACCTAAAAAGTGGAAGGTGCTTTGCCTCAGGCAAATAGCTTGTTCTTAATCTCCCTTTTTTTCCTGGTTGCTATGGGGAAAATAAACAATTATCTCTAATACAGGGCCAAAAAAAGAAAGGCCAAAAACCAGTATAAATCCCTGCAGCCCATAGCTATTCGTCACACTGAGAGAACTGCCTTTTACAGTTAATGCTGTTCACAAGGTGGCTTTAAAAGTTTGGAGATCTTAAGGGAAACTGCTTATTCCTTTTTTGGAGTTAAAAAACATTCCTTTTTCGTCTTTTTTTCCCTTCTTGCCTCTCCCTCATTTGGCTTTTCCAGCTTTATAGGGTGCTTGTATAGAGTAATTTGTATTTGTCAGGGCAATCGTCTGGACATTGTTAATTGCAAAGTGGGCACTTTTGTATGTATTGGAATTGAAGAACATAATTCTATATGCCAAAACCCAGAAAGTAAAGCTGAAGAATAGAGATGTTCACCCTTACATTATTTTTTTTCTCTCACCCTTCATTTCCTTCCCTTCCCTTGCCTTGCCTTTCCAGACATACTAGCTTTTGCAATCACTGCAGGGCTTTTTTTCATTCAGATTTGTGATAAATCCTCAACAAATAGGCTTCAGTGACACAAGTGCATGCATTATATAATCCTACACTTTCAAGGATGGTAAGAATTGTCAGTAACTTTCTCCCACTCACAGTACCAGATATAGAAGGTGATTATTATGCAGAAAAAGTAATTTTATTCACAGTCATTCGCACCTCTACAGATTTGATACTATTACACCCTTTTGACTTTCTCCTTATTTTCTGTTTATTTATTTCACAGACTGAATTGTCAGGTAGCAGCATTACGTGGATGTTGTCCCTCTTCTGCCATCTAATTTGAGATTCTCAAAGAAAACAGTTATGTCTAAAATACATGCATTTAATAAAAGGTCTGGGAAAGGGGGGTGACAATGGGTTGTTGAGACTTCTGGATGATGTGAACTTGTACCCAACAGGGAATTTAAGTAGTAGAAGAGCTAATTAAATAGCACTACATATGAATCATACTGCAATACACAGAAGAAAGAATAACCTACACTTTCCATAGAAACTCAGATTTTAGAAGACTTAGGAAAATTTAGGTGATTATAATTCCAAAAGGCATATTAACCTCATGGCAATATATAAGTGAAAACCCACTTTGAAGAAATGACGGTGTATTCTGCAGTTTATCTCAGCCATCTGTCTGTTGTTTTCATGGCATCACATGTGAGGATACCTTGTAAACTTACTTTCTTAATCAAAATTCATATGCTATTAAGATGTACCGTGAGGTATTTAGTATTAGAGATTGATAGTTCTTCCTTTTCAAAAATAAAAGGGCCTTTCAAAGAGTTCATGGATTTTATAGCAAAGTATAACTTTTGGTGAAATTTTCTGGTACTCTAACAATCACCTATAATCAAAAAGATTCTGCACTTAGTTCCAGTAGTGTCTCCCTCATTTTATATTTTCCATTGATGGGGAGATGGAGTAACTATTTTTTATTTGTTATGATCACTTCTGGAGGGAAGGGATGCCATCCAGATGTACCTTGACAGGCTTGAGAGGTGGGCCCATGCAAACCTCATGAAGTTTAACAAGACCAAGTGCAAGGTCCTGCACATGGGTCAGGGAAATCCTAAACACAAAAAGAGTGGACAATGAGTGGATTGAGAGCAGCCCTGAGGACAAGGATGGAAAACTGACTATAAGCCAACAGTGTGTGCTTGCAGTCCAGAAAGCCAACCGTATCCTGGGCTGCATCAAGAGAAGTGTGGCCAGCAGATCAAGGGAGGTGATTCTCCCCCCCACTCTGATTTTGTGAGACCCCACCTGGAGTACTGTACCCAGCTCTGGGGCCCCCAACATAAGGTGGACATGAACCTGTTCAAGCGGGTCCAGAGGAGGGCCACGAGGATGATCAGAGGGCTGGAGCACCTTCCCTATGAGGACAGGCTGAGAGAGTTGGGGTTGTTCAGCCTGGAGAAGAGAAGGCTCCGGGGAGACCTTATAGAGGCCTTCCAGTACTTAAAGGGGGCTACAGGAAAGATGGGGAGAGAGTCTTTATCAGGGAGTGTAGTGAGAGGATGAGGGGCAATGGTTTTAAACAAAAAGGGTAGATTTAGATTAGATATAAGGAAGAAATTCTTTCCTGTGAGGGTGGTGAGACACTGGAACAAGTTGCCCAGAGAAGTTGTGGATTCTGCCTGCCTGGAAGTGTTCCAGGCCAGGTTGGATGGGGCCTTGAGCAACCCGGTCTAGTGGAAGGTGTGGCAGGAGGGTTGGAATTAGGTGATCTTTAAGGTCCCTTTCAACTTAAATCATTCTTTGATTCTATGATTGAGTCTTTAGCAAAACTTGAATAATATTTTTAAGAAATAGAGGCACTTATAATTCCATTTTAAAAAATCTTACAAAATGCATTTTTTTTCAGGGTTGTACATTCAAAATGAATAATAAGGAAGCATACAAAAACAAAACAACAAACATTGCTGAAATCCTGAATATTAAAAGGGAACTAGCTAGAAAAAAACAAACATTTAAATCAGATTAATTACCTTAGAAATATTTTGGAAGTGTACCAAATTCACCATGTTCAAAGTATTTTTAGACCTAGAGTCCCTGGGAATTCATGAAAAGGAATATATAGATCTTATTTAAAGCTCTGTTCATTCAGTCAGAAGCATCCTAAGACTAGCTACTCCAGCAAAAAATATATAAATGTTATCTTTATTTATACATATCTTACTGCAAGTTATTTGAACCTCTAATTTCAGCTGTTGGAGCCCAGTTTCAAGACCTGCATTACCAGCTGAATGAAGACAGTAGCAATAGCATCCAGCTTTAAACTCTGTAGATTAATAGGGACACCAGAAAAATCTCTCATCCTCATATGCAGAACCAACGGCCAAGAATCTTGACTGCTTGGAGCTGCCCTACTCCAGGTGTTTCCCCCTATTAAAAATCATAGTAGACTGGAAAATATAAAATGAGAGAACACAACCAGTTAAAAAAGATTTTAAGCATCAGAGTCTCACACACCTAATCTGATTGTTTAAGTGTCCTTCAGAAGTACTGTCATGCAACCTTGTCAGCCATTAAGGCTACGGCTATTTAAGCAATTAATATTGATCATAAATTGCTCTATAGGTGTTGAGAAAGCGTTTCTTTTGGATATGGTCTTTAAGTATCTGCCTGTTATACCTAGAGGGACATATCTACTTCAGTCTTTGCTGCACTCAGTACAATAGTCCCTGATATGACTGAAAACTACAGCAATGAGGAAGAAGTGCAGGCACCAGTTTTGGGAAACCATAAGGTAACTACTCTGTGCTGTTGCATTATATTCTCTGAAAACAGTGAAATTAACATTTGCTCCTATGGTTTGTGGCTCTCACCACTTAGACTAGAGTAAAACTTCAGTTGAAGTCCACTGCTCTCTGTACTGGAAAAGGAAATTTGAACACTAACAAACACTGAGACAAATATATTGGGCCAAAATCAATTATGCATGTAACTCAGATATATGTCTATAGAGATAGTATTTGATCAGTCACAGCAGATATGCATTCTTGACTGAATAAATACAAATGGAGCATCTCTTGTTTTCATCAACCTATTTCTCACATTATTTTTCAGCTTTATGGGCTTCAGCCAATTAAGTTATCTATTTTTTTCTGAAACGCTTTCTTATGCACATTCATAACTCATATACCATACTTTATACTTAGAAAGGAGTGGGAGGCTTTCAAGGTTTCTTTGCTTTGGTTTTTGTAGTTTATGACGCAGAGGGAATTGAAAGGATGGTTAATCTTTAAATCCACTACTAAAAAACAATATTATTAAGATATTTCAAAATGTTAACCAATTTGCCCTTTAATAGCTATAAGGTTCTCTCTCTGTTGTTTTGGTTTGGGTTTTTTTTTTTCCTGAGTCTATACTGTGGCGATTTTTTCTTTTAGTCTGATGTTAATTGCTGCTGGAAAATGGTGAAACCTATATACTTTATAACTTCCCCAGTAAGGATGAAAAATGCCTACAAACTTTGGTGACCACAGCCGCATTTTTCAAGTCAGTAGACAAAATGTCTTTATTTTGTAATAGGTTATTTACATCTTTGTTCTCTGATAACCTTAAATCAGCTTCTGTAACAGTTCTTTCCAATTAGTTTATTTATGGTGGTGAAGCATTTTTTTTTTTCTGTTTGAAAATATGAATTAGTTTCATATTATTTCATATTTCACAATGTGAGATATTTTTCTTGTTTTGTTAAAAATTTCTTTCCCTGCCACACCAGATAATATGTACTCATCTTTGCCTTTAGTAACGTAACAGGCAATTAACTTTGAACCCATGCTGCATATAGAAATGAAGATAATTTGTATAATTCAAACAGTGTGGAAGCCACATGTGTGTTTGCAGACAGAACCGGCTCCATAGTGATATCTCCTGATACTGTGGCTAGTAATTAGTATGATTCACATTTTTGTTTACTCTGTGCTATAAACTTTGAAAGTACTGAAATTTTATTACGAAAAGTTTTGTTGCTGGGACAATTTGTTAACTTTGTATGATAAATACACTGCCATTTTCACATTCCTTTGTATGTATTGTGTATTAGTAATGATTTTGTTTGTTTAATCGTAAGAAACCTAAGTACAAGTCAAGTTTCAGTATATCATAACTGAATTATCCCGGTATCTTTTGGATGGCTGAGTCTGTATTCAGTAAGGCAGGAAGATACGGAAGAGGTGTGTTAGAAAGATAGACACTGATAAAGGGGAAGAATAAGAAGGAAAGTTACAGCAATTTGTATTATGGTATGTAGGGTTACGACCACAGATCATGAAGTTGCACACAAAAAAAGAAAACAAGTTTTCTTTGTGCCTTTTCCACTTCATGAGTCTCAAGGAGTATTTGGCAATAACAGTCAGGTCCTTGCTCCTGCAGGCAAGGATCACTTTACAAAGAAGTATATCTAGCATGTGTGGAAATGGTACCTAGACAAACTCTAAAGGATATAATATAGAAACACCTTCTGCCATTGCTCCAACTCCTTGCCACGTAAAGGTTCTACAGCTCAGGGAAAACATCTGATGAAAAACACTTGCATTTCTAGCCCTTTGACATAATCACGGCAGCTTATTGGACCATTGTGGAAAGATAAAAATCACGGGGTGATTCTGGGGTTTTATTTTCTGTAGAGAGTTTGAAATAGATTAAAAACAGTCTTAATGTATTTCATTTCTGTTTCTTTCCTCTCTTTTTGAATGACAAGAAATCTAGGTGATTTATCAGAGCATCAGGATGAGCTCAGGACTGCTTTTTTCCATGGAAGAAAAAAAGAATTTAGGACTCTGCTAAAAGCTCCTTGCTGCCAGCATGAGTTTTTCCATGGAGTATACAGGGCTTTGAGTCAAGGAACAGCTCTCCCTTAGCTGGAACTTCAGATATGAAAGACTGAAAGGGCAAAACAAAATAATAATATGATTACTAAAAATCCCTCAGTTTAATTTATTACTGTATATTTTATGTTAATATTTTTCATCTTATCTACATTTGAAGGCTTTTGAGAAAGAAATTGCCTTGGATTGATGCAGGATAATCTGTTAAATAGACATAACACAGAGATGTTTCTATACTCTGTACTTACCTGCCACTCAGGTAAGTAGTAGTCAAACACTCTGAGTCACAAATCACATCTGTGCATACAGGTGAAAGAATAAACTGAAATGCATTTGCAACCCATGCAGGGACATTGCTAGCTATCACAGACATCCACCCAGGCCTCTTTTTATTTTTGGATGCAATTTTTTTTTTTAGAGTAGGCAAAAGAATCATTTCTCACATATACTACTCAATTATTTATACTCAAAGACAGCAGTTATCCTTGTCACTGTGGGCTGCTTACTGGTGTTTCTGTGTTATCAAAAATGCAGTGATGATAACTACTTTATTAATAAAAATGAAAACATTAAACCCCAGTTATAATAGATGAAGTAGCAGACAAACAACCAATTTAGATAAATTTGCTACCTGTTTTTTGTAAACAGTGAAACATGTACTACTAAGATTTACATTTGTTTTTCAGGGAAGATTGTCTTCATCTAAAACTTCAACATTTTAGTAACTCTGCTATTATTTCAAGATCTGAGTGAAACACAGGAGATGTTGAAGTAAAAAGCAACGTCCACACTGACTTGGCCTCAGGCTGTTAAGAGAAACCCATGGTTAGTTTATGTAATACATTTCAGCAATATTTAACAGATATGCTACTTCTTTCAATGCCAGAACTTTTTAATGTTTGTATCACAGCTAACAAACTAATAGAAAGTATTAACTCTTTTACAAAAAGAAAAAAGGTCGAGGCCTTTTGCTTTTGATACTGCTGATGGTGTAAGGAACTGTGTTAGACTTTGCTTGTCTCAACATTGCTGTTGCACCACCACCACTTCTTGGCCTCGGCACTCTATTGCCATGGAGGAGTACGTTCTAAAGGAGACGAAGGGTCCCCGACAAAACCACAACATCCGCCTGAAGCTAAATTGTGGTGCAGAACACACGCAGGCTGGCATGACCAGCGCGAGAGCCTGGGCATCCACGCATGGAGGACCACGGGACCAGGAGCCCCATGATTGGGGTAAGATGTGCAGGCTGGCACGGAATGGGCGGACTCTTTGGAAAAGGTCGAGGGGACTGGGACAATAAAAGGACTGTGTACTCCTCCCTCGGTGTGCACCTTCTTTGACACCTGTTACTTGGAGCCAGGACCTCGGTGGAGCTTGGAGCTTGGAGCACCATCACCTGCACCAAGCCTGAGCCAACAGAACATCGCTGGATCCCTGGTGGTGGTGGTAATTAGCTGCATATCTACCGTTTTCTTGCTTAGGGATTCTGACTTTCCCCTTCTTTTCCTCTCTGTCCTATCGCTATTACTAATTATTACAGCAAATAAAGTTCACAAGGTTGTATGGCATCTGACCTCGTTTGTGTCTTAATTTCACTCCTGGGATCGTTTAAGAACCCGCCCCGATATCGGATCAGGACAGATGGTAGTGTTTAAAATAGTTCTCTTTTTCTGAGTATAAACCCAAATTACATTACTGCTCTTTAATTTTCAAATAACACAAAGTGGGATAGTTTATCCTGAAAGAACAATGTTGGTTAAAAGCAGAGGTAAACAAAGTAATCTAACATTATTGGAATAATCATATATACCTGTTGCTGCCTTTCTTTCTTGATGCAAAAATTTTTCTGCTACACTAGTGAATGACAGTCTTTTTCTCAGTCAGGGTGTCCTGAAATAACTTTAGCATATGTCTATCATTAGAAAGAGTAAAAGAAATGGCAGTTATCTTTATGTGGGAACTCTAAAACTGGTTTTGGATTATAATGTCATGCATAAAATTGTTTTAAATAAAATAATTTTAATATTAAACTTATTCATAAGATAAAAATATTTTTTTCCAATAATTGACAGAGATAGGTAGTATCGTCCTATACGTGATTCTTTCTGTGGTTTTGAAACCAGTTCTGATTTTAAAATTTGCACTGTATTATATCAATAAAAAATTTCTTAAGTGGATTAAGAGATTGCTCACTGGCAGATCTTAAAAGATAATGGTCTGTTATGAGTCATTATCAAATGAACATGTAGGTTTACGTTTAGATTTAGGTTCTTCAGAAAAAAAAAGCAAAGCAACCAACTTAGACAAAGGAAGGGTAGGCACTGAGGAAGAAAGAGTACAGGTAAGCTTACAGACTGTGATGTCTTTTAGAAGACTGTATATAGTTTGTGGCATTACTTTAAAAATTGCATTAAAAAACAATTAAATGGTTAATAAAATATCTAATATTTCTAATATCTAATATCATTATTCATTTAAAAAATAACGAGAAACTTAAAAATCACTCTGCTTGGTTTTATAAGGACATCTTACAGCACAGAAGTAGCTTCATGTGGAGTAAACATATTGTACTACAGTACAATATACAAAGACTGAAAGTGTTGATGAAATGTTATAGCCTGAGATATATCCAACAGTATAGTTGACAATCAGTAATTACCATTAGTATTAAAAATGTTATAGGTTCCAGAAACATGAGCATATGGGCCCCAAATTGTGTATAACAGCTCCAGAGAAAGGATATCATTGAATACTCATTCACGACAAATTATATTTTTGCTTTAGCATACAAGAATTTAACTACATATATTTATACAAACTGCATAAAACCTCCAAAAGGAACATATCAGATGACAGTCTCCTAGTTAAGGCAAAACCTCTAACACAAGTTGAAAACCTTGTTTCAACTCTGCTGCTGAACGTGTTGTTCTATGACTTTCTTAACAAACAGGTTATGGGCTATGTTAATCTAATTGTCTCCCTTACTCTTCTGGTGTCTTTGAAGTGAGGATCTGAAACTGTTATTTCTTATTTCACTATAGGTTTCCATGTTCACCTCACTGCTTTGAACCAAGCTGAAAAGTGATTTGCTTCCTGACATAAGTCACTGTTACTTGCCTTTACATGTTTTCCTTCTTCCCTTCTCTGTGTATTCCTGTGCTTTTTTTTCTCACCCTTTGGCTTTTCCAAGAATTTCCTGTAGGTAAAGGTCTCACCATGACTAATATACTTCTGTGAAATTTTGAGTAAGAGATAAGCAACTCGTGTCTATAAATATTTTATAACGTTTGTTTCTGACAAATAGACTGTCAGCAGTAGCCTCTAAGGTAGATTTGTAATGATACACAATTTCAAATATTTTGTAATAAACTAAAGAGTAAACAAAAATGACAAAAAAGGCTGTGTTTGCTTGGATACTGGCATATGCCTTTTTCCTAAAATAACTAACTAACTAACTAAAGGCCAGGAAAGTTAGTCACATTTCATTGCTGGGTGTCAATGGTGCTAAACAGACTTATTTTGACTGTGTATGCAAGCATCTTCCTTGTTCCTCCTGAATTTCATCATGAAATTCATATTAAAATGGACACAACAGATACAAGTCAAAACCACAGAATTATTAAGCTACTTAACTGAGAAATTATAATTAACTTATAAGATTTCTTGAGGCTTGTTTTCACCCTGGATTAATCTTGCAGGTATGATAATTCAAGAAAATTGCAAACTCACAATCAAAAATATTCTTCTGCAGTATAAGTCAAAAATGTTTTCTTACTAAATGTCTGTAACACAAGAATATTGCAAATTATCAGAAATCATGGTCAGAAGCTATGAAAATGGACTAGTATCACAAGAAATATAAAAACCTTCGAAGTAAAGAAACTATAGTATACAATGAACTTTGGATTCTTGTTTGATTCTGGTTTTCAAGGTCAGATCATAGCCTGAGGCTTAACTTTTATTTACTTTTTAGTTAATAATTAAGTTGACTTCAAGAGTTAGCCAGAAGGTTTTGGGGGCTGGAGGCTTACAAACACAGTTATTACATAGCTCACTATACTTCCCTACTGCAGCACTACTGCAGTGTCACTTGCATAAGATCCCAAACTGCTCATCATTGCTCATCACAGAAATCTTAGATCTACCTCACAGATGGAGGTTCTGGAGGTGAGATGTGGATGACTTTTCAACCCTTCTATAAAAAACAAAGCAAAATCAATTTCTAGGCTGTCTTTTCTAGCATTAATATTGTCCTTACTGTAGGTAGAACTGTGTTAAAAAAAAATTGCTTAAGCACCAGGATTATATGTAAAAGTATCTTGAATTTTCAAATAAATCTGGTATTATGAATCTTTAGCTTAAGTCCAAGTAAAGGTGAAGATTTGGTAGTGTCTTTCACAGTGGATGAAATTATGGTCTTGACTTAGAAACATCTTGGATATCAATTACTGGGGCTCGGCAATACTCAGAAATAAGCTGCTTATACTTTTTCACTGAGGATCAGATCTTGGATGGTGTAACTCCTGCAGGTGTCTACATAAAGCAACTTCACTTTGATTATAGGACTATACAGAGATTTCAAACAGTGAACAGTGAACAAATGTATGAATTTTTAACTGAACAGCAGTTTTAGCTTCTCTCTACTGTTTACTGATCTAAGCTTTCTGAAACTTTTAATCCTCAAAGAGCTAAGAAGTTCAATCAAAGACTAAATTATAGGTCTTGGCAAAAAGGCCATATTGACTCCACTCCAGAAAACAAGTCCTCATTTCCAGCAGTGACATAAGACAAATTTTGTTAAAACAGAAAATAAAAGAAAAAAAAAAAAGTGATTATTTAATCTCTTTTCTGAGAAAAGATAGAGAAGGAAGAAACTGTGAGTTTATCACAAATACTTATTCATCACACATCATTCCTTATGTGTCACCCACGAAAAGATGAGGTCTTGGATGGATTCAAGGTGCAGGATTCAAAGTAAAGTGTAGTTTAGATGCAACTGCATAAGACAATAATGCTGTCTTAGATGCCTTAGGGCACTCTGCCTGGCTTTCAGCTGCCTCTCCAGAAGGGTGAGGGTGCCTCGGAAGTCTTGTGTGAAATCTCCAAGACACTGGGGGTGTCTTAGGTAACTCTGAGCATATCAAACAGCACTGGATACCTATTAGCCACAATGAACCCTAATGTCATTTTAAGTGCTGCAGAGTGTCTAGACTGGCCTCCCACTACAGCTTCCAGAAGTCTTCCGGTCTTACTGACACCCATGTCACATCTTTCAATCCAACTGGGTTGTTTTCAGTTTCTCTTGACTAATTTCATGCAACTATATCCCACCTAAGATATCACTGATGAGTGAGCTGAATGCCTCAAGTTTTATACTGACTGAGAGTTTGATGTCTAGTCACCTTTAGACACACAAATTTAAGTGTCTTGAAACAGAATTGGATCCCTCTATAATAGCCTTCAGGTTTCAAAATTAAGCCATACCATAGGCCAATAAAAGTTGACATTGTTAAAGTTAATCTAATAACACCATCCAATCTGGTAAACCACATTACCTGGTGAATATCTGTAATGGATCTGGATAGGATGGAATTAATTTTCTCCACAGCAGCCCATATGGTGCTGTGTTTTGATTTGTGACTGAAAGTGTTGATACCACACTAACATTTTAGCTACTGCTGAGCAGTATTAGAGAGTGCCAGGGTTTTATCTTTTTCTACACTTTGTCCCTGTAATGGGTAGGCTGGGGGGTATGCAAGGGGTCACAAGCAGGACAGCGGACTTGAGCTGACCAAAGGGATATTCCATACTAAGCAATAAAAAGTGAGGGAAGGAGTTTTTTGGGGAAGGTAGCCATTCCCAGGAGACTGGTTTGGCATCAATCTCCTTGGGGAGGTGGTACATGATTGCTGTTGCATCACATGGGTGGGTTTTTTAATTCTTCCTTCACTTATTAAACTATCATTATCTTGACCCACAAGATTTTTTTGCTTTTGTTTTTCCTGTTGTCTCGCCTGTTCCACTGGGACAAGAGCACTCCCTCAGTGAGCAGCTGTGTGGTGCTTAGCTGCTGGCCGAGATTAGCCTACCACAACACCATACTAAACATACATGGTTAATAGCCTTCACCAGGATAAAGAACAAAATTTTGTGGAAAACTGGCATCCTACCTTGCTGACAAGACAGTGTGTTTAAACACACATGTTCTGTGCGATTTCAGGATAATCAGGAAATGTCTATGGGGCTGTAGATATGGCATGATTTACAGGAGATCCATGCCATTCTACAACAGCAACTGGAGCCCAGGGGGAAATACTCTACTAATAAAATGAACCAGGCAGTATACCACATGCTTTTGTTTAGGTTACTGAGTCCTGGATAAGTCTGAATATACATGATGTATCTGTAGATATGTATACATCGTAATCTAGGCATCTTAGTTACTAAATCTTATTTCTGCTGCTCTTTTCCAACACACTAGGCATATATTTTCTGTTCACACTGAAAATTCTCACAGTTAGAGACCATCATTTTAATGTATACTTTAACAGGACCAAGGAAACTGGTCAGTAAATACTGACCCCCGGACTCTAGGGAATTAAAATATATTTACAATATATAAATGTTTTATGTACCACATGCTTGAGGATAAAATGATCTATCCTTTTATTTTTTTTAACCTCTCAACAGCATATCAGAGCATAAACGCTGTTGTGTATAGGCTAATCTGACTACTACATAATGCTGCAGGCTATGTGTGCAGTAATACAGACCTTGATCACATTGTTAAGTTCCTCCCTGTAATGACTTCTCACCAAATTTTAAATCAAATTCTAACCTGCTGCTTCTGCGGTGCTCTAGTATCATAATTATAGTATTGATATAAGATTCCATGAGTTCTACCCACTGCCTTGCAGAGCAGCCTCATAAACTCCTCACGGTTTGTCCCTTAGTTTGTAATAAGTGCAGAGACTGAGAAAATTCATCCCTCCATTGATTTTCATAGAGTAACATTGAGCAGAGATTAAGATCAGTATCATATTTTAACTGATCTTTGGCTGTAACATATTTTGCAGTCCAAGAAATCTTTCAGTCGGAGTTCTGAGGACAGGTATTTAAACTGAAACAAATCCAAAATCAAAACAGTTTTGGGACAGAGACTGGAAGCATTATGAGATATTATCCAATGCATTTCTTAAAATAACAGAAGACTGGACTAATTCACCCAGTCTGCCCTTTGCATTCTAGAATTTCCAATACGTTGCTGTTATTAGATACAGAATACCTGTACATATTTTTTTCCAGAATTTCTTTTGCTACTGTGTTTAAAAACAAGACCTATATACCCTCCCACAATTTTCTTTTTAACTTAAAATTCTCTACCACTCCACACCATAAGGAGACATTGTAAAAATAAACACAAATATGTCAGACCCCCAGCCTGCCTTTTGTTTGCTTGTTTGTTTTTATAACTGTGTAGATATTATAGTATCTGGCTGTGCAGATTTTCACTCTCAGAATGAAAGCACCAAGTATTTCTAGAAACTTGTTCACATAGTTGGGTATAGCAAGAGAAAATACATCAGTACGACATAATGAACATAGAAAGCTTGGTTGTTCTACTCAACTAGAAATATGAATATTTTTAACAAATTAACATAGCTTCTTGGTTTATTAAAACTGAATTGTAGTGCCCCAGATGGAAAAGAGTGCATAAAATCATGTGAAAAATTCAGCTGTGAGGGATTCTGCAGGTCATTTCAAAGCTATCTTCAAAACTAGATCATTTTGCAATGGGGCTCATCTAGTTGAGTTTTGGAAGCATCCAGGGGTCGATAACCCAAAGCTTCTCTGAGCAACCTACTCCAGGGCTTCACCACTCTCATGGTGAAGAGCTGCTTCCTCAAGCCCAGCTGCAGTTGTGACCCCTTTTTGCAACTTGTGACCAGCACACCATGTCCCTTCACCCTGCACCTCTAGGAAGAGTACGGTTTTATCTACTGTATAATCTCCCTTCATACAGTGGAAATGATAGAGAGAGATTTGCTTGCAGCAGGAGATGCTGGTCTATGACCAGCCCAGTAAGAAAAGTACTCAGACTCTGTAAAGCATCATTTAAACAGTTATTTATTATGAAACATCAAATGGATCCATAGCATTTATCACAACACAATGTCCTAGCTGTTCACCAGCTGGAAAATAAATTGAAACATTTACATAAGGTTAAGTGAAGAAAAGAACCAGGTTACAAAATAAAAATAAAAACATAAATTTATGAGTAACAATTCAGTAAAGTATTTGAAAAATTATACTTGACTTATTTGAGGTGTATTTAGGACTGGATTTGCCACTGTGTTACTCCAGGCCTACGGGGGCATTTCATCCATGTTGTTTTCTTTAGTTATTTAAGGTTGAAATAAACTCATATTTTAGTTCAATCAGTGAAAAATCCTACATTTCTATACATTTAGGAAATCAACACCACAGGAGCTCCACTGATAAGAAGGCAACATTTTCCAAATGAGAGAGAATTTGAACACACTCAAAATTATATAGAGACATGTGTAGGCTATTGTTTTGAGAAATGTAATAACTGTTTATTGACATGCCTAATATAATTGAAAAAATAGACATTCACTAGCGATACAAACCTTTCCTCCAACCTCTAATGAAATTCACAATGATCTTAGGTAATCTTCTCCAGAACTTATCATATTCTTTTGAAAGCATTTCCTAATGCTTAACCTGAATCTTTCTTTCTGCAATTGAAGATTATTCTTTTTTTATCCAATCTGGATATGGAGAAAAGTTATTTCCAACAGCTTTTTAAATATTTGTACATCATTATATGCTGACTCAACACCCTTCTCTTAAAAGATTCTCCTTCTTTCAGTCTTTTCTCACAGAATACGATTCAAGAACCTGATTATCAGCATCGCTCACTTCTGGACTCTGTTCTGTACCTTCTTGCAGTTCATGCCTGAGAACAGCACTGCAGGTGAGCTCAAGCTCTTACTGGTGCAGAATGGATCTGAAAGATTATGGCACATGTTTTGATGTGTTGACTCTCCAACTGCATATCACAATATGTGATATGGTGACACTGTTAAACCAAGATCTGTTTTTACAGACTTCTTACAACTGTTTTCCCCCTGTCCTTTACCTGTAGCATTGGTCATTCCTAACTAAATGACCTAACTAGCACTTGTCAGAGTTTTATCTTTCTATTTTTTTTCAAGCCTTCTTTTTCTTCAAGTTATTATGATAGCTTTGCTCTCTGTTCTTTGTTCTTTGATTTCCTCCTCACTTTACCTGCAATTTTATTGAATATAGTCTGCATTCTATCATCCATTCATTATGAAAATACAGTACTGAACCTAAGCTTCCAGAACTTTCCTTGTGAAATCCCAGATGTTGAGAGAGTCTCAAAACACAAGGTGGAATTTCATTTTTTAAAAAAACATCTGAGGTTTCACATCCAGGTAAGCTGTTATTGATTTCCTTGTTGCTTTACAGGTGCTAACAAATAGTTTGACTAATGATGATTTCCAGGAACTAAGGTTATGCTGAATGATTCCTCCATTCTCACCCTTGCTGGTGGTTCTGTGATTGCCCTATGTACCACACAATAATTTGAAAACCTGAAATTAACCTAAGTACCTTCTAATTTGTTTATTAATATTCTACATTGAGTCTGTATTATTTTGTAGGTATTATTTGTGCTAAACAGTTGTTCGTGTCCAACTTTACAGAAAGATGAGTAGTGGAGAGAAAGGGAGGGGTGGGAAGGGGAGGAGGGAAGGGAAAGGAAGAAGAAGGATAGAAGAAGAGGGGAGGATCATTAAAGAACTTAACATTTCTTGTCTATTACCTCTCATGATGTCATGCTGTACCTCGGCCATACTTATTGTTCTTTATTACCAATTCATTAGGTTTGAGAGAAGCATCTGTAGCTCTGCATATATACACATGTACATAAGAACATGACAAAACATGTACTTGTATGCAAGTACATAGGATGTATACATGTGTATACACATAAATATTGAGAAACACACACTCATACATTCCTTGTAAAGTAAACTAGGTATACTTAATAGTATAATAAATTAAAAAATAGGACTGAACAGATACTGTACTAATGAAAAGCAGTCTAAAAATTTGTGATAGTTAGCAAAACAGATTTGCCAAACAATGTCAATACCAAAAGGTGTATAAAGGTCATCATCCAGGTAACATACTTTTCTATTCACAATCACCATTAATTAAATTTATATTCATAAACAAATGTGCAATAACAAATGTACCAACTTCAAGATTATGCAGTATTTTATGAAGATCTCTGTTTAAAAAACAAACTTCAATGAATTCTTTGGAAAGCTAATCCATTTTGTGCTTTCATTGATCTTTATTTTTTTTTCCCCATTCAATATTAATGTACAAAGTGCAAAATAAAGTTGTCAATTATCCACAGAAGATTTGTGGCCCTTTGGAATTTAAGTATCTTGATAATCCATAAATGTGATAACCTTTTGGTTCTACCCCAAAATTATTTTGCTGCAATCTTTTTCATGAAAAGTGGATATTTTATAAATTAGGAGTGAGTTTTCTCTTACCTTGCTTTTCAGTACAGTTTGTTACAAGGCTGGCTCTTTTACAGCCAATAACTGAGCAGCCCTACTGCTCAGTTTTCACAAACACATTATGATTTAAATTATCTATCATCTAAATTTCCACATCAATGCCCAAGGGAAACTAAGATTAAGAAGATAGATAACCAGTGTAGAAATGAAGACAATTTACGGGACAAATTTTCAGTTGACATAAATGGGTGTTTCTCTACAGAAGTCAATGAAAATGACTCGGTAAATGTAGCTGAAAACCATCTTGTAAAAACAAACAGTTAGATACTTTTTATACTGCACTATATATGGCCTTGTTGAGCAGATCATTTGCTCCAGAAAATAAAATCTTTTATTAAGATGGACTGATTCATGTATTTAAGATGAAATTTCTTTTTAAATGTTTGACATATGGCAGGGGGAAAAAAAAAATAAAAGCAACCAGATTGCAAAGATCTGAAGAACAGTTGAAGAGCAAGTAAAGTTAAAAAGTTGGGGAAGGAATGTAAATTAAAGAGAATGGGATGGTAAGGTACTGAGTCAAGGTAGGGCATGTAAGCTCCTGCCATTAACAAGTTGTAGTCTTATAGCCTAATAAATATAAATAATACTGATTCTGAATCTAGACACAAGAAGTTGGGAGGCTGAATACAAGTGAAACTAGATGGAGAACCTGTTTGCTTCATCTCTTAATGCCTTTGGTTGAATTTCTTTTCATAGTATAATCCATTGTACTCCCTGGAGATGTAAAGTTAGACACACATATCTATGAAAGGCCAAATTGCTGAGCATTATGCACTGGTTTACCACCTAATTTTCTGACCCTTTTACTCATTTTATATATCATTGGGAATTTGGCCAGCAGAGAGCAAAAGATGAGTTTGCAGCTAGGAGACCTATGAGATTCATCTCGACTCTACATTTCCTTAACTTCCTATCAATTCACTTTAGAAGAAAATATTTTTCAAGGGTTGTTAAAGATTACAGAGAGGAACCTAATGGAATTTTCAAAGTGCTTAGACACCTAAATCCAATTAACCTTTATCTCAAGTACCTTTAGGTCTTTCTGAAAATTCTAACATAAGAAAATACTCAAACTGGAAATATTACAGCAACACGTGCAAACTTTGACAGGTAAAAGTAAAGTTGAAATACTTTTTTTTTTTTTTTTTTTAATCATGCAAAATATAATAGGCTTGAAGTTAACATTTTTGCTTTTGATTTTTTTGTAGAAAATTATCTGTGAGTTTTGCATCTACTGTTATCCCTGCCTTCTATCCTTCCTCCTCTATGTTGAAGTTATTGATCAGCCAGATTCCTTGCTAGTGTTGAAATACTAATATAGTCTTTACATATTGATAATATGAACTTCAATCCCTCTGTGTCTTCTGATACGGACTTCTATTGATGTAAATCATAGAGCAGACACCAATTGTTTCAGTATGTAACTTAATGTTGTTGCAAATCCTTTGCAAACAGGATTCTCTCTGACATGACTCCTGCCTGGGTTTGAAAAGAATGCAGGAGACTAAAATCAGGCTTGGCTTCAATTCATTAACCTCTTCACCAGGCAGAACAGTCCCAGGTCTCCAGCCTTTCGTCATAGTAGAAATGCTTCACTCCCTTGATCATCTTCATGGGCCTTCACTGGACTCTCTCCAGTATGTCCAGGTCTCTCTTGTACTGGTGAACCCAGAAATGGACACAGTACTCCAGGTGTGGCCTCACCAGCACTGAAGAGAGGGAAGAATCACCTCCCTTGACCTGCTGGCAACTTTGTTCAGTCAGTGATGTTTTTTCACAAAATGAAATATAAGAAAGAGTTGTATATTTTAATAAGACACACATGAGCTTATGAGTCACTGAAGGAGGGTTTTTCCATGTGATACACTTTTGTACTGAACTGTTTATGTTGGCCATATTGTTTTTCTGTATCAGTTATACGTATGCAGTCCTGTGATAACTAAAGAAATGACATTTGCAAAATTTTTAAAAGACTCCCATTCTTCACACGGTCCAGTCCAAGTTAAGATTTATGAGCTGTCAGTTACATATATTACTACAGTAAGAAAAACCTTTGATTCAACTTTAGGAAATGGATTTTTAGTAGAAAGCAAAGTCCAAATATCATCAGTTTGCCTACTAAGATTTCTGGAGAGCTGTGAGGATGAAGATATAGAAGGTCTTTTTCAGAGTGGCAGATCAGGTCCCTCAGCAGTTGTGTATTTTAAGAGAAAGATCCAGAATGCAACATTTGTTTTTCTGTAAGTTTCCTTATACCAGCTTTTGCTAGAGCAATTTAGTATTGAAATTTTCTGTTGTTATCATGTTTTGATGTGATTGTGCATTTTTATTTGATTTGCTTCCTAAAATGATGTGTGTAGCCAGTTTAGACCATACCAGACAAAAGAACCCTTCTATGAACGGCCCATAAGCAATGAAGAACCCAAGTACTGAGGGTGGCAATGTAGCTGAACCAGTGATGAATCAGAATGAAACTCAATGAAGCTGTGCACATTATTAAAGAGGCCATGAACTTTTCTAACAAGTTCTGCCTATATAAAGTCAGAGTAGCTCTAATGCTGTTTGATACTTTCAAATTAATCACAAGTGGACACAGAAATCTGGTATAAGCCATACTTATTTATGTATGTCTCTCTACATACACACACATATGCACATGTACAGTTTTTTTTTTCCTTCCTGTGTCTAAAACAGTCATAGATAGTGATGCCAATATGAATCTGTTTGAATGAATTCTGTTTGCCAAAAGATTCAGATTTCCAAAGTACTTTTACAAACATTATACTAGTCTTTACCATCTGCACATCTATAGCAATTTTTATACTAGCTTCCATGTCACTGATGACAATATTGGATAGAACCAAGACAAACCAGTCCTCTTGAAAAATCTCCCTTTTGATATTGATGTGACTATGTCATTCACAGTTATATTAGAAATCATATAATCTATTCTTAAATATATTCTATATTCTATATCATAATGCCATGTTTTACTAAGCCAGTGTTCTTCAGATGTCTGACTATTTTAATTTTCTTTTTCAGATAAACTAATGATTGCCATGTAGTCAGATTTGTTTGTCAAGGTTTCTTTTCCATAATATCTCTTCCATCCTTTAGTTATTTATTAATTTCCTGTTCTATCTAGGATTGATACTAGTATGAACCTGTGTTAATCTGAGTGTATTGTCTTCACTTGCTGAATATTGACAGTAGTACAGTACAGTCACAATCTCTGTTTATCTCTGGTGTTGAAAATTAACATCAGCAGAAAATAAATCATCCCAGTCAACTCTTTTACTATACTAGAAGTGTTTATCATCTCCTGCTTACAAATTGCTTCTGACATACTTATGTAGCATTCATGTGGTAACTTATGCATGTTCTGTTTCTGAAAAGTAATGTAGAATATGAATGAGATGCCTCTGCCTATAATATTTCTATTGTCCCAAGCTGATGAAGCAATGATCACAATATCAACTTTCACATGCTAAAATCAAACAAAAAGATTAATACTTTGTCAGTTACAAGTAACTTTTTCATTTCCAGAAAAACAATCTGGTGTTGTGCAAAGCATGTTTATTTTTGGTCTGTGTCTTTCAGTATCCTTAAATAAGAATTTGAGTATTAGAATTTCTCTTATTCATGATCTTTATTTGAATGTTTGCTATAATAAGAGATACTTGAACGTCAGATAGTGCTTTGTATGTGCATAACATTATTTATGGATATATTTTTAATGCTCCTTATTAACTTTTGTCTGTTAATGACTGATTTTATCACATTTTTTCAGTGTAGACCATGCAGTTGGTTAAATAACTAAACAAAACAGTCTTTGAGCCACTGGACATGAAGAACAGGGAAGAGTATATAAATTAGTAGTTTATAATATAAGTGAATTTAGGGAGACATTACAAAAATGCTTATATTCTAAAGAGCCCTTCCAAGAAAATGGGGCTTGTTACTTCACTGATAAATAAGGTTCTTCTGTGGTGAAGATTCCTAGAGCTTCAAATTAAATCACCTGTTTGTAAGGGTCATGTTAATTGCTGGAGCAATTTTGGTGATCTCAGCAATGCCTACAATCAGATGCAGCTGATAGCGTCTTGACACAAATCACCTCCTGATCACCATAATACAGACAGGGGACACTGACACTAGCATAACACTCCTGAGTTTTGTGTAGCTTTGGCCTTTTTTTGGGCCATTGCATCCTGTCAGTTGATTTTGATCCCCTGCAGTTCATGCAGCATCACTGGATGCCCTGCCTGTGGCCTTGCCTGGCCATTAGCATCTTCATTTCAAGTTTCCTCTGACTTCCCTTCTCTGATGGGAAGATGAGGGGTGAAGCATAATGAGATCCAGGACCCCTCCACATCCCCAGTTAGGGCATACTGTAGTCGAATACAGCTTCCCATAGAGGAATGGTTATGGGACCATGCAATCACAAACTACCTTGTTCCGGTCTTGCATAAGCAGTCATTTCAGGTGCTGATGTTCAGTTAACAGAAACCTAGTGAAATACAGGTGTACCAGACTAGTCATGTCTAGCAAAAAAGTCATTTCTGCTACCATGCAAAGCACAGTATGAAAATGGTTGGGCATACTGATACTTGTGTTAATATTACTTTGAAATAAATAGCCCTGTAACTATAATGCTTTTTCAAATATAAGTACAATATATTTAGTAGTTTTTCGAATTAATACATCTGAAATTGGGCCTGGGTAAATACAGAACATTTTACTGTGGATAAATGAAGTCTAGTATCAGCTATTTCATCTTCCTCATAAATGACCCTAATCAGGGCAACATAAATAATGTTCTCATATTGAGAACAATGAGACTTTCACTACAGTGATGTGAAAAGAAGTCAATCCAAGCCTGAAAAATTTGGATCTGAAATGTTCAGAAAGTGTCCTAAATACATCAACTTACCTGACAGAACACATGACAATTCCAAACCAAAGGAAAAACCTATTGTAGTGACAAAACAGACCCAGGCTGATGGGAAGAAATAAACATTTTGGACAGGAGTCCTCTGTTGATAGGATAAAGTTGGCTGAATTTACACAAGGATTCTCATAACTGCAAAAGTATTTTGACCTCTTACCTCAGGGAACAGAGAAGAGGGGCATTGACAGGTGGGGAAAGACATCCAGGAGAAAGCCATATATCTGTCTATATATATCTATATATAGATATATATGCCAAGATATAATTGCACAGATAAATAGCTGAATTTATGTGTCAACTAGCTGAAGTACCTAATCAAATTTGACCTGCTGGAACAGATGAATGAATCTAAATCTAGACACCTCCTTGACAGAAATGAGCAGTGCCTTAACATTTTGCAGGAGTGTGGCACTGACTGTGGCAGCATTAGGTAGTATTGATGAGAGGTAGATCTCATCACCTTTCTTGTTCCTCTGATGTTTGGCCAGGGTAGACTATTGCAAATGAGTATTTGCTGAATAAATATTGAAATAACAAGTCTGCTGAAAAATAAATGGATTAAAATATTAGTTTTATATTATATAATAAAGTCTAATAGTTCAGTTCATGCTCTTCACTGTTAATTACTCTTCATTCCCTGTCAGTCAGATAATACAACTGAAGAAAGTGGCCTCTGCCAGCTGAAGTAGAGCTCTTTAATTTTGTTGGCACCACTGGCTTTGAAATTTAATTTGCAGGGTGCATGGCTGATGACAGTTGACACTAGCTTTGTCTTCAGTGCAGATGCTCTTCATTTATGTAGGCAGATGTGAAATCAGAATCAGGCTCTCAGGACCTATTTCCTCATTAAATAACTTTCTTGTTACAAACCCTATAAAGTTGCCCTTCAAACAGAAGGGGAAAAATCATGTGAAGATAAAGTCTGGTAAGAAAAAGCTATCTGAAAAGCAGTCATCAAAACATATATATATATATATATGGAAAAAAAAATCTTTTCAATATACTTCTGGAGAAGATGTCTTTATCCTTGGAGTCAATGATGGGGCCAAAGTACAGTAGCCTTGAAATCTTCAGCTAATGCTGCAATTACTAAACTTTATTTAAACTAGGATTTATATCTCTATTTCAGCTATAGACAGACAATAAGGGTGAAAGAAATGGCTAGCAGATACAAATTGTTTGCTGTGAAATTGCAAATCCAGGCAGATTCAAGAATCCTTATTTAAACTTTTTTTTCACTTCTACTGTCTTTTCAGGAGTACAAAATAATGAGGAAGGCTAAAAAAGTCAATTCAGCTGTAGACTGCTCAAACAAGCATGACAGAATAGACAGACGTGTACCTGTCAGATACCTATTATGTGATTGGTAGCTACCTATGGCATAAAAGTGGCATTCCTGCTGCTAGCATGATTTCTTAGTCACAGCATGACCCTTCACAAACTAAAGCTTTATATCATCCTAAAAATAACTGTAAAGTTATATGCTTAAACGACACAATTACATAGTCATTAGTGTCACACTTTCTGTTTGGTGTCATGAAAATATCACACGTCCCAGAAACCATAACTGGTCCTCTCTCTTCCTCATTTCACATACTGTGACTCACATGAGGTAGACACCACTGGCATTACATTTTTATTCCTGAATTTACTGATGATGTTGTGGCTCTATTTTACCCAAAAATCTCTTGATTGTTTGTTTTGAGGATGATGTATCCTTCCACTCCCAAGCACAAGGGGGCTATGTTTTCCAGAAATGGTAATAGTTCCATACCAAAATTTTAAGACAAAATCTTAGTTTTTCCCTGATCTTTGATTCCTGCCTTTGTGATTTTATTTTTTCTATTTTTCTCTTCTTGTCTTTCAACCTACTTAGCCACATGTTGTCTCTTTTTCAGCCCAAATTTACCTAAGGCCCCCCATTTTGGACCTCCCTGAAGCTCTGTGGCTGTTTACCTCTGTCATCTTTTTCTTTCCTTGCTGTACCCTATCCTGCATGGAGAGCTCTCCTCTGCAGAGAAGCACATTGTCACTGGGAGAAATGTAGGATCTCCTGTGTCCCTACCTCTCATCCTGCAGCTGGTAATACCACCCCAGTATTGTCTCCTATACTACCACTCAAACATGTTTTTCATCTTGGCACTCCTTGTCTCTAACCAACTTAATTTCTTCCTGTATGTCAGTATGCCATGTTAACAACTACTTTCTCTCCTACTCCTACAACAGTCTTCCATCCAGTTTCCTGGCCTATGACATGCCATCTCAAGCATTTCATGCTTGCCCTTGGGGCTTACATTGATGTTGCCCCTGCCCACATCTCTACTTCATTCTCTATGCACATGCTCTGTGCTCTGATTGCTATCATCTCAGTGTTACTTTCGTAATTTTCTGTTTATTTCTGCCACAGATGCTTTATACACTTGACAACCTCCTTGAATGAGTTCTTTAATCCAGCCTGGACAAATAGTCCCTCCATGGGTGCCCACCAGGCTACCTCCTGTCTAATTGCATTTCTCTCACTCTTTTAGTCTCACAGCCCATTTGATTCTGTTTTCTTGTTTCTTTGATATCATCTCACAACACTGAAAAGTAATCCCCTCTTGGTGGGATTCTTCTTTACGGAGAACATACCAGCCATATACATGCTATTATATACAAACAACAATAAATACAAGTGAATCTAGTGTTTCAGTATAATGAGACACTGAATGAAAATGCTGCACTTCCTGCTATGTGTATGGGATTTGGGGGATGATGGGTCCTAATTAAGATAGCTTAAAAGATTTTTAATATTGTCCAAAACACCTTGTGATATCCCCAGAGTTTTAAGGAGACCTAAGTGTTTATTTTCATTTTTCTTAAGTAACCTTTACAGTCTTAGCCTGATCTTTACAGTCAATATTGGAAAATGCCAGCAAATTAGATTTGGTTTTCATTTATACAGAATCTCTATGAGAGTCAGAGGAAACTTGTAGAGAAAAACTGTGCATGCATCAAAGGAATAGTGACAACGTGCATGAAGAGATTTTTGGTCATGTCCGAATCTGCTCATGGTGATGCTGGAGTGTATTTTCCTAGAGCAACGAAATGGGATGGGAATTTATTTTAAGGATTATATAATTTTGCAGGATTCCCTTATTTCTGGTGAAAATGGGGTGGATGACTGCTAGAGACAAGAGCGTTACATGACAACATCAAAGAGTCTGGGGAATTATTGTAGTAGGGTTGAAATATTTCATCATACAAGAGAATTATAAGGTTATTAATTATATTGTTACTCTTTTGTTTAATAAACTAAGAATATATTTATCTAAATCAAATTCAGCTTAAGAATTTCAATCTACAAAAATAACAAGGCAAAATAAGATTTTATCAAGATCAATATGGATAATCAAAGTAATTTTTATTGTTTTAATCTGCAATTATCCTCTGCTAATTTATTATACTGCAAGTGAATCTTGAAATAGTTATATTTCATTTTTTATAACTAAAAAATATACTGAATTTTGGAAGAGAATATTTACAGTACAGTAGCAAAGCATGTGCATCTATAGCAGCAAATAGATTAGATAATTGAAAAGAAATCCATATTTACATGGTAAATTCTTTCTAAAGTAATATGTTATCATCAAAATGAACTGCATTAAGAATCAAGAAAAGTAAAATTTTTTGTTAAATTGTTGCAATGTAAAGTAAACATGGAATGTAAGTTTTTTCTTCAAGCTCATAAATGCTGGTTCAAGTATGTCTGTACTATTAAATTATACACAGCCAGAGAACTTTGTTTCTGGAATTTCTGCATCTAAACTGACTAAACTGGCCCAGGACAGGTAGCAATCTCTTGGGCTTTCCCTGAAAATGGTACAGGAACTAACAGAGACTGAGCAATTATGCAGGGATATCAGAAGTGCCCTGCTGGCTCAGGATGATCCATGTCATCCAATATTCTGTTTCAAAAAAAGTCAAAATGAGATGAAACAAGCAGACAAACCTGGATGTTGTCTTCAGAAAATTTATTTGTATATATATTTATTATATATATATTTATATCAGCAACTTGATGTCCAAGTGGAGAGCAGTGATGGGTGGTGTTCCTCAGGGGTCGGTGTTGGGACCAGCGCTGTTTTACATCTTTGTGTGTGACATGGACAGTGGGATTGAGTGCACCCTCAGCAAGTTTACCGATGACAGCAAGCTGTGTGGTGTGATTGACACACTGGAGGGAAGGGATGCCATCCAGAGGGACCTTGACAAGCTTGAGAGGTGGGCCTGTGCAAACCTCATGAAGTTGAACAAGGCCAAGTGCAAGGTTCTGCACATGGCTTGAGGCAATCCTAAGGACAAATACAGGCTGGGCGATGAGTGGATTGAGAGCAGCCCTGTGGAGAAGGACTTGGGGCATTAGTGGATGCAAAACTAAGAGCTAGCAATGTGCGCTCATAGCCCAGAGAGCCAACTGTATCCTGGGCTGCATCATGAGAAGTGTGGCCAGCAGGTCAAAGGAGATGATTCTCCCTCTCTACTCCACTCTCATGAGACCCCGCCTGGAGTACTGTGTCCAGCTCTGCAGACCCCAACATAAGAAGGACATGGACCTGCTCAAGCACATCCAGAGGAGGCCCATGAAGATGATCAGAAAGGTGGAGCACCTCCCCTATGAGGACAGGCTGAGAGAGCTGATGTTGTTCAGCCTGAAGAAGAGAAGGCTCTGGGGAGACCTTATAGCAGCCTTCCAGTATTAAAGGCGGTCTACAGGAAAGGTGGGGAGGGACTCTTTATCAGGGAGTGTAGGGATAGGACAAGGAGTAATGGTTTTAAACTGAAAGAGGGCAGATTTAGATTAGCTATAAGGAAGAAATTCTTTCCTGTGAGGGTGGTGAGACACTGGAACAGGTTGCCCAGAGAATTTGTGGATGCCCCCTCCCTGGCAGTGTTCAAGGCCAGGTTGGACAGGACTTTGAGTAACCTTCTCTGGTGGAAGGTATCCCTGCCCATGGCAGAGGGATTGTCACTAGATGATCTTTAAGGTCCCTTCCAACCCAAACCTTGTATGGTTCTATGATTTCATAATTTCTTTGGCATCCACAACTATTACATGAGGAATATTGGAAGGTATATCTTTTAGTATGTGTTTAGAGAGCTAGTAGTCATTAAATGTCTGATCCTTTTTTGAATCTGCAGATGCTATCTGCCTTTGACACCACCTATGGCAACAAACTTGAGAAGTTCAATATTGAATGAGTGAAAAAATATCTTTTCAATCTGATTTAAACTAATATGCTACCAGCTTCAATGAGTGCCTCCTAGTTATGTTGTTTAAGGGTTTTGAACAAGTTATATACTCATACTGCTCAGGATTTTAAAAATCTCAATTACTCACCCCACAGACATCTCTGCTCTCTTATGAGGATAAAATGGTAATTCCATCCCCTCTATTATTTTATTTGTCCTTTTTTGTTCCTTTTCTTATGTCCTTGTCGGTCCTCACCAACCAACAGTTGGGACTTAGTCACCCTAATCTGAAGGGTAAGAGAATTTAACAGGTTATTTCATTCAGGAATGGTCCTGAGGACAAAGAATGGATTACAAATATTGTATGGGGAAAAAAAAAAAAAGAAGAAAAATAACATCAAGCATGTTATAATTTTTAAGAATGGGCCAGGAGGCAGCCACCACACACAGTGACAGATCTCCCAGTCTTACTGGGACTGAGACTGAGGTACACACTGCTCAATACTTGTCCTGGTCATCAGTTCTCAGAGCATACAGTTTGTAAGATAGCACCTTGGTTCTGTCATAAATAAAATATTTTCAAAAGCTCAGAGCACCAGCTGCATAGGCAGAGCGGACATCCCACTGAAAGACAAAACATGGGGGATAAGGATTTGGGCCACCATGAGAAAATCATTCCCCCAGAGACTGCGGATTGAGTGATTTTCACAATGTCATGAATTAACAGGCAAGTAAAATGGGAAACTGATCCCAGCAATGGTGCTCATGTGTGCATTTTTCCTGGAAACAATTCCCTTTTTGGCTGAATTCCATTCAGCATGCATGCACAGAAAATTTCAGGGAGCTCTTTTCATATATATAGCTGGAATTGCCTTCTGTTCTTTTGTATATATAACCTTTTTTTTTTTTTTTTTTCTAACCAGATGATATTGCTTACTGTGGCTTGATAAGCAGTATCTGATTTATCACTGGAGACTCCACAGAAGACATCTCATTGAATTCCATTTCTTTTTCTCACCAGTGTTGGAACAAGACATGCTGTCTTTTTGAGTTTCATGATACTTCACTTTTCAGCACTCTACTGGGATCTAATATACCTTGAAAGAATAATTTGTTTCTAAACCATTAACTGCTATTAATAGTAACCTAATATTTATGTTGCCGCTTAAATACGGTCCTCTGCATATAATTGGAAAAAAGTATCAATAATAGCATAACTTTGAGAAATTTTCTAAATCATTAATTGATTTAGCATTATTCTGCATTAAATTTCTTCCAGAAAATCATGTCTCCTGAGATATGATCTAATCAATTTTTAAGAAAAATATTGTTGAAAAATGTGATATATACTCACTGTTACCTGAATTAGCATACCTGCTACTGCTTCCTCTGTCTAGATTTTCCTTTTGCTGTAATCACACCTTCATTCTCTTCCCAGTTCTTTTTTCAGCACAAGACTTTGACTAGTACAATTCAAGTGTGCAGCAAAGAAGGGGTTCTTGAGGGCAATGAGATATGATTAAAATGCCTTTGCTGTAGCTTTGGAGGGTAGACAACTGAATCTAGGTTAGAACAGCTTTTATTATAAGGCTAAGAACCACCCAGTTCTTGACTGGCAGAAAGATCAGGTCATTTGTTAATTTCATTTGAAGTTACATTTTTTTGCTGATTTTTTTCATTTTTTTTTTCTTTATTTTTCTTTGCACAGAGTATTCTAGGCTTGAGCCTTGGATGATGCCTTAGGAATTACCTAAAGAAACCAGAACACTTCTAATAGAAGAGAGTAAGGGGCTCTAATGTCAGTTAAAGCCTTAGATCATCTTTCTGTTAATTTGTTTTGAATTTTGTTTCTCTTTTATTTTGAGCCTTATATTCTGACTTACTTGAGTGGCCTCCATGGGGCAAAGTCAACAAGGATTCTTTGTATTCATCTCTATTAAGTGTTCCTCTTCTGTGTAGCTTTGGCCTTTGCACTTGACCTCATCATTCCAAGAGTTGAACCACTCAGTGTGGGAGATAGTGTATATTAGCCATTTATCATATTTTACTACAAATATCTTTTAATGTTTGATGAAATTGAAAAATAATTTCATTTAATAATTTTGCAATGTTCCAACAATTATTACAATAATTTAATTTCATAATGAAAAGCAATTTCATTGTGGGCATTCTTGGTCATTTGCAAGAATGTGGGTATACAAGCTTTGAATGCTGGGAAGGTACCACACTGTCAGCATCGCCAGGACATCCAGCACATCGTAATAGTCACCATTATTTGCAATACCTCCTTACATGTCTTGGTAATTGAGGTTTTTAACAGACAAAGGCACTGATTACCAGCTCTCAGGACACTACCAACTGCAGTGAAAAAATGCCTAATTTCTCTCCCATTGGATTAAATTACATAAATTTCAGTAGGCATTGAATCAGGACCCTTGGTGACAATGTTTCTTTACCAAAATTGCTAAGTTGTAAAACCTGTAAAAACTTTGATCACTGCATCTCATATAGATTATGAGGACAAAGAAACACATCTCATAAATAGGCCACAAATTTATTAGTAATTTAATCAAAATTAAACAAATTAGTTATTATTTCTGTTATAAGTATACTAACAGTCATAGCACAAATTGTCCAATTACTAGCAAAGAATTCTCATTAACAATGAAGTTAAGTTTTATTTCTGTGGTTTTTTGATCACTGTTCTGGTATCCCTTTGTACCCTAAGGTCAGTGGTGTTCGTCTTCCTCAAGGAGAACCCAGCACACGGGAGTTTGCAACAAAGTCATCATCCACGTAGGTTCTTCATCAGGAGGAGCGTGATCTCGATATTAGGGGATCCAGAGTCTTCTGAAGGTTATTTTTTTGTGTTCTTGCATGGTCTTTCAGTCCCTGTTTGTTTCTTACTGGCCCACAGTTCAGTTATATAATACTTACTCAGTTTTCGTACTGAGAGCACATAAAGTTAAACCATGCTGCTGCAGCCTCAGCATTAAGCTATAGCAAAATAAAACATTAAGAAGCATTATTATAGAAAATAGCCTTCTGACCTCTCCCTGCCCCTTACAGTTTTTGAATTTACTGCTAAAATAACCTGTTGACCACTCTAGAAAATTTCGGGTAAGTCCTGATACCTGAATATTAAGTTATTACAAAACCAGTGACCTGCTTCTTGCAATACCAAAACTCTATTTACTAGTTGACAACCTTGTTCCTAAAAGACCCACTAAAACCTTGCAATGACTACAATGACTTTTTAATTAAATTAATTTCTTTACATGCAATTCCTCCTCAGCTAACTGCCTTTTCAAAAATATTATCTCAGTATGATAGTAATAATGTTGCGCAATTAATGGTATAGCAATCTAGGTCAGAATGGATTCCTGACAAAGGATTTTACATAAAAAGATTTTCAAAGAGGTGACCATTTGTCTGTTCATTGCAGGGGTATGTGGTGTGTGTTTCTTTCAATATAACCAGCAATGTGCTTTTTTTCAGGTAAAATTAGTGATAAATTATAAAAATGTTATAACTAAATTGATGCATGTGTTCTTCAGCAAATATTTAGAAATTATAGCTAATCTTAATCTCTGAAGAGAAAATTCAGAAACTATTTAAGAATTGTTTTATGATCAGATCCCCAATTTTTTGAAAGAATGTCACATATAAAATGTAATGCTGAGTGTATTCAAAATTATAGTTTTCTTGAAATAAGTATTTTTTAACCAAATACCAAAGTCTACTTAAATTCTGTCCATTCTTTAATAATAAACTCTTTTTGCAAAGTTATTTAGAAAATCTGTAGTCTGTGTGTGCAAGTTTTCGTATACATATATCACTATTTATATATTTCTAATATTTTTCTCTTCAGAAATATTTTACTGAGACCAACTTGTGCTTGTTGTGTATGGCATTTGGCAACAGCTATTCTCATTTGGATAGTCATTCTGATGTAAGTATTACACCAAAAAAGAGAATATTAACAGAATGTGTTGTAAATGAATGCATTACACTTTTAATTGCATGGGTTTGAAACAGACTTCAGAGACGTATTTTCATGTTACACAATATAGCAATTAAGGGAAACGTAATAAAGAAGGACAATGGGTTCCTGTTTTCCTGTTATGTAAAACAAAGGACTGAGAGTTTATTTTTATGAATTTCTTTTGTCTGCTTCCATGCTTAGCCCATGAGTGGCATCCAGAGCTGCAGTTCACTGGCTTGAGGATGCAGCTAAAGCAAGAATAATGGCTCTGCGGTGTTTGTCAGGATGGACCACTCTTACTCCTGCTCTCCTCTCTAAGACTCTTGTGTCACTGCAGCGGTACCCAGCAGCTTCTGGAAAGGCACTCAGTTGTTGCCAGCGTTTGGAAAAGCTTTTCAAGAGGTCGTGGTGAAGACAGCTGGAGCTTCTGAGGTTTCTGAGTGCTCAGAAACTGAAAGCTTTGTAGAAATCACAGTGAATTTTTGCACTTACATAACACTTTAGAAATATTCATTTTTTAATTGTCAGGAACTTTCTGTGAGTGTTACCCTCACAGGATGGGCACACAGAATAAAACACAGAAATGAAGCCTGCGACTGCCTGTTCCCAACTATTCTTGTGAATAATAACCTGCTGCTCAGAGCCACTCAACTTATGCAGCCCTCCCAGTCTCTGTGGTTTGATAGTGACGTCAGGTGTTCGGGTTTCCCACTGTGACCTGTCAGTCCTGACAAATGAAACCTGTATCAGGATTGGGATTGTTTTCTTGTTCTCAGTTCTTTGTTCAGTGTGCTGGGACTGCTGCCTCCTATGCTGTGAAACTTCATCTCCTTGTGCCTGGAGGACCCCAGGTGCGAGGTTAAGAGGCTGAACCCACTGCAGGTGCCTGGCTGATGCACACCAAGCCAGGACACCTCTCAGGGAAGGGGTAGCATTGCCCTCAGCAGCTGCCAGCTTGTTGGTGGCTTTCTAAAAGTATCGGTATCCCCTGGTTTAGAAGTTCATGATTATGAATAAACTCTAGTCTTAAGTCTTTGATTTTTCTTTTTTCCCTTTTTAACACACTGGCTCAAATGGCAAATTTGGTATGCATTGACTTATATTTTTGAAGAACTATTCCTGCAAGAAAATTATTAGTTAGACCATTTTTGTTTCATATTTCTGTTTTCTTAAGGGTACATTAACCTGCAGAAATCTGAAGTTTTTAATTAAAAAGCTCATGTTAAATTAACAATTTTAATATTTCTGAAATCTAGATTTCAAAACAGGGGGAGCAGATATCAAGCAAAATTCTGAAGGCTCAGGCAAAGGATATTACAGTATAGAACATACCAAAGAAGGACTCATAAATTAACCTTATTTCAGGTAAACTGGTAAAAAACTCTGAAATGTTTCTAAGGGACTATATTAGTACTCCTAGGACTGCTGGTAGTGATCTTTAAGAAATTAGTTCATAACAACATTAAGGGACTGAAATTATATTGTTCAGGCTTACTGTACTCATGAAAATAATATTCTAACTATAATCCTTTATGTTTATGGATCACACAAAACCTGAAGGTCATAGTATACCTCAGAGCTAGAGTTACAGGCACTTACCCCAAGACTATCATCACTCCCAAAAGAGTTTTTTCACTGCTATGTTCATTCTCAAACATGATTCGATGAACTGCATACAATATTTCCTTACACATGACTTCACGAAGTGTGATTGTCAAGATATTGTTATATGGATTGTATGTTTACATAAACGAAAGTTTGTTTACCAAAAGCTGGGCCTGTCCAGGAAGAAGTCAATAATTTCCTTAAACATTGGGAGCAATGTTAGCACTTTATATTTATTGTCTAGACAGAGACATTAGCACTTCTCAGGTTGGGGAGGGGAAGTCAATAATCCTATAGGCACGATGTTGCAAACTGACATTCTGATTAAGTGATGAACTACCAGAGAGCCATGGAGAAACAAGGACAAGTTTCTGAGCCTGAATGTAACCTGCGAAAAGAGAATGGACGTATATAGACAGATGCATCCCTCCATCCAGATTCCCCTGAAGAAAAGCAATATCCAACCTGTGGATCTCACCATACAAATGGATTTCAGCCAGTAAATCATATCAGCAGGATTACAGTTTGCTGACTAAGTGAAACAGATAGACAACCTAAAGTGTACTTGCTGCTTTTAGATATATATATATATATCTGCCTCTAATCACTGCAGTACTTTATCTTCGTTAATTCTTGGATTTCTAAAGATTAATTATCTACTTCTACTTTAATGTTGTCTGATGTAGAGGTGATTTTAAAGGACCAGAAGGCCATGCCTTGGAGTGATTCATAAACCACTTTCACACCGCGAAATGCTCCACCAAAAGATATATGAGGTACCAAATTATATTGGGAATATTCTTCAGCTAGTGCTCTTTTTATGACACTGCTATTGGTATGGTAGAAAAGTTTATTCCAGTGGGCAATCCTCTCCAAAATTTACCAGGTATGGAACAAGACTGGAAAAAGGCCTAAATTTCAAGGGTCAGCAATGATCAGCTATTATGGTTGTCACACGTGAAATTGCAGTAGGATTTCAGTTCTAACTGCAGTTAGTGGTGAAATGGATTTCTCTCACAAGCTTTCATCCTCATCCACTGAAGATAACAGGGGTATGATAAATCAGTGGAACATCAATCTGATAAAGCACTGACAAAATGACACAGTTCAATAAAACATTGAAACATTTGCTTATCATTAACCCTTGAGAGATTTTTCTGTTGAATTACAAAACTCTCTGACTTTAGTGGGCTTCTGAACTCATCTACAAATATCTAATGGACTTAAATTTCATCTAATCCCAAGTTATCTTCATGGTTGGGTGTGAGAGATGAGAAACCAGGCCTGCGAGAAACTAAGAAAAACAGCCTGAGAAAGCAAAAGTTGAGGCTGATCGAAGAAATGCCTCAAACACTCACAAGACAAAACTATGAGTCACAGGGTGCATTCTGTGGAGGTCAAAGCTGACAAGGCTGCCAGAATAACACAAGATGCGGCTGGAGGAGGGAGCCCTGTGAGGACAGGATGGCTCTGCTCTGGTGCACCTGGCCAAAACTTCAAGGGCCGTCTGTCCGGTGAATGACCTTTGCTTCATTATCCACAAAATGCCTATTAAAGTTAACACCCCTCAATATGCTAACGAGGGCTAACATGATCATGCTAATTACATCATCCCATGAAATACCTTACCCCTCCCTGTACATGGGATATGTAGGCATGTGGGTCGACCTAGGGGACGGACCCAAGGAAAGTGGGTATAAATCGTGGGGGGGGAGGGCCTAGGAGACTGCAGTGAAGCGAAGACGATGGATGCCAACGAAAAAGACGGATGTCTCCTGTGCCTCCTGGAACCCTCTCTGGTGGGATCAGCGCAGAAACCCAGACTGGTGATCTGTATTTCCCATTCCCTCTATCTCCCTCTTTTCCCTTTCCCATTAAGAAATGCAAGGCATATTATATTGCTTGCCACAACTTGCTATATACTTAGCCAACTATTGTGTGTTCAATTAGTACATTGTGGGTAGTTAATAAATGTTTGGACTTGGAGACTTGTTGTCCAATCCATTGGGGATTTGCGAATCTGAGTCACTTGTCTCCCTTGTCTGAGCGGGACATGACATTGGGGTACCTGCTTGATTAATGGCAACTGATTTTTCTATCACTAATTCTAAGGAAAAAAAGACCTGGATTTTTTAGGTTTTCATCCATGGCATTAAGAACTGTAAAAAACAGCTATTATTTATAAACCTCTACATCTTTGTAGCTGAAGAATTTTTAAAGGATTTTACACTGCCTTTAGTAAAGAATTTAATGGTAGACCAGATAGTGTAGTTTTAAGTAAATGTTTCTGTAGTTCAAGTTGTTTAGTCACTAAAGCCATTTGTCAGTGAAGGTCCCTGATGACTTCTCTACTTTAAAAAGCAAAAGGTTTTTTTGGTAATCAGCATTTCTGGTATATCTTGCACTGTATTTGTTTTCAGACAAAAGGCAAGACTTCACATGGAAAGGCTTCACATATGTACTTCATCCTTTCCAAATACTGAGCACTATGTGCAAGGTATTGAACATGGAATTGTTAAAAAAGTTTTGACTAATTAAGTGTGTTGAAAAATGTTGGTTCATAAACATGCTTAATCTGAAGCACCTTCCATTCCAGAAACTCTTACCAAAGTAAGAACAGGTTTTGATGAAACCCTTTGACAGATTCCTGGGAAGCCTGACTGGATGAAATGAGTTGGAAGCTTCAGGTCCCAGGACCGTTTGCTGGTGGACCTTTCCTAGGAAGGATGAGGGATTCTTCTACAGTCAGCTGCTTAGTAAAAAGTTTCATTCCCTGTACTTCCATTTTTCAAAATGTTGCCAGCAACAAACCTGACAAGATAATAATTTAAACAAAACAATTTACTGGCTTCCAGTTTAGAAAAGTTAGAAAAATGTGGCTTCAGTTTAACCACCCCTTAGCCTTCAGACTTGTGAAGTCCAAATTCTTCAGTGCTGATCTGAACATCCATTAGCCTCTGAACCAAAGTCTTTCTCATCTTTCCATGCATGAGTTTTCCTTTTATTTTCTTTATTTTATAAACATTTTGAACATATTGATGACCAAAGGAGGAGCCTAACTCATTGGTCAAATATAATCCCTAATTTCTCCATATTAATTACAGGGAAAGCATATCTGTTGTAGTTGTCGCAAATGTTATGTTTTATAAACACAATTATATGTGATTCAGTTAATTATGGGTCAAATCCTTCAGTAACACTCAGGCAAGAGCTGCAAATGGAACTCAGCTTCACAGTGGTAAAGGAGTGACCAGAATTTCACTAGAGGAAGAATCACTCCAGGATCTTCTGGAGAAATGCATAAACCAGTCTTGTCAAAATCAGAGCATGTCTTTGGGTAAGGATTCAAGTCAGAGGGATCTGAGAAACACCACAGAAGATGGTTAGCATACATGACAAAGGTGGTCAGAATAGATTGTGTTGTCCAAAACAGAGAATCAATTTACTGCATTTGTAGCAATACAAGCATGTCTGAAATTTCTTCCACTCTTTTTTGGTTTTTGTAAGTCTCTCTGAGTCATCACAGATTCTTTTATTTTATTTTTTTTTTTTCTTTTTTTCTCAGTACCTCTTGCTAACACTTGATTTCCTTATTCTCTCGTTTTGAGAATCTCTAAACTCTGAATGTCATCTCTCTGCCTAAAAAACTGTTCCTGGCACTGTGGCAGGTTAGCCTGGGCTGGCAGCAAGACCCCCACCCAGTTGCTCTCTCACTCTCCTCAACAGGACAAGGGGGGAAATTAAGATTAAATGCTTCCACAGAGGGGCCACCAACTTGGCTGATGGGCTCAGCTTTGGTCAGTGGTGGGTCCATTTTGGAGGCGGCTGGAAGTGACAGTGTCTGGCATGGGGCAGCCCCATGTCTCCTCTCACAGAGGCCACCTCTGCAGCCCCCTGCCCCAACAACACCTTGTCGCATAAATGTAATACAGACATATATTGATATAACAGGATATGGGTGCATACAGCTGATTCCATCCATACCAGGAAGTTTAAGTTACATAAAATTTTTAAACCAGAACTTACGAATTCAGTTTATATCCCTGTCCATACCTGTTTCATTCTTACATCATTAGACATATTTTTATCTATTGGTAGTTTGTAGTGCACCAGATGTTGGAAGGTGGTTGTGGAAGTTGCTGTTTTAATCTGTGAAGGCTCACATAAAAATAATATTAAAGGCAGAATGGAAAATATCCTGAAATATGACTCTTTGGGATTAGGTGTAAACAATTTTTTACATTAGATTACTCAGTGTAAATACCTATTGTTCTTTTAAGCAAAGCTTATGTGTCGAACACCATCCAACACTGACAAATTTCTGTTGCCACACATCAATTACTTACAAAACAAATGAAATGAAGATAGTACTCTTCGTCTGCTTTCAGAAATTGTACTGTCCTCTTGTTTCCTGCAGGATGAACTATCTCCTGATCTAATGCATTCTATAAAATCAAAGGTATGCCCTCATGATAACATGCTTTTAGTTCATCACTGTCATGAGGCTTTTCTGATTTCCATAACCATTCATGCACAGTAGTTGATTGAAAAGAGTTTGGATTTATGTAGAGAAATGCATGTGGATCTCCAGGATAACTTTCATGCTGTCGTAAAATGGCAAAATTATCTTGTGTCTGTCTAAAAAGCTCTCCATCCAATGCAGTAAATACAAATGTGAAAACATTAATATCTGTTAGTATGCATATTTTGTTAAGAATGCACAGTAATCAGTTTTCTGTAGGTGAATAGAACAGAGGGCTAAAAGTTTGCTTTCCATGGAAAACTCTGCTACCCAAAGTACCTCCACTGAGTTAAATCAGATTTAAAAATGAGACAGAATTTGATCCTAAGTCTTTGTAACAGGCTAAAAGAAAAGTGCTCACTTCAGAAGGGATGGCTTTTATGAAAACTCCTGAGCCCCAAGCTATATACGTTCACTATAAAATTGAAGAAAGGTTCAGCTAAAGCAACTACAACACTAAGCACTGCAGAGACTGTAGATCCAGGAGGGTCAAAGCCTTTTTTCTTACCTTTGGTTTCAAATTACTAAAGAGCTACATATGGGTTCCTCTTTTTGCAGTGAGTCTTCCCACTGAGGTAAACAGTACTGCTTAAATCATATGGAATAAAACACTTGCATATATTTTTGTAGAACTGGAGACAACATCTTTAAGTAGTTTATAACAGTATTATTTTGATGCAGTATGCTCAAGTGTAATAAGTGTAATATTCAGTAAAGGACCTGTAGTTTATGTAGCATATAAATTAAAGAGATACAAAAGTAGGATGATAAAGATTAAAGTAAACTGAATAATAAGATTTATCATGTGAGTTGAATGCATGAAGACATTGTTTTTAGCAATGATACCATTGAATGGAGAATGGGAAGACCAGTTGGATGAGGACAAAGACCTGGGATGAGACTTAAGATAAGATTAGCATTAACAGGTAGGCACGATCCAAATAAGCTAAGAAGAGTCTGATGCAGGGGGTGAGATAAAAATTAACCTTATTACAACAGACAGAAAGATTCATCCTTAGTGAAAAAGGAATAGAAGAGATTATCTTTAGGAGCAGGATTCCTGGTTCTGGTTGGTCACAGGTTGGTAAAAAAAATGCCACTGCAAAGCCCATACTTTATTTGTTTGTGAAGGATGAATGAAATAGAAAAAGAGAGATGGGGACCTCCAGAGCTCAGTTTGGAGCAGCAAAAGGAAGCTGCTAGTTCAAATTGCTGTCCAGAGTAACTGCCAGTCTAGTGACTGCAAAAGCCATCTAAAAGATAAGCCTTGTTAAGCTTAAATCAGCTTTTGTGAATATGACCTTTTTGATGAAATACAGGACTATTTCCAACAAGCTTTATTAAGAACTTGGATGGTCTTTTAAACAATTGTATCTAAGCTATAAATTATGTTTATCTGTAGGAGAAAAATGGCTTTCCACTCGCTTCCAAGGGGTTTTACTTAATTTGCTTCCAAATGAAACAATGTACCTAAGAGCAAGGCTGGTGGGAAAGGCTTTAAATATCCGTTACTCAATTCTTGGTTTGCCAGATGGGCAATGTTGATAAAGTCTCCTTTTTTTTCTTTAAATGAAATGAATAATACCACCCTTGTGATATACTTTGATATACACTGATGAGCAATGATATATAATAACAGAAGACAATTTTAACAATGTGAGGAAAGACTGATTAATATTGTTACTGATTGTATTTTGACTTTATCATAAATCTGCATGTCCATTCTTTCACTTTCTGGACAGCAACTGAATAGTTTAGGATGCTAAAAGAGAGGAGTTCTGCTTGGGGAAAAAAAAAAAAAAAAGAGTCAAGGCTTTATCTAAAGTATATTGATTGTTATCATCCCCAATTCAACAGTTATTCTCCTTAAATTAGCTGTGCAATTAGAAGAAGCTAAGGCAAACTTTTTTGAATATCTCACTGCCCAGTCATGAAAAAATGTTTGTTTTTTGTCATGTATCTGTTGCTGAAGGGAGAGAAATACTGAATGCACTGAATGAGAAAAAAAAAAAAAAAAATGACTCCTCTAATGACCAGACTCTCCATTTAGTCCAGATCCTAGTCGTTGCAGACTAGCTTCCAGAGCCAAGCTTTCACTTTCCTAAAATACATAAATTATACAATAGAGAACCCGAGGATTAAATAATAAAAGTACAGGATTAACTTTGTAATCAAACCTAAGGCAGAGGATCTGCTATTAGAACTGTCTTTGATTCCCTGCTAAATTTCTGAGAGGCTTAATGCATTTTGCAAGATTCCTTCAGTTCCACTTGTCCCATGTAATTTTAAATGAATTTTAAATCTTTACTCAATTGAAATGAGACTAAAACAGAATGTAAACAAGCAAATGAGCAGATACATATACATACCAAGCATATGATATGCATATCTAACCAATGAGGGAAGGCCAGCATCAGAGCAAATACTCCTTCAATCCAAAGGTACCATAATCTACAAAACCATCTTCCTCTTCGGAAGAAAATAAAAATAAAGCTCACAGGCCTTTTAAGCCTGTAACAGTCATCTTTTTTTGTCACTCTTATGAAATGTTGCCAAAAATTGTTGCCTGTTGAACAGCATCAACAGATGTGAAAGATGTGGAAGTTTAAAGGCAATCTTCTCAGGAGATGCTACTGAAGGATTTGAAGGTACTAGTAAGCTTCTCCCACCGAAGAAAAAGAATCTTTGGAGGAGGGTCAATAGTGGGCAACTGAGGGGGAGGTGGTTTTTAGGAGCCTAAGTATCTTAAATTAATCAAGTGTTATTATTATAACTATTAAAGGTGTATTAGATTATTGAAAAGCATAGATATTTTGCTAGTTAATATAGTGTCTGTTAGCTAGTAGAAATATAATAATAAATTTATAATGTGTCAAGCCGTTCAAATTAACTAAAAAGTTGTTGTCTTGACAACTTAGCAGCCACCAAGTTATACTGGGGTAGAGCCATTGAACCCTGCATGTGTGACATACACCTCCAAAGATAAGGAAAGATCAGGTGATTGTAATACAAGTGCAGTCATGTTGAATCAGTCACCTATGGTACATTGCATTGGTTGTGGAGTTTTATATCAAAATTAGCTAATGAATGCATGGGAGATAAAAAGGGTATCAAAGCTTGGTATTTTATAATTGTTCTCCAACTGAGACATTGTGATGCCTACCACTTATATTTCTGGCAAGCTGAGTTTTTGAGTGAAACTGCATGTGGCTTTTGTTCCTATTACTGACTTCGATTTTCATCTTGTTTAGTTTTTGTCTGTGAAAATGTACAGCTCAAAAAGAAGATTTTTATGTAATTAATAAATATAACAAATAAATTTGGAACTTAATTCACTTCACCTTTCCCTCAGTGGTCTTATGACAATGGCAAAAGCAATTTTAAGGTAGAGCATCATATCTGAATTTGGATCAAAAACACAAATGGAAAAAAGTAGAGAGGAATAATTTTGTAATAGGATTTGGAACAGAATTACCAAAAATGTTCTGTTTTTCAGCTGAACTTCTGGGTTTGGTACCTGTTATTATTTTTTCCTTTTAAATTATTTATGCATTTATTTTATTTATTTTTCTGACATCTTGCTCTAACATCTATTCCCATATAAAATAACTTTTGCTGGTCAGTATGCTGTAATCTAAATGACGGAGGCAATAATATTGGAAAATTGTCTGATGAGTCAGCTCTACATTATGCAGACACGTGTGTGTGCATGTATGTTTGTATGCTTACTCATACATTAGTGTTTGCATGCATACCAACTAATAAATGTATTGTATAAATATTTGTATCACAAATGCAGTCCTTGACCCAAGTATTTTCTTTATGGTTATAAGAGATTTTATTGATTTTTAAGTACATATAGAAAACTAATGGTAACAGGAAAAGTATATTCCGTATTAAGACTTTAAAACACTATATAACATGTCAATTAATGAGACTCAGTGTCTTAGGAACATTTCACTTGTTTAGAAACCTGTGCTGTTTTTATCTCATTTTTTTGAACAGCAAAAAGAATCACTTAAAGTACAACTGTATAGCTGATCTGTTTCTTTATAAAGATTTTATATACAGATACCACTACTGCAACTTTGAAATAATGACATTTACAAGATATTTTATCAATTATGTTCAATAACTATATTTTTTTCCCACAGTACTAAGTAAGAATGAAAGTGTTTAAATGTCACTAACTTTTTAGCTTCATATATTATAGGTATCAAAAGAAGATAAAAATGGTTTAGGATATACTGGAGCAATAAAAATCTGAATTACTATATGGGTTGGTGATACACAGTTACATGAATTATGGTCTGACAACATATCCAAATTTTTCCAAAACTAATCCTTATGAAAAATATATTGTTGAAAGAACAATCACCTCATCATGAAAAGGATAAGAGGTCATTTCTGCCAAGTTAAATTTCTTATATTTATTCCTGGTGGGAAGGAGAGAGGAAATGGGTCTCATTCACAGGGCCAAATGGTGTTAAATATTTAATCATATTACCAAATTTTAATCAAGTTTTAACTTGTACTGATGGCAACATTCTAAACTGTATTTATCAGTTGAAATATTTGGTGATTTTTTGACAAATTTGTATTCTGTGTGAGTAGTGCAATATAAGTAGTTTATGAGAAATTCTCTGTTTTATTTATTGGTTCTTATGAAATTGTTATTATGCCTTGTATTGTTTGAGTTTTCATGCCTTTGAACTTAATTCTTGCTTTTATACTTATTCATGCCAGTAAGGCTCAATTACTTGAAAGAATACTGAAAGCAAACATGAAACAGCAATGTTACGGTTCTGTTGAAATTTACTTTTGAATTCAAATGGATAGTCAAGGGAATTTAAGAAGATGGGGTTTGCCCATTCTAGCCCCCTTTACATTTCCAAGCAGTGTCAAAGGGTTTTAGATCATTAGACTCCAGCTCTGAACTTTTTTAAGCTCACAGATGTCAAGCTATACCACTATGAACACTTTACACATAAATGACTGCCTCTGAGTACATGACTTTCATAAACTTTAAGGCAAAACTTCACAGATGCTGAACTGTATAATTACCCAACTTTTACTTTTATAAAAGAGAGAATATTCTTCCACTATTTTTCAAGCACTTTTTCATGACATTGCATAGTCCTAGAGTGCAACTCAATTAATCACATTCTATCTAAAGAATAAAAATAATTTCTTTCAGTTTTTTGTCTATTCTTTTTTGCTTGCTGCCAAGTTTATTGAACCTTTCTTTGAGGGCCTGACATGAACCCCAATAAAGCCAATGGGAAAAGTCCAACTAATATAAATTGTCTCTGGATTAGGATATTTTCAGAATCCTAATCACAGTTCTACTTCAGTTCTGCCCAAACTGATGATTATGACTGATTGAAAAAAGAATAGAAACCTCAAATTTGAAAAGGTTTAAAATTTGATTTGAAACAAACACAAAAATATTTTTTTCAGAGATTACAATTATTCATTATCCCTGAGAATCCTACACTGTAGGTAGAGCTAGCTCTTTTCTCTGTTCCCTGCTAAGCATGCTGCAAATTTATAATATTTATTACTGAATAACTACAGGAAGATTTACCATCTCATCACAAGACTGAATTCACTACCACGTTCATGCTTTTTGTACGTGTAGCAAATCAGCAGAAGCTTCCACAATTTTTCTGCAGATACAGTTATCAAAGACCTGCCTTAACACATCAGAAACTCAGAAACCCTGAAAATACTAAATAAAATAAAAACAAAAAAACCCCTTTTTTTTAAAAAAAAAAATGGAACAAAACAAAGTTCCTGTCCTGCAGACCAACTAAACTCTACTTAAGTTCACAAAATAGGCATCACATGCACCTGAGTGCTATGGCTCGTTTTGATCCTTTCTCAGAGCATGGTTTGTAAAATAGCCTCTAAGACATTGGAGAGCTGAAATCCAGTCCTAATTCTGCTTGAGAGAATTTCAGCTTAACCTGCATCTTAGGAGTCTGCAGAACTATGCCCCTAACATAAACCAATTCATGATTTTCCATGGAGAAGCAGTCCATTTAACACCATGAAAAATTTAAATCCTTAAATAATCAAAGAGAAGAGAACTTGATTCTTAGCCAGGTGGTTATAACATAACCTTAGCAGAAGGAACTGTTGGATTTGTCATTATTCCAGTAAATTCTTAAGATAATTGGAAAAATATGGAGTGACTTATTCACTGACACATTTCAAGGCTACATATCTTAAGTGGCACCCAGTATAAGGTGCTTGTGATCTAGAAATATTCAAAGATCATGAGGTGCCTATTATATTTTGCTTTGTTTTGTGTTCTGTAAGCTTGGTCAACAATTTAATTCAGCAAATTCTTGTGGGCCCCAATCATAAGCTTTCTTCATGTGTTGCATAGGGAGTCAGCATTACTTGGCATCATTACTTCCATGAATAAACACCTCAGATGGCCACATGCTAGAATGTGATACCAGGTATTTCTAAGGTCACAGATCTTGCCATGATAGTTCACTTTTTTCCACTCTCAGGTATATTTGATTACTGCATACTGAAAAGCTAACTCTTGTCTCATACACTTACATAAATAGTTGAAATACTTTGCTGCTTTCCTGCTAATTAGAGGCAACATTAGGGATAAGCATCAGGCAAAATATTATCTCCTCCCATTATCAAGTGTTATCTCTACATTTTTGCCTCCTGTGCAATAGTCACATAATGGATGGCTATTGTTCCTTTACATCAGATAATATATATAAAATACTAAACAAATCTGAATAAAGCCACAGCTGTATCTTAAAAAAAACAACAATGGAATTAATGGAAATGCAGGTAATATGATCTCAACCACATTGTTCCAGTTAGAAATACTAAAAAAATAATTAATTACATTTGATGTAGAATTTCCAATCAAAATTATTTGTATCCCTTAGCGCTTACAGAATTTCCTTTGACAAATTCTTTTTTTTCAATAATTTATTAATCTTGGAATGCTAAATTTTTCATCATCTTGAATTAAAATATTTCAGTCTTGAAACACAAATTATCGCAGAGTTCACAACTGGTTTAGGCTGCCTTTCCCAGTGGTTAATTGCTGGAGAACCTTGGGGTCCCTGGAAGACTACATTTTTCATCAGATGTTACATGATGGAAGTCATTATGACTAAAAGCAAAAGATATCATATAACCTTGATTGAAGCAAAAGAGGTAACGAGTCCTGACCTGTAGTGTTAAAAACAGTTTCCTGATCCCACAGACTAAAATGAAGTCTTCTGGAAGTGAAATGAAATTAAATAAAATTAAAAGTTTTAATTTTATGTGTATCCAGTCATTGTGGTGCAACTAAAAATCACCTTAGCATTATCAAAGATAGACTGTGCTGAATGACCATCCTATGAAAAATTCCTTATTATGGTATGAAGATTAATGTTAAAATGCTGAATTCCCTCTGTACAGCAGAATTTGCAAATACGGATCTGGTCTAATTTTAACACTGTTTTCATCAACAGAAATGTGAAAAGATACATAAGCATGATATCAGCTGAACTGGACTGACATTCCGTATTTGGATTCAGTACAGTCTAGGTCTGAGGGAGAAAGGTATTTAACTTTCTCAGGGTTTTATACAGCATGATACATAAGCATGTATAAGTCCCTTCATAATAATGTATCAGACTGAAGACTCTATGGATTGGACTGAGGAATAGTTTCAAATCCTTCTTCTCTTGGTCTGCCACCTCTATGAACTTTGGTTTTTGCATAGGTATCTGGGTGCTTCAGACATACTGAAAAATATGCTAAACAAATAGATAACCAACTCACAGCCTGCCTGTAAGTAGTCCAATATAAGTATAGTCGTCAGTCATTGTGCTTGAGGAATGCTTCATATGAGAGAAGATCATCTTGTGTCCCATACCAGATAGAGATCAGAGATGCTACATATATGCATTTTAACTCACACACAGAGAAAAAGCTCTACAGAATTCTTAGCAGTTATAAGACTGTTCTTTCCTTTTGTTCAGCTTCAAAATTAGAAAAGCTCAAGTAATGGGAGTATCCAGCTTCAAGTAACACCAAAAGACATTTTATTAAAATTAAAAGCCAGATTACAGTTTAAGAGTTTGTTTAATGGATACTGACTTGGGAATCACAAATAGTCTCAGTTAGCATTCAGTTACAATGACAGCATGCAGAAGTTTCCTACTTACAAAGCATCCTGGTTCATGACAGTTGATTATTTTCCTGTCTATAAATATACTGACTTTCTTATTTATGCAACATGACCATTAGTTTCCTGGATACTCACTGTATGTGAATGAGCCATACTGCTCTATTTATACTGTCTTGACTACATGTAATTGGTGCTGTCCCTGTGAACCTGCTTGATTCTTTGAGAAAATGAGATGGCTTGTGAGGACAAGATAGGTCAGTGTCACTGATAATATCAGCATGACAAGGCCAGACCCGCAGCTGGAATATCACCACAGCCAAGGTAGACGATTAGGAGAGACCAAAGGCATGAACACAGCAGAAATTCTGAATTAAACAGAAAAAGACAGGTAAATTCTTTTGGCTGAGGAAGTTTTGTCATGAAGTTGTGGGTAACTTGAGTTTGCAGACATCTCTATTTAAGGAGAAAATTTCTCCTGCTATTTTGTGTCCTAAAGTAAACTGTCTACCAAGTTGCCTTGGACAAACTTCCTCTTCATTTGAATCATTATGGAGTATATTGGTGTGGTGGGTTGACCTTGGCTAGATGCCAGGTGCCCACCAAAGCTGGTCACTGCCCTCCTCAGGTGGACAGGGGAGAGAAAATATAATGAAAGGCTCATGGGTTGACATAAAGACAGGGAGACATCACTCACCAGTTACTGTCACGGGCAAAACAGACTCAACTTGGGAAAATTAATTTAGTTTATTACCAATCAAAACAGAGTAGGATAATGAGAAATAAAAACTAAATCTTAAAAACACAGAATCACAGAATCATTCAGGTTGGAAAAGACCCTTGGGATCATTGAGTCCAACCATCAGCCCCACTCTACAAAGTTCTCCCCTACACCATATCCTCCAACATCTCATCTAAACGACCCTTAAACACATCCAGGGACGGTGACTCCACCACCTCCCTGAGCAGCCTATTCCACTCTCTGACCACTCTTTCTGTGAGAAAGTTTTTCCTAACATCCAGTCTAAACCTCCCCTGTTGCAGTTTAAAGCCATTCCCTCTTGTTCTATCACTAATTACCTGTGAGAAGAGACCAGCACAAACCTCTCTACAATGTCCTTTCAGGTAGGTGTAGAGTGATGAGGTCTCCCCTTAGCTTTCTCCTCCTCAAACTAAACAGTCCCAGCTCCTTCAATTTCTCCTCATAGGATTTGTTCTCCAGGCCCTTCACCAGCTTCGTTGCCCTCCTCTGCACTCGCTCCAATGCCTTGATATCTCTCTCATATTGAGGTGCCCAGAACAATACTCAAGGTGTGTCCTCACCAGTGCAGAGTACAGGGGGACTATCACCTCCTTACTTCTGCTGGTCACACTATTTCTAATACAAGCCAGGATGTTGTTGGCTTCCTTGGCCACCTGGGCATACTGCTGGCTCATGTTCAGCTGCTTGTCAATTAGAACCCCCAGATCCTTTTCTTCCACACAGCTCTCCAGCTACACCTCCCCACACCTGTAGCGATGCATGGGGTTGTTGTGGCCCAAGTGCAGGACCTGGCACTTGGCCTTGTTGAAGCTCATCCCATTAACATTGGCCCACCGATCCAATCTATCCAAGTCTCTGTAGTGCCTCCCTATCCTCACGCAGATTGACACTGCCGCTTAACTTGGTGTCATCTGCAAACTTACTGATGATACACTCTATGTCCTTATCAAGATCATCAATAAAGATGTTGAACAGAAATGGTCCCAACACCGAGCCCTGAGGAACACCACTTGTGACTGGCCGCCAGCTGGATTTAGCTCCATTGACCACCACTCTCTGGGACCGTCCATCCAGTCACTGCTTGACCCAGCAGACCTTTCCCCCACCCCTCCCTTCCTCCCGGGCTCAACTTTGCTCCTGATTTCTCTACCTCCTCCCCACAGCGGTGCAGGGGGATAGGGAATGGAGGTTGTGGTCAGTTCATCACACACTGTCTTTGCTGCTTTTTCCTCCTCAGGGGGAGGACTTCTCACACTCTTCCACTGTTCCAGCCTGGTGTCCCTCCTACTGGAGACAGTTCTTCATGAACTTCTCTAACATGAGTCCTTCCCATGGGCTACAGTTCTTTGTGAACTGCCCCATCATGGGTTCCTTCCACAGGGTGCAGTCATTCAGGAACAGACCGCTCCAGTGTGGGTTCCCCACAGAGTCACAAGTCCTGCCAGCAAACTTGCTCCTGCGGGGGCTCCTCTCTCCATGGGGCCTGCTCCAGGGCAGGCTTGACATGGGTTCATCCTGCTCCTGTATGGGGTTTTCCACAGGCTGCAGGTGGAGATCTGCTCCACCATTAACCTCCATGGGTGCAGGGCACAGCTGCCTCACCATGGGCTGCACCACGGGCTGCAGGGGAATCTCTGTTCTGGTGCCTGGAACACCTCCTTCCCCTCCTTCTTCACTGACCTTGGTATCTGCAGAGTTGTTTCTCTCACATATTTTCACTCCTCTCTCAGGCTGCAGTTGCTGTTGTGCAGGTTTATTTTTCCCCTTTCTTAAATATGTTATCCCAGAGGCACTATCGCTGTCAGTGATGGGCTCTGCCTTGGCCAGCAGCTGGTCTGTCTTGGAGACCACTGGTATTGGCTCTGCTGGATATAGGGGAAGCTTCTAGCAGCTTCTCACAGAAGCCAACCCTGTTACTCCCCTGCTACCAAAACCATGTCTTGCAAACCCAATAAAATTGTATATGTTTATGGAGCACAAATATAGGGAGTTGGTTGATGACAGGAAAGAAAATAGCAGAACTCGATTGAGTTCCTGAATTACCATTAGAATCTGATTAATGTACATTAGAGTGCAACCTGACCTATACAGTTTGTAACCACAGCATTAAGAATTTCAGTAAATGTACTCTCTGATGCAGTTGGTTTGTGTAATGTGTATAATTCTGGGCTAAGAGAAGGTTGGCTGTTCCTACTTGTATCCTGTGACTTGAGTGTAGAAGCGATCAAAAATCTTAGATCAGCATTCAGATTGAATTCTTCACCATTCCCCATCAACCTGTACTTATACATATACATATTTTCTATATAACTCTTCAAAATACTCATTTAGTGTCTGTTACAGTCTAGAATCAAAAATGAGGATTAATAATAAACCATAATGTATGAGAAAAAATTCACTACAAAAAGGGGAGATTAGGGGATTTTGGTGCTCCCCTGACCTTTGAGATTGGCCAATAGAAGAACATGCTCCAATGTTACATGAGAGATTTTGTGACTGTGCAGTTTGCCCATTTAATCCTGGTTGTATTTGTTTTTTTTTTTTCTTTATTACACAAGCCATACAGGTAAATGTACCTGCTGAAATTCAGTTTTCCTTGTTGAAAGATAGCTGTATAAATAAGGCTTGATTACTTGCACACTATTTCCCCAGCAAATTTTCAACCTTTAATGGACACCTTTCTGGTATTGTTCATGTCAGGTGGAAAATGAGAGTAGAAAAGACAGGGCCAATTGATCCTTATGTATTCCAGGGCTTAACTGCTTGTGAAGTTTCTGGGAAGAATCTGATTTCAGATTCTTTCAGACTGTGATGAATCTGGGCATCCCTATCAAGACTCTTTGCTCACAAAAACTCGGTTCAGTAATTAGCCAAAATGACAAATCAAAAACCGTATTGCTAAGAGATTCTTTCCAACTTTCATATATTTCTCCAACAAAAAACACTTCTTAATGGTTTTATAACTTTTTAAAACTTCAAGTGTTGACTACAGTTTAGAGGAAATGATGGATGATCTGAATTTAGCTCCTGAATTTCAGTCTTTTGGTTTCACTTCTGTATTATGCTTTCAGCAGCCAGGTTTTCTGAACTGTTTTTCATCCATACAAGTTTATGTCTGTTCTTATTCCCAATAAAGTAATGCCCACAGCTCCTCAGCTGTTACACTGAAGAAAAATTCATCAGATTTCAAAGATCTGCATGGAAACAGCATGGTAAGATGCGTTACCACTGTTAATGGTACTGATCTTCAGCTGAATGGTATGTGCTTGACAATTCTCACAACTAGGAGCTCAGGGAAGAACTCCTTCAGGAAACATGAAGGGCCAGAGATGGCTTAAGTTCAGCACTATGAAAGAAGATAAATATGCTGCTTTAGACAGCAGAAAGCCTAGCTGATTTGAACTCAGACTCCCTCTTTGCTCCAGTTCCCATTGAACCATAAACACCTGCCCAGGGCAGAGAAATAAGGGAGTATGAGGCAGCTTCAATTCAAAGTCATTCTACCTTTACAAAGAAAGAATAGCCACTGATTCAGACACTGATTATATGTGGCAGTTTTGTACTCTAAAAAAAAAAAAAAAAAGAAAATCCCTACAGATTAGATAAAGCTACATGTATTTTTCATTTCCAATAACCAGGAAACTAGGTTGTCCTAGATGATCTGTCTTCCACTTTCTTCCATTTGTACCCAGAGCCTGGAAAAAGAAGCAAACAAACAAACAAATAGTCATGGGAATGTCAGCCTTGTCATAATTAATGAAATATCACTTTAAATGTCAGCTAGCCAAACATATCCTGAACATTTCTAATCTATCTAAATACTGCCTTATAAATTGTAGCCCTAGGTATGATATTGCCTTGCATTTAGGACAGCTAATATGCCATTGTCTATTGCAGCAGGCTCATCAGCACAAGAGAGGCATTCTGAAGTCTGTTGTATTTTAGTGTGTGCTAGAAATAACCATAAAGGCAAATTCCATTTCAAGGATTTCTTTTCAAAAAGGTAATAGTGTGGTAAACTTCTCTTTCCAACTTAAGGAAAGCATTGGTTATAGTTACTTGTTCTCTGCACTGTTTCATTGAGTGAATAACAGCTTTTCACCTACAGATAGTAGCTATATCGGAAACAAGAGGGTGTCATTGAACTGTAAACAGTTCTTCAAGCCCAATGTCATGCACATACTTAACTTTAGTTGTATGTGTGGTTCTGCACCACTCAGTGTGTAATTGGAACTGCTCAGGCAGGATGCAATATTTTTTCCAGGTGATTTCCTACCTGAAGAAACAAGGGGTTGTAAGAAGTAACCATATTCCTGGTCTGCCTATCTTCTATGTCAGTTTTCCAGGTTGTCTCATGGAAAATAGAAGGCAGAGAAGTAAAACAGTATGGATTTGGCCAGGAAATTAGATTTTACTTTCTTTTCTTTCCTACACTAGCTTTGCTAAATTGTGTTCTATGTTCTAATACCAACAAGGACCGGTAGGTAAACCAGACTTTAATTTTCATGTATAGTAATAGCACATATTTTGCATTTGATATTAAATAAACAGGTTAAATTCTGTTTCCATTGAGATATGAAATGAACATTATGGGTTTGATGATATGTCCATGAAAATTTTTCATTTAACCAGTTCCTGAAGGTCTGTTTAATGATGACGAAAATTTGTAGGATATCAGATAATCCTCTGCACCTACTAACTAATTAAATCCTGCTTGGAGTAGAATACGTATTCAGTGATAACCTTCTGTTTCTATAGCAGTCTACACATAAAGCTTGTATAAAACTAGAGACTGGGGATCTCAATATCATATTATGCAACTGAAGTCTAATTGAAATATGTCTGCTGATAGGGGCAATCTTTCCTCTGAGTCAGGCTAGGTTAATGGTACAAGGCAAGCCACTACAGTAGACATAAGCATAAAATTTTTAGTAGATTTTGTGTTTTTTCTTGAGGGAATTTCCTTTTTAGAAAAAAAGAGAAAACTCATATGAATGTTTTATGCTAAAAATAATGTTTAGTTTCCTTTGGATGTTCCTTCCTGAACAGAAAGTATTCCACTGTATTAAAAAATTACTATTGTTCTTCTTTTGCTACACTTTACTTGAAGAATCTGTACTTAAAATATCTAAGAAACTAAACTTTATATGTTAAGATCATTTTAAAAAGGAAAACTAATAATGGAAAAGAACAATCACCTGTTGTGTTACTTCTCTTCAAAGGAAACAAAGCATTCAACGGACTTATATCCCTTAGGCAGGAAATGTAATAATGTTAGAAGTTATGTAAAGACTGTCAAAAAATACAAATTTTAGAAAATTGAAATCATATACAGAATAGGTCAAATTCATCCCAGATGGTACTATACTGACTTGAATGGGTTTACATCATGTATTACAATTGTGTGCTATACAATAATTCAGATGGAATTGTTTGCACATCAATTGTTTCTAAGAGCATCTGTACTTGAAACCTCAAGGACGCTGAGGATCACAATTTCATTATTGCCAGCTCCATTGCTTTTTGTTATGTTTGATGAAAATGTAACTCAAGTTACATTTCAATGCTGTTATGCATTAATTTCATCATTAAAGTGTATCTCCACCAGAGAAAGCAATAAAACCTATGATGAGAGATTCCAGCTACATTTTCTTAAAAACACAGAAGTATTTTTTATAGTGGTTAGTGAAGAGCCAGGCTGAAATATATACGTTAAATCACTGAAAGAGGTATGTGATTTTTTTTTTTTTCACAAGGAAAGGATCAGTGCTCTTATTTACTGTAAGTTGAAACTAGACTTTAGCCTGAAGTCCAGATACCTAAAGCTATTTAGATTCAGTAGTTCTCATGGGAGTTAGGATCTCAGCTTTAAAAATTTTCACGTAAGAATCGAAGTGTGAAGCTGAGTTCCCTTTGAAGTCAGTAGAAAACAAGCAGTCCTACAGTACTCTGTCTGTAGTCTGCAGGTTTGAACCGTATGATAACATCTCTGTTTTTAAAGTTGCCTACTTTAAATAAACTGAATAATAGGAATTATTGCCAAAGAAAAAATGATCAGTTTAGGCATGAGTCTATTCAATGTGTTCTTTAATCTTCCATTATGCCAAAATGGGGAAAAACAATGCATTTAGAGCAAAATATTTTATTTCTCTCTAGCTATTGTTTTGCCCATCATCCTCATTTTCATATTGTCACAATTACTTTTTGTAACACGAGGGAAACTAAGTGAAGTCATAAATTAAGAGAATTTCTACAAAGGTACCAGTGTCACACTGTGAAATGCTTCAATAGCAAGCATTTCAGCTCTCTTGTCAACAAATGCCATCTTCTGCCTTAAATTCGGTCGTCAGGTTCCTAAAAAAAACAGGGAAAGAGTAAACAAAACCCTTTATATCAAAGAAAAACATTCACAGAATCCAATAGACTGAAAAACTGTGTACTTAAACTACTCAATAGAAAATGCTGAGGTGATGTATTTATTCAGATTTTTGTTTTTACATCTTACCCAGACCTATTGTTGACTTCAGTCTGGAAGGCTAGAGAGAACATGTGTTCTTCCCACTCAGAACATTTCCTGCTAACTGAAATTTGTATTTCTGGTTTAAGGAGTGCATGTCAACTCCCGCTACCTAGGGGCAAAACCCAACACTTTAAAATCGACTGCCAAAGGTATTTATAGGCAACTGAAAGCTTAATTTTTTAAGTTTCTAGGACTTCAGGCTAAATAATGCATGAATGTCAAGTCCTGGGTAGCTGTGTTTTTGTTCAGTACCAGAAAAGTAAGTGCTCACACTTACTGAAGATAATATAAATACATCTAAGTAGAATTTAGATTATTTGGGTGCCTAAACCTTTGTAGCCCTTAAGACATCAGATATGAGCAGTTTAAGAACAGGATGTTTCAAGGTTCTCAGATGCCTAAATCTTGGTTCAGGAATCTGTACTGGAGCATATGCATATAAATTGCTGTATGAATTTGACCCAGAATCATGAAGGAAGTCCAAAGTTAATAGGAGACTGAACACAGCTCAGTAATCTCAGTGTCAGATCCCTCATTTTAGAGACAATTATTCATTATTTCTGGGGGTAACCCCAGTTACATATATAAGTTTCCTTCTAGTAGTAGTTATGTCAGTAGAGCAATCTATATCTGTAAGCAATCTATATCTATATCTCAATTACTCCCTTCCATATATCCTCCATTTTAGTTTATTGTAAGATTGCCAGCTAACCTAACAACTAAGCCATTTTATAGAATGAAAAAAAGTTTCAGCATCTTCTGACCAGAAATATTGAACCATTTCCCACACAAACACTGTAGAAACCTTAGATCAAAACATTGACACACAGTATGTGCAGAATGGATCATAGAGCAGTTTTACATGGTTTAACTAAGTCATGTGTTGACTTAAACAGGGTTTGAAAATTAGGAGACTGCATCTGTTATCATCAGATCATTTGCAGGTATAGAAATCAAAACGTTTCTAAGCAACTCTGTAGACACCCCAGCCCTGCAAGGAGCACTGATGTTCAGAACTGAACACACACAAGAAAAACATGATTAGTTTTACTTAAATAATTAACAGCAATAAACATGAATACATATTTGAAAATCATTGGCCTGCTTAATGATCTTTAAAATGAATTAGAAACAGTCTTAAGGGGAAATGCAAATGGAGGCTGTATATTATCAGGATATTGCAAATAATGTTAATAGATGCTGTTACTGGAAATTTTTTCAATGAAGGTGGGATAAATACTATGTTAGCTCCTCTGTCTCATCTCATGAAACCAGCTATAAGTAATTTCCTCACTGAACCTTAATTACAATTAAGGGATATGGGAATAGTTTGCATCTCAAGATATTTCTGGGCCACTCTTTTGTGATTATTCTTTGCTTCTGTTGGCAATAAAAATTCCTTGGCTCTGTTCTAAAAATACATGCAAGACAGTTGAATTGATTGAACTCCCAGTTAGTGACACACATTAAAAGTCCTGTGTATAATTTTTGAAGACAATACAACAGAATATAAACACTTCATTACTTCTTCCCACCTCCCCAATGTCCTGTCAGTCAAACTCATAGCATTTAGTAACAAAATCAAAGGGTGGCTTTTCAGCCTAAAGTTTCAATATGCTTTTATTAGTTAGCAGTTTAGGCTTATAAATCAAGAGTGACAATACACCAAAACATAATAAGTTTATACTTCATCCCCTTAAGCTGATTCTGTAAAGAATTTATTGAACAGGTTCACATATTTGCAGTCCAGAAAGATGTCATTTTGTTTTGCACTCAGGACTGAAGGCATCATGCCTGGGATATGGCATCATTAGCACACTTTTCTGTCTTTCAGGGACATGAACTTTTTGGTTAAAGTTAAGATTTTGCTATAGATATTTAACCACTGGATTCAAAGATAAACCTCTGGATTCAAGAAAAGGAAGACTTATTCATGTTGCCTCTAAATAGCTAAATTCACAACTACTCACAAGCAAGATAACAGGGAAAAAGAAGCCAATAGTTCTGTAGTCTATTCCTATGTTTGCCAGAAGACCAAAATTTATCCTTGACTCTCAAATTTATTGAAATCAACACCCCCATTTAGCTTTCCAGCTCTTTCAGTCAACCTTTCTGCTAACATTAATTATTCCTGATTGCTCATATATTTTTATGCCAAATTTATTCAGTTTTTAAACTATATACTCAGAATATGTAATTATATATGCATAAACCTTGAAGTACTGGAGAGTAGGGAGCACTCTTCTCCTTTTTGTTAGGAAATGGGAGGAAGAATGGCCATGGAGCTTTTTTGTCTCTCAGATATATTCAGAAGTCTAAGCAGCCCTAGAAAGAAAAAAAGTTTGGTCCCATCTACTAGCAAACAGAAGAAAACAGAGATACAGTGAAAGCTGGTGTGTTAATTTTCTTCAAGTACATTTCTGAAGTTACTAGAACATGAGAACCGTGTGTGCAGAATAGAACTGAAAGACAAAGTGAAAGGAGCTTACACGTGATGGCGAAGATGCTTTTCTGCATGTTCATCACTAGGTTGCTCTGCTGCCAGTAGGATTTTGACATGTAAGGTGATGTAAAGAAGCTTCTTTGTATTATTCAATATAGATCTCTGGTGGAGCTGCAGAGAATACATGCAGAACCAGGACTAAGTACTTGCTTGCTTAAATGTCTTTTGGGATTCTGAGATTGTCCTATTCACAAGACCTGAGCTGTGAGTGGAGTTTATTGAATTGGTAAGGTAAAAGATATGGATAATGGATATTTCACATCAGAACATGAGAATTTCGGTAATGAAATATTATTACTGGTAATAGGTTAATATAAATTATTTGTCTTTTGTTTATTTAGATATATTGATCCTTTGTTTTCCCATCTCAGTGCTAATATTTTTCACTTTACCTTATTAGTATTCCTTATGATATATTCTGTATTGGTTCATGAGCAGTGAATTACTACTTTTTAATAGTCCTGGGAAAGGAATTTTGGATGAGGGCTGGAACTAATGATAATTGACTAGGTCGTTATGACTGCATAACGATCCATGTTTTAAGCTTAACTTTTGAACAGGTGGCCACACAGAAAAATCACATAATGATAAGTACTAGCTAATAAAAAAGTTTACTGCCCTTCTCACACCATCTTTTCCCATTTGTTCTCATTACCTGTTGCATTCTATCAAAGCTACTGCAAAATAATCATGTCAATAACCTTCTTCACATTTAAACTCTCAGAATCCATGCTATCTTCAAAACAACAACCACCACCACTTTCTAAAAGACATTCAGATGAAAAGCTTGTGACATGCAGGCAGCAAATAGCAATGTGCTACAGTGTGATCTCAGCCAGCATATTCAATCTTTTCTCCTACACATACTGTTTTCCTCTTGCAGTCTTCTCTCACACAATTCTTGGGTAAGTTGGAACCCTTCCTCCAGACTGACCCTTTAGCTTCACTAAGTAGAGTGAGTGGAAGCAGAAATGAAATTAATCTGAACAAATGCATACATTTGATAGCAGCTGAGAAGGAGTGCCTCTACTGAGAGACTTCCTCCCTTTTTTTAAACCCTTTATACAATGGGCAGTCTGCTTTGCAAAGCTTGCTCATGAGGAACAAAGTGACTATTTGAGTTTTCTGCAAAATGAAGGCTTAGGCAAACCACAAAGGATTCTGTAGGAAAGAGATGTGGCTAATTTGGTTCTGTAACTTTTGAAAGGGAGGTAGAGAGGAGCTTTGGACTGGCAAGCTTGCTTTGCAATGTAGATTTACTATCAAGGTATTGACAAAATATATTTAATTTTAAATAGAGGATATGTGACAAAATCATTGATTGTCCATAGAATTACATATGTTGTTTAGGATATATTTATTGTGGAAATTTTCTTCACATCCTTCACCAAAATGTCTTCAAAGAAAGATTGATCCTTCACTTTAATGACACTTTTACCATAGACTTGAGTGGTAGCATTATCAATTTTATGGTTAAAGAAAATTGAGAACTAATGATTGCAAGTGTATATCTCTCAAAAGGTTCCCAAAAGAAAGAAAAACAAATTTAAAAAATCACTCTAAAGCAAAAAAATCAATTTCTTAATGGAAGCCTGGAAATCAACTAATGTCAAAAGCTAGCTTAGATCTGCCACGTTGTATCTACAAGCTTGGGTATAAAATTAACCACATAAAAAAGCAACAAAGTTTTCTTTGGTATTGGGCAACCACTCTTGCCATGAAAGTCATCTTAAGCTGCTCTCAACCAAAATGAATGAAGACTCTTCCTGGCATCTGCTGAATGCTGCTATTTGATGTTTAACATAGAAAAGACCCATGCATGTCTGAATTTGTCATTTTGTTGCAAGTTTTAATTTGCATAAGAGTTCTCTCATTCCAGATATTAACAACGACAGAACTAATACAAAAGAAACAAGTTATTTTTAATGAAGGATGAATGATATAATCATATTTTTTCAGTAATAAGAGAGCATTTGTTATGATGTAGATGTTATAAACAGATACACAAAGTGTAACGCATTACTAATTGCATTAGTATTAACAATTTCTTCTATAACCAGAAATCTCTCATCTTTCAGAACATCTGGAAAGAAATTCAACTATGAAGGTAGATCCAGCTTTATAACTCCTTGGCTATATAAACTGTTTGCCTTCTCTATATTTATGCAACAGGCAAATGTGCTGCCAGTTGCATTACTAGTGTAATAAAGCTGCAAATTTATACAGTTCTATATATGCATCTGTTACTCAAAATACTCTTTCATCTTAATTTTTTGAGTAAATCGAAACATATAAGATGAAAGTTTTAACCAGTGTACTATTCTGAAGCTGTAAAACTATAACCAACATACTGTTTACATGACTACAAATTGTTCCAACATATCAGTCAGACATTTAGCAATGTCTGCAAAAGGATAATATTTAGTCCTCCCAAGTTACAAACTGCCATAAAATCTTCTGGTTTTGTAACACACTTCATTACTATAGTAACTCACGGGAATAATTTTGCAAAATCTATCACTGTAGTGCTACTCCTTATGTAAAAGCAAAAACAAAACCAAAAACAACCTCCACCCCCCACCCCCACCCCCCCAAATATGCTTTAATTTACTTATGAAATAAGCAGGTATGTACACAGTGGGAAGTAATTCAGTGAAAAAAAAAGGGGAAATAACCCCCATTTCAAAAAAAGGAAGACCCAGGGAACTACAGACCAGTCAGTCTCACCTCTGCCCAGCAAGATCATGGAGCAGATCCTCCTGGAAACTATGCTAGGGCACATGGAAAGTAAGGAGTAAGGAGGTGATTGGTGACAGCCAACATGGCTTCACTAAGGGCAAATCGTGCCTGACAAATTTGGTGGCCTTCTATGATGGGGTTACAGCATTGGTGGATAAGGGAAGAGCAACTGATGTCATCTACCTGGACTTGAGAAAAGCATTTGACACTATCCCACATGACATCCTTGTCTCTAAACTGTAGAGACATGGATTTGAAGGATGGACCACTTGGTGGATAAGGAATTGACTGGATGGTCGCACTCAAAAAGTTGCAATAAACGGCTCGATATCTGAGTGAGTGGAGAGCAGTGACGAGTGGCGTTCCTTAGCAGTCGGTATTAGGACATCTTTGTTGGTGACATGGACAGTGGGATTGAGTGCATCCTCAGCAAGTTTTCCAATGACACCAAGCTGTGTGGTGTGGTCAACATGCTGGAGGGAAGGGATGTGCCATCCAGAGGGACCTTGACAAGCTTGAGAGGTGGGGCTGTGCAAACCTCATGAAGTTCAACAAGGCCAAGTGCAAGGTCCTGTACATGGGTCAGGGCAATCCCAAGCACAAATACAGGCTGGGCAATGATGGATTGAGAGCAGCTCTGCAGAGAAGGACTTGAGGGTATTAGTGGATGGAAAAACTGAATATGAGAAAGCAATGTGCATTTGCAGCCCAGAAAGCCAACCACATCCAGGGCTGTATCAAGAGAAGTGTGGCCAGCAGGTCGAGGGAGGTAATCCTCCCCCTCTACTCCACTCTCATGAGACTCTACCTGGAGTACTGTGTCCAGCTCTGGGGCCCCCAGCATAAGAATGAGATGGATCTGCTCAAAGACATCAAGAGGAGGCCACAAAAAATATCAGGGTGTCTGGAGCATGTCCCCTTTGAGGAAAGGCTAGGAGAGTTGGGATTGTTCAGCCTGGAGAAGAGAAGGCTCCAGGGAGACCTTATAGCGGCCTTCCAGTACTTAAAGGGGGCCTACAGAAAAGATGAGGAGGGACCCTTTATCAGGGAGTGTAGTGATAGGATGAGGAGTAACGGTTTTAAACAAAAAGGGTAGATTTAGATTAGTTATAAGGAAGAAATTCTTTCCTGTGAGGGTGGTGAGACACTGGAACAGGTTGCCCAGAGAGGTTGTGGATGCCCCCTCCCTAGAAGTGTTCAAGGTCAGGTTGGACGGGGCTTTGAGCAACCTGATCTAGTGGAAGGTGTCCCTGCCCATGGCATCTTTAAGGTCCCTTCCAACCCAAACCATTCTATGATTCTATGAACTAAGAGTGTACCAGTATATTGAAGCATTTGCAGCCCAGGCCCTGTGTGTTCAATGGGGTTTATTTCAGAGTCAATATAATGTGGTCTCCTGGGAGGAATGTCCTCACCATACATGTGGGATGGGACTATTTTGAATGAATCAGTTGGTGTATGAAACAAACCAACAAACAAGGAATGAAGGCTTCTGTTCTTTCCCTTCAAAAATAAATTAATGCTCAGAACCAAAAAGCTAGAGTAAATGCAGAGTATTGAGGACACCATTCTTTCATGAAAGAACAGTCCTTATGTCAGGGAATATTATTATTTTTGCAATAAGCAATGCTACTCTACTACATTCAGAGAAAATAATTCCTTGCTCTCATGTTTCAACAATTTGAAAATTAGAAAAAGGAATATTACAGGAATATATAATATATAAAGTGATATTGCAAAGTGAAAAGGAAAAATGAAAAGAAAAAGTGTGTTTTGCTACTTTGAGTCTTCTATTTTAATATTTTTTTTTCTTGTTTCCATGTTACTAAATGAGTTAGGACCATTCCTTAATGGTCCTATAAAGCATTAATAGATAACAATAATATTATCTGTTACTTTCACAGGCAATATATTTGAAGATATGAAAACAGACTATTTAAATAATGTTAGAAAGAGAGAAAATAGGTTTTCTTCCAAGATTTAGTGACAGGTAGACAGTCATGAGATAGAAATCTCCATTTCAGTGATCTAAATTCCTCTACAGTGAGTATAGGAAAACATAATCTAGATATCAAAAAAGCCAACCCCAGAACAGAAAAGACGACTCACACCCCAGCAGTCCTGCAAGTTCTTCTCAGATCACTACTTCAGTTGTAGATGTCTTCAAGAAAGACACTTAACATTTATGCTCTATTTAGGCTCTATGTCTTTGTCAGTCTGCGTAAAAAGTTGGCATGATATACATTTTTAAAATTAAAGAGATTATTTTACTCAGACATCTTTATTCTGTCAGAGCATTTTCTGGCATAGTGTTTTCTGCATCATCTGTATGTAAATCAGTACTGGAAGGCAGAACTGAACATTTAACAGTAGCGACATATGTAGCTATTAAAAATTAATCTCTCTGTTAAGGGGGGAGGAGGAGTGACTTTCTTGATTAAGGACTTCTGGCCAGGTCAGAAATTTCAATTATTTTTTAAATCATCTTTCTCCTCCTCTTCCAAAAGTGGAGGAATGTGAACAGAAGATCACAGTAAAAAAATTTCTACTTAGAGTTATTTGTACATTAAGAAAAATAAAAGCTGACATTTTAATCCCAAAGATAAGGATAATTGTATTCATAAACCATTTTTTATGCTGCTCAAACAAGTTTGGTCATTTACTTCCTTAGTTTTCCTTATGGTAATACTCTTTCAGCCCTTAGCACAACTAAGGTTTGTGGGGAAAGCCATTCATTACCTATTACTCTTCAGTTTATAAATGGAGGCAGTTTGGAAGCTTACTATACTTAAAGAAACAAAAAAGTACTGACCAATGTTTAGACAAAAAAGGTGAGGAGGTCTAAGCAGGCATATGCTTCTCCATCCGGCAGCCAAGATTTCTTGAGTAACCTGAAAGGAAGCTAGACCCTGACCTGGTAGATGCGTCTTCATACATCCAAGAAGGGGATTCCTGATCTGAGAATTCATGACTTATATGAAGGGAAAACCAAAAAAAAAAAAGGAAAATTATAATAAGCACATGATACAAATGAATTGATAATTGTTTCCAAGGCAAATCTGGAAGTACAACAAAAAGAGCCAGGCATTGATATTCAAGTCCACTAATACATTAGTTCCAGGATGCACAGTGTAAAGTGATCATCCACACAGCACAAACTCAGCCCTCAGGATGTCCTCATAATGTCCCAGCCTCAGCCAAAGATCCATAACTCCTTCAAGCAGCCAAGAGGAGGCAACAGAGCCTGGACTGCTAGCTGACTTGAAAGGCACAACTCTACTGTTATATTCAACATTAGACAATGAGCACTAGCATGCAATCATCTATCCTATTAAATTGTTAGACATGCCTGGCTTGGTTTTACATGGCAGCAAGCTGTTCTTCAGTGCCATTTAGGATTTAGACCCAGGAAACTGTCAAACAGGTAGTTTGGACATGGTCATTCCACCTTGGAAGCTAAGAAGGTGCAGACCATTCTGTCCCAGGCTTAAGTCCAGAGGACAGATCTTGATACTTTTAATATCCTGTTATAGGTGCAATAAATAAATGCAAGCCCTGAGAATCCAATCAGATATGTGGTCATGTGAGGAAAATTCCGTAAGAAAAAAATCTCTTTAATATCTTCAGCATTTAAAGTAGTCAATGTAGGATTAGTGGATCTGAGAGCAAACGAGCTTGCTAAGCAGGACCAACATAAGGATTCCCATTTATATATTTTCTTGAACTATTTTTTTTTATTTTTCTTCTGCTTATAGAAATACAACCCATTGTAGTATAGACTTGAAGGATGCTAAGGAGTAGTAATCCGCATTTTTGTTTTCTTTTTTTCTGTAGACACATAATGACACTATAAGGATACTTTGCTTAACTTTAAGATCCGAAGAACATGACCTGTGTTTAGCTTCCTTGACTTCTTCTGAGTAGTTCTGACTCAGGGTATAATCCAAAGAGCACTTTGTGTGCAGTCAGTCTTAATGGACTTCTGACTATATCTACAGAGTCTATGATCTTGAACTCCAGAAAGTGTCCTAAATGTTTTTTGTCCACAAAAAGAAGGTCTCTAGTTCACTTAGACCTTAGATTAATGCTTGAACTCTGGCCCTCTGGGAATATTTGGTCAGCATATAACACTGCAAGGATGTTAAAATTATCTACAATTTTGGACCCAAGCAAGAATATTTTCAGGTTATTTTGCGCTCACATAAGTCATTTCATAGACAGTGTGTAAAAATGCTTGCAAATAACAATCTACTGTGTATCTTTCACCTTTTCTGCCCTTTTGTACTTCTTAGCTCTCCTGGTGATAAGAGCTTGCAAATAATTTCAGTCCCCCTTCTCATACCCAAAGCCTGGAGCTCTGCAGGCAAAGAGAGAAAACTCTAACAAATAACAGTGTCACCAGAGGAACTCACAAGTTTCCTGCATGAAACTCACTAAATGACTTATTTCCAAACACATATTTCTGTTCCTGCAGAACTCACTCTGGCTTTGGGAAAGGACTGTGGAGATGACTTTTTGCCCGCTGGCTGTGATCACCACTGTGTCTGTACATGTGTGTGGACAATTTCAAGGTGACTCCAGACATTCTACTCTCAGGTATACTCAGACCCATCAAAACATGGCAGGCATGACCTCAGTAGGCAACACTTTAGCAGTTCATCTGTCCTCCCCTTGAATCAGTGAGCTGCTCTGGCTTGTGACTCTGGCCATCTGAGCAGGCAGTTTCTTGAGATAAGCCTGAACATTGTTGGTTAGATTCTATCCCTCTTCTCCTCAGGCCCTTACCAGATACTCCATGGTCCCTGTGTGGAGTAGCCAAGTAGGACAGGGGGTGAGTGACAGAAGAGAATTTCATAAGAAATCATGAAAAGCCACAGGTTGTACATCTGGGTTCCATGCTTGAGCCAGGCAGTCTGGTGTGCAGCATGCACAGGGAGAGGATGATCCCCAGGCCATCCTTGACAGTAGGCAAGCACAGCAATGGAGACTGGTTGGTGAGTGACATACATTATTTTACTGCCATGGCAAAGATCCAGGCAGCACAATGCCACACAGATTCTTGACTGCTGTTGTGAAGGAGAGGATGTAGATCTTGCCATAGGTTGTTGGTTCTCTTACCTGATGCAATGGTGGTTTGTCACTGCTTTGAAGATCCATGTGCCTTCCCTGCTCCAGTGTGCAGACATCTCTGCTTGCTCAGACCTTAACATTTAATTTTTCAACAGCACAAATGATCACCACCATGAAAGACCTAAAATAAAAAATGCTTTGTCTTTGGTAAATCAGGCTCTCTTTGTTGCAAGTGTAACATCCCAAATATTTAATTTCAATTTTAATGAAGTTGCTGTGTTTGATAAAGGTCAGTGCTGTCAACACAGAAAAATGCTGAAGTTCAAAGTAGCTTGTTTTCTCAAAAGACTGAACTTTTGAATTGATGATATATATTAACAGCACTTAGTGTTCACAGTAAATAAACACTAATATGAAATTCATTAATCTCCCCTATTTATTAGGGTTCTGAAACAAATCATGGAGGCTTTCAGAAAAATGTCTGTGAGGTTTAGTAGATTGGGATTATGTATTACCAATGGTTTATTTCATCATAAATATTACAGCTTAAGTAACTTTCTGAGTAAGAGTTTTTATAAAGTAGTTGCTGTGAAAGATTATACCTGAAAGTCATAAAGCAACTTCTCCTCACTTAGGTTTTATAGAAATAGAGGCAGCAGACCCCTCATCCCCATCCTGTGATTTCTGGATCCTTCATCCGCATGTCAGTCAGATGGCTGGCTGTAGCTCTGTCTTCATCTCACAGAATTTCTGCTCTCACTGTCTTAACAAGAATGTTCCCTATGAAAGATGAGACTCTAAAAATCTCTGTGTACCCACATCCTTGCTAGTAGGCGTTCTCAGTGAGGACTGCAGCACAGGGCAGAGAGTAAAATTTAGAAGGTTAAAACAACACAAAATTGTCACAGGAGATTTTAGCAAATTGCTTCTACTACAACTAACTTACACACCAAATAAAATTTGCTTGAGCCACAGAAAGAAACCACAGTGAGGGGCTGAGTGAAAGGTAAATCAGACTAACATTCTGTAGAGAAAATAAGTGGCTATTACTCTGGTTACTTACAGAGGTCATGATGGAAAGAGATCGTTAGATGCTATACATGCATCAGAAACTATTAAATTTCATCTGTTTCCCCTTTAATGAAGCCAGTAACTTGTCTTTGATCAAATCATTACTTGTTTTGTGTTAAATAAATGAACATATGCTTAGCACAGACTCAAGGCACTGAGACCAAAATTAGTTGAGAGACATCAATAGGCAGAAAATTTAATTGTTTATTCACTAGAAACCATGATCCTGGATAAAAGATAAGATGCACTGCAATTTCTCAATTGAGAGCATAAATATGACCTATTGGGTAGTATTGGAACTTCGAAACATGATCTCTGTGACTTGATGAAAAAATCAGTAGGTATGAACTCTTTAAAAAGAACTGACTGGGAGAGATATTGTGTTGAATATCATAGAATCATGGAACACCAGGCTGGAAGGGACCTCAAGGATCATCTGGTCCAAACATTCTCGGCAAAAACATGGTCTAGACAAGATGGCCCAGCACCCTGTTCAGCTGAATCTTAAAAGCGTCCAATGTTGGGGAATCCACCTGAGGAGATTATTCCACTGGCTGATTGTTCTCATTGGGAAAAATTTTCCTCTCATGTCCAATCAGAATCTCCCCAGGAGTAACTTGTACCCATTACCCCTTGTCTTTTCCATGCAACTCCTTGTAAAAAGGGAGTCTCCATCTTCACTGTAGCCACCCTTTAAATACTGGAACATGGTGATAAGGTCTGCCCCAAGCATTCTCTTCTCAAGGCTGAACAAACCAAATTTTCTCAGCCTTTCCTCATATGACAGGCTTCCCAGTCCCTTGATCATCTTGTAGCCCTCCTCTGGACCCTCTCCAGACTGTTCACATCATTTTGGTACATCAGGGACCAAAACTGAACACAGTAATCCAGGTGTGGCCTGACAAGAGCTGAGTAGAGCAAGATAATGACTTCTTTATCTCTGCTGGTGACGCCTTTTTTGGTGCAACCCAACATCTTGTTGGATTTCTTTGCCATTACAGCTCACTGTTCTTTCATATTGAGCCTGTTGTCCACCAGGAACCTCAGGTCCCTTTCCACAGAGCTGCTCTCCAGCCAGGTAGATCCCAGCCTGTGCTGAACTCCTGGATTGTTTTCCCAGGAGCAAGACCTTACGCTTGTCCTTGTTGAACTTCATAAGGTTCTTGTTAGCCCTCTTTTCCAGCCTATCCAGGTTTTCCTGCAGGGTCACTCTCCCTTCCGAAGTGTCTACTTCCCCACTCAGTATAGTATCATCAGAAAACTTCATCAGGGTACACCTGACCCCATCATCCAGATCACTTATGAAGATATTAAACAGCGTTGGACCCAATATTGATCCCCAGGGGACCCCATTTGTTTGAAAATGAGCTATTTCCCACCACCCTCTGGGTGCAGCCTGTCAGCCAGACCACTTGTTTAGATCATAAGACATCAGTTTCTTTAGGACGAAGCTGTGGGGAACTGTATCAGAAGCCTTAGAGAAATCTAGGTAGACAGTGTCCACCACTTGCCCCACATCAACCAAGCAGGTTACTTTGTCCTAGAAGGTGATCAGGTTCATCAAGCACAATTTGCTCAGTAAATCCATGCTGGCTTTTTCCAATCAAGGTTCTTCATTTGACTTGTGATAGCCCCTAGGAGGATTCATTCTATACCTTTCCTAGGCATTGAAGTAAGACTGATGGGCCTATAATTTCCTGGAATTCCTCAATGGAAGCTTCCCATGGAATCTCTCCCACCTGAGCTCTGAGCAAGCTGAAGTTTGCTCTTCTAAAATCTAAAACCTTTGTCTTAGTACTAACCACCTACATGCTCAGCAGGACCCCAAACTCCACAATATTGTGATCACTGCAGCCAAAAAAATCACTGAGATATTATAAAGCAGGTTTTCTTGGTTTATGAGTAGCAAGTCCAGCGGTGCCTCATTCCTGGTTGACAGATCTAACATTTGTAAGTGGAAGCAGTTCTCTACACATTCCAGGAACTTGATGGATGACATGTGAGCTGCTCTATTGTTCTTCCAACAAATGTCTAGGTAGTTGAAGTCACCCATAAGAACCAGGTTCTGTTGACCCCAAAGCTTGTTTATTGCTTCATTGGTCTTATTTTCTTGTTTCGGAGGTTGGTAACAGATGTCTATTATAAAATCCTCCTTGGAGATGACCGCTCTGATGTTGACCCAGAGGCATTCAATAGAGCTTCCACAGTTGCTGTAGTTGATTTCTATACACTGAAGGTTCTCTTTAACATAGAGTGTCACTCCTCTACCTCTTCTTCCCTGCCTGTCTTTATAAAACAGCCTATAGCTATCCATCATGATCCTCCAGCCATGTAAGTTGCCTCACCATGTTTCAGTTATTCCTGTGATATCATAACTTTCTGACTGGGTGCAGAGCTCCAGTTCCTCCTATTTGTTCCCCAGGCTGCATGCATTTGTATACATACACTTGAGGTGGTTGGTTTTCTGTTTCATATCTTGGAAGGCAGCTAAGGAACATTTGTCACTGCTCTACTTGGCCTGGTTTATTCCCCAGTTGGTTGCAATGGTGTATCGCCACTTTGGACCCTGCCATCCCAAGTCCTTCAGTTTAAGTATGGCATTATCTGTTTACAAATCACTGATAGATCAGAAGTAATCATCTTGAATATTTGTGTATTCTTACATATGAAGTATAAAATCGTAGATATTAGATGGTGTCTGCTACAAGGGTAAAGAACTGCTTATATTTTGGGACTTCAACCTGAATGGCATAAGCTTCAATCCACATGCTGCAGGCACTCAAAGAGCCTTACAATATCTAAGTATCACAGCAGTCAGTTTTTGAGTGCTGAAAATGTTACAGTTAACAGGCAAAGAGTTTGTATCAAACCCTCTCTTACAGACAAGGAAAATTTGATCAGAGACTAAAATTAGTGATAATTTAGGAATAACAAAGGATGATCTCTTTATGTTTGCTCTGATAGTAAGAAAGAAAACAGTGCATGCTTTTGGTGTGCTAATTATGACACTTTCTCATAGTTGGAATAAATCATGGGTAAAATCATTGATAATTGTAGATTATCATTGTCAAATCTTTTAAGAGAATTTGGCAGCTTTTGTAAAAATAGACAAAGTAGACAAAGAACACGATCCATATAATTTAAAATTGAATAAAAACTAATTTTAAAATAACTTCAAAACATTAACATTCTCAAGATAAGCTTCACAGAGATATTCTTGCCTTCAGTCACTCTCATGAACATTCCCTCCAAGTAACAGTCCTAACCTGCAGTCATTCAGAATAGAGCATATTCTGATTAATTTAGCAGATTTTGAATATAAACATACTTGTACTATTCAAATGATCCTTCCTCTGATAAGTGGCAGGAGAGGGAGAAAGACCTCCAGCCTTGTCAGCATAGTAGCTTTTAAGACAGTTCCTCAGTATGATGCCTTTCAATCCTATACTTCTTCCAGTCTCACTCAGAATGGTGATCCTTTGTCAAAAGATTGTGTTGCCTAAACCTTCCTCCATGTAGAAGACTTTTACCACCCTTGTTAATATCTTGTCGGGAAGACATTCATCTTAAGGTAATTACTAGAGGCTGATAAAATGACATACATTGTGTCTTATGACAAACGAAGGGGAGAATTGTAGCCACTTAAGGTCCTTTTATTTTCCAATTACAAAAGCACTTTTAAGAATTTTCTCTATTCCTCTAGGATTTTTATGGCTTCGTACTTAAATAGTATTCTTTCTCTGCCCTTACAAAAAGTATGTTTTTGTTTTCTTGATGGAGACAAACAAGTAGGATTTTTTCTAAATAAACGTCTTTTGTATTGTTTGGGTGATATGATTTATCTACTAAAATCAGGCATCTAGTGCTATGTAAGAAATCTAAATGTTTGTTTGTCAGCAATTTATCTCAATAGTAACCCCACAACACTATCCTGCTCACACATATGTGAATCTAAACAGTTACAATAAAACAGCACTATTGTGGGATCAGCTGTGAAAGAGAACACCCATTAGAACAATTTAACACAGTTACACTACATCATTAGAAATCTGAATAAGATAGATTTTTTAATTTTTTTTTTTTTTTTTTTTTTTTTTTAAGTAAAACGATAATCCAAAGTCAAGTTAGGTGACCCTATGGGCATCTTCTAGCTTCAAAAGCCATTAACTCCAACTGTTCTCCAAAAATCCTGAGACCTTGAGTTGCAGCATCAGCCTGTAAAAATTCCTCTATTCCCCTTGGTACTTTGTTCAAGTGGTTCATTACCACTAAAAGGAATCTTAGTTTTTATTTGAATTTGTCTCTCTACCATATGCCTATTACAACTTTTATCAATAAATCATTGCCTTTATAGTATTTTATATTTCTGCTTTGTGAAATAACTTTTATTCTTTAATCAAGTCACTTTTTCATCCTGATAATCTGAATGAATTGAAGCCTTTTTATCTCCTTTTTGAGCTCTCTTCTTTGTCTGTTTTGGGGTTGGGTTTTTTTTGTGAGCCTTTTTAAAGTACAAACTCCAGGAATGGTTACAGTGATCCAGTACCAGGACTGATCAGCCCTTACATGATTTGTTTCAAGACTTAATGGCAAAGGTCCATAAAAATCTGTTGTTCATGATCCTCAGTGTATTCTATTTCCATTATTGTTTTTTTCATGATTCATGTTTGTGTGAAGAAAAACAAAATCATGAGGTGGTGTCTGGTGGTCAATGCCAGAGGAAAAAACCTTATAAGGTGAATAGGAACATCAGATGTGCTAACAAAGAAAATTGAGATTTCTGGTTTACAGCCTAAATGTAGTTTTGGCATGGAACATACAGGTATTCCTTCTAGAACTGTACCTGACAAGTACGAGCCATGAGAAATATGTTTTATCTTCCCTGAGACTTATAGGTAAGAGATGAGACATTATTCCCTTAACAGTAACATGCCTCATTATAATGCTACTCCAGGCTATACTGTAATCTTTTAAGACAAAAAGGAGGAAATGCTGAGTCAAGCTCTTTTTTCTTATCATAAGTGGCTCTTCTACTTTTTCACAACTGAGAGCAGATGACAAATTTGTCTGTGTGAACAAGAAAAAAAAGTAAATAACACTAATCTACTGCTTTTATTATAAATCTCCTTTGAAGTTACTTGCACAGTGCTGCACCATTGATCCTGTTTAAAGTTGTGTCAAAGAATTTCATCTCTGCACTGAGGACATTTGCTGAGTTTCTTTTTACATGGCAGTTTAGTTACCACTTTAATAAAATAAACAAGTGAAAGAATCTAGGAACATTGGATTTGCCATTCTGGATCAATGTACTCACCTATCAAATCCAGCATCCTATCCTACAGGATATGTAGTGAAAATAGTGGTTATCTTGTAGATGTTACCATTACATGTGTTCTAAAGAGAGAGTGAACAACAGTGCTTAGTGTACTAGAAAACTTAATGCAATTTGTTCTTTTGAAAGTGACTTTGAAAGATGCTTAGATGTGTGTGCCTTGAGCCTCAAACTATTAAAAAAAATGATTAACAGATATTTGTACCTTAATCATTTTTATAGCTTCAAAGGAAAGAAAAAGAAAGAAAGAAAGAAAGAAAGAAAGAAAGAAAGAAAGAAAGAAAGAAAGAAAGAAAGAAAGAAAGAAAGAAAGAAAGAAAGAAAGAAAGAAAGAAAGAAAGAAAGAAAGAAAGAAAGAAAGAAAGAAAGAAAGAAAGAAAGAAAGAAAGAAAGAAAGAAAGAAAGAAAGGAAGGAAGGAAGAAAGGCCATTTGTGATCTATCTAGACTGATTTCTTGTGTAAAATGTTATAGTTAATTTCTTGGATTATTTTCCATTTCAAGTGTAACATATCCTTCAGAAAAATTTCCAGAGGTTAAAAATTGTCTCTGAAGGTGATCCCACTAACACTCATGGTAGCTTTTTCAATGGCTAATTATCCTAATGGTGATGAAAAGCTGTTCTTATTCTTCCTTATTACTCATCTTAATTTGTCTGATTTCTTTTTCCAGTAACTGGCTCTCATTATAACTTTACTTTTTCCACTTCTTATCAACATATATTATATATAGAACTCTTTGATAAATTTAATGAACAAAGCTCCTAGAATAGTTTACTGTAGATCCTGTTTTGCTATATTTTCAGCAAGTACATAACTCTTCTCAAGAATCTTTCCAGGTTGTCAAAAGATTTCTGTGTTCATGAATACTCCAAAAAAGATATAATGTTCCAGAATCAACATATATTATATATAGATCTCTTTGATAAATTTAATGAACAAAGCTCCTAGAATAGTTATAATGTTCCAGAATCAACATTCACATTATTGTTTGCACTTTTTTTTACTTATTTGTGCTCATAATTGTTTTCAAGTCTGTGAAACTGCCTCTCTTACATCATAATTAAATGTATGCACTTCATAGCCTTACATCATAATTAAATATATGTACTTTATATGTTGCATAAATAGCTAGATGGGGGGGTGGGTGTGTACATATGTGCGTATTTGTGAGTACATACCCTAAGTTACTCTATTAATTTATAATAAGGCATATTAAATTTTACTTAAATTAGGTTTTGCCTCTGTAACCAAGATGATCTTCATTGCAGACCTCCCAGTCAGGAGGTCAGCATGAAGTTCTCTGTCATAATTCAGGTTTCTTTTACCCTTAGTCATTATATACAGATACTTAGTGAAACTGTCGTTACATTCTGTAATATAATTTGAACATTTCAAGGAACAAATTTTATGACAACAACATGACCTAAACCAGCCTCACAATTAATTTTGTGGTGGGAAGAAGAAGAATCAAGACCAACTTGGCAGCTCTAGAAAAGTAAATATCTTTGTTGAAATGTTTCTGGAGCATAATCATCAGCATAAAAAACCCAAACAACCGAAAAAACTCCACATGGATTCAAATCCTCAATATTTGTAAAACTGTTAACATGTAATTTTTTCCATTTAATAAGTGACTTCAGTGATAGCATCTCCATTATTCTTCATGATGTCTCAGCCTTCAGACACAAGGGAACAATAAAGCTGTCCTCAAAGGGCTGATAACAGTTTTCCTGGTGAGAAAGCTTCATTTCACCTTCTTTTGTCTTTTTACATCGAGTCTGGCAGCAGGGGAAATTTGTGATAACATTTGTCTCCTTTAATTCATTTTCAGTTTCAACGCTCAAATTTAAGAATCTTATGATTTTAATGCCCAGTCTAGGGAACTAGTCATTGATTACCCTCAGAGTTATACCTATAGATAATTTTCCACCATGTGAGATACAGTTTTACTTGGACTATGTTTTTCCACAGCAGTGTGAAATCTGGACTGTGAAGACTGATAAAATATAATGCCATGGGAGAGAAAGAACCCCCCCGAACTTCTAATCAACATTTCCTCTGTCTTTCATTAAAAATGTCTTTATTATTTATATTTTTCATACTGAAAAAAGGCACAGCAAGAAATTCCCAGGAATGTATATAAACCATTAGGATACACTGCAAATATACTTGTTCATATAGCATGCTAATGGTTAATGGAGCATTTTTATTTTTTATTTTTTTTTAATATCCTGCTGTCACTAGCTGTTTCTTCTGTAATTTAAGGAGCCTTAGCTGTAATCAAGACAGTCATTCCCTATTAAAATCCTCTGGTTTACCTTAATACTGTTATTCTTGAATAAAAAGAAAACTACAGAAAATAAATTCTTAAGGTCATTTTTACTTCAAGTCATTTCCATGTAGGTCAGGTACTAAAAGATCATTTCTGGGACTAATGTGTTTGTGAGTTAAGGTAAGACACATGATCTGGTGTTGTCATTATGATGTTTCCAAGGAAGCATAATACTTGCACTATCCCATAAAACTGGAAATATGCAAGTATAAAGCACAAGTTTGTTTTGTAACTAATTTAAACACATATCATGACAGTGAATTTTATAATCTCCATTCCACACACAATTTGATAGTATTTAATCAATAATACTGTGAAGTTTTGATATCTGCTCCCAATATATATAAGCAGTTTTGATAAAATAGGTTATTTGCAATTGACAGCTGTCTGTTTAAGCTTAAAATTAAAATAATGCAGGTATTAATTTCACTGTTTTCATTTGGAGCTTTGTGTGTCATAAGATGCTTCACCCAATCTCTGAATCCTTTATAGATGGAACAGATAAATATTTTTTTTTGTATTTTTCTGTTTTCAGTGAATCTACTAGGATTAATATATTTGAACATAGCTAAAGGAAAAAAAAAAGAAAGGCTACTTTCCAATCTTAGCATGTAAGTCTTTTGAAATGTTGAAATAAATAGAATTCTTAGAGAATATGACAGGTGCATGGGTTTACATTTTATGTTGCTTTATGAAGAAAGTTCATTCAAAAGTCATTAAATATAAAAAGTATGAGAAAATGTGTTGGTTTCTTCTTCAGTTTTGCTAAATCACATTTCAGAAGAAAATCCTAAAGCCGCTTATCCAGTTTTACTACAGAAAATAGGAGAAATAACTTCATAGATAAAGCACATTTCAGCTGTGACTATTTCCTTATCTTGAAGACATAATTTAGCATAATTTTATTTGTTTTAATATGTAATCAATTTACTTCTGTTGAGAGTTTTCAATTAAAAAGCAGCATTTATGAATCCCTCAAATTCTCAAACTGATTATTGTAGAACAATAATGGAGAGATTTGACGCTTGATTAGCACAGGACAAAACGTTATAATCAAATAATTGTTAGTACAGTTAACTCTACAAGACTTCAGTATCTTCATCAAGCATTGCTCAACTTCTTTACTCTGTCCAGGCTGTGAATGCCCACTGATCTGGCACAGCAGTTTAGTTTAGCTAAATGAACATGAGCAGAAAATTTCCTCTGAGCGAGGTAAGACTTTGATGGTATGCTCAAAATAATGAATCCCAGCATCTTTATGAGTGTTAATCTGTTTATATTTCCTTTCCTAAAGCTGAGGTAACCCAACCCTTTTGGCCTTACTTGCAAGAGTTTCAAACTAAATAGTAACTAGGCAGTGCACATAATAACTTGAGTTACTGCATATCTAGAGTTTCTGTCATAGTATCACAACTGAAAGGTGAGCAGGCAAGCTGAGCATTTCCCACCTCCCCTTCAAGTCCAAAGCTGGATCATTAGAAAAAAGATAAACAGAAAAAAAACCTGGAATAATTACTTTGTCTAAGTTCACATGTACAGAACTCTGTGACTGTGCAAAAGGAACAAACGAGTTTCAAGCTTTAACACTTCTTATTGCTAAAATCATGTAAGTATTCTAGCACTGTAGAACCTCAGACTTCTTACTCCTACAGTTAATTCCTTTAGTTTGTCAGGGAACTGTTGAATAACAGACATTTGGTTTATGGACAACAGCCATTTTTTAAAAAAATATTTTTTCTGGAAACAGACAGTTTCACATTCTTTGTGACTTATCCATATAGTTATGTAGCATGCCTAGTATGCCGGAATACTTTACTCAGCTGGTTAGGCATTACATTGATATTGTTTCAGTGTTAACAGGTACATAGCAGTAACCAAATACAGTTTTCAGAGCCTAATCTGGCAAGCGTCTTAAAATTTTTTGTGTCATCTTTATAAACATCATCTTGGTGATGAGATTCATCTCATGTAACATTCAGTTATTGATTGTGTCTCAATCAGTAGTCTAGTTGTCTTCTGTTGTCAGCAGGAAGATGTCATTTCCAGAGGCTTACATCTCTTTCTCTGTGTGTTATAAATGTGGGTATTGGTTCCAGCAGCTGTTTCCACTGATATTAAAGGACCCTATCCTGCATATATTTCTATTATACAAATAACAGAAATCCTAATTAATTATGTCTTTCAAGAGCTTGTTTACTTCCTGCTTTAATGAAACTATAATATAGTTAAAGCCTTCTAAAATAAAGTGTTTTCCCATTAGGTTATACAAATTCTCTTCCAATGCACAGAGCAAAACACATAGTTGTTTGTTGCCAGTGGTTCAAAATGCCTATTCTATCCACTCTTTATTCAGGTTTTTATTCAGGTTCGAGCTGTACAAGTTAATCTAGAAAAGCAACAATTTTATTTGGCTCATTGCAGGTCCTTGCAACAGGACTACATCCCACATATCAGATTTCTTCACTGCTCCTATCTGAAAGTCTTCCTCTACCAGCCTCTTTTGACTGTTACTCCTAACCAGACCCAGTTTATCTTGCACATTTACAAGGACTTTCCCAAGTTTTTTCTGCCTTTTACTTCTCTTTTCTTCAAGATAAATCCTAAAATCATTCTTTTTCAAGCCTGTTAGATCCTCATCTTTTTCTCAGGCTTCCAGAGAGGAAGATCCCTGAAGGACTTGCTTTCCTAGCAACTCTGTCCCTGGGAAGCAGAAAATCTAATCCAGACCTATTTTCCTACTAACAGTTTGCTTATTCTGGGTTCCTAGATGCAGTTTCCAAAATACCTTGAGTCAAACCTGTGACAAACTGTCCAACTAAGAGCAGTTGTCCACTGGAGAAGGCTATTAATTTGTAGGTATTTTAAAAGGAAGATTGTTTGGTAGAAATGATATCTTTTTCTTGTTTGTGGCAATTTTGATGTTACCTAAGAAGGAGGAAAGCTACTGTTGTCTTTCAGTGAAAATGAAGTACATTTGTTTCAGCAAAACCTGCAGAAGAAAAAAGCATAAAGAGAAAACATTGATTTGAGAAGTTGCAAATACTGTAATATTTAGAACTGCAAGTCAAGCAAGTCAAGGTAAGGTTTGACATGAAAATACTGATGTGAAAATGTTGAACTATCCTCCACTTCCAGTCAGTCTTATCTTATTATTACAGTACTTTTTCCATCCTTCTGTTCATATTCCTGATCTTCCTGTTCTTTGATTTTCCTATTTTACTGTTCTCCCACTTCAGCATTACCTAGTTGCTTCTCTAAAGAGAATCATTAGCTCAGCTAAAAGCTGCCAATTTGTGCAGTAAATTATTGGTTATATTCTGTAGTCTGAGTTGGACAGGAGATTGCCACCAGAAAAATGCAAGAGCAAGCTTCTAAATTTGTGTTAATGGGCACAGAGACACAGCCTGCAATGAAGTTGTGCTGTGTGTCCATGCAAGAGAATCAGGCCCTGTGAAACCACAAATTATATTTTTTCAATATACCATTTGCTCTGTTTTATAATAATAAATAAAGATATTAAATTAAATCACATCTAACATAACCCTTCCCACACACCAAATTCTACCTCTCAGTCTGGCACCAAGTAGATTTTTTAATATTCCTTCATTAATCAATGCAGTTACAGTGTCTCTATCCTTCTGAATGAATTTAAGTTAAATTTTGTGAGATACAGCATCAAATGTTGTATGAAAATCTACATAGATACAACAAATACTATATTCCCTACATCTACTATATTTTTGTTATATATACATAGACTCATACCCAATTTTTTCTTTTTAGTAACTGATGGCAATCTGGGTTATTTCACTTGCTGCAGTTCATTTTTTATCACAGTCAATGTCCAAATACTATGGTTAGGTACAAGACTTACGGAATGAATGTGCTGAATTTTCATTACATTATTTACAATTATTTTTTTCAGGTGTACCTTGTAGGTATGCAGTCAAGTTTAGAGTGAATTTTATCTTCACAAAAATTCCTAATGAAATACCAGATGAGAATCATGAGAAATAATCTTCCTGTGTCCTGTAGCCAACCAAAACTGTAGAAATGTGGAAAGCAGACAGATAGAGAAGGAAAAGGGTAGAAATTAATGAGATACCACAATATAACTTTAAAGAGGTCCCTTGTGCCATACAATTTTAATTTCATATTTCAATCTTATGAATGCTTATTTTAAGATAGTGTAACTTCAATGACATGCTCACTCAAATTAGTATAAATAACATTGAAAGCATATTTCTGTGGAAAAATTATGGTCTTGTAATAACTTGTGGTTCTATTTAGTACTTTTTCATTACTGGTCTTTTATGCTAGATTGAACATGCCCATTGATTTTTTACTTTTATGAATTTGACTTTTATCAGATCACAATGTATCTATGGTCATTATAGATTGCATGGGTAGTAAACACCTGTGTGGCAGGATATATTCTTTACCAGATGCTTAAAGACCAGCTGAATGCTCTCTTTGAAGTCCATGCTTTTGTTTATATATGCCATAAAAAAATTCCAAAATTAAAGACAAAAAAGTGATTAATTGAGGTACCAGAAATTATTTCTAACTAAAGAATCCACAGAATGTATTAAAAAAAAAATAAAATTTAACCTTAATTATCCCAGTACTTCTGCAAAGATGGCTGTTTCTCTGAGGATGGTTCATACTGAATGACATCAATGTTTTTAAATGTATTTTCTCATTCCATATCACAAGAAAGTTTATGCTTTCTCTACCGTGATTCTTTTCTGTATGGATTATACAGTTAAAAGTAAAAGCACTAAACAGGAGGAAATAGTTAGTGTACATCATTTTAATGCTTATTTTCATAGAAACAATTTAGAAACTAAGCAGAAGGAGAAACATAAGCCAAGACAAAGGAATATGTGACTCTGCCTTTAAGCCCATACTGATATTTTAAAACACCTCTTTAAAATACAAAATCTAGTTTAACGTTCTTTTTTTTTTTTTTCTGGGGAAAAAGATTCTGCTGGTTAGATATGATCATCTTCTCAAATGCTAAAAATATCTGAACATTGTGCCCCCCCATTGTCTTCAGCCAAATAACCTTAGGCTGGTTTGCTGGATCTTTTGCCCCAAATAGGAGGGTGACAACAGGGGGAACAGCATGAGGACAAAAAAAAATAAATATTCAAGTTTTACAGGAAGATCCATCTCAAATAGTAATTTCTCTTTTGAACAAATTAAATAGAGAATCATAGAATCATAGAATGATTTGGGTTGGAAGGGATCATAAAACCATCTAGTTCCAACCCCCCTGCCATGGGCAGGGACACCTTCCACTAGATCAGGTTGCTCAAAGCCCCGTCCAACCTGGCCTTGAACACTGCCAGGGAGGGGGCATCCACAACTTGTCTGGACAACCTATTCCAGTGTCTCACTATTCTCACAGTATAGAATTTCTTCCTTATAGCTAATCTAAATCTACCCTCTTTGAGTTTAAAACCATTACCCCTTGTCCCATCCCTACACTCCCTGATAAAGAGTCCCTCCCCATCTTTCCTGTAGCCCCCTTTAATTACTGGAAGGTCTCTATAAGGAAGAATGATCTCTAGCACTGTCCCTTAATTCTTAAACACATAAGTAGATATGGGTCCTTATATTGAAAATGTGAAAAAATGGTCTGAAAATTTCCAGTAGGTGTAAGGGCTGCAAGTATTTGTCACTAGTTTGCCATATTTCAAAGATTTTTGAGATGTTTCTGGTCATTCCAGGGCCATCAAGGGCAACAAAAAAGGCTGATGAGATGCGTCTATGGGTCCCTGGGGGAAATGGCAGATGAAGTGGCTAAGCCACAATCCATCATATTTGAGAAGATGTGACAGTAGGGTGACTGGAAAAGGGGAAAAATAACCCTAATTTTTAAAAAGGGGAAAAAAAGGAAGACCCAGGAAACTACAGACCAGTCAGTCTCACCTCTGCCCAGCAAGATCATGGAGCAGATCCTCCTGGAAACTATGCTAGGGCACATGGAAAGTAAGGAGTAAGGAGGTGATTGGTGACAGCCAACATGGCTTCACTAAGGGCAAATCGTGCCTAACAAATTTGGTGATCTTCTATGATGGGGTTACAGCATTGGTGGATAAGGGAAGAGCAACTGATGTCATCTACCTGGACTTGAGAAAAGCATTTGACACTATCCCACATGACATCCTTGTCTCTAAACTGTAGAGACATGGATTTGAAGGATGGACCACTTGGTGGATAAGGAATTGACTGGATGGTCGCACTCAAAGAGTTGCAGTCAACAGCTCAAAGTCCAAGTGGAGAGCAGTGACGAGTGGCATTCTTCAGGGGTCAATATTGGGACCAGCACTGTTTAACATCTTTGTTACAAGGACAAGACACCAAGCTGTGTGGTGTGGTCAACATGCTGGAGGGAAGGGATGCCATCCAGAGGGACCTTGACAGATTTGAGAGGTGGGCCTGTGCAAATCTGATGAAGTTGAACAAGGCCAAGTGCAAGGTTCTGCACGTGGCTTGAGGCAATCCTAAACACAAATACAGGCTGGTGGATGAGTGGATTAAAAGCACCCTTGCAGAGAAGGATTTGGGGGTGTTAGTGGATGGAAAACTGAATATGAGCCAGAAATGTGCATTTGCAGCCCAGAAAACCAATCATTTCCTGGGCTGCGTCATGAGAAAAGTGGCCAGCATGTCAAGTGAGGTGATCCTCCCCCTCTATTCCACTCCACCTGGAGTACTGTGTCCAGCTCTGGGGCCCCCAACATAAGAAAGACATGGACCTGCTCGAACAGGCCCAGAAGAGGCCACAAAGATGTTCAGGGATCTGGAGCACCTCCCTTGTGAGGACAGGCTGAGAGAGTTGGGGCTGTTCAGCCTGAAGAAGAGAAGTCTCCAGACAGAAATTATAGTGGTCTTCCAGTACCTAAAGGGGCCTACAACAAAGATAGGGAGGGACTCTTTGTCAGGGTGTGTTGTGATAGGATGAGGGGTAATGGTTTTAAACTCAAAGAGGGTAGATATATATTAGATATAAGGCAGAAATTCTTTCCTGTGAGGGTGGTGAGACACTGGAATAAGTTGCCCAGAGCAGTTGTAATGCCCCCTCCCTGGCAGTGTTCAAGGCCAGGTTGGACGGGGCTTTGAGCAACCTGGTCTAGTGGAAGGTTTCTCTGCCCATGGCAGAAGGGTTGGAACTAGATGGTCTTTAAGGTCCCTTCTAACCCAAAACATTCTATGATTCTACAATTCTGTGATTCTAGTCAATCTGATGACCACAGGTCACTCACTATATGACATTGCTATGTCTTTGTGGATTCAAGTAACAGCAGGAATACAAGCTGAATCTTGGAATGTGCATCCTAAAAACCCTTTTTTCAACAGAAAGCTAAATATGTGTCATATTTTGAATGCACACTTCTGCTGATATTTCAAATACACCTGACTCAAATTCTTTCACGTAGTGATCATTTGGAAGAATTCTTTTAAATTTACATAGCAGGATTAGGATTTGAAGTAAAAGCTGTTTTCGCTCAGCTGAATCTCAGAATCAGTTATCAGCTCTGTACTTAAATGTGCTTAATTCACAGCAGGAGATTATTTGCTGGCATATATTGTAATGAGTTTTCTTGTTATAACTTTTATTCTTGATGTAATAAAAACACTTATGAAGGTATTCAATTTACTGATAGGGAAGCTAGTCCATTATACAGTTGATTTTAATGAAAAATATATTCCTTTCTGATTGACAGTGTTTTCAGAGAGAAGGTCCTGTTTCAAAACACTGATATCAATGTGAATTACCCAGTTTTGTTGCCTGTCTCTTTCCACTGACTACAGAGGAGGACTACCCAACGATGTTCTCTAACTGAGGTGTCTCAGATAGGTGGCTTAATTAGAGGAATAAAGCCACGTGAAATTTTTCTCCATGGCAGCTCTCTGAAGATGATTAATGCTTGTTTTGAGTAGCACTTCCAGCTTGACACAAAGGTTCGATCTTCATTTTGTCAAATAAGCACACCACAGGATTACTCTATTTCAAGATTTACTAGTGAGGAACACCAAGAGGTTAAGAAATGTACATTGAAGGTTAATCCACATAAAAGGAGTCAAAGGCATTCCAGTAAAGTATCCAAAGTTGAAGTCCTATTGCTTTCATTCAGCTATCATTATCTCTGGAGTCTCCTGTAAGTTTTAAGTGCCCCAACTTTTTTAAACTAAATGAACATGTTACCATGTTGCTCCTAGACATGCACAGAAACACATCAGGCTTGTAATGGTTAAGCAGTGCAGTGTTTATCTCCCCATCTAATCTGAGGACTTCAGCCCAGTAGCTGAACAAAGATCTGCTATGAAAATCAGCTCACAAGGCAACCACAATCATTCATTTTAAAATTAAGTGGTGGATGGTCTCAGCTGTAAACTACATAGTCTTTACACAAAGCATATAGAGCATGAAGAAGCAAGTAAAGTGAAGTTTGTTATACAGTAAACGGGTGAATTAAATGCTTTTATCATAGTATTAACTGCAAAATAGCTGAAAGAGGCAGGATAACGTCCAGACAGGTTATAAAATGGGTTTGTTTTTTTTTTTTTCTTTCTGAATAACAAGCTAAGAAGCAGAAAAACACATTCGGTTTTACTTGTCTCATCTTTGTATTGTGTCTAATGCAATATTCATTATGGAAAATGCACTCCTGGGAAGAGTTTTGTTACGTTTATTTTAACATTTGGGTGATAAAGCTTGCATACTGCAATACTCCCTTTGGGAATTCTCATGTGGTCTTACAGAAAGCTACTAGCACATTCTGTGTCTATTTTAATAACAGATGACAAAAAGAACAAAAGAATAGCAGCTACTCCTTGAATTTCATATATCTAACCAAAGATTATACTTAGCTGGCTGATGTGAATCCCATTTCCTGATCATTTTACAGTCTTACAACAAGATGGCCATCAGAACTGTTGAAGCAATGGCTGTCCCTTTCCTGTTGTGCTGGACTTTAAAAATAGTACACGGAGATTCACTACTAGACAATGAGGTGCAGCCAGGTTATAAAATCACCAAGTGAGATTATGTAGTTTAAAGAAAGAAGAAATGTTGGCTGACGCTTATCGCATAGTACCATAGAATGGTTTGGGTTGAAAGGGACCTTAAAGATCATCCAGACCAAACCCCTGCCATGGGAAGGGACATCTTTCACTAGATCAGGTTGCTCAAAGCCCTGTCCAACTTGACCTTGAACACTTCCAGGCAGGGGGCATCCACAAGTTCTCTGGGCAATGTGTTCCAGTGTTTCACCACCCTCGTTGTAAAGAGCTGCTTCCTTATATCCAATCTAAATCTACTTTCTTCCAGTTTAAAGCCAATGCCTCTTGTCCTATCACTTCAGGCTTTGGTAAAAAGTTCCTCTCCATCTTTCTTATAAGCCCCCTTTATATACTGAAAGGTGGCAATAAGGTCTCCATGGAACCTTCTCTTCTCCAGGCTGAACAACCCCAACTCTCTCAGCCTTTCTACACAGAATAGGTGATACAGCCCCCTGACTATTTTCCCAGGCCTCCTCTGGACTGACTCTAACAGGTTCATGTCTTTCCTGTACTGAGGACCCCAGAGTTGGATGCAGTACTCCAGATGAGGTCTAATGAGGGTGGAGTAGAGGGGGAATGGAGTAGAAGGGGAGCAGAGTAGAATCACCTCCCTCAACCTGCTGGTCACACTTATTTTTCTGCAGCCCAGGATATAATTGTCTTTCTGGGCTGCAAGTGCACATTGTTGGCTCATATCCAATTTTTAACCCATTGGTATCCTGAAGTCCTTCTCTGCAGGGCTGGTCTCAAGCCATTCATACCCCAGTGATGAACTACACAGGTGGCAGCAGTATGGAAAAGGTCTGGTTCAAAATCCATCAGAATAAACACAAACCTTTTTTATTAATTTAAACTTAGCTTTAGAATAGATCCCATCTCTGGGCTGTCTATGACTCAGTCTCTTGACTGGTAAATTCACTGTCATAATAAGGGTTTAATAATTTTTATATCAATGCTGCTTAGAGGTGATCAATTTAAACCTGTATACAGAAACTTCCTATAAAGTCTCTACAGCTGAAAATCATAGTGAAAGAATTGAAACCTAAATTAGAATAAAGGATTATTTTGGTGTGATATCTTGATCAAAAATACTTAGTAAACAAAACATTTTGATTTGACAGATTAACATAAGACTATAGCAAATCCCAATTCAGAGAATTTGCAGAATAATCAAAGGCTACAAGAACATCTGAAATTCAAAAGAAGTTGGACAGTTGTTTTTCTCTTTCGTCCACATGCTCTCAATGAGCATGGATGTCAATTACAAAGGTAAAGCTGTGATGTTTAAGGTTGAAAAGTGTTTTTCTAATACATACTGCTAAAAGCATTATTCTATAGAAAACAAAGTCTTATGTACCCACTGTGTATAACTCAACCAAACCTTCCTGACAAGGTGCAAAGAGACAGTGTTTTGATGTTTCATCCCCTGAAATATATTTTTAAAAGATTTTTTCTCTATTTGTTGTCTCTGGCTTTCTTAGGTTTGATGCTTTATCCTTTGTGAAACGTTCCTGCCTTTCTGATTTCTTTTAAATCCTATAGTTATTCCATAGGTTTGAGATATTTTCTTTTAATCCTTCTTTTATTGTCAATCACACAATGTGGCTTTGATGTGGAAAATAGAAGTCACTTAAAACATGATCCAATTAGTATCTTCACTGAGCATGTTTTTGTTTATATATGAGTCATTTTTGGTTCCATTAATGTGTTCAGCCTTTCCAAAGTCTTACCTTTGCCAACAATGTTATAAATTCCCCTAATTATGCTGGGTTTTTTCATTGCTGTGAAGTCTTTGTGACTGAAATGTAATTTGTGAAATACATTTGTCTGCCAAAATAACATCAGACACCTGAATCTATCAAGGGATATATAATAGGATACATGGAACTTTCAACTTTACAACACTATTTCAATCACTCTAGGTCAACACTGAACATTTTTAGCTATTTTTTCATGTCCTAAATTGAAGGTATCAGTTCTTTTCTTAGACCACCTGTGAGACAGCATTGTGGTACACTTAGTGGTAGGTTCAGCTGAAAAGAATTGTGTCACCAATCATAGAAATAAGAACATGTTGTTCACCAGTATTGTACAAAGCGACAAGGGTTTCCCATCTAAAGTACCATGTCTGGTATTAGACTTTGCACCTCAATACAAGTATCTACCTCTTGTGTAAAAGTTTGGTGTGGTAAAAAGCTCTTTTGCAACTGAGTGAAAACATTGAGTGTACAGACAAGGTCTAAAAAAGTAGCCACTAAAGGTTATAAAAAAATCATGAGTATGAGTTTAATTATATACATTAATATATACTTAACAAATAGTTAATACAGTTAATTTTTGTTTTGTGGAAGAGGAGGATTCTCCCAGGAGAATTCATGGTTCATTTGAATCCTAGTATAAAGTACCCTAGAATGTTAGCAAAACCAAAGCCATGAGAATTTAAATCTGAAAGAACATACAGTATCATCTAAATAAGATATCAAATAAGGAAATTATTACCTTGTGCACTGAAGACATATACTATGCCTGCAGGGTCAAAATGCAAATTCTATTGTCCATGCTATATGTCATATCTATGCTACCATGAGAACTCCTGGTACTTTAGTTATTATTCTCTTTTTCTTTCAAAAAGTTCAACAAGGCCAAGTGCAAAGTCCTGTACATGGGTCGGGGCAATCCCAAACACAAGAACAGGCTGGGCGATGAGTGGATTGACAGCAGCCCTGCAGAGAAGGACTTGGGGGCATTGGTGGATGAAAAACTCACTATGAGACAGAAATGCACACTCACAGCCCAGAAAGCCAACCATGTCCTGGGCTGCATCATAAGAAGTGTGGCCAGCAGGTTGAGGGAGGTGATTCTCCCCCTCCACTCTCATGAGACTCCACATGGAGTTCTGTGCCCAGCTCTGGGGCCCCCAACACAAGAAGGATATGGATCTGCTCATGCACATCAAGAGGAGGGCCACAAAGACAATCAGGGGGCTCAGGCACCTCCCCTACAAGGACAGGCTAGGAGAATTGGGGTTGTTCAGCCTGAAGAAGAGAAGGCTCCAGGGAAGCCTTGTAGAGGCCTTTCAGTACATAAATGGGGCTACAGGAAAGATGGGGAGGGACTCTTTATCAGGGAGGGTAGTGATAAGACAACGTATAATGTTCTTAAACTGAAAGAGAGCAGATTCAGATTAGATATGAGGAAGAAATTTTTTATGATGAGGACGGTGAGACACTGGAACAGGTTCCCCAGAGAAGTGGTGGCTGCCCCCTCCCTGGCAGTGTTCAAGGCCAGGATGGATGGGGCTTTGAGCAACCTGATCTAGTGGAAGGTGTCCCTGCCCATGGCAGGGGGATGGAACTAGATGATCTTTAAGGTCCCTTCCAATCCAAACCGTTCTATGATTCTACTATTCTATGATTGCCATAACTGCTCATTATCAGTGCTTGTTAAGTTTTGCAAACAAAAATATCTACATCTTTCTGCTTAGTAAGTTACATCTTACAACACAATCATAAAATATTTTGAGAATGCAGACCACTACCTAGTTGAATCTTAACATTATCCTTCTCATAAAAAAACATCACAGCAATGTTATTGTTTGAGCATGCCTTCCATAACCGACCTATTAAGCAAGTATTAAAGCCATACTTTACTACTGACTTAATGGGATGTGAAGTCTATAATGCAATTGTTAACTTTGTTGTTTGTGTCCTAACATTTATTGTGCTTCTTAGGTACTAAGTATACAGTGTAAGGTTATACAGATGTTACTGTACAGAGTGTTAAAATGCTACCATTTCTAAAATGCATCTTTCGTGAAATGACACATTTTCATTAGTTTTAAGAAATGTTTATGTATAAACCTCTATTGAGATTTATATGATTCCCTGACAACTTCACATATTCCCTCCCTATCCCCCTCTAATTTATACTTTCTTGTTATTTCTTAAGTGTATTGGGTGACAGATAGTTTGTAAACATCATATTTATATTACGAACCTCTTTCAGCACTGATAATTTTCACCTAGAAATATTCTATCATACAACTCCCAATGTAGATATGTTTACATGTCAGCTAATTCTAAAAACTTGAGGAAGCTCTCAATTACTGTGTTATGAAGACATATATTTTATCCTGTTCAAAGATGTTGAAAAATAATAATAAAGCAATAAAATAAAACAGAAAATCCTGTATGAATCCAAGTTGTTACTATTTATGTATGGTAGTACCCAGTGACTGATGTAAATATATGTATAAAAAAATCCCAAACAACCTAAAGATCTTCAGATCTGAACAGCTGCATCTAGTGGTTCCTTCAGAGATAACTGTTGTCTTACTTGCTCAGAAACGTAATCTAGGCACCAGCTTGAAAATACATGGATAATTGACTATTATTTTAGGTGTTTACTGTAACCTAGGTATGACTGGAACATTTCAGAAGGATTTTAACTCTTTAAAAAATTCCAAATTTAAATTTTTTGTGAAGTAAAAATTGCATTAAATAATTTTCAATAATCTAATTCCTGGTTTTATCTTTGTCCATTAAACATCTCCAAAGTGTCTTGGAAAAGACGCATTCTTTTGAGAGGCAATGGTTAGAAGAGCTTAATAATACAGAAGATAACATCCACCACTCTGATCCTTCTCATTCACAAAACAACAGCAACAACAAGCAACCAAAGAAACATAACATTTTTTAAAGACTTTGCAGATACTCAAAGACTTTGTGTATTTCAAAATAATTAATATTTCTTTAAGGAAATTGGTGACAATTCCTGGCAAATTTGCTTCATAGCTTGAGTCTGCAAACTGGACAGTGTAAAACCTTGACTGCTCTTTTGTAACCACAGGTTGCATTATTCAAGTTTCCAAAGTTTCTTTTGATTTAAATGTGGCTGGTAGCAATCATAGCTCACCTGACCTTCTCGCAGCTATATACAATATTTCTCTGCTGGAAGATGAAAACATCTCTGTGGGAACTTCTACATTTACTTTCTATGCAAATTATTATCATTTTATACAACAAGTGGAGGCATACAGATACCTCTAGTTTTGGGTGCCTATTCCTAATGTGGAAAGTTCAGAAAGGGGGTAGTAAGCCTTGGGGTAATATTGTTTACATCAGTGATTCTTTTCATGGCTTTCAGAAGAAAAGGAATTCAGTGTTACCACTACTGGGTTGCTCATAATATTACTGGAAATAATTGCATAGTAAATAAATAATAAAGGTGCTACATTTCTTCATATTCCATTTTGTTTCTCCTTGCTATTTTATGTCATGTGTTATGTAGAAGATGCAAATCAGCACTGGGAAAATGATAACACCAATTTCACTTATTATACATAGTATACTTACAGTAATATGTTTTGAATGTGACTATAATAGAACTTCAGATATAGTTAAAAGATACCAACAGAGTAGCACACGTTAAGGATTCTTTTTTTCTTGCTCAAGTTAAAATCCTAATTACATTTACACTGTGAAGTTTGGGAGCTGCCAAATATATAAAAGGAAAACAACAAATCTATACTCTATTGTGAGTTATACTTCATGCATTCCTGATAGTGAAATAAGTGGAATATGGGCAGGGTTCTTTTCCAGCAACAAATGAGCATTCTAGAATGCAAGACAGAGAGATAAGACTAATAAATGGAAACCATAAAATTCAGTAAGATTTTGAATTTGCATTTCCATGAAAATGTCTACCTGTTACGTACGCATGCATAAACATATTTATTTGCTTTCAGAGGACTGACAGTCTGCCTCTGTCAGACATTCTGATAAAGCATCTAGATTCAAGCTTTTACCCAACATTCTCTTAAAATATTTAAAAGTGGACTCAGAGACTTAGACTCAATTCAACCTATTCTACAGTGAAGTCTTTTTAAATGGGAATGCTAAGAAACATTTATCACATATTCTACCATAGCTTTCTTTTGTGGGAAAATAACTGTCAGGTCTCTTAACTGTTCAGTTCTTTATACGGTAATTAAGACACTGATTTGCTATTTCACTCTGTATATTCTTATTTAAGTAAGTGTCACAGAAACTCACACAATCAAATCAGACAGGTGTTAAACCAACGAAATTTCTGTTTTAATCAAAATAGTTTAGAACACTGACAACATTAGCAAACCACAGCTTCAGGATGCAAGGGGAAATTAATACTGCACAATTTAAGAATTCTTAAGCTTGAGAAATGATGACCCAAAATGTACAAATCACTATCCTAAAAGATGAGGGCTCTCAACCTCAAGGAATTTCCTCCGGCAATGTCCCAACCCAAAGGGAGAGTCCCCAGCTGCAGACCCACTACTCTGAGGAGAACTGGCTCAAAATGGCCCTCCAGCAGGGCTCTGTTTATACCCTAGATGAATCTGATCAGTGATCACATATGGTTAAAAGTCTAGAAGTTTCTTTCAGCTGAAGTATTTCATTGGTTGGAGGCCCATGTTCCGACCATAGTCACTATATATACAACTTCAGTCTGCTGATTGTGTGGCCTGACCCCTAAGTCGCAACTACTAGTTTCTCCAACGACCAGGAAGTTTCTAGTGTTTTTTTTGGGGGGGTGCACCTGCCCCAGTAAACCAGTTTAATATGCTTCAGCTGAAAGTTCAAATGCCTGTCCATCTTATTAAAAAATACTAAATATTATTTTCTATACACAATTGTTTCTTTTCCTTCTGTGAAACGTAGACAATCTGCAAGTACTCTGTGTTGCACAGTCTGGCCGTGAAGGTACATAAGCAGAATGCATAAAGCATCAATAGACTCATATCAGCAAGGAGGCAAGAAGACTCTGCTGGCCAAAGAGCTAATACTTCACCAGAGAAAGTATCTGATGTTGTAGGAACACAAAATACGTAAAACAATGCATTAAGCTTGTTCATCTGTCTCACCATCACTGACTAACTGCTGTGCAAAATTTTTCTGGTGCTGTATTGCCTAGAGACAAGACAGTTTTTACATTGTATCTGTGTAACACTATTTATTTTATGCCTACATGCAGCAACATACAGATGTTGCCTTTCAGGGTTATCAGTCTAATTCCCCTCCACAGTAATAACACCCAGCAAAAAAACCCATGCACCTAATCTTCTCCTTTACATGAGCAGCATGTACATTTACAGAAACAACTCAATTCAGCTATAGGCTTTGACTCTTCTGGCCTTTAAGGTATTGCAAAACAAAAAGGTAAGAGATGCATGAGCTCCCTTCCACCTCCCTCAGTAGTTTACAAAAAGGCCAGGCACAGAAAATCAGCATTATGGACAGCTAATGAAAGGAGTGTGTCTTCTGAACGTCTTCCCTCTCTGCTCTTCCTTTTGGAATAGAGGGAAGCACTAGCATCTGCCATTCCACATGCCTATCAGGATACTAAAATGACTAATGAAGCTCTTTTGTAGGAATACTTCTTCCTGTGCCTTTTACTGGACAGATGTTTTGGGCATAGAATTAGGGCCAGTGGAGTTTTCTGTGCAATCTCTGAGCAAGTCAGTGTTCACAATTCCACACTGCTTGTTTTTCTAAGACATCTCAGAGCTTTTAAGACTGCCTCCATTTTTTCTTTTTTAAACTTTTTTTACTGATGAAAAATATCATAAAATGGTAATAAATGTAGTTTCTCCAACAGATCAACCTACCAAAAGGCAAATTTGCTCTAGTGAAACCAAAGACAAAGGTACAAACTGGTGTTGCAAAAATCATTCTCAACACTGAGAGTCTGGTGATAGCAGCTGAAATGCTCAGCTCCTCTCTGCCAGAAGCAGAGTTTGAAATCTCTCAATGGGCTTTCAGTTTCTTCAGCAGCCCATTATGGAGGAGTTCAGCAGGTTCTGGAAAACTGCTGCATTCTCCACATCACTCTGAGGCTGAGGAAATAAGTTGGCAAAAGAAAGGGAATTTATCTAATATATAATTAAAATAGTGATTTGGGCTAATCTTTTGGATAAGTTACAATTTTCTCATTAGCAAATGTATGTAGATATTTTTAAATGCCATTTTGATAGTGCTATGCAAGCAATTGAAAAGCTTGAATCTTCTTTGACTGAGTAAACACCTTGTGCCTGCGCACCCAGGATGTAACTGTTATGATGGAAGGTATAATTCTTTCAGAAATTGTGTTAATGGATGTATCCAAATCTCACATACAGAAGTGTTTTTCCTCTGCTTTTATACTAAATTAAGAACCAGTTAAATGACTTTTTATTTAATCATGGCTGGAACAATAGGATCCTCTTCCCAAGGTACAGACCACTGTGGCAAAGTCTGAATGGAAGCTAAGCCATGTAGTCTGAAAGGTTTCCTCTGAGATTTTTTGCAATTGTGATAGCTTTGGCATTGGTTTGATTACAGTTGACTATCTGAATATGTGTGGGATGAACTAGAAAACAAGCTGACAGTCAGATAAACAATGTGAGTTTTGTCTTGAGAGAAATAAAGTTCCTTTAAGCACAAGACCGTTTGGAAAGACAGTTTTAATTTCTAAATAACGAAACTTTTGGGTTTTCTTTTTTGTTGAAAAGTATGTGTTATAAACTCCCTAAGAGCTTCTCTATTATTCTAGTCTAGCTAGCTATGCTAGAAAACTTTTCTGCTTATACTTACTAGCAGAAGACACTCCTTCCTCCTCAGCCTCTCTGTCAGTGGCTCCCTAAGCACCTCATTTGGTTAACTGGAAGGGCAGAGTTTCTCATTGGATGCACTGAAAATAATTCATGTGGATCCTAGCCACTGAAAAAGTGCTCCAAAATCTACTTAGAACAAGATTATCACTTGTACGAAATAAAAGACCCATTAGATATGTTTACCCATAAGTACTTTGCGATCACATTTTTAGAAATCAGGTTAAAATGAAAACAAATGAAAGCATTTATTACAAAATATATAACCTAACAGGGCTTTTAAGGACACAGGTGACAAGGAAGAGAGTAACCATGCTTAATTTAATTTACCAAATATCAGTTCCAAAAGGCCTTCCCTCACCCCCATTTTCTGACAACTGGTAACAATATCACAAGCATTCAACATCTCAGGTGATAGTTCATATTATACACACACACAGAGCAGAGAACCTTCAGATAAGGAAGGATGTTATGTTTTGGTGGTCACTCCTCTCTATTCTTGGGGTTCATTAAAATTCAACTTTTCTTTTTCCTTGCTAGGCTTTAACTTACACAGGAGGTTGTTTGGATCCTCTCTTTGTGGACTTCTTCAGAAATTCTAATGACACATTGGGAGGCAGGTTAGAATAATTTACATTCTTATTTGAACTATTGACAAATCACTAGCCATAAAGAGAAAAAGCGTGGAAGAGTGGAGTGCCTTTTCCTAGTAAGTAATATAGTGTGTAAATAACAGCATAAAGTCTTCAACATAAAATTGTAAATTGAGAACCATGATTTCTCCAAGTATAAAATGGGATGATTTCCTGTTATCTTACCTTCACATTGGAGTGAGAATAGACTTACATTGACAGATGGAATCTCTAACCATGTTTTAAGATCTGTCATAACTATCAGGAAAATAGAAATCTTCAAATAAATTCTATTTACTAACTGTTGTTACACCAAATAAATACCTGACTCATGCTATTAGTTTCTCTTGTTATTAAAAATGATGTGTCAAGACCTTAAGCGTTGTCCAAGTCCTTGGAGTTACGGAATAGAGTGCCCTGGGTCTGCATTTGTGGAGTGATCTTCTGTACTTAAAGAATAATGAAGAAATAGTGTTAGTAAAGCAGTTTAAAAGGATGTTAGTAAATCTGGGTGGGAAAACACTGCAGGGACCAGATTAAGTGTGAGTTGAATGAACTGACAATTGGGATACATACAGTATGCTCTTTTTCTTTCACTTAGGCACTATCTCCATGCCGTTCTATCTTACAACCGCCTTTCAACCAATTTACACATCCAAGTCAAAGCCAAATAATGTTTTTATTTAAACTGAGGATTACTTAGAGAAGAATTTTCTCCTGAAGTTAAGCAAGTGCTTTTAGATTTAGAAGATACTTAGGTTATAATTCAGAATCCTATAGTGGTTGATCTACTTGCATAAGTGACATGATATTTTAATTATGTTTTCAATAAAAGAAAACAAAAGGCTCAGACATATTTCTGCTGACTCCATGATTTACCTGAAATCATGGCGAACTGGGGAGGTCCCATGGGACTGGAGGGTGGCAAATGTGACACCCATCCTCAAGAAAGGCAGGAAGGAGGATCCAAGAAACTATAGACCTGTCAGTCTGACCTCGATGCCAAGGAAGGTCATGGAGCAGGTCATCTTGAGTACCATTAAAAGTCATATAATGGACAACCAGGGGATCAGGCCTAGTCAGCATGGGTTTATGAAAGGCAGGTCCTGCCTGACAAACCTGATCTCATTTTATGACAAGATGACCTGACTATTGGACAAGGGAAAAGCTGTCGATATTGTCCACCTGGATTTTCGAAAAGCATTCGACACAGTTTCCCATAGGATTCTCAAAGAAAAACTGGCTGCCCATGGCCTGGATAAGCAAACAGTCTGCTGGGTCAAGCAGTGGCTGGATGGACGGTCCCAGAGAGTGGTGGTCAATGGAGCTAAATCCAGCTGGTGGCCGGTCACAAGGGGTGTTCCTCAGGGCTCGTTGTTGGGACCGTTTCTGTTCAACATCTTTATTGATGATCTTGATAAGGACATAGAGTGTATCATCAGTAAATTCGCAGATGACACCAAGTTAAGCGGGAGTGTCGATCTGCATGAAGATAGGGAGGCACTACAGAGTCTTGGATAGATTGGATCGGTGGGCCAATGTTAACGGGATGAGCTTCAACAAGGCCAAGTGTCAGGTCCTGCACTTGGGCCACAACAACCCCGTGCATCGCTACAGGCTTGGGGAGGTGTGGCTGGAGAGCTGTTGGAAGAGAAGGATCTGGGGGTTCTAATTGACAAACAGCTGAACATGAGCCAGCAGTGTGCCCAGGTGGCCAAGAAAGCCAACGGCATCCTGGCTTGTATTAGAAATAGTGTGACCAGCAGAAGTAGGGAGGTGATAGTCCCCCTGTACTCTGCACTGGTGAGGCCACACCTTGAGTATTGTGTCCAGTTTTGGGCACCTCAATATGGGAGAGATATCCAGGCGTTGGAGCGAGTGCAGAGGAGGGCAATGAAGCTGGTGAAAGGTCTGGAGAACAAATCCTATGAGGAGTGATTGAAGGAGCTGGGACTGTTTAGTTTGAGGAAGAGAAGGCTGAGGGGAGACCTCATCACTCTCTACACCTACCTGAAAGGACATTGTAGAGAGGTTGATGCTGGTCTCTTCTCACAGGTGATCAGTCATAGAACAAGGGGGAACGGCTTTAAACTGCAACAGGGGAGGTTTAGACTGGACATTAGGAAAAAATTTCTCACAGAAAGAGTGGTCAGACAGTGGAATAGGCTGCCCAGGGAGGTGGTGGAGTCACCATCCCTGGATGTGTTTAAGGGTCGTTTAGATGAGATGCTGGGGGATATGGTGTAGGGGAGAACTTTGTAGAGTGGGGCTGATGGTTGGACTCAATGATCCCAAGGGTCTTTTCCAACCTGAATGATTCTATGATTCTATAAGCAAACATTTGTTTGCTTTAAGACAGGGATCTTGTTGCAATCGATGTCACCCAGATGGAAGACATGAAACAAAGAACTGTGAATTACTCTGAGTATGCAATGCTCAGCATAAGAAATTTCTGTAAGGATCTCTTGCCGTATGCTGATTACTTATGCTTCATGCTGCACAAACACAAGACCAGAAACATCTGCTGCTGTCTCAGACCTTTTGCTCATGTACATGCCAGTGTTGTGGTTCGTATTTATAACATTTGCACAACTGATGGAAGGAGGCACTACTCTAGTTCATAAATTTAAACAGGGAAGATAGAATTTCACGTTAACGATGATAGTTGGTAAGAGGCATCAGTTTCGTGAAATCGAAACTAATTGGAGTAAATTAACTAACAATTTCTGTGTTTAGACTTATTGATTCATTCATTTTTATCTGTTTTTGTTTGTTTTCACTGTGAGGGTTTGAGACAAACATATTCATTGCTTTCCAGATAGATTAATCTTCATTAATTTTACCTTTATATAATTTAAATGGTTGAAGATAACTGTTTAGGCCTCTGTTACAAGTAGAGGAGACAGATAACTCTAGAGTGTGATTTAGTCCACTCCAAGTGCAAATTTATCTTGCGATGAGGTGAACTTTCCTCAGCACATGTCTCTTATCTTCTTTGATTAGAAAGGTAGTATAGTTCATCAACTTGCTTGCCTAACACGGACACAGTATATATGGGTAAGATAAACACCACCCTGCTTATGCCCTAGCAGATCAGTTCTGATTAGTAATTAGGGTGCAGGTGCAAGACCATGCTTCCCATTTTTTTCCTGCTTGTTTTTTCTGATACTTTTTTCTTTCATCCAACATGTGATCAAAGCAGATGAAGGTTTCTTACAGGAATGGAACTTGACATGTCTAGTTAAGAAGCTAAAGCTTGTGTTTTGCATCAGGATCTGCTCTCAGCTCACAAATTGCTCCTCCTTCCTCATTGAATTTCATGGTTGTAGTACAGGTTTATTCTAAATGTCTTGTGAAGCATACATTCAAAACCATTATTACACAAATACATAAAAACCCACATACGGAATTTAAAAGAATTTAGATAAAACGGTATTTGCACAATTTTGAGGGTTTATCTGCTGATTTCTATTGCCCTAACCATTACTTGTCTTTGGGATATTTGATCTGAGGAGAATAAGATACGAGGTGTGCTCTTTTGTCTGGCAGCCTTACTGGTGCTCTTCTGCAGACAAAGAATCCCACAGGGCTCTTCCTCACTTGCACAACCCTATCCAAGGCTTTAAAAAAAAAAAAAAAAAAAAAAAAAGACACTCACATGGTGAAAGTAAAAGAGATCCCTCTGAAATAAATAAAATTATAGCAATAGCTCTTTTGTTTTGAAAATGTCTATCTAGAACAGACATTAAACACACAACTGAAGATAAAGTACTTGTAGCCTTTCTACTCTGCCCTTATGTGACTGTTTCAGTGTGGTCATAACTATTAAACTGAACTCAGAATATTAATGAAAGCTGATTATTGTTTAGGCTTGAAGTAGACCATTTCACAAATAATTTCTAATTTCTTGGAATTTCAAAAAGTAAAAGAAATCTTATAAAGACATAGCATTTCATTCAAATGCAGTTTTCTAAGTCTAATCTATCCATTTTACGCTCTTCCTTTAGAGCTGATAAAGAAAAATAGAGCATGCATCATTGAACAGATTGACAGATAAAACGGAGAAGGGGCCGATTCTATTTCCTGAGGATACTAAGCTTTTCAGGGCAGTAAAGCTGAGGGCTGACTGGGAAGAACTGAGAAAAGGGCCTTTGAATATTGAGTAACTGATATAATACTTTAGTGTAGATTAAATGGAAAACGATGTGAATGGGGGAAAAAGAGTTAACTTCATCCACATTGTGATGCTCCTGAGATCTCAGGACTTTGGCATTACAATTGGTAATTCTATTAAAATGCTAGTTCAGTGCTCAGTAGTGGCCAGAGAAGCATACTAAATGCTAGGGATTATCAGGAGAGGAATAGTGAAAAATAAAAACCCAAATCAAAAAAATGAAACAATACATTTACTCAACGTGCATTGAAATAACAAAGACCAATTATGTTCAGTGCAATGACTGCAGTGATTTCTTAGCATATAACTGGAGGAACCAACAGAATTAACACTATTCCTCTAGAAAGGAGAAACTCTCTTTTGTAATAAACCTAGAATTGGCATCCAGTCTTAGGTTGTCCTGGAATAATGGACTCCATAGCTGTGACATTTGGGTCATTGCCCAGCTACGAATGCAAGAGTTTCACCTGACAAGATGGTTTCTGAAAACATTTTGAAATATTTAATCAAAACTTGGGAAACATAAAAATTGACCATCTCGCTGAGTAATTCTGGCCCTTTCTGAAAGGACTAATGATCCTTGTCAATTTATACATTCTAGGTTTGTGTGGCATTCACAGTGTGGATTAGGACTTCCACTTGGTGGCACAATGTGAGATGTATGTCTGGAAAGGTTCAGCAGAGCACTCAAGAAGGTGTCAGCGCTGAATAGCTCCTACATGCCTTCGAATTAATAGGTTGCATTTACAGAAACCTGTTTGGAGAGAAGATGCAAGTCTTTCTCTTCCCATTCCCATCTCCATGAGTACTTGAACACAGACTTTGTGTTTTTTCTGATAGACCATCTGAGTGAAAGAAGGGAGAGAGAGAGACACTACAGAAAAGGCAGCTGCTGTAAAAGCAAAAGGTGAAATGGTATCGTCATTAACAAAGTTACAAGCTAGAATGTAGAGGTAAGCAGAGGTTTTCCCTTAACCCACAACCCTAACAAAATCTGATGGGCTTCAGGAGAGGAGAGAATGAGGAATGGAAAAGTTACCTAAAATAGATCATAGTAAAGCCTAAAGGGCATTGTCCCAGGTACCTCATAGGTCACCATATGAGCACAAATATGCTGACTTTTCCTTCCAGTACTTCTGCTGCCCATGTAGACAGGCCCAGGAAAGCTGGAAGAAATGCACCTGAAAACCTATGCATACCTCTTGCATAAGATATGACTCCTGTTCTTTGTAACACCAAGATTCCTGTTGGGCTTGGGTGACATGACTGCATTATCTAAAGTATGTATAAGGACACAGACAAAGAACTAACCTTAAGTTCCTCATATGGAATACAAAGGTAAGTTTATCACTACAATCAAATGACAATAAACACTAGAACAAGATTCAGCCAATACTGTAGCAATATCTCTGTGTGTGTATATATATATGAGAGAAAACTGAAACATATTATATATATTGCTGTCATTCAAAAGCTTTATATGTGTTCATTATCACAATTTTTGTCACATTTCCACTCACTATCAAAAATGCATATTAATTTTCTCTTTCTTGTTCCACAGGATAGAATATACTTACATTATTCCATGACGTGATTTGCATCAATACTGTTTATATGGAATGGTCCTCTCAGAATGTTCTGTTCTTTTGATATGTGAACTCTCTGTGCTTGAATGTTCAATGTTGAGGGTTATCTATGGGCCTAGCTATGATTTGTAAATTTATAATGTAAATAAAATCACAATGTGTAGCTATACAACAGGTGTTTGAATGACAGGTTAAAAACTATTATCTTGGACACCTTCTGTGCCCATATATTGCTTATAAAATGTATATTTCCCTTATTACATAAGATGCTATAGTGTATGTTCTCTGAATAAATGTTATGCATAAAATAGAAAAGTTCTTATACTAAAGCAACACCCCCAAATTTCAAATGTCAGAATATAAAGCAAAAATAGACAAATTCTGCCAAAAGTATAGTCGCCCAGAAGAATATAATTCAGATGAAGCTTCTGCATAGAAATAAAAACAACTGTAAATCATGTGTTATTGTTTTCCATTAATCCTTTCAGCTCTAATCACCCACAGCAATGATAGGGGGCAGATGAAGATGTAGTGGAGTGGAACTAAGTGGATATAGCGCTCTCATTGATCCTGCTTGATACGGTATATCTGTCCAGGATTTCTCAATGCCAAACAGCACATTTCCAGCAGTTATAGTTTTGAATGTGCTGCATGGCTCCCAGAAATCCTAGGCAACTGTCCATTGCATGTACAAGATGATCTGCAGATCTGCAGATCTGCAGATCTGTTCTTTTTCCACTTAGTGTGAATCTTTGGCAAATGTATAGTAGATGACCTGTGCACACTACCTACCTGTGCAGTACTTGTCAGTGAACAGAACATATGTCCATATTTCTGTTCAGGTTTATCTAGACATACGGACATCTTAAAACATGTTCTTCCATGCCATATGCACCAATCTACAGCCAAGGATATACCAAATCATGAGGCAAGAGAATTTGTTTCATTCAGCCTTAAGAAGCTAGCTAGTTTACTGTTGTCTTCAGCTACCTGATGGAAGGGCAGAGAAAATGGAGCTGGACTTTTCTCAGAGGCACATGGTAACAGGAGAAAAGGTTAAAACTACAACTTGGAGCAAGGAAAATTCCTATAAGGAAATACTTCACCATGTAGACGGTCAAATATTCAAATGGTCAAATATTGGAGCAAGCTGCCAAGAGGAGTTGTGGAATTTCCATCATTGTAGCTGCTCAAAACTCAGCTGGACAATGCCCATTGATCCTGCTTCGAGCAGGAAGTTGGACTGGGTGACCTTCAGAAGTCCTTTTCAATCTACATGATTCTGTGATTCTATAATCTGTCTGGAAGAGGCTGAAATTGGCTTCTATTGCTAATGGTCTGAAAGCCATACTCTATCACCTTAGCATCTAGATGGTGTCTTTGCTATTGCTTAGCATAAAGCAAATGCAATATAAAGTAAGCTTTTGTTTATCCTGTTCCCTTCCAACAAGACAATAATTTATTTCAGATACTCACTTCATCCTGACAATCATCCCATGCTATATTTCACTTCTCTCCTTGGTTATTTCTAAGCTCAGAAGCCTGTGTCAGATTTGAGGTTGCTTATTCAAGCAAAATCTATTCCATTAGAATTACTGTGAACTGCAATCCTTATAATTTTACCATTGATTTGGATTTAATTGATTATGTTTGTATAAGTCACATTGAAAGAATTATTTGAATTAGAAGTTTTAGAAAAATAATCCTTTTTTATTGCTCTGGAATTTCCTACTGGAATTTTTTCTCCATATCCTGATTCATTCAAGTGATTATTAAAAATATATTTATTCATTTTTAAATAGTAAGAATGCACATATATTGAGTGTCCTAATAAATCCACAGGTAAGTACTAGCAGAACTTAACTAATTGATTTGCCTTCAATGATATAGTTCTTTCACCCTCTGCAAATAGTATAAAATCGTCTTGGCCCCTCAAAGTGCAATTGAGCAGTAGGGTATAGATTATAAGGGCATTTTTAGGCACACAGCTCCCAGTGAATTTCAATAGAAAATTATAGCTCTGTGTTTCTGATTAAATGAACACTAACATATAGAATCAAGATTTGGATGAAAATACAGGAATCAGTTCATTTATAATGTATTCTTTCCAATTATTCTTCAACAGCCTTTTTTCTTTTCATCAGCACAAATGCCAAATTACTCAGTAAAGTGTAAGTGATAACTGAACATAGAAAATACATGTATTTGTACTCATGGTTCTATTTTTCTTTCTGTACGACACTTTTGTGAACAATGGTTCTTGATACTAGCTTACACTCATTTCCCAAGAGTAAGATTTACCAGAATAGACTCAGAGGTTTTGTTTCAGCTCATGACATTTGGGAAATTAGTCTTAGGTCAACATTGCTAGATTAACAAATATGTATGATGGTACTACTTTTATAATTATCTTTCTTCTCAGAAAATACACCACAGCAAAGAAGCGGAAAATGCCCAGAGATTCCTCTCTGTTCTCAGGGAATATTCTGCTGCTTTAAGATGGATACAAATGTTAGTAGGAGTCTACACCTGCATAGATAACAGCAGAGGATATTACTCACTCTGTGTCTGTGGTACTCCTGGGTAAGTTGCTACACAACAATCACATCCCATCTCATCACATTTTTTTTTTCCAAACCTTTGTCATATGTTCCTCACCGACCTATTTAACAAGGTAACTTTAAAATAACAGTGACCAATAAGGGAGTCAGCAATGAATCTAACAAATATTGTTTCTAAGTGTATCTGTAAAAAGATCTGATTAGGATCACAGAATCACAGAATCATCTAGGTTGGAAAACACCTTGAAGATCATCTAGTCCAACCGTTAACCTAGCACTGACAGTTCCCAACTACACCATATCCCTCAGCGCTATGTCGACCCTACTCTTAAACACTTCCAGGGATGGGGACTCCACCACCTTCCTGGGCAGCCCATTCCAATGCCTAACAACCCATTCTGTAAAGAAATACTTCCTAATATCCAGTCTAAACCTTCCCTGGTGCAACTTGAGGCCATTTCCTCTTGTCCTATCACTTGTTACTTCATTAAAGAGACTCATCCCCAGCTCTCTGCAACCTCCTTTCAGGTAGTTGTAGAGAGCGATGAGGTCTCCCCTCAGCTTCCTCTTCTCCAGACTAAACAACCCCAGTTCCCTCAGCCGCTCCTCGTACGACATGTGCTCCAGACCCTTCACCAGCTTCGTTGCCCTTCTCTGGACACGCTCGAGTAATTCAACGTCCTTTGTAGTGAGGGGCCCAAAACTGAACACAGTAATCGAGGTGCGGCCTCACCAGTGCCGAGTCCAGGGGTAAGATCCCTTCCCTGTCCCTGCTGGCCACGCTATTTCTGATACAGGCCAGGATACCATTGGCCTTCTTGGCCACCTGGGCACACTGCTGGCTCATGTTCAGCCGGCTGTCAGTCAACACCCCTAGGATTCTTTTAAGGGTTCTTTTTACAAATCTCTGGGTCCAGAAAATTTTTGTTAACACTGAATTAACAAACAAGCTCAACTTAGCCAGAATATTAAGGCAGCAGGCTAGCATTTGCTAGGGATGTATACAGCTTTTGTCAATGCTGTACTACTATCTCACAGTTAAAGTGGTAGTCAAGAGCATGTACAAGCAATGACTCCAAGTGCCACAGGAAACCTAATCAAAAGAACTTAGTAGTTGTGGGTTTGTTTTTGTTTTAGTCTAGAGGTGGTGTTAAAACCTGTTTCTTTTTTGTGCTGTATGGATATTTATCAGCTGCACCCTGTCAGTACAGAAAGCTTCTCAGGAGTTGTCCATGGGTTTTGTAGGTTTGGATCTGAAGTACCAGAAAATTTTCCAGTGGTAAATAATCAAGCTGGCATTTTGACTGGCAGATATAGGCCATAAACTCATTCTGTCAAATGCCTTCTACTGTTGCCTCATACTGGGACTAGAACCTGTTCTCAGTCCTGTGTGAAGCTTAACAGCTGCTGAGCCTGTGCTAATATGTCTGGACACATTGAGACACTTGGCCATAGCTGTCACCCTGCCCACATGATAGGAAGAGCACTTTTCGATTATGTATATTGTCTGGAAATGTGCCCCAAACGGGCAGTTGAGACTTGGCACTGAAAAGCTCAGGCATCTTGTTTCAACCATGGTCATATAATTTAGCAGCACTTTTCTGCAAGGGTTTTATTTCTAGTTGAGGAGACTCAATATCTACTGGAATCAGAGAAATAGCGCGGAAGCACAAATGCTCACTTAAATAGCCATTAAAATGCTCTTTGGATAGCAAATCTTTCCAGCTTATTATTAATAATCAGCATGATGTGATTTATTCTGAATTTGTACAGCTAGAACTCCTACAAACCAGAGCAATGGAGTGGAACCCTGTTGTGTTAGTTCATATACAAAAATCAGGCAAAAACCACAACCAAAAATCTCCACATGATTTCTGTTCCAGCCACTTGCATTTTAAAGCCAAGGACAGTTGCAATCTAAGGACAAAACAGAGTATAGAGAAACTGGAATAGATGGTAACAGAGAGAAAATGGAAAAGTTTATAGGAGGTGATAAGAGGGGAAAAAAAACCACTGTCCATTTCTTAGATCCACTCAGGAACACATACAACCAAATGCATATGATGATCTATGTAAGCAACACACCCTGTCTCTTAGCAAAGATTATTAGATTAAGCAACATCCTGTACTTACTGTCTTAACACCTTTATGGCTGCCTCATATACAATCAGCTTTGAATCAGGACAGAATTTGAGCCTCTTTACACTGTCCATAAACATTACCTATATTTAACATGAGAGGCCATAATCTCAACAGTAGAGCTATCAAAAAGTAGATCAGATGAGGATTTAAGCAAGATAATGAAGCAACTTTGCAGATATCTAGGATTTACAGAAGTCATAGAAGCTTGTTTGAAAGCATTACAAGAGTTTGTGAGAGGCTAGCACCAAATGTTGACCAAGGGTAGAAAATGACCATTTATGGTAATGACCAGAAGGTTAGTTTGCTCAGGAGTAAATTACGAAGGACCAGGAAAACAAAGACAAATAATTAATCTCTGAAAGACAAGGGAACTGGTGGAGGCATGAATGGAGAGAGGATGCAGAGGCTTTACAATATAGGGCAAAAATGCAGAAGACTAATGAAAAAGTTGTTACAGTAACTGAGAGGGAAGATCTAGGATCTTGCCTGAAAGATTTATAGATGGGCATCTCAATAGAATGGATAATTTTTATTAGACTGGCACTAAACTCTTAGCTACCTTCAACTGTATACATTCCCAAGTCCTACTGAGCTGTTGCCAAGACTGAACATTTAGTCACCTCAGGGGTTTGCAAAGCTGGACAGAGTAGCATTTTCAGATTGTACACTAAAACATGTAGCCTGCTTGATGGTTTGACTGCCAAGGCTTGAGCCTCATGTACTATCTACCAGCTGCACATGCAAGGATTCTCTCCTGGATCCCTCAACATGGCCTCTGCCCCTAGGGCAGAGACATTTGGGGATGAACTTGCTCAGAAAACAATGGCTGAAGCAGAGATTCACATACACACAACCAAGACAATGGCACCAATAGCCTTGTTGGGTGAAGCTATAGACAGCATGCAAGGCAGAGCACAGAATGATTCAATAGGTAGTAAAATCACCATCACTCTTTCTTAAGGGAAAAAGGAAAACATTGAGGAAAGAACAGGAATAAAATAAAAAAAGAAAAAAAAATAATAAGTCAGCCAACAAAAGAGCCCCTGCCAAACCCCAAACCATTTACGAGAGTCCTTGAATGGTAAACGGAGAAAAGGTGGATTTCCTGACACAGTGCTTTTCCAGGGCTGTCTCCATAAGCATGAACTCTGTAACCATACAAATTAATGAAAGTTTTCCTTAAACAGACTTTAATATACTGAAGAGGGAAACTCATTATTTGGAAGTTACTTAGAATGGCTTTTTGCTCAATTATAATTTCCTTGAAGTTCACCTGCAAGCACTTCCTTTCTTGGTTAAATCAGGCAGCAGAGATGGCAGTTTACACTCTCCACTGCTGTTTTCTAGTCTCAAAAAAAAACCATACTCATAGTTTAACCCAGATAATTTAAGTATATGTTTTTCTTAAAATAATATTACTTGTTTCCCAAGTGTACAGTGTAACAAGATTTGGTGTGAAATCCACAAGTCTTGCTGTAATATAGGTAAATAATAATAATAATAACAAGCTGAAATAATAATAATTAAAAAATGATAGAAAACACTGGCTTTAAACTACTGAAAGTGATGAGAGAATTTAGGAGACATTATAATATCTACAAACTGTATTGATAGCATGACATATATCCTAAAAAAATCACCAAGAAATTCTGTAGCTCAGACTCAAGTTTTCAGCAGAAATTTCCACTCCATTCCCTTGATACCTTTTCCTATCTGATAGCCCTCCATAGCCAGCAGGTTCATGCAGTTTAATTACCTTAATATATTCATTCTGTATTTTGGCTTATCTGCTTAACTGCTAAGTAAAGAAAATACACAAACTTTTCTTCCTCCACTTTATTTTTTTCTCATAACATCCTTTCAGGGAGAGGATTAATGTGAAGGGATCCTTCATTATTTAACCAACAGAGAGGTGATAAAGGAGATAGAAAGAAAAAAAAAATCTGTAGATATTTTAATGATTTTGAATAAAATGTCTCTTATTTGTGGTCCTCTAACTTGAAGAATCCTGTAGATACTTACAAAATGATGAACATTTTTCAGAGAATCATTTAGACGACAAGTGTAATCCTCCTTCTACATCAGAACAGTGCAAAGGTCTATGTACCATCTAGCTCCCACTCTAACAAAACAGAGCATTAACATGACTTCAGTGATGCATAGCCTTGTGCACGTCCTCTGCAGAGGGTGAGTTTCACCCTAAGGGAAGGTTAGGTAATACATTGTGTATTTATATAAATGGCTTAGTTTGAAAATTCTCAGAATAACAACACTACAGGCCATTTTGTACAGGAACATGTGAAAGTTTATGAACTGGCTGTCTGATAATGAAATACCTACCAAATTTACACCTCCTTATAATCATCAGGCCATTTCTGCATAGTGAATGGACACAAAAACCTCCACACTTCTTTCTAAATCTGTTTCAAATGATGCATTTTATACACCTGTAGGATTTATACATAATGGTGAGATAAGATTACTTAGGTTTTGCAGTGGGGCTTCCCAGCCTTTTGCCTTTGATTTCTTCAAGTTGTATGTATAACTCCTTATTTAGATTGATATCTCTGTCTTGACTTTTGGATACACTCCTGTAGGTTACTGAGTATACCATGGGCATAATAACAGAAAAATTGAAGTCTTAGCCTTTCTGATGCCAATCCAGAATCTGTTTGCCCACTTATACTGCAGTTATTGTTTCAGTTGTTTCATTAATCATATCAGTCTAACAACACAAAAGAAGAATATAGAATAATTCAGAGAAATGCCAGTAGAAATACTTTGATGCATTCAACTACTATTACTGTTATTTTTATTCTTCTGCATTGTATTCTGTGTGATTTTATTACTAGCACATGAAAATACAAGTGTATCTAGTTTTAGTTGCTGCCTGTCTTCATCTGCATTTCATTATCTCGACTCTGTGCAAATCCAAGTCAAAACAAGTTTCAGCATGAATTTGTAACTCTTTTAGATTCTGATTCTAAGAAGCAAGTTCATTATGTGAATTTCATTCTTTCATTGTCAATATAACCTGTTTTCCTGTAAAAGAAAAAAATAGGAAAATTAAAATGTTATATTTTGCTGTTTCTTTTTTCTTTCTCCAGACCAGGAAATAAAGTAAAATATAACACTTTAATTTTCCCATTTTTCTTTTCACAGAGAAATATGAATGCTCTTTGATATCAATCTATGACTTTCAGAGGCTAGAATGCTACCAACAAACTCATTGTCATGTGATGCCCTCAAACAGGAATCAATCTCTTTTTAAACTAACGATAGATATCTCTGATTAAGAACAGGTGGCTGCGAGTAGTAAAAAACTATTGTAATTATCAACATTTTAGCTGTAAATGAAACATGGAGGGGGATGAATTTTAGTCCCCTATACTGGGGCCTTGATTCCTCATGACTGTTGCACCCCTAGGAGAATAGCTTGGTCTTTCCTATTACTTTCCTCTTTGGACCATGGAAGGAAGTAATTAAATCCCTTTTTACCCTAATCTTCTCATGGTTAAATAACCCTGGTTCCCTCAGTCACTATTCATATGTAATATGTTTCAGCTTCCTAATCATCTTAGTGGCCTTCTGCTAGACTTGATCCACTTTGTCATTACTGCACCAAAACTCTACACAGAATCCCAAATACAGCTTAACAGGTGTTGAATGGAGGGAAATAATCCCTTGCCTTAACCTGCTGGTTATGCTTATGGCAATGAAGTTTGGCCTTCATCACTGCAAAGGCACATTGTTGACTCACATACGATTCCTTGTCCACCAGAAGCCCCGGGTTCTTTTACCAGTCAGAAAGTTCCCAGTCTGCAGTGATGTGGAGGGCTATTCCATCCCAAGTGCAAGAGTTCATACCTGAACTTCACATGTTTCCTACTGGCACATTCCTCCAGTTGTTTAGGTCATCTGAGCAGTAGCCCTGGCCTCCAGTGTACCATTCCCCCTCATCTGATGCTATCCACAAACTTGCACTTTACAAACGCCTGGTGCTCTTTGACAGCATGCTTCTGAAATGGTTCTGAGCATGCTCAGATGCATATAGGTGTTTAGGGATTTTCAGGATGAGCAGGCACCTGAGTCAATATGAATCGTTCTCTTCTGCACTGACACTTAATCCTGCCTCATTCATAACCTGGCAGCTTGTGTCTTGTGCTTAATCTTGTTGTGCCTCAGTTCCTTACCAGTAAAAGATGGTAGAAATAATGGAGTGTTGTAAATATAATTATCTCTGTTCTACCAAATGATATTTTCAAAATATAAAAATTACTATCAGCTGAAAAATCACAATATCTGCCTCTGACAACCTATCATCTGAATGAGAAATTGAATTAAACTGGGCACATGATTTGTTCTAAAAACATCAAAAAAGAGGAAGAGAAATTCAGTGCAATAAGAAGTAATGGACTAATTTGGGAAGGTCTTTTATCGCGTGAAAGGTGGCATGAAAGACAAAGCAAGGAATCTGACAAAACTCTCTGCCGCACACTTGACTTTGCCTGAGAAAGTATTTATAGTTATGCTACCTGTTTGCTTTGTCCAGCAACATACATGAATGAATGGCAGTCCAACAGAAGAAAAGCACTGACATGTCTTATTACTGGACTCCTATAGGTGTCACTCCATTATCTCTGTGCCATGTTTGTTGTTATTCCTCCTTCATCTCTTATATAAATTTATACAAAATGCTAATTCTTGGTCTCTGGATTATTCGTGAGTGATTCAGAGAGAACATTTTTCATTTGTACTTTGAAATGTTGACTGTTGATCAGTTAGTTTTGAGTGAAACTTTATCATCAAGAACTTTATGAAAACTTTAAAATGTTCTGATAAAACAAATTTATATAAAAATTAAGTCTTCTGATAGTTTATGTCTGTCTTCCTAAGAATATTCAGTACATGTGTGTCATCCATTCAGATTATTACCCTCTTCGGAAACTGGCTTCAAAATAATATTAAACAAGTAAAATAATTCTTACACACCTTCTATAAAATTACTTCAGTGAAGGAAAAAAATATTCAGAGATATGTTTGCATTTACAGACTATGTGTTTTTGCTGTATGACAAAAGCAAATTTCAGAGCAGTATTGTAATTCACAACCAATGCTTCAAACTACACCTAAATTGATGAAATAACGGGGAAGTTCAGGAAAGGAGTAATTTAATATATGTATGTGGTATTCTTGTAAGAAAGTTTGATACAAAAAGCCACTTTTTTATTTTACATCAGCCAGTCAAATGTTTTATCCAGCACAAGGAAGTGAACCTGCTGTTTAAAGAAATCATTTCAGATTTCCTCTGCTGGACTTTTAATATTTGATAAATTGATGAAGGCCACTCAAGGAGCTTGTAATCAGTCTTACAAATTTCTAGCAGAGTGCAACTCTAATAAGCTCAGACGTGCATCCTAAATCAAATTTTTTCTGTACAGTTACAAAATCTCCAAGGCAAGTTTTTAACACAATCAGTTCTAAATAAATGATGAGACACCTGGCTGTCTAATGAGGAAATTAAAGCACAAGACAGAAAATCTGTGATTTTGCAACTGTTAAAATGGTAACTTCAGTGTTGTGGGTGGCAGGAAGTAAAAATGTGCAGTCTAGGAAGTGAAACTATAAACAGACACATTTTTAAGTTATTTTAGGCTTATTAAATTGAGGACATTAAACAGCATCATTTTATCACACCTATTAGTAAATATCAGTTGGTGATTAAATGTGTCACTTTACTTGGTTTCTTTGTTGAATTCCAGGGAAATCTTGAGGCATAATATTTTTTAAATTTCTATAAATATGTATTTTTAGGACTATTGGCCAATCACACCTGCCAATAACATTAACACTCAATATTACTCCCTGTATAGGGTTTATGTGACAAGGTATTGGCAGTGGGGGATTACAGAGGTGGCCCCTGTGAGAAGAGACATGGGGCTGCCCTGTGCCAGACATATCCACTTCCAGCAGGTTCCAAAATAGACATTCTACTGACCAAAGCTGAGCCCATCAGCAGTGCTGGTGGTATCTCAGTGAAAACACGTTTAAGAGATCTGCACAGCAGCTGGGAGAGAGAATTGAGACAAAAGTGAGAGAAACAACTCTGCAGACACCAAGGTCGGTGAAGAAGGAGGGGAGAAAGTGGTCCAGGTCCTGGAGCAGAAATTCCCCTGCAGCTTATGGAGAGACCATGGTGAACCAGGTTGTCCCCTGCAGCATAGAGGACCATGCAGAGCAGATATCCAAGCTGCAGTCCATAGAGGACTCCATGCAGGAGCAAGTAGATGTGCCTTGAAGGAAGCTAATGCTCCTGGAGAGCCCACAGCAGAGATGAAGTGTTGCAAACTGAACACAACCCCCATTCCCATGCCCCTGTGCCTCTCAGGAGGAGGAAATAGAAGAGCTGGGAAAGAAGGAGCAAAGATGAGCCTGGGAAGAAAAGGAGGCTGAAGAGAAGGTGGGTTTTTTTTTGCCTTTGCTTCTCACTATCTTACTCTATATTTAATTGGCAATAAATTAAATTAGTCTTCCCAAAGTTGTCTATTTTGCCTATGATGGTAATTTGTGAGCAATCTCTGTGTCCTTACCTTGACCCATGAGCTTTTTCATCTAATTTTTTCCCCCTGTCCTGCTGAGGAGGGGGAGGGACAAAGCATCTGGGTGGGCACCTGGCAGCCAGCCAAAGTTAACTTACCACACTCTTGAACAGAATTTGGCCTGTAAGTATTAAATATAGAATATTTATAAAAGCTCAATAGGTTGAATATTGTTTTATTTACTCTAAACAGGATATGATCTTTCCAGAAACAAAGTGTTAACTAGAACAGGGAGCTCTGTAGAACAGAATGCTCTTGTAATTAACATGTTAGCCTTAAGACTCAGAAACGCAGAAACAAACATTTTCTTCTTTGATGATACTGACAAAGTACTTTGGATTATAGAGGAAATAAATGTTGGATCTGATTGTGAAAAATAAGGAAATGATCTCTGTACCTTTGAGAAGAAAGTATGCTAGATACTGTGAAATTACTGGATATTACTGCATATTCAGTAAAGTATTGACAGAAGAATAGATAAGAGACCAGCTGTGATTTTTGTCTTTTTGTTTTCTTCTTTTGGTTCTTCTCACTTAAAAAAAATTAATAACTGCTGAGGTAGCTCAAAAATATCCATTTTTATTTAAAAAGCAAGTTTCTAGAAATTCAGTGTCAAGAGAGAAAATTCATTACTGGAATCTTATCTTAAACTTAATTTTTTTATAATACATTATAAAGAAAGTAGTAGCCTTGCTATAGATGCCTTAGGACAAGTCTCTGCTCTGCAATGGTATTTGGAGCATTTGGAATTTACATTTGCATTGCAAATACCACTTGCAACCATATTTGGATTTTTAAACTTTTTTCCAATTTATCCAAATAGCTATTCCAGAGTCTCTAACATGTTTTGTTTTCTAAAGTACGGAGATCTTTTCCTTATTTTCATAATCTGATCCATCACTTGCTCCAAATTCCTAGAAATAGAAGCTTCATCTTCTGGCTTGCCAGCAAGACCTGTAACTTCCTCCAGGTAAGCATAACTTCCTATGTTGCCTACTGTATCAGTAGGAAATACGTAAGAATAAGGAATATCCCTTTACAACCAAGGACAGGAAACTAAAAGACAGAGAGAAAAAAACTTATTAGGCTTTTTCCTTCATGTAAGCCTAGTTCAGATATGTGAGGATGCTGGCTATTTACATAAATAGATAAATAAATAAATATTCAGACTGTCCAGAATCAACCCAAATTTTCTAGTACAGTCTAGTTTCAGTACAGTCACAAGTACTAGAATCAGTTTTATATTGACCTGAGTATCAAGCCATGTACTTTGCATATTAGGGTGGAATTTTTTAATGTCTATATATGTACTATCGAGGGTGATCAGGAAGTTTGACTTAACTGAGTATTGGCTATTTTTGTATGACCTTCATCGTATTTTGAACTGGTAGCCTATGTTCAAATATAAAAATATCAAAGTGAACAAGTGGCTCAACTTGATGATTTCCTGGGTCCCTTCCAGTCTGAATTATTGTATAATTCTGAGATTCTGCAAAAGTCATGGATGGAAAGAAGAGAACTCATAGATCAGATGTCTGTAAAGCCTATAAGTGATGCAGGTTGTCAAGAGCACAAATTTTGAATGTGAAAGCCATCTGCAGATGTTTATGTTTTGATAGTGAGGGGATTCTGAAACTCATCATTAAAAAAGGTTGAAAGAACAGATCTAGAGTAACCTCCTGAGTGATGACCTAATCTCTTTTTCTTCCTTGCTATTGATGGTACTTTAACAATTCTTACTGTAGGCAAGACAAGACAATGCCATCAATTTTTAAACAGAAGTCCTCATTAATATAAATGGTTTTTTCTCCTTAGCAAGAGATAAGACCCTGAGTTTTCACTTTTCCTTCACTATCCTTTTTTCTTGTTCTTTTTTTCCCCTCCTAAACAGACCTGAATCTTTTTCTCTAATATTCTACTTCCACTTACTTTTGCTTTAACCAATTACTTGATTAATCTCAAATTCATCACCTCGATTGTTGTAACTGTCCTCCCTGAAGCAGTAGTATACTGAAATTGTACTTTTCATGCACTCTTTCACCTACTTTTTTTCTTCCCTTCCAAGATTTAATTCTCAGCTCTACCAGTTGTGTTCTCTGCTCATTTCTTCAATGGAATATGTCATAGAAATACTTGATTTCCCCTATTCATGGAATTAAATTATTGCAAAGTTACCTGATTACTTTTCACTATAGATAAAAGTCTTCCACATTTGTAAATTTTAAACACATTAACTTAAACTATTATTTGCATCTTTCCATTTTATTTATACTCAGTTTGTAGCAAGATGTCCAAATTAGACGGAAAATATCTGAAGTGGGATCTTATCAATACCAGGAAAAATTATTTTGAAATACTAGTTATAACTTGGCTGCAGAAGTAATTTACCACAGTAGCAGAAAACTAAAAGTTGTAGCAGAAATGAGAAAGTATGACCCTGTAAGGAATCTCTCCATATGCACTGTAAGCATAAAGATTATATTACAAACATGTTTTAACTTCTGCATGAAGCTTTACAAGAGTACTCAGGGCATTTGAATAAATGCTTAAGATTAATACTTATTAGAACATTCAAAAATATACTCTTTATTTTCACACCAGCCTGTTCAGTGATTCTGCTCTCACCACTTCCATCAGACCACCTACATATTATATTCTTTCTCTCCCTCCTGTTAATCATCCACTTTTGGTACTTTATGCTATAATGTTACTTCCTTGTTTCAGCATTTTCTTATAATTGTGCCTACACATTATTGTCAAAGAATTTGACTTCCAGCTGACATTCAACCAATAATTACTATGCTTATGTAAACGAAGATTGTTCAGAGGCTTACAACAAGAGTACATATTAATTACATTTACACTGGTGCAGATATCTCTGACACCCAGGCAAACACCTGTCAAAATGTCAAGTTCCATTTCCAAAGCAGGGGATGTGTTAAGTCTTCTCATGCAAAAGGTTGTAGGAAGGATTTTGTATTCCGCTTACTTGAAAAATCTGCAGGACCTTGTTGCACATTTGGGGGTTGGAGACTTGACAAGTTCATAAAGTTGTAAGGATGACCTTGGTTGTATCCTTCATCAGTTCCATGTGCCATAGTATAGGAATTACATGTGATCTCACACATCAACTATCTGTAACTTCAAGGAGCAAGCCAGTCTGTGGAGTAGTATCACAGTGAGAGTTGTGTTTTAACAATTCTAGCAGTGGTGAGATCATGCTATCTTGTTCTAAGTAGAAATCTGCATTGACATAAATAGGTGTTTCTGACTACTAATTAATAAAAAATATCTGACCTTCAGTCTTCTCTCTGCTTTCATAGTGTTTATTTTTTCTTTCTCCTGGCAGATACAGTCTAGTTTTCTAACCTGCCATCATTGATGTCCTGTTTTGAGGCCACATCACCAGTTTCCTTCTATGTCTAAACTTCCCTTCTTTTTTCTTTATTTTTTATCCTAAATTGGTTCATTGTAAACTTGTGTTAGTCTTCCCAGAACTGATTAAAAATCCTATTTAAATTGATTGTAATTAAACATTTCAGTTTAATAAGTTAAAATCCCACACATTTCAGATATTTCTTTTTCATTGTTAAATATTATTTGTTATTGTCACAGCTGCAGTACTAGTTTTCCACCTTTTTAAAGTTATTAATAACAAATTCATAGACTGGACATCAGTGTTTTCTCAACAATACTTTAATGAAGGATTCCTTATCGTAGTGCAAATGTACTAATGAAAGGATCAAATTAAAAAAAAAAAAATAGTGGTGGCCTGATACAATTTCTTAAAGGTGAACTAAAAAATTGACTTATTAGTGAGTTCTTATCAGTCCTTCCATTAATATAACACGGTTTTCTTGAAATGGTGATTCAACATCATGGATTTTATTCAGTGCCTGGTGCTCAAATCAGATCTGAAAACTGATTTTTTATATTGGGCAGTAGCATGTCTGGACTTTCCAGAGAACAAGTGGAGTCATTAGACATGGCAGAGGATAGGGACACAACCTTCTATTCTGTGCTTGAGCAATAACTGTTAAAGAATGGCAAGAAGCCTGACAAGCAATTCCCAAGTAAAAATGAAGTAATGTTTGTAACTGCTGGTTGTTCAGATCTTCTAGCATGGCTTAAATTTGAGATTTGATCCTGAGAGCCATCAAAGAATTTCACTAGCACCAAATCAGCTTCTAAAACTTTGTTTCTTGACTAGTACAAAATAGCTAACAGCACCAGGACTTGGAGATGGGGAGTTCCCAGCATCAAAATCTAAGTAAACACTACTCACAGTTCATACAGTTGAAGACAGTTTATTTTAAATACTGTTAATAGGTAACTCAGAATTAATATGTATGCATATATTTTTCTCACATTATTTAAAAGATGTCATACGTTATTACACTAAATCTAGAATTTTAAAACTGTTGTCCAAACAACTGAAGGTGGTGATAAATAATATATATATATATAAAAAGAAGATACACTTCTAAAGAGCTTTGTCTCTTTTAGTTATCAGTTGAGAGAAGACTATTTTAAGAGTCTGTTCAATTAGCCTATGTGGTGCACTTGATAAATAAAAACCCCTGAAACTCAATTAAAGTATTATTTTTCCAAACAATGAGCACAGTTAACCTCACTTAACTATCTAAAAAGTATTTTGTTCTTGTGACCTGCATAAGGTATCTATCTTAGTAGGATAAAAAATTACTTCTGAGTACCTACTTCTCTATACTGACTGTAAACAGACTAGAGTGATTCTGTGAAATGCTGTAATTTACCATAGCAGTTTCCTTTTTTGTAAAAAATTGGTATTATAAAGAATATATTTCTCATCTTTCTTACTTATCATTTTGTTATTGCCTTATCACTTTTATTAACATCAGCTCTTTAAGACCTTTTAGGAGACGGTGACACAAATTAAATAGTTCTAGAAACTCCAGTATGAATACCCACCTAAGTTAAATTAAAGCTGAGCTGACCATTTCAATTTCTGTTTTGCTTATGATACACTACCTAACCTGTCCTCCAGATTGCACATCAGTTAGAAACTAAGGGTTAGCAAGATAATTTTTTCCTTCCTTTCCGTACACTACATTATCTAGCCAACTTGAAAATAAAACAATGGTCCAACATCTAACCTTCTTTACATTGATTTCTATTTTACAGAACTTCATAATAACTTTTAACTGTCAGCAAAGAAGAATGCATGTCCTGATAAAATGTAATCATCATAACATGAAGGAATGTTTAATTTCTCCTCATTATTTCATTGTTGTCCATGTTTCTCCACAATTTAATACTTCTGCTGGAGAAAAAAACAAGCATATTTACAGAGTAGTAATGCAGGCTGATTCTATTTGCAACTGTATACTTCTTGCAATGTGTGTCACTCTTCATTTACAAATCCCTATCTATGGTTCTTCCAAATACCATTAAAAAGAGACTGCTTATTACATCAACCACTGTAATATTGCTATGATGGAAGTTAAAAACTAATTTGATGAGGTGTCATGATCAAACTCATTTTTATATACAAGTTAAAATTAAAACCAGGTCTCTATAGGCAAGGGTTATTTTGTTGAAAGCTCCTGAAAATAAAAAAAAAAAATAAAGGAGTATATGTATCAGATGGTTTCATCCTATTAATGTGCCTTCATGCTAAAGAAACTATTGGAAGTAGATGCTAGGACAAGATTTTTTTATGTTGCTGACCAGTATGTATCAAAAATACTTGGGTTTTTTAAGAGGAAACTCATTAAAGAATTGAAAAATGTAAGAAAAAGACTCAGTACACAGCATTGAAAGCATAAAGTAAGAATGGTCTAAAATCCAAAAGTGATATCATACTCAGACTCTCATACAGTTAATGAAAAGATCACTAGTATTAAAGCTAGAGCGTAATCTACTGTTGGACATACACTCAAGGGACTAAAACAGTGTGTTATCTTAAAATACTATTTCAGGGCAAGAAGGATTGTCAAACTGTACAATATTAGTGCTAACAAAACCAGATGATTAGTCCTATGTGTCTGATATCCAAATTGCTTTGTAAAGAATTGATTGACTGAAGTCATCTAAGGTACACTAAATGATAAAAGAAAGCTGCAAAAGGAGTTTACGTGTAAAACTGACATACTTCTAATTTGATCTCTGAATTAATCCCATCTGAACTGGGAACCCTAAATGCCTAGTACTCCCTGTATTCCTGGGGGGAATTCACCTCCTCCCCTTTCTTGAATCTTTGGAGAACTGAGGCAAGTAATTTACCTCCTAATTTAGATGCTTCAATACACTTAAAAAACCTGCAAGACACAATTATATTCTATTTTCTGTCTGCAGTGATATCACAAAATTAGTCTCACTCTGAATAGAACTGAGCAGACAGTTTCCACCTGTCTTTGAATGGCCACAAGATCTGGATAATGCACATGATTTACATACTGATAAATCACAAAAGAATTTTTCATGTATGCATATTTTTCCTTTGCCCAGATGATGTTTCCAGTGGAACTACTGTAATAGTAAAAGAGCATGATAGAAATACATTGCAGTCAGTGTTAAAAATGGACAGATTCTTCAACTGCCATAGTTCAACCTGGCTTCCAAAACCAGTTTCCAATCAATAAATTATTATTTCTAATATTTTTCAGCTTGCAGACAAAAATCTACACATTAAAAAACATGCATTCATTTTCAGCTATGCAGGTTGTTTCCAGTGAGTGTCAGACCTCACCATAATCTGTGAGATATATATATATATTGCCTCTGGCACCAGTGGGAATTTTAAAAGAAATTAAATAACACCAGTTAGAATCATAGAATGGTTTGGGTTGGAAGGGACCTTTAAAGGATCCCCTGCAATGAGCAGGGACATCTTCAACTAGATCAGGTTGCTCAAAGCCTTGTCCAACCTGACCTTAAATGTTTCCAGGGATGAGGCATCTACCACCTCTCTGGGTAACCTGTTCCAGTGTTTCACCGCCCTCATTGTAAAAAACTTTCTTCCTTATATCTAGTCTGAATCCACCCTCTTTCAGTTTAAAACCATTAACTCCCTGTCCTATCATTATAGGCCCTATTAAAAAGTCTGTCTCTATCTTTCTTATAAGCCTTCTTTAAGTATTGAAAGGCCTCAGTAAGGTCTCCCTGGAGCCTTCTCTTCTCCAGGCTGAACAACCCCAACCCTTTCAGTCTGTCCTCATAAGGAAGGTGTTCCAGTCTCCTGATCATTTTTGTGGCTTCCTCTGGACCTGCTTGAACAGATCCATGTCTTTTCTGTGCTGAGGGCTTTAGACCTGGACAAAGTACTCCAGGTGGGGTCTCACCAGAGCAGACTAGAGGGGCAGAATCACCTCCCTCAACCTGCTGGCTACACTTTTTTTGATGCAGCCCAGGATGGGGTTTCTGGGCTACAAGTGCACATTGCCGGCTCACGTTCAGTGTTTCATCCACCAGTACCCCCAAGTCCTTCTCTGCAGGGCTGCTCTCCATCCCTCCATCCCCCAGCCTGTATTGATACCAGGTTGCCCCATCCCAAGTGCAGAGCCTTGAACTTGCCCTTGTGGAACCTCATGAGGTTTATATGGGCCTATTTGTCAAGCTTATCCAGGGTCCTTCTGATTGGTGTCCTGTCCTTCAGGTGTGTCAACCACACCACTCATCTTGGCGTCATCTGCAAATTCGCTAAGGGTGCACTCAATTCCATGTTCAAAGACTTCACTCTACCACAACCTATCTTTTCACACCTTCTCCTTTCCGTTACTGCACCCAATTTATGTTTTTAGAAGATTTTGATTTATACTCCTGAACAGACATAATTTTGTAAATACGCCAGATGTATGTATGAGCTCATGCAAACTAGACTTATCACTACAATTTAAGTCCAACAATCCAGAATAATGTGAAGATCAATTTCATTTGCCAGGACAGAGAAAAAAGCAACTGTAACATGCTGGGAAACCTGATCTTTTATACCGAAAGTTTTAAATTCCAAGTTTATGATTTCCTAAAAGAAAAATGCATAGGACTATATATATAAGGTAGTGGATGCAAGAGAGCAGATGTTTGTGATGTCCTCAGTATGACTGTTAAAGGACAAAATTAAGGTGAACTGTTGCTTCCTATGCAAGATAAACTGATTTTAACTTATTAACTAACATTAGCTATTAACTACTTTTTACACTTCCATCAAGGACAATGAAGATGCTATAAGCAGAGCAAGCCATAATCCAAGTCTAGGAAATCTGAAGCATGGTAAAGCAGTCTGATGTGCTCAGTTTGAAGTCATGAATTGCTGATAAAGAAATGTTTCACTTCTTTTGAACCTTTCTTTCCAAGTAGTAAATCTTTCAAGTCTCTGGTGTCCTTCTTTTTCATGTTAAAAATTCTGAGCAGCAGAGAGGAGTGTATTTAACCACTCATTGTCAGATATGTAAGACTTAAATAACAGGAAAGGATCATTTTAGTGCTTTGAAGACCTACTCCCTAACTTCCACTGCTAATCTTAAAAAAGAATATCCTATGTATCTATTGTTCTTGAGGTTGTACAAATGTTCTAGTGGAGGAAACAGTTCCTTCTCTGAACCTACAAATATTATGTGTGATAATCATAGAATCATAGAATATCTCAAGTTGGAAAGGACTCATAAGGATCTAACAGGGAGTCTAACTCCCTGTTCCTCGCAGGACTACTTAAAACTAAACCATATGACTGAGAGTGTCATCCAGACACTCCTTGAACTCTGACAAGCTTGGTCCCATGATCACTTCCCTGGGGAGCCTGTTCCAATGACTGATCACCCTCTCAGTGAAGAACCTTTTCCTAATCTCTAGTGTGAACATCCCCTGATGCAGTTTCATTCCATTTCAGCATGTCCTATTGCTGGTCACCAGAAAGAGATCAGCACCTCTCCCTCCACTGTTCCCCTTGAGGAAGTTGTAGACTGTGATGAGGTCACCTCCCAGACTTCTCTTCTCCAAGATGAACAAACCAAGTGACCTCAGCCAGTCATCGTAAGTCTTGCCCTTGAGGCCTCGAGGCCTCTCACCATCTTGGTTACCCTCCTAGAGTGCACACACTGTAATAGTTTGATGTCCTGCTTATACTGAGGGGCCCAAAACTGCACAGAGTACTCAAGGTGGGGCCACACCAGTGCGGTGTAGAGTGGGACAATCACCTCCCTCAACCGGCTAACTAGGCTGAGCTTGATGCACCCCAGGACATGGTTGGCCATTTTGGCTGCCAGGGCACACTGGCAGATATTCATCTTGCCATCAACCTAGATGTCTTTCTTCAGGGCTGCTCTCCAGCCTCTCGTCCCCCGGTTTGTATGTATAACCAGGATCACCCTGTCCCACATGGAGAATCTGGCACTTGCTCTTACATTTCACATATTTGGTGATTGCCCAGTTCTCTAGTCTATCCAGATCTCCCTGTAAGGACTCTCTACCCTCAAGGCAGTCCACAGATCCTCCTAGTTTAGTATCGTCAGAAAATTTATTTAACATACATTTGATTCCTGCATCCAGATCATATATAAAAACATTAAAGAGCACTGACCCTAAAACTGAGCCCCGGGATACTCCACTGGTTACTGGTCACCAGTCTGATGTAACCCCATTTACTATAACTCTTTGAGCCCAACCCATCAGCCAATTGCTCACACAACATGTTATGGACTTGTTTAGCTGTGTGCTGGACATTTTATCTATAAGGACACTGTGGGAGACAGTATAATGAGGGACTGCCATGAAAACATCAGAACAAAAGTCACAATTAGTTGTAAAATCATAACATCCAGAGTCTATAATAGAAATGTTATTGTCTCATCACATATTGATGTCGGTGCAGCTGTTGGTTCAGGAAAACTCTCTTCTTCTTCCATATTATGCTTTGCTCTTATGTTTATAGTTCTTCTAACCATGAAATGTATTAGGGCCAAATATTTCAACACAAACTCATGACCTGACATAAAGAACATTTTTGGTAAGAATATGAAATAAGGCAGAAAATAATATATCTTGCCAGGCATTGAGCAAATATCCAAATAGTACTAATCATAAAATTTTTGTCACAGCTTATGACAGAACTTTTGTTATAACTAACAAAAAATACCTGTATTTTGGAAAATATTTACCTTTACTTAAAAAATAATAACTTAATCTTGCATCTGAAAAGCAAAATCCTGCAGGCGAATTCTCCTTTAAAGCAGAACAATAGTCTAAGAATGAGGTCTTCTATCACTGGCAAGTCTTCCATGACTTCTACCGTAATAATAAAAAGGAAGGTACAATGGGAGTTATCTCTGGCTGTAAGACTAACCCCAAGAGAGGAAAGGGTCCATGAGGCATCAGGCTACAACTATCAGAAATGCTTTGGCAGCAATTCAGAACTATTACTTTGTGCCACAAGTGGTCATGCTTGTTACTTAATCTAATAATTTATTTCAACTAAATCTAAACTTGAAAAATGCAGTGTTTTCAGATGAAGTTTTTACCACTTCTTCATCTGATTTTCATTCTTTCTTCTGCTTCATTTCTCTCAGCATATTAATTTGATCAAAGTCATATGGAAACATAAGGAAATATACACCAGTAAAAGTGACAACAATCTATGCAGTGTTCCAGTGTTCCTAATAGACCTTCACTGCCTTTCACATGCTTCAGGGGAAAGTCAGTAGGATCCAGTGCCTTTTAACAGTAACTTCCCTGAGTTTCTCTAAGGCACTATATTTGCAAATTCTGCTTTGAAAATCTTTTAAATAAATTGTACTTTGCATCTGGGTAGCATTCATGAAGCAAATCAGGTAAGAGCTGTATTATTGGATATAACTTTATATAGCTTTCTTATTCAATATATGTATCAGTGCAGAAAAAGGCAATGGTAGCTCTGTCAAAAAGTAATATGAAGTACATGATAATAACTGAGAAAAAGGAGGAGGAATCTAAAAACTATCATGACCTCAGTACTTTATTTGATAGTTCTATCCTGAGTTAAAAATCACAAGTATACATAGAGATTAGAAGTCTTTGAATTGCACTAAATCTACACCAGTACTGTTGTCATGGAGAATATTTTTTGTCCTTTTTTGTAGATTACTGTATGTTGTCTTCCTGCAAAAGGGTATAGCTGAGCAACAGAGTGAAGACTGTTTGTTTGCTGTGTTTTGGCCAGGTCATCCTGGGTAGGTAGAACCCATACAAGGAGAATGACTGTTCCTTGAGATGAAATTTGAGAAATTCCTGGAGGTTACAGTGTGATACCTCCTTAGGAGGGAACTTGTTGAGCAAGTGCTGACTGTGAAGCACTGCAGAAGGACAGGAAGCTGACATGAAATCAGTCTTTACTATGAAAATATAAGCGCTGTTGCTAGAGACTGGGGCTCGTAGATTCTGTTGCAAACCAAATAAAAACCCTACTGAAAGTTTCTGAACAGAAACCAAATTCAGAAGAAGGATTCTGTAAGGTTTTGTAGAATCTATGGAAGTTACTCCATAAATTAATCTAAAATAGGCTGAAAGATGTAAAGGTTTGAGAGAACTATCTCAACTTGTTCTTCATTCATTACTGTCCACATGGAATGCCTAAGGACCTAGGTAAAGAACAGGGATTCTGATCCACCTGATTGTTTACTGCACTACATTTCTTCTTTTTTCAACATTTTAGGGTTTTACATCTCTAGGTGTTATGTCTATGGTTCTTTCATGGGTTTTGTGGTCCATATGCAAGAGAAATGTAGAATGGCAAAATTGGGAATTAAAATAATAAACAGTGTTGCAAGGGAATTAAGTATAAAATATGACAAGCTTCTTAAATATATAAAAAGCCAAGAGCTCTGTCAGGAATTACATGAGCCATTAAGGGATGAGCAGGAAGTTAGTGACAGATACTGTAGCTGACAGCCTAAAGAATTCTTTGCTTCATTATTCATACAAATAAATGGAGGGTCAAATCCCAGAGAGTAAGGAACAGTAAATTTTCCTGAGGAGTGAATTAAAAACTGGAACAGGGAAAGTTTAGAGGCTTTATGTCTGTACCAGAGCAGATAGTTCAAAGTAGTCTATTAAATATGGTAAAGGTATTGAGCCTGTAGACATTAGAGCTGTGAATGATGATGGAAACATCATGGGATCTAGGAAAGGCACCATACAGGTTTTTGAAAGTGTGTAAACAGTTAGGGAAAGTCATATCACAGAATTGCTGATTCTGTGTCAGATTGTCCCTGCCAAGAGAACAGCAGTACAAATGAGGAGAGATGGGAATAGGGGGGAAGAATTTCTCTTCTTACAGGGCCCTCCGAGCAGAGGCTAAAATAGGTCCCATCATTTGCACTTGCTAGAGGACAGAAACTAGCTTGTTGAGGAGCAAAGAGATTTGAAGGACATTAGAACCAAAATAGTCTGAGTAGTGATAGGGAAGCTCCCTCCACCACCCAGAGCAGCCCTGCAACTGTGGTCCCCGAAGGTCTGCCTGTATAATTCCTAACTCCCTCTAATTCAATCGCTACTGAAACCCCTCTGGTGTTGTGAAATTCTGTGCTGACAGTAAGGAAAATCCCTAGAGTTCTGTTGTGGCTGGCATTCTTTCCCTTTCAGCTCAATGAAGGAATAAAAATCTAAATAAAATGAAGCAAAAAGTGCAGAAGAGGAGTGACTGACTCCCTGATGTGGACTAAGAGAGTCTGGGAGGGATTGTGGGGGTATCCTTAACTTGCACTCTGTAGTGCCATAGCATGCTATGTTTGGAGTTTGCATCAGAGACTGGAGAACTCTGAGAGCCATAACATCTTCACTGTCGCTCTGCTGCTTCTCATGACAGCCTTTGTTGGTTAGTGGGTATCTCATGATACAGCTTTTGCCTACTCCTTTATTCTAGCTATACCAGCTCAAAGGGGTAGCTCAAAAGGATGATCAGTAGCATCCAGTTCTGTCACTGATTTCAGGTGGGACATGAGACATGGTTATGAAGTATGTAGAAATGACATTGTTTTGTTCTGTTTATTTTTCCTACTTCATACTGTTTTCTTAGGCAAACTCTTATTGAAATCACAGGGAATTTTTATTTAAATACAGCTTTCCAAACTGAGTTTTTTTCAATGCTTGCTGTAACAGAGACAATGAAAATGAGCTCTCTCTTTCATGTTATAGTCTTACTGTAGTGGCACAAGATCAGGATGCTCCTGGAATGGCACTATAATATTATTGCCTAAAGGTATCACATTTAATATGCAGTTTTACCTTAACAGGAAACATTTACATTCATTCTTTAGGTTTTTCTCCAAGATTTCTTTCTTATAGTTTTGTCTTCCATATTGTGTTCTATATTTAACTGTTTGTCAGGTCCCAGCTTTGCAAACGATTACACCTGAGCTTCATTTTCAGCATATAAGTAGTCCAAATTCCTTTGTAGGTTTACTTATCTGCTCAAAATCAAACATCTGTTTAACTGAACGCAGAACTAACGCTTCATTCTCTAACAATGTTAATATTGCCTTTAATTTGTTTGTTCGTGATGGCTTTTGATAACATACTTTCATTTTTTTCTAAAACTGTCTTCTAATTCCATATCACTGTAAAAAATGATTCATTTTCTAACCATAGGGGACACTTCCTACAGCTTTTAAAATATTTTAATGTTATTACTGTAATTCATAATGTGTTTAATATTGTAATTCTGAATAAAACAATCTCTCGTTAAAAATAATTGAAAACACAGTGGGGACCTTTTAAAGGAATTGTCTTAATTAAGAAATCAGACATGACGGTGCATTTCTGTTCATTTATTTTAAACTCCCTGGATTATAAAAGTCTCTTGGTTTTCAGACTGGTAATACTAAATTGAGCTTAAAACAAATGGGCAGAATGCATTGTCTGTATTGATTGCCTTACTAATGAAAATAGTTCCATCTCCAGAGAATATGCCCAGCCTCATGTTCTTATTCCCTCACTTTTCCTGGTCCCATCCTTACTCCTTTTCTTTCGCAGTTTTAGATCAGTGCACTTCCTTCTTGTAACTTTCATTTTATACATTTTGCCTTCCCCTCCCAAATGAATAAAAATAAAGTAATTTTGGAAATATATTTTGAAAAAGACCTTCAGCTAGCATAAATAACTGATCATCAGGGGAACCATGCTGATTTACACACAACAATGATCTGATCCACTCCGGTTACTGTTCAGGAAGAACTCAGCCTGGGAGAGACAAATAAACCCAAAGTTCTTTCTGTGAAAACTGTGGACCAACTTGTCTTTCTGCTAACAGAACACATCCCATTTCTGTTCCATCCATGTCTAATAAGTAAAGCAAAGCAATGTTGTATATGTAAAAGGAAAAGTTGCTCATAAAGGTACAGCATGAAGGAGGAGTTATTTTTGTTTTCTTGTGGGGGAAATCGATATGTTTGGGAGGAAAAAAGGTATGAATTCTTCTTGAACAGGAACATAGGAGGTTTCGTCTGCATAGAAGGAAGATCTTTTTTACTGTGAGGCTGACTGAGTACTGGCTCAGGTTACCCAGAGAGGTTGTGGAGTCTCCATCCTTGGAGGTATTCAAAAGGTGCCTGGACATGATCCTGGGAAACCGGCTTGAGCAGGGAGTTGGACAAGATGACCTCCAGAGGCCCCTGACAACCTCAACCATTCGGTGTTTCTGTGAAATGTTTATGGTCTGAAACTCTAATAGATTTATATTTTGATTTATAATGGGTAATTTATAAATGGCATTGTTTTTAATCTTATGTGGGCAACTTGTTTTTTCTATCCAAACTAAATTTGTACATGAGGAATCATTCTTTACAATACAGTGAACTCAAATATCTTTCATATTAATTTTATTAGAAGCGAAGGAAGTCAATAATTAAGTCCCTCTGGATGCTCTAAACTGTTCTATTTTTTCTCAGCTACTACAGTCTGTGTAAAATGACAAGCAGCAAATCACTGTCTGTTCGGCATTAGCAAATATGTTATTGAAAACCAATACCCAGTGGAAGGGAGTTGTCTCTGTATACCAAAAAAATGGTGGGAAATATAAACAAAGTGTGAGTTCTGAAATATATTAAATGGGATTAAATTGACAAATTGTTCTATAGCAGTTCTAATTACTTTGCTTGAGAGAGCTGAAAATATTTCATATATATCTGGTTTATGGTAAGAAGTGAGCAACTGAAGAGCCATGAAGATGATTTTTTCATCACTCCCTGATGCTGGGACAAAATGTGCAACTTGCAGTGAAGTTCTGTGCACTCACTGCACTGAGAATGCCAGCTCCTCAACTTTGGCTAAGTGGTGTAAATGAGGTATGGGCCATCGTAGGTCTAAGTTAAAATACTATTTATCACTTTGAAAAGACTTTAAATGTGTCCTTGTGTCACCTGAGGAGAAAAAACCCTCTGAACTCTCAAATGTTGCTCTTAGTAATGCTGTCATTAAGAGAATGCATTTAAGAAAAAATTCCTTTTCTTATGGTGATTCTCCAAGACTACTCTTAGAATCAGTAGGAAAATCTGAGACTAAATGTCATGTTTTGATTTTGCTAAAAATATTCAAGATAAAGCAAGACTGGAGTGGAGAGGAATAAAAGACAATGAAATGATGAAAACAGGGAAAACTCACTGTGCCAATTACTTTAATTCATTCCACCACAACAGCAGCAGAGATTATTTGTAGATGCCAGTTGGCATCCATTTATGAAGGCTTTTGAGTACTCAACTAAATCATAAACAACTTAATACACTTCATGTCGTTCATTGCTTAAAATCTGAATACTCTAACAAATCCTCAATTCCTTTTTTAAGTCTCCTTAAGTCTTATTATGACACACACATATTGAATGCCATTCTGAAGTCTGATATCAAACTTCTCATGTGCTTAAGTGCTTCCCAGCAATGATTGTTACTAATGTTGTCACAATATCTTTTTAGTCATTCTCAATAGCACACGTGAGCATTATAGAATGTCTAAGGGTAATTGTTGATGTTAGTCAAAAACATTATAAAAGCTTTGTAAGGATAACATCTTCCAGAATTTTCGGGAACAGTATGTTCATATGTGGTTCTTTTTAAAAGTTAGCTAAAAAAGAGCTATCGTGTATCTCTCCTTAAAAAGAATGCTGCTTTATTTCAGAGATTATTCCTGCCTTGTCAGAAGAAAGAAGGTGACAAATACAAGTTCTCTTATCATAAAATACAGTTATATCCCCCATCTTCCTCTTAAAAATAGTAAATTGAGGTAAGGCAATAACTTTGATCTGATAAAATATCAAGTTGCTGCTACTACTGTATTTCATGGCATACAGTTATCAATAACCTATGCCCTCTGCAGCAGTATGACATTAAGAATTATGCATCAAACAAGGTTGTACTCTGTCTCAGTGAATATCTGTAAACTGTGCTGAGATTCAGTGTTATGTTTTGATGTTTATAAATCAAACTCTCCTTAGAGGTATCACCAGAATACATCACAGACAAGGATCTAGAAAACAAATTATGAAAACCTAACCGACTGAAAGCAGTCCTTTCTTCATCACAGTGATACTAAGACATAGCTGTTCTTGTATTTAGCAGATTTGAAATCTGAGAGTTTTAAACCAGTAGTTCATCTGCATTCCATCTAGTAAAAACATGTTGTGGTCACTTGCACAAAACATATTTCTAAAAATGTCAGCCATAAGCAGGCAAATAATACAAATAATAATACACTTCAGTATAAACAGGATAGTGACCAAAGAAAAAGACTAAACTGTGCTGTTATGTGGAATGCTGCTTTTAATTTAGTAAGTTTTAATATTGAAGCTGTAATTTAATAGGAAAACTGTCCATTGCATTTGACACAGAAAAAAATTACTAATTTATTAATATAAATTACATAATGAAGTTCACCTACCATATCTGATATGCCATGTATTTATAGGTTATGAAACAACTTTACCCTTAACAGAAAAGGCTAAAGAAGAAAATGTCACAGACACATGAAAAATACTACAAGGGCAGTAGCATATCCAATAAATAATCCGTCATCAGTGACAATGAACTTTTAGTGGCTGAACACTTTACTGTCTCTACAGATATGATAATTAAGTCACAACTGTTAGAGCTACTTGCCCTTAATAGCAGAACACTTGTGAAGTGCTAAGGCTTGGACAACCTGCCCAAGACAGAGTTGACCTACAGATGAATCCTGTATATTTTATAACTGATAACCATTGTGTTAATAGGTATTATACTAAGTTATAACAAACCATCTATTCTGTTACATTGGAAGTATTGAAGCCTGAACAACAGGCCCTGAGCTGAAGCTGCTAACTCAGTATGTAATCTTTACTGAAATATGTATGGAAGAAGGAGGTATCTTGAATGTATCTTTATCTTTCTTTGTGTGTGGATAAGATAACAGGGTCATGGAGACAGCTGTCTGGCCTTGTGACCTAAGTGTGACCTTGCTCATAAATCAATTAGATAAGCAAGGAAACTCCCTTAGCTTCTCCCTTGAGCCCTGGCCAGGCTCTGGGGGAATCTAATGTGAGAGTTAAACCAGGTATTTCTGCTTAAAACAAAGGTGCCAGCTATTCTGGCTTGCTGATTTTTAGTATATAAGGCTGGACCCGCTTGCAGCGACTTTGGAAGCCTCACCTACAGATGGACGCACCGCGTAGGATTTCCCACTTGCCAGGACAGGCTCTCCAAATCCTCGCTGTAACCGGGGCTCCCCAGTGACTGCGGATCTGGATGATGGTAACGTATACAAGTGGTGATGTATCTTTCTTAATCACTATTTTCTCTCTTTTATGTAGTAACGATTTGATGCATTACCCTGCATTTTCTTATTTGTTTGCTTTAAGTGCACTATTCTGTCTTTTCTTACTGTATGTCACCATCCCTGGAGGTATTTAAAAGACGTGTAGATGTGGCACTTTGGTACATGGTTTAGTGATGGGCTTGGCAGTGCTACGTTAACAGTTGGACTTGATGATCTTAAAGGTCTTTTCCAACCTAAAAGATTCTGTGATTCTATGAGTCTATGATGTCATTTGTGTCATTCTAAAAGGGTTATAAGTGTTAAATCTATTAAGACATAATTTTAACATCAAGACTATACAATGTTGACATAAATCTTCTCCACTGCTTTGTAGAGGTGGATGAATTTTGTTGAAAAGTATTCACAAGACAACACTGAACTTTAAACTGTGATTTCATTTCAGTCCTACTGAGTAGGAAGAAGTAAGACTTCAAAAGGAGTCTTTAAGATCCAAAAAATACTTTTCCCGGTGTTTTAAAGTCTGATGTTTCAATCAACTTCTCTAAAATACTTTCTACTTTAGACATTTGAGTTTGGGTGTGGTTTGGTTTGGGGACTTTTTTCGGAAATTTTTGTGAGGGAATCCAGTACTGACAACTTTAAGACTTCAAAAACTAGTTTAAAGGAGTTCAACAACAAATCGTGCCTGAGAAAAATTACAAACTTTGCCATTGGGAAAAACTAGGAGGTTCCATTTTCAACTTTGCCTCCTTCGCACTACAAAGCAGCATTCTGTTTTTAACTAATATTCCATCTAATAACTTGATCTTAGTCCCTGGGAGTTTAACAGAAACAAGCAGTTCTATGAGATAGAGACTGCCTTTACAGGGAAAAGCAATGCTGTTTTCAAAAATAACACAAATATTTGTGAAATATTGAAACTTCTGCTCTAAGTCGTGAGGCTATAATACCAAAAGTATCGTTGTAAAATGTAAGCTTAAAATTCATCAGAAGTCAAACCCACAGATTTATAGAATTCTTGAAATTCTTTAATTTTATGTAAATCAATGTACCTTGAAATTATCATATCCCTGTCTCTTGCTGCCAGTATCCATCTCTGTTTCTCCGCACCCGTTAAGAAAGAACGGTCAGACCAACACTATTAAGAAGGGCTATTTAATGGATTTTTGTATTTTCATTTGTGCAGGATGAGCACTGAATGTTTCACACAAAGATATTTACATAATAAATTACATCAAAAAATTGCTCTTGTATTTTCTTCCTAGGACTGATAATTATCAAAGCAGTGCACATAAAAATACCTATACAGGTAGAACACTGCGCAGTAAGCAAAGAATGTACACACTATGGATGTATTGGGATTGAAGAATATTTACAATTTCATAATTTAGAAAAGCAGAAGGAACATTCAAATTACATCTTTGTTGTAGAAGTTTCACAGTCCATTTAAATCCAAACAGGAGGAGTAGGTGGTTAGGAATAAGCTAAGGAGAGCAGAGGGGAAAATATTATTTAATACGATGAAGTAAGAAGAATGGAACTTGGGAACTGGGGACATACAGTTGGTCTTCCATTCACAGAAAGTGTGGAAGAGCATGTCCAATTGCTAATGAACTGTGTTACCGGCCTTTCAACACAAAAGAAAAATTATGGTGGTGTTGATTGCATGAGGCATTGCATATTATGTTTCACAGACAGATGGGAAGATGACTATCAAGTTTTTACTTGTAAGGACTCTGTCTCTGTTCTAGACCCACAGTCCAAAATCACTTTTAGAAGAAGCTGGCAAGAAAATAGCAAATAGATTTCCAGGGAGCCTGAAATAAACGTGACTCCCCACTAATACATCATTGGCATGCATTACATACAATTAAGATTATAATATAACTGGCATAAGGAGCAGCAGACATCCCAGAGAAAGAAATATGACTGGATCACAGTTGCATCTTGGCTACAGTAATGAAGGGTCAGTTGCAGAAGGTGATAAATTTGAACCAGGTGTGGGGCCAAAAGTGGTATAAGAATTAATCTGTTTCCCTTTGTGGATTTCAAAGGAAGGTAGATGGATCATACAGCCAATTCTTCCCCTGCAGAGATACAAAGGAATCAAAGCCTAGCCCATAATCAACATATCATTTGTTTTGTTGATTCAGTGACAAATTTTATCATAAATATGCAAAAACTTTACACAGTTTGGTATCTATCCTTATAGTGATTTATAGAATGCTAAATAAGTAAACAATGTTTAATCAAACTATTTGCGTTATCTCAAGATTTAGGCAGAAACTACTTCTCCCTTTTCTGAGATTGATTATGCTCATTTTCAAGCACAGAAAGTTTTGAAAATATTTAGAACTAGATTATAAGGCATGTATAATTTTACAGTAATACTTCAAAAATATTTTTCAATGCTAAATATTATTTTATGAAAATAACTTTTTTTTCCCCAGAAATGTAAAATACTTGAGAAAATAAGTGATTCATAGCTTTCAAGAGGAACACTTTTCATTTCCTCACAGAGATCTTTTAGAAAAATACCTGAGTTCTAAATTGTATGGGGAAGAATTCCAAAGTATTTCAGTCAGTGGGAATGAGACATGAAAAATGAGTGTTTTGAAACATCCAAGCCTGCCATTGTAAAGCCCTGGCAGCCATTGACCAATAAAAGTAACACCGTGGATTTAGACTATGGCTGAACTACTAAGCATCAAAACCAGTGCAGATAAGGAGGACATCCGCTGAGCTTCACACAGATATCTTGCAATTTATAGGCACCTGGAGCACTTCCTAAAAGGTTTTTACATGTGAAAAGGACAATGAAAAAGATATACTTGTTTTACCAAATCTCTCCCCTTTTTCAATTCATGACTTTAAATAAGTAGACTAAATAAACAAACAATTAGGTAAGATAGAAAACCCCCAGACTTTTCCAGTCTAGGCTTTGGGGCTGGATTGCCCCCTGCAGCATTTTAATAGAAAAATGGTCTTGCAATAACTGAATAAGATCAAAGTCTTGACTTTGAGTAATCAGACCTCCAAGAATACTGCTGTCTTCCTGTTTAAAATTATCTAAATCTGAATGGAGAAAATGAAATTCACATTAATAAAATGAAGATGGGCAGATGTGGGTTCTGAAGGATTGCTAAGCACCTGTAAAATCAATCAGGTTTTTTTCTAAAACTCATTTTAATTTTCTCTTTCTATCTCTTTTTCTCTCTTTCTTGTAATTGTTTTCACAGCTGTCTTGAAATCCTTTTTCTCTTCTTACTTTCTCCTAGCCTCTTCAGTGCTGCCTTCTCTCTCCAGGAGACAATATATTCATGGAGGTAATACTGAATTACTGCAGCACTCACACTGATACTTCTGTAAACTCCACGTGGGTGGAAATCTACTTCTGCCTAGAGCACCACTGACTTCATGGGACGACAAAGCTGTAATATGCTAGGCAAAACAGAAGCACTGCCAATCTGCAACATTTCCTCAGGCTTTCTGAAAAATGAGGACAAAACCTGGTGCCTGGTCTTTGTTTGTAATAAATGAGGTTCATAAGTTTTCTTTTCCAGATCTGTATTAATGGAGGATAAGATGCATAGAATCAGCCCTATATTTGTTTATTGTATGGCATTTCTAGCCCCAGGCTTCTATAATATTATAGACGATTGTATGAAATAGTTGCTTTCAGTACTTTGAAGTTCTAAGAACCAAATAAAGCAAACCTTATGATGGCTCAGAAACACTCAGATTCTCCAAAAGGTGTCATTTCATGGCATAGAATAACATATTTTTACTGTGCTAATTTTTTATCAAATACGACAAGCTCTCTTACACTCTTTGAAGATTTTAAAGCCAACTCAGCCCCATGCAAAAATGCACTCTTGCAGTAACAGTAAATTATTGCAAAATTAATTTGCAAAACACCTGCTAGTAGATATAGTTATGTTCTAGATGCTCTTACATTGCTGTAATTATTCGTTGTCTTTAAAGGGGAACATAGCATGACTTCTTCCCAGCATTTTTTTCTAGAATTGAATTTGATATTAAATCGCATCTAAATAAACACTAGATATCAAGTAATTTTCCTGAAATTTGGAAAGGAGTATATGTAATTCTTTTAAAATGAATACACAGAATTCATAACAGGGCACATCGGCAAGAAAATTACTAGTTTTGAAAAAAAAAAAAAAAAAAAGAAACAACAAAAAACCCATTTGATAGAATCACATTTTAGACCACTTGCTGTGTTCCTGTGGTGTAGCACAAACTTTTCTATACAAAGAAACCTGTAATAAAGATCTTTAAATACCAGGAAAGGAAAGCTTCAATTCAAATAGAAAAATGGCTTAATAGCTTTCATGGTTATAATTAAAAGGAGGTTTGTTCAACTCACTGTCCACAGTCGATGTAATTATCACCTGAAATAACTTTTCAATAGAGTTGAACTACATAATAAAGCTTCTTTACCCTGATAATTAACAAGGTTAAATGTCATTTTTGTAGCACTGGAAAAATTATTGTTTAAGTGCATCCCTAGTAAGATTGAATCAAATCAAGAGAAATAATCAGCAATAGAAGCATTCATTTTATATGTTCTAATTTCCATGTAAAGCAAATAAAATTCTACATATTCCATAGGGATTTTCATAATCACATGTACTCAAAATAACAAAAAAGTAATGTTACTATAAGAAAAATGAAAATAAACTATGCTTTTCAATAACAAGATTTTTCTTCCTTTCTGTGATGTAATTAAGATTACATACACATTAATTTCACACAAAAATTAAAAAAGCTGATGCTATGTATGGCAGATAATTCTCATTCCCACATCCATTTATTAGCCATTCATCTTTTTTTAGAATCTGGACCAATAATATAACCCTGTTTCTCTGTGATATAACATGAAAGCTATCCTTAATTAGCTTTATATGACAATTTAAAAAAAATTATGTAACATTATGTCAAATAAAGTTTGACTTTTTCTAGGTCTAGGCTTAGTAAGCAGTCTTCAAAATACAGGCAAATTAATAGTTCTAAATGTCTAACTAGCATTCTTTGTGTATGGGTAAGCACACTCATAGGATCTTCCCTCGATCAAAGTCAGTTCCTCAATACTTTACAGAATTAAATGCAAATTTCTAAATTGGGGTCCTTAATCTCTAATACCTAAAACTTTACATGAACTGAGGGACATTGGGTATGCTTTCAGGCATTGTGGGGTGCTTACGTATGTGCATGAACTACAGACAGGATTCTCCAAGAAACCCTTTGGATTAATTTCTATTATTACTTCTATTTCAATAGAGCCCCATAATCAAACCGATGTATCAGCTCTCTGTAATAGCAGCAACTGGTCACGTTAGAAAGCAACAAGAACAGAACTAAATTTTGGACTATATTATTAGTGAAGACTGGCTTTCCCTTCCTTAGACCATCTGCAAACGAAATTTACATGGTATTGCGTCAAGTATAATCTACTGAAATGCACATCAGTACTGAGACATCTAAATTATCTGAACTATTCTGAACAGAAGAGAAATTTTTGTCTCACAAAATAAGAATTTTTTTTTTAAAAAAAGAGGCCTTGTTAAAAAAGTGGATTATAACATTAAAACCATTTAATTTATTTTTATATATAGTCTCTTACTATCATAATATGAAAGAAAAATAAGGAAATGTAAGGAGTTGAAAGGTAAAGAGCAATAGAAGATACGCTTTTTAGCTGTTACAGTTTTTTCTTTAGTTTTACTATCACATTCTGTTTAATACTGTTGACTCTTTTAGTCGGCGTAAAGTTGTGTTCTTTATCTTCTATCCCAGTAGCTGCAGATGGCAAGTGAATGTAGCTATGCCTAGAGTTCAAAGCTGCCGATGCCTGATTATTGCTGCACAGAGACGGTGAATAAAGTTACTTGTCTGCCTGTACTATCCTGGTTAGTTTCAAGAAGTTCAAATAGCACTCATTATTAACTAGTAAAGGTGGATCAGATTCCATTACTAAGAAAAAAAGGCTTTCACTTTTTTTGAGAAACACAATACAGCTATTTTCATATTTTTAAAATACTTCTAAATTATTTCACTCTTTTCTATGAGGGCAAAAGCATATTCCATCTTTTCTAGCTCAGAGTTATAAAACTAAGATCTATGTATTTGTGACTGAACTGTAATTGGGGTCAGGGATGCTACAAAATGATCTGGAAAATAAGACCGGTGGGGGAACATGAGAAGAACTACTATATTCAGTCTGGAAGAAGGGAGACAAAAGAGGAGAATTATCTTTACACAAGGACAGAAAAGTGTGATATAGAGATTCTTTGACAGGGTTCAGATACTTCCATTACTGAACTGCCACTAAGAGAAACAGTGAGTCAAAACTATAACCAGCTGCATTTAGGTTATATATTTTTGGGGACAGGGAGGGGAAGGAATCTCTGCATTAGTGCACCAGGCAGCAAAACAAGTGAATGAAAGATCACTTAGAAACAATTTCAACAGATATGCAAGTGGGATCTAGTCACCCATCTGACATGTATCTAAAATGAATCAAGTCCATTCTGTTACAATGCAGGAGGACGGACAAGGTACCTATGTCTTATCTCAAACTATGTTACCTTATTTTCCATGAGGAACCTGACCTAGCCTTCATTTATGTGTAATAATAAAAAAAGATGAAAAGTTCTCTCACTTGTCTTGTAAATACTGAAGTGGACACTGCAGGTATTGCAAAAAGATACACACTACAGAACAGATATACATAGAAGATATTGGATGACAACAGAATGACAATGTATCTCCCATTCCAGACTCTCTTATTCTCATTATCTCCCAAATTCCAACTTCTTGTGCTCTGCTGGCTAGATCCTTGTAGCACGGATGTTCAGTTCCTGGCAGTTTTGGGAAGTGTTACAGAAGAAGAGCATGAAAGAACTCTACAGTAGTATATAGTAGTATATTTCTGATAAGAAACCAAAGACTTTTTTCCAAAGCCTGAGCTGGAAGACAAAGTCCTGACTGAGGAACTCTAAGGGGAAACCTAATAAACCAACTTGAATGAGTAAGCTAATCTAAGCCATTGTGTAATTGAAATTTGAGAAGGGACTATTTCTATAAGTCAAATTCCAGAAAAATGATGTCTCCTCTATAGAGTTTACCGTCCGCTTATTGAGCTGAGTGATAATAAAAATTCCCTTTTAGATTTGAAAAACTCTATACTGCGTGATTGATCTTTCCAAAAGTGAAAAAGTCGTCTAGCTTAAAATTGATGCAAAGGCCAGTCTTTCCCTTACCCAGGAAGAGCTGCAACTCTAACCTTGGCTTGCAGATATATGTGAAATTCTGAGTTCAAAAAACTGATGCCAGTGTCGTTAAGAAGGTGTAAAGTCTGATAAAAACATGATGTCGTCTAAGGACTGTTAGTGCAATTGCTCATGCCCAGAGGATCACTGACCTGCAGAAATGGGGGTGTACTCTTATAAAGCAATCCTGGAAATAGTTAATAGCTCAGCCAGACACTCTGTGCTACTTCAGGCATGAAATGAATGAAATGTTCATTGTCAATGACAGTGTAGGCCTATGTGCCTACCAGTAACAAGAAACTTGGTGACTGCTAAAGATATGGAAAAAATTCAAGTTCTCACTGAAAGTTTTAAGGAAAAATTGCAATTTAATGTTTGTGGAGGAATGGCTTCATGGAAAGCAGCAGGTATTTTTTCACAATTTCCACTGTATAATAGATGTTAAGGGGATACATGGTAATACACAGGTATTTTCAGGCATTTTCATAAACTATCCATACTTAGGGTCCAAAGGAGAACAAAAAATGTGAATATTCTTGAAAACTCAGAGTTCAGTGCCTTTAGTAAAAAGATTATCTTTTAACCACCAACAAAATAGTCATTAATAAAACTGAAACACAGAATGGGAAATTAATAACATAGCATTATTTCTTCAAGTAAGCCAAAAAAAGACTGCTCTCTTTTTAACTATGGAAGTAGCTTCCATTTTAGGCACTAGGCCTGCAAGATGCTCTGTACCATGAGCTTGGAGATAGGCCCTGCTCAACACAGTGGCAGAAGCAGGGAAGGAGTCATGTTCTGAGACTATTTATTACAGTGGGTTTGTCAGATTGAATGAAAACAAATAGCAGTATAGGAATGAGCTGAAAAGTCAGAGATTCTGCCTTCTGATAAGGCTCTAACAAAAGCATTTCTGTGTTCAAACCACATTCTTACAATCCTTTTAAATTTAGTTTGCAGTACTAGACAGATAGCTCTTCATGTAAATGTTACGTGTAATTGAAATGAAAATGGTAAATAATGCAAAAGTAAATTTGGTAAGCTTGGAGAAAAGTCTATTTACTTCAGACTGCAATAACAGAGTGCGATGTATTGTTTTATCAATGCTCTTAAAAAATGAAAAAATTATGCCTTTGGCATATGTACTTTCAGTAAGAATGGTGGCAGCTAGTTATTATTAGTCTATACTACCATGTTTTAAAAAAATTAATTTAGATATATTGTCTACCAGATGTGTCCTATACTAGAACGTGTTGCGTATTAGGTCATTTATTATTAGGTCAGTTATTTAAGGGTTTTAATTTTGGCATATTACTTCACAAGCTGAGCATAGCTAAACAATTAACATTTATGCAATATCTCTGTCACACAGTGGCCCACCCATTGGCCAAAATCTGTGATGCCATGAAGTGCTCTGAAGAATGAGATAAGAATGCCGGCATTATGAATAGAAAACTACTGTAAAAATTGGCTAATCTTTAAAAAAAATGTCACTTTTTATGCTATTTGTGTACTTTTTAAAATAGACAGTTTGCCTAAGGAAACCTGTGTCCTTTCGCATTTTCCAGGGATATCTGTCATATCTTTTTCTACCCTTTTTGCTAGATTTTTTGAGAACAGGATCAAAACTAAAATGTCTCATCTGTTTGTTTTTTGGTGTTTTTCTTCAAGACTGCTAGATGGAACTGAGCTAACTCTGACTAGAAGCAAGAGTTTAAGCTGTTTGTTGTTTATCACACACATTATTTATAAGGCATTCATCTATAGCTCAGCTACAGAAGATAGGCATGTCTCACATCTTGTCAAAATGCCACACTCACTGTCAATTACATGAGCTCTTATACCTTTTGTGAAGGAATGGATTGCATACCTGAAACCGGGACATCCTGATCCTGACAGTTCAGCTGGGGAACATTTATATCCACTGATTGCTGCTATCACAGTATCTACTTTGAAGACATGCACACACACACACAGGAAAAGCTGTAAGACTAACCTGCAGGCATGACCTGAGCCATATGATGCCCACTTCTCCAGATAATGTCCTGAACTGAAATATGAATCAAAAATATTTGTCCCAGGGATTAACAACTGACAGAATGTTTTAAAAGTGTCTTATATTTTTAGCTTGTATGATTGATCAGACATTTACAGTATTGGCAACACTGAGCATTTGAAAACTGGGAGTCATTCCTTGAAATATCAGACGTTAAGCTCATTTTAAGCAAAATGTTCCTTTTTGTCATATGGCACATCAGGATATCTTAAGCTCTTCAAGACTCCTCTTGCAGCAACAAGAGAATGGGAAAGCTGCTTTATCTTAATATTTTTAAGAGAGAGCTGAGATTATGACATCATTATATGATTCCAGGAGAGAGGGACTCAAATGAGATTCCAAATAGTCTAAGTAAATAAAATTGTACAGTTATCAAAATAGACAGACAGCGAAAAAGTAGAATGAAGAAAATTATATCTCTTCGTTATTAGTAGAAACAGTTGAGGAAATTAAAACAGGCATGAATCTTTCTACTCTATAATTGAAGGAAGAAGTAGAAGGTGTGAATTAAAGCTAAGGAGGTTGTGCCAAGGAAAAGCTGGCCAAAATACAATTATGACAGATAAATCATAATGTCATCCCCATCATGTAGGCACTGCAAAATCCTGCTAGAGGATCCTAATATATAGTTCTCAGGGGTACATTTACCAGGAGGAAGAAGTTAGCAGTAACATCACTGTCTGAGCTGCACTGTATGTCAGGGGAGGGCAAAAGTTCTGTAGCAGAGCCCAGCCCTTCAAGCTTTACACTGCTACCATCACATCATCATCCGGGACACCCAAAACCATGTGCACTGGGGAAGAAAGGTCATTCTGTCCCCAACCAGTCATGGTCTCTTGGGATATTTCATGGAGAGTTTAAAACAACTGTCTGCTCAACAATAACTAATCTTTTGCGAACATCCATGTCCTTCAGAAGGTGGTAAGTAGAGAGAGAGGCCAAAGAATGCTCTCCATGAGCTGTATGAGCACCCACCTGAGTGCATAAAGTTATTGGCCCTTGAGATGCATTCAGGAAATTAATGAAGTGCACTTATAATTTATTAGACATATATTCATAAGTAAAAGGTTCCCATTAGTTAAGTGGTCAGTGTGAGAGATGAAAACCAGGCCTGCAAGAAACACAGACTAAGAAACAGCCTGAGAAAGCAATAAAAGTTGAGGCTGAACTAAGGAATGCCTCAAACACTCGCAAGACGAAACTATAGTCACGGAGAGGATAGTGTGGAGGTCGAAGCTGATAAGGCTGCCAGAATAACACAAGATGCAGCTGGAGGGGGGGATCCCTGTGGAGACAGGACAGCTCTGCTCTGGTGCACCTGGCCAAATTTCAAGGGCCATCTGTCCGGTGAATGACCTTTGCTTCATTATCCACAAAATGCATATTAAAGTTAACACCCCTCAATATGCTAACAAAGACTAACATGATCATGCTAATTACATCATCCCATGAAACACCTTACCCCTCCCCGTACATGGGATACGTAGGTATGTGGGACCCAAGGAAAGTGTGTATAAATCAAGGGGGGGGAAGAGGAGGGGGGAGGGCCTGGAGAGTGCAGTGAAGAGAAGAAGACGGATCCCTCCTGGAACCCTCACTGGCGCGATCAACACAGAAGCCCAGACTGGTGATCTCTATTCCCTCTATCTCCCTCTTTTCCTTTTTCCCCTTTTTTTCCTTCACTACCATTAAGAAATGCAAGGCATATTGTATTGCTTGCCACAACTTGCTATATACTTAGCCAATTATCATGTGTTCAATTAGTACATTGTGGATAGTTAATAAATGTTTGTTTGGACTTTGAGACTTGTCTCACCATTGTCCGTTCCACTGGGGATTTGCGAATCTGAGTCACTTGTCTCCCTCATCTGAGCAGGACGTGACAGTCAGTCAGCTAATCTTGGAAAAATAGAGGATGCCTGTAATCCTATAACAGTGTCCCCACTTTAAGACCTTGTGAGAGACATGCTCTAAAATCACACATGGCAATAACTTCTAGGTCAGTCGCAGAGAAAGGGTGCATTTGGAGACATCTGGGGAGGTGCCATGGCAGTCTGATGCAGGACTAGGATAGTTTGCATGTTGTGTCCCTCCGTTGGCTCTCCCATAACTAAGCCATTAATGGCAGCATGATTGAGACAGAGCAGAGAACCTTCTGGAGGGGCAGGCTGGGAGTGCCCCATAGCAACAATCAATTGCCAGGTGCCACAGAAATTTCAGCCAGTTAGAACCTCGGTATTGGGTATTCTCTGCCATATTCCATAAGCTATAGGGCCTGGGGTGGCTGGGGATACCCAGTAGAGAGCCCACAGGAAATGGTCTCAGTGTCCAAGGGCTCATGGCAGAGGAGGCCAGGAGGCCACAGCCCTGCCTGTGGATCAAGACCCCTGTGCTGACTCTACTGGCACCCTCCTGGGCTTCCCTGTCCATCTGCCACATGGCACGGAGGTTCTGTGGGAGCCCCTGTGCTGGCTTCTCTCCTGGACTGGGCAACTCTCCCACTGTGGGACCTGGATGTTGAGCCCCTCATCAACATGAAACATATCCATGACTAAACATGCTTTGGTACCTGAGCCCATCTAGTTCCCACACTGCCAATTCCATCTCAAACCACAACAGATGACAACATCACAAGGCTTGGAACAGGCACTACCTCAGTGACGCCAGGGTGCTTGTCCTTGTCATGACAGCAGTTCCCTTTCTGGGCAGGGAAGCACCCCATCCCATCACATTATCATGCTGTTTCCCATTTTTTCATCCTCCTTTCCAGCACACCTTCCCCACACCAGGCCCCTCCCAAATAAACAACCTGCCTTTTAAGTACTTTCTCCCCATTGGTCCCATTTTTGCAACATTTGGTATTTTTTATATAATCACAAAAATAATCTTGGTTTTATATATACAAGAAATACTACTGTTTTGGTTATCTAAGCAGTATTAGCCTCACAAGTGTCTATCACAGAATCACAGAATCATCTAGGTTGGAAAAGACCTTGAAGATCACCTAGTCCAACCATTAACTTAATATTGACAGTTCCCAACTACACCATATCCCTAAGCACTATGTCAACCCTACAGGTCTCCAGTACTCCCCTTCAACTACTTTGGAAGTATAACTGCTTCTCATATAACTCCCCCATAACCACCTTTGAAATTCAGGTATCCCTCACGGCACTATCTGTAACTTCTGTCAGTTTCTTGCATGGTTTCCTGTCGTGTCTGGCAATTTCTTGGGTCATTCCTCATTGTATCTTATGTTCTGTTTGCTTAGCTTAACCTTAGACCAGAGACTAGTCAGGGGCTTAGTCACCTGCCTGCAGCCCTAACAGTACACATCACATAGATTTTGCATCAGAAAAATAAACTGAAATTGAATTACACTGGAGGTTCAGGAAGACTCTTGACAGAAAAAGCTATTGGAATGATTTCTATCAAGAAATTATGTCTATCAAGGTATGGAATTATGTATATTTGAGTCACCAATCTTGAAAAGTAAAAGCAAACAAATAAATATTTTATTCAGTGCACTTGAGTGAGTATATGAAACTGACATTTAAATGACAAATAGATACCTGAGTGCTGTTCTGGAAATTCATCTGTTTAGTTAAGATGCATTCCCTCATTTATCCTGAATCTTACAGTATAGGCAGAACTTTTACCATCTTTACCGTAAAACTGCCTTTTAAAAATATTTTTAAGGCCATTTTAAATTATTCACTTTCATAATCAAGCATAATCGTTGGTCTTCTGCCTTTTATCAAAGCACTTACTTACCATGTACTGCACCTTCACTTTTATTTTTTCAGTGTGGGCAGACTGAAAAAGGTGAGCTGTTCTCCAGGAAAGGTTTAATACTGATGCCAAATGTTCTTTCATTTTTGACATTACATTTCCTATATTTTTCCTTTAGCAACAGCTTTTTTCAGTTTGCCTGCCTTTTATTACTCTAACCCCTGATCACTTGTCTCTTTCTCTGTATATTATTCTGTCTTATATATGGTTGGATATATTTTAATTAAATGGGTAAAATAATGGATGTTTTTGAAAGCTGCTTGGTTTTTTCCAAGGTGTTGAGTTAAAATTCTTCACCAGTGTTTCTCTACTAAAAAGAAGCAGAACAAAGGGAATTTGTGCTGTGTTTTTAAAACACATCCATTCATTAAACATAGTGGGAAGGAATTTACTGACATGGATAGAAACTTGTAACTGGAGTAGAAGCACATTCTGACAAAGAAGTGCCCACCTTTGCCAGAGGAATATGAGATTTTTTTTAAATGTACTGTGAGGTTCAAATTGCCCCACAGGCAGACTTCTATTTAACCATTAACACAGACAAATCATTGAGTTGTAGGACCCTGGCAGGTTACCACACATAAAATGAGTTACAGTGTCTCTAAAGTCATCTGAGAACCAATAATTGTGTGCAAACTCTTATCCTGTCCAATAGATTATTGCCCTTCACCACAAAACTTGAGTAGCTGACACATAAAGTTGATGACAACAATACTTTCTTGTAGCCTCTTATTTTTCATAGTTAAGGCTCTACCAGGATGTAAAATGCTTTTTAGATTTCTTTGAGGCTTTTTTCAAACTTTTCTTTCACATATGTTGTTACTAACTGTTTATTGAGCAGACCTAAATAGCAAAGGAGAAAGCAGAAAGACCTTTCTCAGCTAATTTTACAAAGTTCTGCAGAGACTGGTATGTTTCTGGTCTTGAATGATCTTCAGAGACTTTGTCTTCAGTTTTGATCCACTTTTTTAAAAGTAAAATACAAAGCTTCTTGTTTATCTCGGTGTAGCGCATGGGTCATACTCTACCTAGAGTAACAACTGGAATTCCTCAGGGGTCTATCCTGTGATCTGTTCTATTTAATGTCAATAGTGACCTTGCAATGGAGTGGGAAATGGGCACTGGAGCTCACTCTGATGAGGCTGGCAGGAGACAACAGTCTGGGGCATGCAGGTGATACTCTCAAGGGCAGAACTGCCACCCAGACAGCCCTGGAGAGGCTGGAGGAATGGGGCAATGGGAACCATATGAAACTCAGCAATGACAAATGCCAAGTCATGCACCTGGGAAGGAATTGCTGCTGGCAATGATATAGTCTGTGGTCTGGCAGCCCAGGGAGCAGCTCTGCTGAAGAGGCCCTGCGGGTCCTGCTGGGCAGAGAGCTGAGCATGACCCAGCAGTGAGCCCTGGCAGCAGGGATGGACAACAGCATTCTGGGCTGTGCTAACAAGCATGGCCAGTAGTTCAAGACCATGTCTATAATACCACCGCCAGTTTGGGCCCCAAAGTACAAGAAGAACATTGATAAACAGGAGAGAGTTCAGTACAGGGTCACCAGGATGGTCAGCTCCTGGAGTACATGCTCTCTAAGAAGAGGCTGAGGCACTTGGGTGTTTTCAACCTGGAGAAGAGATAGCTCTGGGTGGGACCAAAGCGCAGCCCCCCAGTATCTACAAGGAGGTTACCAGGAAGATGGAGCCAGACCCTTCACAGTGGTACACAGCAGCAAGCACAAATTGTCATAGGAGAGCTTCTCACAGGACGTAAGGAGAAACATTTTCTTCATGTTGACAGCCCAGCAGTGGAGCAGGTTGCTCAGAGCGGTTGTGTAGTCTCCATCCTTAGGGATTTTAAAAAATGAGACTGGTCAAAACCCTGAGCAACCTGGTCTGATCACATAGCTAACCCTGATTTGAGCAGGAAGCTGGACTAGAGACTTCCTGAGATCACTTTCACCCTGAATTATCCTTTAATTCTGTCATGTTCTTGTGAATAAAACAGAATCCCTTAAAACTGTCAAAAGCAAAAATGAAAATGGTACAGGTGTAGTCAAAGTGCAGTTCTGTGTTAATCATATGCATGCCTTGGAGGATATTTTATTTTACTTATCCATGTAGTATTCTTGGCTATCATCCTTTGTGGCTACATTAGAAATATCCTAAAATCCCTAACTGGGTCAATTTTCCATTTAAATGTGGGATAAAATGTGTGTAACCATCTTGGTACTGGTGTGTTCCCCAGCTGCTTTTTGGTGCTGAATACACTGCTTATCACAATTTGGTTTTGTGTAGCTCAGAGACCACCCACATAACCAGAGAGTGCAATGAGCCTCATTGTGTCAATCTTGACAGTTGAAGCAGCCGTGAAAGGCATCAGCCTGAACTTTAGAACAAGAAATATTAAGCTAAGTGAGACCAGTTTATCCTTCTGGTTCCTTTGCTCATTCCAATGAGTTGAATAAGGCTTTAATAGTCTCAGCATTAGACAAGAAAAAAGATTTGTAAGCAGAGGTTACATCTACTTACAGAGGTAGATAAACTACCTGTTACATACAGAAAAAAAAAGAAAATCTTTTGTGCATACAACCTTTTATCACAAAAAAAAATAAATCTCATCTTTCCCTACAAAACTGTGTTCTGCTATATCCAGAGCCCATTATACTCACAGAAATGTATTAGTGCTTAAATATTATTCCATTTTGGAAATAATAAAAAAATATTATCTACTAATCCAAAATACAATGTTTTGGAATAACATGACATTTCTCTAAGATTTGTAAAACAAATCCTGAAAGCATTTATTCTACATGTGAATTATTGGGAAGAGCAAATCTTTTGTTCCCTGAATTTTCTCAGGGATTTGTAAACTTAGCACTGAGACATACAAAGACAGCATTGAATTTTTAACAGAAGTTTTACGTAAATTCTCCATAAATGCAGTGTGAAGCCCCACACTAGCACAGTCTTTGTGGGACTGAGATCTAAAGACACAGTAACTGCATCAAACTACAGGCTGGAGAACTCAACAGCTGGGTAGGAAGGTAGGGAAAAGTAAGGGTGAACATTTGTGGTTTTCTAATGCACGCCAACCAGCCGGTGCTGGTTTGCATTTTACCTGGGTATGGGGCAACCATGTTATGTCACTGTTCAAAAACAACACTCTTTCCTGGGAAACGACTGAAAAATGCTCTGTGCCACAAAACCACTTCTATTATAACCTTAAGTATAAGAAAGATGTGTCAAAACACAGGCACTGGTGCATTTTATAGTCTGTAGATAAGGGGTCTGATTAACTCATTTGTTTTTCAATTCTTACCTGAAATTTTGATAGCTCTAATCTGAATGCTTTTTGCAAGCTATGAGATCTTGAATGCTGCCTTTTCACTTGCACTATCTGTAAAATCCTATTTATAAAAAAACCCAATCAAAACTGATAAATTATTGCTTTGCAGTTAGGCCTTTTGTCTATCAACAGACAGTAAAAGCATCTCAAGAAAATTAAAGATGTAATTTTGCCTATGTCAGAGTTTAACCAATAGAAATTAACAGTGTATTTTTTCAAGCAATAAAAACATAACTTCTTTCTCCCCTTCCTGCTCCAGGTAAATATTTGTAAACACTCATGTATAAACTGTGTCCATTCTTACTAGAATAAATATACACTCACATGGCAGCATCTTTCACTTCTTTGTTTTTACCCTCTCTTTTTTTTGAATACCAAGAATGTAATAAAATTTCTCAAACAATTAATTGCAGAAATTTTTTGTAAGCAACAAGCTCTACATATTTTACCAGGAAAAAAGATTCTTTTGAAGGCTATTAAGAAGACAAAATCATTTTTGAAATATTGAATCTTAGAGGCATGTGAAAACAAAAATCTGTAGATACGAAATACAGTGGTTATGCAGCTAGAGGCTGAACTGGGCAGTGAATATTCCCTCAGGTAATATAAAAAGGCTTTTAAAATTTCTGTATGTAAATGGATTTCCTATCACATTTTTCATCATTTGAAAAAAAAAAATAAAGAAGTGTTATTTAGCATAAATTAAGTAGACTTATACAGAAAAGCTGTCTTCTGTCCACAGAGGAATATAGCAATAAAACTGAATTGTAGAAAATCCTCTGACATAACCTGCTGTGCTGGTTTTGGCTAGGATAGAGTTAATTTTTTTATAGCAGAGAGTATGGGGTTATGTTTTGGATTTGTTCTGAAAACAGTGTTGATAACACAGGGCTGGTTTTGTTATTGCTGATCAGTGCTCACACAGCACTGAGGTCTTTTCTGCTTCTCACATCACCCCACCAGCAAGTGGGCTGGGGGTGCACAAGAATCTGGGAGGGGACACAGGTGGGACAGCTGACCCCAACTGATCAAAGGGATGTCCCAGACCATATGATGTCATGTTCAGTAATAAAAGCTGGGGTAAGAAGAAGAAAGGGTGGGGATGATCAGAGTGATGGCATTTGTCCTCCTAACTCACCATGATGCACGATGGATCCCTGCTTTTCTGGACATGGCTGAACACCTGCCTGCTGATGGGAAGTGTTGAATGAATTCCTTGTTTTGCTTTGTTTGCATGCACAGCTTTTACTCTTCTGACTTCCTCCCCCATCCCGTTGTGGAGGGAGTGAGTGAGTGGCTGGGTGGTGCTTAGTTGCTGGCTGGGGTTAAACCACAACACCTGCTCTATGCTTGATTTCAAAAGATCGTCTGTATGCGTGAGAAAAATCAGACTTTTTCAGTGCCTGTTGAATCACCTTTCCAACAACGAAAATCTGTCTCATTATGTAAAGTAACTTTTTTTTTTTTTTTTAAAGTATCTTGGCCAGTCAGAAGTGGAATAATATTACAAATTAGATTGCATATAAATCACATTATTATGATCAGAGAGTAACAGCTGTTAATGTATACCAACAAGAAGGGTTTTTGACCTCTTGCACTAAGGCTGAAACATTCTGTAAATCCTTGCCATTCCCCAGATTCTCTATTCCTTTTCAATTTTCCAGTGACAGTGTAAAAATGAAAACCAGCTTAATAATAAAATTCATCTTTTTCTTTCTCTGCACGCTTATGTAAATACATATTTTTTAGATCAGTGATAAAGTAGAGGTGGAAAAATGTGTGTTCATATTTTGAGGCATCTCAGTTCAAGTGTTCATACAATGCAAGAAGTATTTGGAAACAAAATTAGGTTTGGCTGGTAAACTCCTCCAGTTTCAGAGTTTTTTCAGACATAGTGCAACTGAGATATGTTTCTAGCTGAAACTACAGAAATAGGATAAAGTCTCTAGTAGCAGTTATTTCAAAGCTCATGTAAGCCAGCAAAGGAAGGAAAGGACAAGAAAGTAAATACTGGAGACAAAATGTTTAGTTGACACTGCCTCTTTCACTTAGTAATTTCTCACCGGTTCATATTAGCACTGTTTTGCTTTACTAAGTTCATTTAGGTTTTCATCTGTCTTCAGTGACCACTAGTGCAGTTATAAGCAGAAAAACTCATCTCTTTCTGACCACAGAATCTATGCTCATAAATTGTAAAGCATAAGATTTAAGATGTGCCTTACTGAGTTCCTGAGTCCAAATCTATTGTGCCCAAGTGGCCTCTGGAAATACTGCATATCCTAAACTTCCATATTAAGAGCTAAGATTTCTGGCATACTGCAGGCAGCACCTTTCAGATCAAATTTTTACAATGAAATACTACCTACAGAGTCAGCAAATGATAAACAGAAAGTTCATAAGTGAGATCTGTCCAGAAAGAAGTATTTTTTCTCTCATTTTTTTTCTCTCTTCTTGAGAAGAAATAATGTGGAGTTTTGCAGCCTTTTACCACTGACACTTAGAGAAAAATTGCCTTTGGTGTGATGGTTCTTCTGAATCCTTTCCTGAATTTTGACTAGTTCTCTAAAGCTGCAGAGATCACACTAAGCTACATGTGAATCCACTGGAATCCATGGCAGAATTCACGTTATCTTCCACAGATCCTGAAAGTCATATTCTTACTCATTTACTCGGCATGGTCATTAGTTCTCCCACTGATCTTACTGGAGTCTAATTTTGGCCCTTGGACTTTAAACTGCATGAGGATGTGTATGACAAAACATTTACTTTATTTCTAATGAACTAAGAAATAAGAAAAAAACAAAAAATCTAGGTCTAGCATTTTTAACTACAGTGCAGAATGGCCAGAGCTCTGTGTCCTTGGGAGCCTTCTTCAGGAAATGTTATAGCACTATGCCAAAAGTATATTGGGCTCCATTCACCAAGTGAAGAAGATGCACTGAGGATGTGCTCTTCCTAGGAAGCATAGCCGTCTTTTCTACAATCACCTTTGCCAAGCTCAATTCCACCACACTGCTGGCAGTCATAAGAGGAGATTCTGAGCAAAAGGCAGAGTGCCCGAAAGCAAGAGTATGTCAGATGAGTAAGGATTATTTGGCCTCAGAGGAAATCACATTAGCAACTGCCAGGATAGATATACTATTCTGAGTTAAATGAGCTGGGATACTGGATTGCTGTGCTTTAATTTGAGAAAAGCACAGAAGAGACACCAGCCAAAGGTTGTTCACTGGCATGTCTGTCTCCTCTCTTATCTCATCCAGTTGTGACAAATTAGAGAAAACCATTGGCAGGGACAGTTATAGAGTCATCCAGCTTTTTATTATGAGTTTGACTTCATTTGGGTTCAAGTGGTTTAACCTTAAATCATTTTTGGACTAAACAGGTATAAAACACACATTTAGACACTTTCATTCCATATCAAGAGTAACATATTTGGATTAATTTTAAAAATTTCTTAAATGTTCTAAGATAAATTGAAGAAGCCTTTTTTTTTTTTTTTTTTCCCCAAATAAAGTGAAAATATCTACCTGTTCCAGGCACTGGAACTTACTGAGGGACTGACAGATTATGAGGAGGGTGTATTAGAGTGACTTAGTCTCTATTTTAGCATTGCTGGTTACTGATAGTCACACAATGAGACTGCTTATGATACTGTGCATTTCGGGCATTAACATCAAGGCTGCATTCAGTTCTGCACACAAGAATTTCTGTTAAATGTGTTTGCAGCCTGTGTTCCTAATGAAGAGATGTGAGAAGACATGTTATTTCTGTGTGTGTGTCCCCCATTATTCCCCCCACACTTTTAAAAGATGGGCATTCACCCCTTAACTTTTTCAGAAGTGAATACTCTGCTCAGAATCCCTCCCTGCAGGAACATGGCAGGTTCAGTCTCTTTCCCCTTTAAAGCAAATGGCTCCCACACAGCAATTCCCAGTTTGTTCTGAATTCAGCAGGAGCTGTACGAGCTCAGGGAAGCAGTAATACAGTTCAAAACTCAGCAGGAGTCTTGGACTCTCGCAGAGTCAAATAGACTCTTCAAAATGCAGCCCTTCCTGGTTTCCAGCTCCCGCTGAGTGCTGTGAAAGCCCACCTCTTGCTAAGCTGGAAGCCATTACCCCATTTTTTTGTTATCTCAAGCTTGGCTCAGAGATATTTCAATACTTACCTTCACTTCATCCACAGCACATTTCTTGTGGTTAGATTCCTCCAGACAGGAATATGAACAAGGCTTGCAAAATATTGCCTACATTGGTCTTTGCGCTCATATTTAACAATGACTTTCTAATTATACAGCTCTAAAGCCAGTAACTGATCTCAAAGTATGAAGCATGATATAATTACACTTAAAACTGAGGGGGGGGGGGGGGGTAAACAAAGCAGAATTTTCCTTAACTTGCATCTCTCATTCTCCAATTCAGAGCAGAATTTGTCTTTTGGTGCTTATACATTCCAATCATAGTTTGAAAGAAAGAGTGTTATGTGTTTTGCTGGTGAATCTGATATAATATTCTAATCTCAACTAGAAATCAATTTAAGAGAAAAGAGTAAACCTCTCTTTTGAGAGAGGAGAAGGGGATTTCAAAATTTTATTCTTATATTACCACTGTTGGGAGAATTGTATGGCACCACAGCAGCAGTTACTCCCAGCTCTTTGTTAGCATGTGTCTAGCCTCCAAAAAAAAAATGTTCAGCTACTGGGTTGAAGGAAAAGGGTGTCTTTTAATGCTAATTTGAAGTAATGGATAAGAGGATGGAATCCCTTGTTCTGAAAGGCTCAGACCTGCTTTCAAAAGGTGCAATAGAATCCTGATCTTCTCACGAACTGCATGCAAATTCACAAGTGCATTCACTCACATGAATAATCCATCTCCTGCTGATGTCACTTTGACAAGATCAGTAAACAGTAGTTTCACCAAAGTGTATCATATGTAATGTTCAAAGGGATCAGACATTGAAATGCTAAGTGTAATTTGTAAATCAAATCCAGATGGTATGATGGCATGATACAAATGTTTTTTCTATCCCGAAATTCTATCGTGTGTTCTATAATCCATCTGGCATAAAGACAAGTGTTTAATAATCAAATTTGATGCCATACATTTAAGATAAGACCAAGTTGCAAGTTTTTCACATGGATCCATTTCATTGTTTCCAGATCTCTGTGGGATTCCACTTCAACAGGTGACTTATGTTGAAACACTGGAAAAGATTGTCTATCCCATTCTTAACAATCTCCAGAAACATATCTATCAGAAACAGCATCATTGATACTGTACTGAAACAGAATTAGGATCCAGACTGAGCATTAAGTAACCTTCTGAGAGCCCTTTAGTTCTCCTATTCTCTACTTATATCAAAGACAACTTCTTATACCTACAATGACTGATGTAACAGTCAGGACTTCCATGTGTGATTTATAACAGCTGTGCAAAGTATCTCTGCCAAGTAAAAGCAAGTCCTATTAATTGTGCATATGAGACAGGGACATACAACCACGCTTCGTAGTGACAGAACTTTAATAAACTCAAGTTCATTGTTGAAATTTTTTTCTACCCCTTCAAAACTTCTTTCCCAAGATTCTTCCCTTTCCAGGAGTTTCTCTATTTTCTTTCTTCATTCAACAAATGCTTATATTTCCTAAGAACCATTTCCAGTACCTGGAAGTTAGAAAGTCCCTTTCTTCTAGTGGTCAGCAGTTGTTTTCTTGAAAGTCCTTCAGCTTCAATGCCCAATCTGTTGAAGTAGTTGCTCAGCGGGATTCTAGAGTACATAACAAATTTTACATTAAGAAGTTGTAAACTAGGACAGTTTTCTCACAAGATCATATTAGCATCTGAAAAACTGAAAACTTGTTTCTCAGTAACTACCTAAAAAAGAGCAGATCCCATCAGAAAGAATATCCCCTTCCAAGAACAGAAGGTAGTTTTGTTTTATGCATCTATTACACATCTTCTGCAACAAACATCTAATATATTAAAAATTCCCACACAAAGTCCTAACCAAAACAGACCTACATAAAAAGTAACATTAAACTGTGCTGACTGATTTCACAATAAAATGATTTAATGTTACTCAAAGTTTTTTCTTCAGAACATAATATGTTTATCAAAAATTCTGGGAAACTCGAACCATACTGTCAATAAGACACAACTGGTTTGTTATAAGTTGTTTTTTATTATGAGATATTAAAAAGAACAGCCATTGCTCTGTGATAAGAAGTCTCTTCTTTCATTAATACATAGAGGATTGCCATATACGATTCAAGTGAAAAACATTTGGATAGATCCCTCTGCATCTATAGGAAATAATTTCTTATAGCTTCGATCTTGCAAATAGCTCAGCACAATTTTATTTCAGGTATGTGAAAAGTTTCACAGACCATGGTGCAAGACCAAGAACTAAATGACTAACACACAAAGATAAACTCAAGTTTGATTATAAAATTAAAATTAATTATTAAAATACTTTTTAATTAAAATATTTTTTTTCATGCAAAATGAGGAGGAAGACTTAAATTTATCTTATTTTTTTGTTTATTTAATATAAAATATAAAACATCAAAGGTGTTTTATATAATGGGGGTGTTGATCGACAGCCGGCTGAACATGAGCCAGCAGTGTGACCAGGTGGCCAAGAAGGCCAATGGCATCCTGGCTTGTGTCAGAAATAGCGTGGCCAGCAGGGACAGGGAAGTGATCTTACCCCTGGACTCGGCACTGGTGAGGCCGCACCTCGATTACTGTGTTCAGTTTTGGGCCCCTCACTACAAAAAGGACATTGAATTACTCGAGCGTGTCCAGAGAAGGGCAACGAAGCTGGTGAAGGGTCTGGAGCACATGTCGTACGAGGAGTGACTGAGGGAACTGGGGTTGTTTAGTCTGGAGAAGAGGAGGCTGAGGGGAGACCTCATTGCCCTCTACAACTACCTGAAAGGAGGTTGCAGAGAGCTGGGGATGAGTCTCTTTAACCAAGTAACAAGCGATAGAACAAGAGGTAATGGCCTCAAGTTGCACCAGGGAAGTTTTAGACTGGATATTAGGAAGCATTTCTTTACAGAATGGGTTGTTAGGCGTTGGAATGGGCTGCCCAGGGAGGTGGTGGAGTCCCCATCCCTGGAGGTGTTTAAGAGTAGAGTCAACATAGCACTTAGGGATATGGTGTAGTTGGGATCTGTCAATGTTGGATTGATGGTTGGACTAGATGATCTTCAAGGTCTTTTCCAACTTAGACAATTCTGTGATTCTGTGATTCTGTGAAAGTTCAGGGTTAAAATACCCATAGAAATATTTTCAGCTTATAAAGTATTCATCAAATAGCACACTACCAATTAGTTTACTTTAAAGTATTTTAAGAAAGTATTTTAATGAAAGATCATTCTCACCTCCAAGCTGTATTCTTGTGTTAGGGTAATCCCCAGTTTCATACTTTAAACTGCCAGTGAGAAAGCTGTATTTTTAAAATGTTAGTTTGCATTCATGTTTATGGTGTATCTTTAATTAAATATTTTTCTCTATTTTTTTTTTTACTACTATATGGCCATGCTTCTGAAGAACAGATAAAAGCATCATCATATAAAAAAGAAAATCAATTTGTATCTCACTGTGACTGTGACTTCACTACTGCCTCAAAAGCAATAAAATGTTTCAGATTTTTTTTTTTTAAAAGAACTGCAGATGAGCACAAAGCTACTTAAAAGATTGAATTCAATGTATGGCTTACTGAATTGACTGACTTACATAAATCTTACTTTCACTTTTTTTAATACTTGAAGTGTCAATTCATAACATTTGGTGGCTGCTATTAGCTTTTCCTAACACCAGAATCTCTTTCCTGAACATTTATATCTACCTCACCAATGTAAAATCCACTCATCTATGAAAGTATATAAGAACTGATGGATGTTGGTTAAGTACAGTTTCTGGGCTGCAGAGATATTAGAAATAATAGAAATAAGGAAGGTATTCCAAAGACGGCTAAGACCTATTGATGCCCACAGACCTGTTTTGCTAGATATTACAAGTGTAGACTGAAAAATAAACCAGGTTATTCCCATTTACATATGTTAGCAAGGTAGGGGGAAACATTGTGTTATAACACCACAGAGCTGCACAGTAGTGTTGTGTTAAGCCAAAATCAGTGAAACTAGTCTGTATATACCCTTGTGCACCTGAGAATAAGATCCTGCAACAAACAGTAAGCAGTTTATCGCAATCCACAATCTGTTGATTAAAGACAGTGCAGCTGCAAAAAATAATTTCACTGTGATTCACAAATTTCTGTCAAAAACTGACTGTAACATATCCTGCTCATTTGTGTTGTTGCTCCATCATCACAAGGGGCTTTAAAAGGCTACTTCTTATACGACTGTTCCTGCCTGGACAGTCCCTGCCACGTGATCGCACTCAGCACCAGCATCACACTAATGCTTCCTGGTCCCTCTGGACCCAAGTGCTGTTCAGAGCAGTATCATAACTTCTAAATAGGGTATTTGCCAGAATAAAAGTCAGACAATGTTGCCAATCATTTTTACGTTTTCCTTGGTGTGGAACTGGTTTTTTTAGGAAAAAGTTGCAAAGTGAAGAAACTGAAAAATTCTGTGCCAGCATCTAGGCAACTGAAGATGAGGGATAGATGTGACTCCATCTGACTTTACCTACAGTCGCAGGAGGTTATGGTTGAATCTTTTATGTACCATTAGCTAGACTCCCTACAGTAGTTGATAGAAAATCCTCTTTGATTTCACTTCCACCAGGATTCAAAAGCTACATGAAATGTAGCTTGTAGGGAGTGTATTACTGACCACCTGACCAGTGTGGGGAAGTGCATGAAGTCTTCCTTAAGTAACTCAATGAAATTTAGGTTTGGGGTTTTTCCCCCCCTCCACGTTGAACTAACCATTTCTTCCACCTTGCAAAGAAAAAAAAAAAAACCAAAACAACAACCAACAAACTAAAAAACCCCAGACAAACAGCAAACAATCCGTTATTCTATCCCACTGAAAAGGAACAGTGAAAAATATATTATCACCTCTGAATGAAGTGTTACTAGTCCCACTGAGAGGATGTAGAGTTTTGTAGATGTCGTAGTTTGTAGGAACCAAATGTTTGGGTAGGAATTCTGGTCCCAGTCAGAAACTGCAGACTAGAAAGAAATTATTGCCAGCATTAAATGTAAATCAATGAAGTAGCAAAGAAGAAGTAGTGTTTCAGTGTTGTATATCTGAGTGAAAATGCTTCACAGGCTAGTCTTGCCTCTGTATAATATATGCACAATCCTTTCCTCACAGTTGTACTTAAAAAGCATTCTAGCCAACAATGGTTTATGACCTGTCCTAGTCCACGTTCATGTATCTGTTCAACACTTATCACCACCTGCACACAGCCTGTTAGAGGCATTTTTGATTAAACTAAAGTGGAAAACTGAAATCATTAAAAAAAAAAATGAGCAAAGACCAATAAGTTGTATATAATATCCCTTGAAAAGGTGTTGTTATGAAGATCATGTTGTCAGTATTCCTTAAGCTACAATTCTCCATTATTGTTTGAAAGTCCTGATGGTGACCTATTTGCAACATCTAGAAAAATGGAGGGGTAGCATCATTTTTGGTATGTCCTTCTAGGCACTAATGCTATGTCTTAATCAGACTGTGATAAACTGCTTATTGTTCATTACAGGGTCTTACTCTTCTCGGTTGCACTGCGGTATATATGTACTAGTTTCACTGATGTTGAATTTACAGAGGTGCAGGTGAACGATGTAGATTTTAGCTTTTAAAATCTTTTCCTTTTCTGAAATCTGTAAGCAAATTAGAAGCAGACATTTTGCTGTTTTCTGGAGATAATATCACACCCCTCATTTCTGCAGTTAAAGTCAAAAGCAAGTTTAAATAAATGTCAATAAAATTTGGACAAGTGCTATGTAGCTTCTAATTAATGAATCTGGTTTGCACTAAAATACCCTAAGGCTGCTGAGGGTATAATTCGATTACTGTTTGTTCAGTATAATTTTCTGCCTCTACATGATTTGAAGGTTTTTTCCTCTTTAATATAAAGTATAATATTTTAGGCAATGGATTTTAAAATACAAAAGTACTACCTTTTTTTTCCAAATAAGCATAATAAACCATTGGTAAGGACAAACTTTTAATTTCTTGGCAAAACCAAGTATTCTCATTCCCTGTAGCTAAAAGACAGGTAACAGGGATTACAAAATTTCAGCATCTTTTCTGTCTGATTCTTGAAGTAACAAAGCTTCTGTTACAGCTGGAACTATCTGTTGGCATGCCCTGTGATACACAGCACCATGAAACAGTAGAACACTGTCCAATGGCCTTATTGACAAATACACATTACAGAACTCTACTGCCTACTAAAGAAAACATTGGCTGAGCTTTACTTACATCAATACACCATATTCAATGTGAAAAACAAATCTTAAATAATTGTCTTCTTAAGGACATGATTGTACTGACACATACAAATGAAAATACTTACACATTTTAAGAATCATCTATCTCATGGGATTAGCATAATTGCCCCTAGATTCTGGAAAACTGAATACCAATCACAAGTGAAAATAGGTTTGGTTCCATATATTTGCTGTTTACTTCAACAAACCACTGTTGGACTGTATTCCTAGAGCACTATCACTATTAATACCATTGACAATACTGCTTCAGGAGTGCCTATACATTTTATCTGCAGATGGCTGCTGATGAGGCAGTCTCAAGCACACATTCACCCACTGCAGTGAAGGGGCGCAGAGCAAGGGTGTATAAGCAGTAGGCAAGAGCACGGCTCCCACAGTATAGCTGAGGTGAGGTGGGACAGCTCACTTGACTGTGGTGCTAGTATAGGTGGATACGAACTCTTCAGAATGGATGGGATGGGAAAACAAGGATGGGACAGTGTTTCCCCTCTATGTGAAGGAGCAGCTCAGACTTATGGACCTCTTGTTTGGGACTAGCTGAGTGATAGTTTGTGGGTCAGACCAGAATAGAGGCCGGTGAGGGTGACGTCTTGTAGGGAGTGTATTACCGACCACCTGACCAGTATGGAGAAGTACATGAAGTCTCCTTTAAACAACACAACCTGGAGAAGGCTTTGAGGGGATCCCTATAGCAGCCCCCCCAATACCTACAAGGAGGTCATCAGGAAGATGGAACCAGACTCTTCACAGAGCCTGTTAACCCATTGTGTGTGCTGTAAGGATAGGTGACAATGAGCACAAGTTGAAATGACAGGTTCAGACTGAACATAAGAAGAAACTTTTTTCCCCATGAGGACAGTCCACTGAGGAAGTTGCTTGGAAACGACATGCGGTCTCCATCATGGAAGTCTGCAAGACCATAGCGTATAAGACCCTACCCTCAGCAACCTGCTCTGACCTCATCTTGCTTTGAACAGGAGGCTGGCTTAGAAACCTCTTGATGTCTCATTCACACTGAGTTACTCTATCATCCTATGAAAATGGTCTGTTTCTACAGTTCCATCTAATTCACAATTGTGAAAGCCTTTGCAGTAATGTTCAATAGGAATATGACACATATGATACTTGTTATACCCCTTCTGTATCATACTTGTCAACATAGGAGACTAGATAATAGAAAATAGAGCAACTACAAAGGCACAAATACTACAGATTTTATTACCAGGGAGACCAGAATAGTCTTTTCAGGATACAGAAAAGACATCTGAAAGATACACAGCGGTCCAGAGCTCTAGGGTTTGCAGTGTTTACCCCAAATGAACTGCTGACCATGAATGTGAAGTTCATACAGAACCCAGAGGTACACGGATTTTACAGGCCAATACACTGCAGTGAAGAAAGCCTTTGACCATTCATGCTAGCAACACATGTAGCTTTTCAAGTCTGATTGAAAGGTCAGTGGTCTTAACTGAAGTGTTTGGAGTCTGATTTTCATGGACACACATTAAATGCCAGCACTTTTACTGATCTAAAGGGAGGCATAGGAGATGAGGTAACACAAACTGGTTAGTTAAACTTCCTAAAAATGCAAGTGTTTATAAATAGTGTCAGTTTTCCACTTAAGTAAAACATTGCACAAGCACTTAAATATAAAAATTAAAAAAAAAAAAATCATAATGAAATCCAGATCTTTTTGAAAGATCTCAAAAAAACACTGAAACACAGAAGACAGACAAGTTCATGTCTATGCATTTCAATCTGTAATACTTTAAAAAAGAAAAAAAGCAGTGTCAGGCACTTAGGACTGTAATTTAAAATTACACTGAAATAAAAGAATAAAGTAGAAGCCATACTTCTGGAGTTGACCATAAAACATAAATCTAGACAAGAAAGTTAAAGAAGGAAAAGTAGTCAAAGTCCTAGGAAAATACAGGGCCAGAATTATCTCTGGGAATAATAACAAAACTGACGACCTGTAGTTTCAGCAGGAACACTTTATTACTTTTACTAAGACAGCAGGTACCACAAACCCTGACCTCACTGTACTTCATGCTTTCCCTTACATTAAAAGACTCTTTCTGTCCCAAAGAGGTCACAGTCTGAGACAATGTGTGAACATGGATGGAAGAGATATGAGTGGAGGAGTGGGAAAGGGCAGTGTAATAACAAGTTAACGCTGACTGTTACACACTATCCCTACACACTTAATCACTGATGTTATTTCTAAGGATCAGATTGTATGGTCTTACTTTGCATACTAATTGTAAGATTTAGCCCTAAACGGGATTGTTAAAGCCTCTACCTCAACTGATAGAAAGCATAAGTAAACGTATAGGAAACATTGAAGTTGTTGATAATCCTATGGTATTTTTGCAAACCACTCAAGAACTCAGAAAAAGAGCTAGTCTAAATATTGTGTAGTGTTATGGCTTCCCATAAGGTACCAATGTGTTTACTGAAAGGCACTGAACCCTTTTATTGGAACAGAAGAATCAAAACCTTTTTTTGGGATGTAGAAACTGCAAAACAAATCAAAGTTATTGCCTTTTCTTTCTTCCAGTTTCTCCACATTTGCCATTTATCTGCCTGCAAAGAAAATGCAACTCAGAACTACAAAAAGTATTCTTCTGTTCCCATAGAGAGTTTCAAACGAAAATTTGTTTTTAAAATGTAAATCAACCACTGTGTTAATACAAAGAGAAAAACAGGTGGAGGGAGGCAAACACACACACACACAAAAGATTAAATAAAAGATAATAAAATATCTCTTATTATTAGCTAAGGTAGAATGCAAAGGGATCAGTAGATATGCAAATATGCAGTATACAAATTCTCCAGCAGGCTCTGATCCTCTGATGAATAGAAAAATATTCCTGGTATTTTTGAAAAGAGTGTGAATAAATCAGCTGTCTCAAGTTATGTATAAGTAATTTGTGAATCTGGGAACCTGTTGATTGATACACAAATAACGTATGCAGTAAAACAATCCATCTATTATTTATGGCTGTAATCGGGGACAGAAACAGGGAATAAATGTTTATTCAGACCACAACACAAAACAATTCTGGGTAATGAACCTTAAAGGTACATATGGTTGTGATTTTTGGAAATGAATTTAATAGAGGCATAACTACCATTAATTTTAATGAGTATTGAATGTCTTAATGATCCTACACAGCTTTTAAAATCTTATATACCTTTTTCCTGTCATGTCTCACAGTTCAAAACAAGGCCGTAGAAGTAATTTTAAGAGTTTTCAAGTAAGAAATTATCCTCAATTAAATTGTGTTCCTTTCTTTCCCCAGTTTTTTAAAGACATCAGTGAGATGAGGTGTTTCAAGATTTGAGGATTTAGGGGAAACTCTCCTATTTAACAGCATGAACAGAAATGTCACAGAGGCAGTGAGAATCTCTAAAAGGAACAAGTGAAGGCATGCTGCCTGTGGCAGAAACAGAAACATTGACAAATGGATTATATCAACTAGCCATCACAGATGTAGGTGCCTTCAAGTCCATGACCAGATCAAGCCTTGTTCTAACATTGCAAATGATTGAGAAAAAGATAGCTAAATACTCAGAGCACCCCCAGAAAAGCTAGAAGTACTCTCAGTGTTCCATGGGCTAGAGCCACAGTTCACATGAATTAGCACAACTCCACTGAACCCAACAGAGCTACCCCAGTTTACCCAGCAAAACAGCATCAGTATGAATAACAGTATCAATAACTAGGAAGCTTGCTTGTGTGTGTGTGCTTTGAGTCAAGAGGTGGTGTCAGTAATGCCTCAACCATTCAAGGACCAGCTGTGGCCCTTGTAATTAATCTAAGGAATGTCACCCAAGGAAGTAAGGATGCACCCTCCCACTCCCTTGCAGTTGTATTGACAAACTCCTTAGATAAGCCTCAAAGAGGGGGAAACGTGGACTGAGTGAAACCAGGTGTTTCTCATCAAGCACAAGGACCGCTGATCACCGGCCACTGCATAAGCCCGCTACTTTGTGGCTCTGTTGTGTACGTCAGACACCATGTATACATTGCTAATGAACTGATAAGAGGTGAGCGTTTCTGCCCCAGAAGCTGGATGATTGCTTAAGAAGCATGAAGTCAGCAAAAACCTGTGGGAACAGAGGAAAAACTAAAGGTGGGTAGATATGCTAATCAGCTGATAAAATGAACTTAAAAGGTGACACAGAACTTTATTGTGTGTGCACCCACCACCAAAGAACTGAAGACTAATGGGACGCTGCTGGATCCATGGTGGTGACTATTCTTGTGACTCTATCCCGGATGCTTGCCTGATTTCTGTCTTTTCCTTCCATTCTGTCCTATTGCTACCCCTCTTCACTTTTTAATAATAAAAAACTGGTTTGAGTGTACAGCATTTGACCTTGTTTGTGTATTAATCTCGCTCTTAGGATCACATTGAAACATGCCCCGACATTGGATCCGGACACCATGGTATCCACAAGACCCATAAATAACCTATGTTTGTAGCACAGGACACATAGATACAGAAAGCAGTCCACATGTGTTAAGGAGCATTCACACTGCCTGTCTTTTGCCATCTAACCTTTGTGCCTAAGGTTAGTGTCCCTGTGGTCAGCAGAGAGCAAGGAGCTCCTTCAGAAAGCAATTCAGGTAACATAAGAGGTCTTCTGCCCTAAACTGAACTCTGGACGTGCATCCTCCTCCTCTGTGTGGCTGTACACAGATGTTACTGCAACCACCCTTCTGCCCTTGATTCCCAAAGCTATATTCTGTGACTCCCTGCCTTTCCTGTTGGAAAGCACAGATGTTGTCAAAAGAAACAGTTCCCCAGCAAAATTTCCTTAAACTCACCAGCTATTCACCCTAATCCTTCAGAGCACTACTGCACAGTATTCAGCTGAGAAAATTCCACAGTCAGCAATCTCCTTTTATCCTTCCTCCACAGATTTTAAGCCATACTAATAGGACTTCCCTATTTTATTATACAAAACAAAAAGCCAAAGCAGAAAAATTCACAGGTTTCTTGAAGAAGGATATAAGTTTTACATTTGAAATAAAAAGTAAAATTAAACAGTTGGTGAAGAGTATATGGAAGGTATGTGTGGGAGGGATAAAGAAGAGGGAAGACTATTAAAAGCTTTGCAGAAGTCCAAATGAATATGTGGATCTACTGATGCTAATTCAAACAGAACTGCTTGAAGTTTGTCCCAGTGCAGCTGGGATGGGATACAGTGGTTGTCAGCAAATTCATGATCAGAATGTTACAGGCTGCTTCGAACGACAAAGAGAGAAAGGGGACAATAAGGAGATAATCCAAAATGTAGTATGGGATAAACCATGTTGCCTGTAGCTGAAAAGAAAATAAATGGTCTGGTCAATTGAAGACTATAAAGTAAAAGGACTTTTGCTGATTCCTGTTAAAAAACTTATTCAGGTGCAAAATCTACTTATTTTTCTAAAATATAAAAGATGTTAATATTTCAGAAGAATCACTATCGGCAGTGGTGCATATTGTAAATACTTACCCGTTTATTTCTTAATTCCATGTGTACTAAGAGGAATGTGCTAGCCTATTTAAAATGACAAGATTTTGGAGAATCAAAGTGTCTTAGGGATACAGGGCAAAGACAATCTTTTTTTTTTTTTTTTTTTTTTTTTTTTAAGTAGTGGCACTATCGCAGTTCCCACTAAAATTGCTGTACTCTTAAAAATGACCCTCTCTCCCTAATTGTGCAGAAGAGAGACAATTATCAGTTACAAAAACACTCCTGAACCTCATACTTTATATAATCAATTGATTTGCTAATGAGATATTTTGCCAACACCCATGTTTCTTTTTTTTTTTTCAAATTCTTACTCAAAATTCTTTCTGATTTTGTTTCTGCTTCATATAAAGCAAGAGATTTTTTTTTTCCAAACAGCCAAAGACATGAACCTGTAAATTTCCAGTATTAATTCTCTCAACCAAGTTTTAATTCCTTCTCCCATCCTGCCAGTATAAACTACCTCAGAACAGAACTGGATAAACAGTCAATCTCTGTGTCACTGTGGTTATATTTATGTTAGTTTTCAGTTAAAATCATGAGAATTATGTGTTTATCTTTACTTTGAGCATTAGTTAAAAGAAATTCTTCATAGCAAGCCACCCAAGAAACACCTTTCTGTTGTCCTTGCTGAGTGTCAAGGTCAGTATTACCAAGTAGGTTCTCTATTCACCCATGCAACTAAGTTTATATTAATAACTCTCATTACTCCTGTACAAAAACAACAACTTCCATGCATCGCTAAAGATTTTTCTCTGCTTTCATGGATTATATTAAAACTTCATACTCAGATTTTAGTAAGAGACTGTTCCAAATTACTGTAAAGCATGATTTTGCATACTTGTGTAACACTGTATGCCAGACTTATTTCAGATCTTGTAAGGGATGTTCAAAGTCAATCTCTAAGGTATAGAAAAATTAATTTACTCACAATTTCTACATTCCAATCTTGTATGATGCTCTGAGTTTATGAAACTCAATCATAGTTTTCAGGCAGATCTTCCTGTTCTTTTTTCTTACAGTAAGAACACTTGCAACAGCAAAAGAAGCCCTTAATACTGAAGATAGGTGTGATTAGAGTAGTAGCAAGAGCAACAGTTTTTGTAACAGAAAAAACCCTCAGAGTCAGATACAACAGAAAAAAACCCAACATGTGGATATATTGCTTCTTTGTAGGTAAAATCTTTTCTGGGACCTTTACATTCAGAATTTCAATACTGTAGTTCTTCATCATCAATAATTCAGAATAAACTGGTCAGCTACCTCTACTAAAAGAAGTCTCAAGTTGCACTTAGCAGATGTTAGATTTCTCTTAGCTTACACTATTTCTTAGAATCTGGCAGAAGGTGTTCTGTCTGGGTAGAGCTGAGTAAATAGATAAGTAAACATTGCTTAGATAAATAATTCTGAACATGTATTTTCCTCTAAAAAAAGAAAAGTGTCCTTTGAAACCTATGGATCTTTACTATTTTTAGTGTCTTTTAGATAAGGAGAGCTTTTTACACCAGAAAGTTTCTGTGTCAGTGTCCCCCAAGCAAAGATATGAAGTATATCTCTAATTGTAAATATTAATATTCATGTGAAAGAGAATTTGTAGCTTCTCTAGGGCATTCCCTAAGTGTGTGAATTTCATCTTCATGACCCTAAGCCAAATATTTGGCATCATGCCATCCCTGATCATTCTGCTGATGTATAGTATGAATTTCATCCAGGTTTCATTGGCTTTGCATCTTTTTTTTATTTTTTACATTGTTTAACCTGCAGTTTTTGAAGTCTCATTGATGTACTTCTGTGTGTGTCGTAACCTGAACTTGAAATACCCATCCAGAACAGACAATATAGACTGCCACAATAGGTCAGTGTTATCCTCCTAGACTGAAAGAGTCACAGTTTTGAAACTCATATTTCCTGAACGGCAGTATGATAGTAATGGAGGAAAAGTACTAAATACCTTCCTCCCTCTCCTACGGTTTTTGATCATTCATAAACAAAAGATGACCTTTGTGTGTTACTTCTTTTTGCTTTGCAGTTGAATGACTCTATGCATCTTCTTATGTTCTTGAAGAGAACACTTCTTTTATGAGTTCTCAGAGATCTCATAAAACCATTGAGCTTGCAAAGGAGTTTTTCCTAACTTTCTGGAAACAGATGCTTTTGCAAATAAAAGTTAAGTCCTGGTAGCTTTTCTGTCTCACTGTTATCTTAATTTCCTTGGAGCACTTGAAAGAACTCATCGCACCTAACATAGGCTTTAGCTATTTAAAAGTTACACTTATAATCTAAATTAAGATGGGGGGGAGTGTCTTTCAGCAACCAAGATGCATTTGTTTTGTGATATTAATTTCCCACCAGAGGAACCTACTTCTAAACTGAGCATAGAAAATATGATTAAGTATGACTAAGTTAGACAAAATGCTTAACCTTAGATGCTGAAGTTAGTCTCACCAGCATCCCAATAATGAAGTCAGGCAGTGTGTACTGAATATTAAATATTGTCTTTGGAGCTTTATGTTCTGTAGTACCTTTGAAAAAGAGAGAGTTAACCAACACAAATGTGTCTCAGAATTAATTTCTAGAGTCTGGGCTCTGAGAAAGCACTATCATGCCAAACCTTTCTAGTGCTTCAGAAAGCAGCACAAGAAGTCACCAAACTGAGTCTGACCAGAAACTCCAAAGTAATATGATGAGACTTTGTCATGGTTTGAACTCAGCTGGCGGCCAAACCCACGCAGCTGCTCACTCACCCTCCCTCTACCCAGGGGATGGGAGAGAAAATTGGAGAGATAATGGGAGACTCATAGGTTGAGATAAAAAACAGTTTAGCAATTGTAATAAAATTAAAAAATAACTATAACAGAAAGTACAAATGGGTAATGCACAATGTGTTTGCTCACCACCCACTGACCATACCCAGCCTGTTTCCAGCTAGTGATCCTGAAAAAAACAAGACCCCACACTCACCATCCTGGAAACAAGAGAAAACCCCCTCCTTCTCAGCCACCCCCCATTTATACACTAAGCATGATGTTACATGATATGGAATATTTCATTGGCTTGTTTGGGTCCAGTGCTCTGGCTCTGCTCCCTCCCAGGTTCTTGTACACCTGTGCACAGACAGGACATGGGGAGTTGGAAAGTCCGTGATCTCTTAACAACAACTGTAAACATCAGTGTATTATCAGCTTTCTTCTCCTACGAAACCCTATACTGAATCCAAAACACAGCAAACACTATTCGAGCTACTAAGAAGAAAATTTAACTCTATCCCAGCCAAAACCAGGACAGTATCCACCCCTTAGTCCATACCATTTTCGTTATGCTCAGGTTCCCAATACATACTAAGTAAGTCTCTCCCATGACTGGAGTGCACCAATTGATGGCTACAAGCTATTTAGGAGGGATAGACAAGGAAGGCGAGGCAGTGGAGTGGCATGGAGTGGAGTGGAGAGTCCGTGTATGTTAGGGACTGTGATGATTGCTTTGAGCACTAGTATAGTGAAGACAGGGTGGAGTGTCTTTGCGTTAGAATCAGGGGGAAGGCCAACAGGGCAGATGTTGTAGTAGGAGTCTACTATAGGCCACCCAACCAGGACAGAGAGGTGGATGAAATATTCTATAGGCACTTAGGAGAAATCTCACGATCGCTTGCCCTTGTTCTTGTGGGAGACTTTAACTTCCCAGACATCTGCTGGAAATACAACACAGCAGAGTGGGACCAGTCCCGGAGATTCCTGGAATGTGTGGGAGACAACTTCCTGACACAGCTGGTGAGTGAACCAACCAGAGAAGGTGCCCTGCTGGATCTCCTCTTTGTGAACAGAGAAGGACTGGTGGATGATGTGGCAGTCGGAGGACAACTAGGGCACAATGATCATGAAATAATAGAGTTCTCTATTTTGAGAGAGGCCAGGAGAGGGCTAAGCAGAACTGACATCCTGGACTTCCAAAGAGCTGACTTTGTCTTGTTTAGGCAACTGTTTGACTTGAATCAATTGGGAGACGGTCCTGAAGGGTATAAGGGTCCAGGAAGGCTGGGCAATCTTTAAGAAGAAAATCTTAATGGCACAGGAGCAGGCTGTCCCCAGGTGCTGTAAGAGAAGCCGGCGGCAGAGAAGACCACCCTGGCTGAACAGGGAGCTTTGGCTGCAACTCAGGGAGAAAAGAAGAGTTTACAGCCTTAGGAAGAAGGGGCTAGCCACTCACAATGATTACAAAGATGCTGTGAGGCTATGCAGGGTGGAAATCGGGAGATCTAAAGCCCAGCTAGAAATTAATCTGGCTTCATCAATCAAGGATAACAAGAAATGTTTCTATAAGTACTTCAACAGCAAAAGAAAGACCAGAGCGAGCCTCCATCCCCTGCTAGACGCAGGAGGAAACATGGTAACAAGTGATAAGGAAAAGGCTAAGGTGCTTTATGCCTTCTTTGCCTCAGTCTTTAATAACAAGACTAGTTGTATTGAGGGAATTCAGCCTCCTCACCCAGAAGACAGAGACTGGGAGAATGACTCCCTCACAATCCAGGAGCAGATAGTCAGTGACCTACTGCATCCCATAGACACACACAAGTCTATGGGACTGGATGGGATACACCCGAGGGTGCTGAAGCAGCTGGCTGGGGTGCTCACCAAGCCGCTTTCCATCATTTACCAGCAGTCCTGGCTGACTGGGGAGGTCCCGACAGGTTGGAAATTGGCCAATGTGACACCCATTTATAAGGAGGGTCAGAAGGATGATCCGGGAAATTACAGGCCTGTCAGCTTGACTTTGGTGCCCGGGAAGGTGGTGGAGCAGCTCATCCTGAGTACCATCATACAACACATGAGGGACAACCAGATGATCAGGCCCAGTCAGCATGGGTTTATGAAAGGCAGGTCCTGCCTGACAAACCTGATCTCCTTCTACGACAGGGCCACCTGCTATTGGATGAGGGAAAGGCTGTGGATGTTGTCTACCTTGACTTTAGTAAGGCCTTTAACACCGTTTCCCACAGCATTCTCCTGGCGAAACTGGCTGCTCGCGGTTTGGATGGGCAGACGCTTCGCTGGGTAAAAAACTGGCTGGATGGCCGGGCCCAAAGAGTTGTGGTGAATGGAGTTAAATCCAGTTGGTGGCCGGTCATGAGTGGTGTCCCCCAGGGCTTGGATTTGGGGCCACTCCTGTTTAACATCTTTATTGATGATCTAGACGAGGGGATCGAGTGCACCCTCAGTAAGTTTGCAGATGACACCAAGTTGTGTGGGAGTGTTGATCTGCTCGAGGGTAGGGAGGCTCTGCAGAGAGACCTGGACAGGCTGGAGCGATGGGCTAAGGCCAACTGTATGAGCTTCAATAAGGCCAAATGCCGGGTGCTGCACTTGGGCCACAACAACCCCCAGCAGCGCTACAGGCTTGGAGAGGAGTAGCTGGAGAGCTGCCAGTCAGAGAGGGACCTGGGGATGTTGATCGACAGCCAGCTGAACATGAGCCAGCAGTGTGCCCAGGTGGCCAAGAAGGCCAATGGCATCCTGGCCTGTATCAGAAATAGCGTGGCCAGCAGGGACAGGGAAGTGATCTTACCCCTGGACTCGGCACTGGTGAGGCCGCACCTCGATTACTGTGTTCAGTTTTGGGCCCCTCACTACAAAAAGGACATTGAATTACTTGAGCGTGTCCAGAGAAGGGCAACAAAGCTGCTGAAGGGTCTGGAGCACATGTCGTACGAGGAGCGGCTGAGGGAACTGGGGTTGTTTAGTCTGGAGAAGAGGAAGCTGAGGGGAGACCTCATCGCCCTCTACAACTACCTGAAAGGACGTTGCAGAGAGCTGGGGATGAGTCTCTTTAACCAAGTAACAAACGAGAGGACAAGAGGTAATGGCCTCAAGTTGCACCAGGGAAGTTTTAGACTGGATATTAGGAAGTATTTCTTTACAGAACGGGTTGTTAGGCATTGGAATGGGCTGCCCAGGGAGGTGGTGGATTCCCCATCCCTGGAGGTGTTTAAGAGTCGGGTTGTCATAGCGCTTAGGGATATGGTGTAGTTTGGAACTGTCAATGTTAGGTTAATGGTTGGACTAGATGATCTTCAAGGTCTTTTCCAACCTAGATGATTCTGTGATTCTGTGATTCTGTAATCACCACCCCTTTCTCTGGTCTTACAGATATCATTCCCTTAGTCTATGGGGCATCCTTCCAAAATGTGTACTGAGTTCATTTAGTCCACAACATTGGGTTCCATCTCTCATGACAGTATTTTAAGGCTGAAAGGATGAGGCTCAGTTAGTGGAATGGGTGACCTTGGATGTGACAGGAAGATGGCATGTATTTCTCTGATACAATGGGAGCTTGTAGCTGAAGTATCTGGTGCGGTCCATGCTCACAGTCTGTGGGCCAAAGATGTCGATTTTGAGGATGTCACTGGGCACCAATTGCTGACTCTGTCAAAGTTCATCTTTTTTTATTAATGTGATGCCATTAGTATAATATGTATCAACCATAGCAATGATGCTATGCAACAGGGTTATTTGACAGTTAACATCATACAGTTCAATTTATCGGCTATATTCACCTAAAATCAAATCCCCTTGAGGCACACGTTGGATCCCATCCTTCTGAATTTCCCACCAAGTGCACCCAGGTTGCTGGGCAAAAGTGATCCCACACATGCATTTACTTTTATCCGATGAAGGAATAACCCAGACTGTCTTCCCCAGCATATTTTTAATGCCCACCTACAGTATGTAGAAGATTTGACTGAGCAGGGACACTCCATTTGGCAGATCCTCCGTTATTAACTAACCAGGTGGTTTTTGCTAAATGCATGTCCCAGTGTTTGAAAGTTCCACCACCCATTGCTCTCAATGTAGTTTTAACAACCCATTGTACCACTCAAATTTTCCCAGAGGCTGGTGCATGATAGGGGATGCCAGGTTCTTTGGCCCAAATGTCTAGGAGACTATTTTGGAAATGAGTCCCATTATCTGATTCAATTATTTCTGGGATGCCATGCCACCACAAGACTTGACTCTCAAGGCCTAAAATAGTGTTCCAGGCAGTGGCATGGGGCACAGCATATGTTTCCAACCATCTGGTGGCTGCTTCCACCATTCTGAGCACATAGTGTTTGCCATGCTCAGTTTGTGGGAGCATGACGTAATCTTCCAGGCCTCTCTGTATTTATATTTTGACCATTGTCCCCCATACCAAAGGGGTTTTAACCGTTTGGCTTTCTTGATCATGGCACATGTCTTACATTCATCGATTACCTGTGCAATGGCATCCATGGTTAAGTCCACCCCTCAGTCACGAGCCCATCTATATGTGCTTCCCTTCCCTGATGTCCTGAGGAGTCATGTGCCCAGCGAGCCATAAATTGTTCACCCTTATGTTGCCAGTCCAAATCTACTTGAGCCACCTTAATCTTAGCAGCTTGATCTACCTGTTGGTTGCTTTGATGTTCTTCAGTGGCCCAGCTCTTGGGTACATGAGTATCAACATGACATACTTTCACAACCAAGTTCTCTACCCAAGCAGCAATATCTTGCCATAATTCAGCAGCCCAGATGGGTTTGCCTCTGCACTGCCAGTTGTTCTGTTTCCATTGCTGTCACCACCCCCACAGGGCATTTGCCTCCATCCATGAGTCAGTATAGAGGTAGAGCACTGGCCACCTTTTTCGTTCAGCGATATCTAAGGCCAGCTGGATGGCTTTCACCTCTGCAGACTGACTTAATTTACTTTCTCCTTCAGCAGCTTCTGTGCCCTGTCATGCGGGGCTCCACACAGCCGCCTTCCAACTTTGATGTTTCCCCACAATGCGACAGGACTCGTCAGTAAACAGGGCACATCGCTTCTCATTATCCAATAGTTTGTTATATGGTGGGGCCTCTTCAGCATGCATAACCTCTTCCTCTGGTGCCATTCCGAAATCTTTGCCTTCTGGCCAATATGTGATCATTTCCAGCTGTGCTTCAGTCCCAATCACCTCTGACCCCTTCATATGCTGCCAGTATCTCCTTTTTGGTTGGAGTGTAGTGGTTCTTGGATCCTCTGTAACCCCAACTCCAAAACCCCAGGGGTTGACCCTGAGTCTCCCCTGGTGCTTTCTGCCAGAAACTCCAGGTAGGGCCATTCTTCCTGGCTGCAGTGTAAAGCACATTTTTAACATCTTGTCCTGTACGAACTGGCACGAGGACTACTGCATGAACTATTTCCTGTTTAATTTGTTCAAAGTCTTGTTGTTGTTGAGGACCCCATATAAAATCATTCTTTTTCTGGGTCACTTGATAGAGAGGGCTGACAATCTGACTAATTTGGAATGTGCAGTCTCCAGAAACCCACAACACCTAAGAAAGCTTGTGTTTCCTTTCTGTTAGTCAGTGGGGATATAGCTGTTATTTTATTAATCACCTCCATTGGATTCTGAGTCCATCTTGCCATTTTATTTCTAAAAACTGAATCTCCTGTGCAGGTCTCTTGACCTTACCCCGCTTTATGGCAAAATCAGCTCTCAGAAGGATTTTGACTTTTTTCTCCCTTTTCTTGAAAACAACTTCTGCTGTATTACCCCATACAATGATGTCATCAATGTATTGCAGGTGTTCCAGGGCTTCACCTTGTTCCAGCACAGTCTGGATCAGTCCATGGCAAATGGTGGGGCTGTGTTTCCAACCCTGGGGCAGTCGATTACAGGTGTATTCAAAACCCCTCCAGGCAAACTGTGACCTGCACTCTGCTGCCAAAGGGATTGAGAAGAACGCGTTAGCAATACCAGTTGTGACATACCACTTGGCTGCCTTTGACTCTAGTTCGTATTGAAGCTTTAGCACGTCTGGCATAGCAGCACTCAGTGGTGGCATGACTTCATTCATGCCATGATAGTCTACTGTCAATCTCCACTCTCCACTAGACTTTTGCACTGGCCATATGGGGCTGTTAAAGGGCGAGTGAGTCTTACTGATGACTCCTTGGCTCTCTAGTCGATGAATCAATTTATGGATAGGAATTATGGAGTCTCAGTTGGTGTGATATTGCTGTCAATGCACTGTTGTAGTAGCAATTGGTACCCATTGTTCTTCAACCCTCAGCAATCCCACAACAGAATGGTCCTCTGAGAGACCAGACAATGCAGACAGCTGTTTGTTTTCCTCTGTCTCCAAGGCAGCTATACCAAAAGCCCACCAATACCCTTTTGGGTCCTTAAAATACCCTCACCTGTGATTATCTATACCAAGAATGCATGGAGTTTCTGGGCCAGTCACAATGGGGTGCTTTTCCCACTCATTCCCACTTAGGCTCACCTCAGCCTCCAACACAGTCAGCTGTTGAGATCCCCTTGTCACTCCTGAAATACAAATGTGTTCTGCCACTTTAAAATATGATGTCCTTAAGGTGCATTGGGCATTAGTGTCCACAAGAACCTTATACTGCTGGGGGTCAGATGTGCCAGGCCATCAAATCCACACAGACCAATAAACTCAATTGTCCCTGTCCTCCACCTAGCTGGAGGCAGGGGGCCCCTGTAATGTTGGTCATGGTATCCACTATCGAGGAATGGGTTAGTGTGATATGCGCAGGTCTCACTGTCATCTTATTTACTCACTTCTTGTGAATACAAATCAGAAGTTCTTCTCATATGATTGGGAGAAAATTCAAACTTTCTGCTCTGTACGGGCAACTGTTTGCCCAAAACCGAAGCACCATTTCTCCCAAAAGAACCCCGATTTGTAGTTGCTGTTCCTTCCAACCCGCTCTTCTAGGAGGTAGGTAGGTTTTCCATCCCATTTTCTCATACCTACTAAATCAAAAGTGAAACCTTCTGCCTTCTGATGAGGACAGGAAAAGAATAAAGGGAGGGCAGTACTATAACTGCCTTGATGATACTCAAGGAAAATTAACTAGAGAGATAATTAAGTAATGAATGCCACATTGTCCTCCACCTAAAGTGAATCTTTTCACTGGCATAGCTACTGCAGCATGTTTGGGGAACTCTGCTTCTGTTTTCCTGGTGAAATGAGCCCAATTTCTTTTAATTTTAAATTACCAAGTTGAACTGTGATAACAATTTCATAAATGTCTCACTGTTTTGAAAACATTTCTCATGGTCATTTTAGGGAAATTCTGCTTAAAATAGGATGCATGTGTTTATATACAAGTTTATAAATAAAATATTTAAATACTTGTAGTTTCCAGCCTTGATAGCCTGTGCAGTAGACACACACAAGTGCTTTGTGATTGATAGTGCTTAGTAACAACAATAGATGGCAAACAGGGATTTAGACATGCAGGTCCTGTTACTGTCGTTGAAAAATGTATATCAAATTCTTACACACTGTGCTGAAGGATAATCTCCAAGAATCAGACATTCTCTCTCCAGATTAGTTTATAATAGAAGTGGCTTTCATACCTAGCTCAAACAAAAAAAAGACCACTTGGCAATGAAAAAAATTGTATAAAAATGATTAGCTGTGTCACCTAGGTTAATTTGATTACATTTGTTACCCAGCTTTTCCTAGTTGTCCTTTTTATTTTTCATTTATGTTTCTTCACTACATCCCCTGGTCTTCTGTTGTATTCTGACTTTACAATGGATGCTCTTACCATCCATTTTAAGTACAACAGATCACACCCAAAAAATAATTATTCTCTTGTGGCATTTGTCTTTCTGAAAAGTACATATTAGGAAAAGTTCAGAGAAGCCCTTGGAAAAGAGGCAATGAACACAAAAATCAAGAGTATTTTACAAAGATTTGAAGATATAAATAAACAAATAATAGAAGAAGCATTTAAGGTATTTGACAATGATGAGCCACATCAGGTTTTGATAGGCAATAAATTAGATAATTTCATAAGTCTTTTTATTTATATCTTGCAAATTACAAAAATAGACAATAAAACCAATAGACTCAAAAAGTCTAGATGTCGTTAGTGTGAATGTGCAATCTGATCTACTTTGAATTCCTTCCATGTTTGAGACCCATAATAGATCGTTAATGCATTATTCACTGCTACCAGGTTACCTATAAAATCCTGATAAATACTTTTATAGCATTATCAGAAATTTTAGGCCTGTTGCATTGGACTAACTTTCTAATTTTTCTGACCCTATTTTTGTCCTTGTCATCATGTATCTCTTTTATTCAAATTCTACAAGTTTTCTGTTTTTCTTAGATGTCACAGTAGACTCTCCTGATTCTGAAATCTACTCATCTATGAATTGTAAAAAAACATAATAAAGATAGAAATATAATGTATTAATACTAAATTTTAAATATCTACATAAGTACATTAGTATTAAATGTAAGATCAACGTGAATATTTTTATTCAAAGTGTGACTTCTCAGATATCAGTATGCTAAAAGTTATTTTAAGAAAACATTAGTGGTGAAGCAAATGAAATAAAATATTGCACATTGTATATTTTAAGAAAAAATACTTCATCAGTTTCTAAAAATAGAAGAGATCGGTTACACAAATATAATGTGGAAACCAGCAAGGGCTCATTTTGACCTAGTCCTTTTAGCAAAGACCTGTTTTCAAAGGCTGACACACGATTCTGTTCTCATCCCAAAGCTTCCTTAAACTGCTTGTGGAATGATAGATTAATATTAGAAGATTCTCTCTTGTAAACATCAAAAGCTAAAAATATTTGTCTAGTAAAACATGTAGGGATTGTCTTCAGTATAAGTATTAGCCTGTATTCAGTATATTTGAGTGACTGCAGCCTTTGTGTGCAAACTCCACCAGAAAAGAAAAAAGAAAATTGGACAAATCTGAAAGCAGGATAAGAATATAAATCAATTCCATAAAGGTTATTAAAGTCAATTAAATTTAATTTGAGATAATGATAGGCAAAAACTTTTAGCACACTGCAAAACTGATTCATCAGTTACAAGAAACATAAAATTCAGTTTAGACAACAAGTTAGTGCAGTAAATTAATAAAGTGGATGTAAAGTAACTATGAAATATACACATTATGGCCCTGAGGGCACCAGCAGCCCTGATTGTTGCTTACACTCCTTCATAGGGTCCCCCCACCCTGCCGAGGGCCCAGGACCCCATGTCAGCCCCTTGGGGCCGCCAGCCCCTGTTCCAATGATGCCGCAGCAGACACGGTCTCCAGCTCCCCACAGCCTGGACCTGCCCGACCATGGGCCCCACCAAGCTGGGCACCTTGGCCCTGCCCACCCATGGGCCAAGGAACCGGCCTGGCCTCGGCCTGGCCCTATCCCCAAGGAGGTAGCAGATGCCCAGGGCTGGGGCTGCCCCGGTGCCCGCCAGCTGCCCTGCTCCTGGCTCTGTCTGCCAGGTCCTGCCCTGCCGCCCCAGGGAGCCTCCACCAGTCCTTGCACACTGACCCTGGAGAGCTGCCAGCCAGCACTTCTCTCTGAAAATACACACAGGGAGAAAACTACAGGATAAAACTTTAGAGCCAAATAAGTAGTGTGGGAGCTAGGTTTTCATTCTCCTGCATTACAACCTTATATGAACTTGCACGTGTTCCTTAATATCATTCACCCAGAGAAATATGAGATCATGTGGCAGAAATAAATATCAGCCCTTCCACCACAGTCACGTTGTTGCCAAAGACTCTCTCATCATCCATATATTCTTATAATTTTAATCTACAGCTGTCAGCACAGTAGTAAACAGTTCCTCAGTTCATTTTACTAAGAATTCTGGGAATAAAAGAGATTACTGACTTCTTAAGTACTGCATCTTTCAATAAGCGTTTGCATTTCTTCTGTTGTTAGAGGGTATGCATGTGGGAAAAGGCCTTAAATTCTCTGTTTAAGAGAATACAGTACAATTTTACAATACAATACAAACAATTTTATTGTTTCATACAATAAAAATACAGCAGTTTCAGAAAACTTGATGATCAACTTGAGCTATGGAACTATTTTTCTCTTTCATAGTTTTGAAGAGTCAACACCAAAGATTCACTAGTTGTTGGTATCCAAAGATGGCCATACTATGACAATGTAACTTTTTTTATTGCAACAGTATTTGTGTCAATAAATTGCTGATGTTTATAGTTAGAAGCACTGTGTTTCTAATCAGTATTTTCATACTCCTTAATACACCAAAAGACTTCTCCAGGTTGCTTGTCAAGGCTGGACCATCTTCACTGAAAATCCGCTCACACTGGAAATAGTGATAAATAGCTACCTACTACAATCACTTATTCCTGTGGGTGGACATTTGGGTGCTTTTCATCTAACCTATCTTTAGATATTTACTACAGAGATACCCACCTGTGACCTTCATGATCCCTTCACAATTAGTAGAAAGAAATAGACACTCTGGGGCATGATTCATATGACCTACTTTAAACATCTACTTTAAGAGGAGATGAATTGCACCCTAGAGGTGTCAATCTCTCCTTTGATTATAAAGAGTTTTAGATCACTAGACACACGTACAAAGAGATGTCTAGATTTGGCCAGATGAATCTCACCCTCAGTGACATGACTGAATAGGGTCTGAGCCAGGCAAGCTTTCTCTGAACACAGCATAGAACTGGCAGTAGCAGAAGTGTAAACCATCAATGACCTTGAGACATCCAACAGGATTCTAGTCCAGTGTGAAAAAAGGATGTTCATATCTTTACAGTATTGACTGCATTTTAAACCTTTTCTGTCAGATTAAGAAATGTATAGGAGATTTTTTGCAGCGTATAATCCACCTTTTCTTCTTTGATCATATTTTCAAAAGAGCTGCATTCATAAATCATATAGATGTTGTATTATGTACTGGTTTAATATATTAACTATTTTTATTCTTGTCAACTTATTTAAGTTTTTCCTTTATAATGATTGTTGCAAAGTTTTTTGATGTTGTTTATGGTGTCATGCGGCTCTACATGTCATTCCACAGATTACAAACTTTTCACTGTCTAATACCCTGTTGAATGCAAAATACATTTTATTCTTTACAATTGCAGTTTGCACTGAGTACATATTACAACCAATTATTCCTCATTACAATGTAGCTGTCTACTTATGTCAGACCTCATTACTGTGTCTTAGAGTCAGAATTCTGGTACCCAGGAGTTTAAAATATTTGAATACAAAGTAAGAAGCCCACAGATCAACAATCTTTTGTTTATTTTTAGCGTGCCATTTTCATTAGATTGACATTTTAAAAGAATTTAGCTCCAGGACTTCGACTTCCTCGCTCTTGGATAGTTGGATGCTAGTGTCGTGAAATAAAGTATCATGTTTACTGAAACTTTAAGTAATTATCTTGGTGTGTCAGGAAAACATTCATCAGATTAAGTTGAATAAGACTTTTATAGGTTAGAAAAAAAAGAACAAAAATAATCCTGATCATGTTAAAAAAATACTATTTTGTGTCTTACACTTTATGGCTACATAAAATACTGCAGTAAAAAGTATCCAGGGAATTTACACTGAATTACTGCTGAACAGTAGGCAGCAATATCATGAAGGTGCTTATGTAACTAACGGGTTAGGGAACTAAGTTCAAAACTCCCTTTTAACCTAACCTACTATGAGAGATTCTTGAGATCTCGGAGTTCCACACTCTCGGTTTCAAAGTACCTCAAAATCTGCTTCTGGTCATGCCGAAGAGTACCCCAGTCAAGAGTGCTGCTGTGCAATTAGTCAGCTAAGGGAAGACCTAAACAAAGCATAAGGGTATCAGCAGTAGCACTTGAGTGATTTTAGAACCTGATTCAAAGGAGTAATCTCAATAAAACTGGGATTTCACCAGAAAATTAAATGGCACTAGCATCTGTAGTCTCCTACAAAGTCTGGGATTCACAAAGAAGACAACTTTTCACCCAAATTACCTGAAATATCTCTTCCAGAAGCTGTTCTCAGGGTATGCATAAAAAGATGTTGACATCATTCTGATCTGTACGATACACAATGACTCAAAAACAGCACTGGAAAAGATAATTCTGGCTTTAAGTTTTGCTATAGAATTATTTAAAACATTTACCAAGAAGGAAAAATTATCTTCCAAGTTATCTTTAAATGCATGTCTTGTATTGCAGGAAAGTGTCAGGTTTTACAGGTTGGGTCAAGCAGAATGCACAGAACCTGTCCTATTGAAACTGGGCAAAACCTCAGAATTCACAACACAGGAGGCAAATTAGGCAAAAAAAAAATCTGACTTTTATGGTCAAATAGGTATAGTCTACTGTGACAGAAGGGACTAGGGCAGGGTTCACTAACTGTTTATTAGCTCAGTGCCACATAGCACAAAGACACTTAATTTATAACTTCATGTATTTTGACCACAACAGCGGTACCACCCTTTGTTGGTTAGATGAACATTTCTTTAAAAGCCTCCTTTTTATTTTCAGCTATGAACTACTTGTGACAGAAAGATCACTTGACACTGCTTTCTTTGCTGAAAGTTAAACTAATTTCAAAGCCTGCTTACTGAATACACAAATGGAATTGCAGTGTATAACTCTTAAGTACGATAAAATGTAACAGTGGTAAAAGTGGGTAATGATAATGGCTCTGTTGTTCCTGAAATGCTATGTTGCCACAGAAAGTCAGCAAGTATTGTAAGGCTCAGAGCATCCTCTGTTCTAGGAAAGGAACTGTGGTGGTGATGATTATTTTTCAATATAATAAAATTGAATGATTTCATAACTCTAATTAATTAACCCTTGTTAATACTTTTGTCCTAAGTCATGTTTATAATATGAGAAAAGAAAGGAGAGAAAGAAGAACTGAAATATTAAAGTAACTATGGAATATATGCAGAAGTTTTATATCAGGCAGCTTTAGCCTCACTTCTTCTTCCAGAGACAAATTTCCACTGGGCTTTCTCTTCGCTCCTGCTGTAGACTTCAAAGGTCCAGTTGAAAATTCAGGTCTTTTAACAAATCAAAGCATGCTGGCAATCCAGCCATGAGTCAAAGGATTCTTAACTTGGTCAAATCTTTAAGTTATCACACAAAACTGATGCTGACAGACCTGTTTTATTTACATAGGTTAAGTATATCTGCTGATGATTTTCCTAAAAGAAACTTGAAGGCAATTATTGTTGTTTAATAACTCGCTCTTTAACTAATCACCATGATAACAAAGTGTCTTCAATAGTCTAAAGGATTAATCTGTTCCACTATTAATTATAATGAAAATTATCTTCTATTTTACTTTTTTGTAATGTGGAATTACTTTAATCTGCTCTTTCATTTTTGTTTCTTACTTCTTTGTTCTACTTTTGAGGTTTTTTGTTGTTACTATTTATAAAGAAGAAAGGCAAGATAGTTTTCATTTTAAATATAAATGCTTAATAGGTTAATCACTGTATTGATATGAATATTTGATTTTGCTTTACTGCTTTCTTCTGAACACATACAATAATTTTGTAAAATAATTGCTATATATCAATAAGCCAAAATGAATAAGTAATATATTTTTATATAAGACATTTATTAATAGTTATTCTAATATTCATTCCCCATATCTCACTGAAAATGTTTGCATTAGTATATTGATAATTTTCACTGCAACTCAGTGCAAAGATGCATATTTACTACTTAATTTCTAGCTATCTAGCTACATACTACTTGCAAGTTTACTACAAACCAGATTTTGTCTTGTCTTTCTGGATAATTTCTGCTTTACTTGAATTTGTAGATGCAGAAAAAGAAATAACTTGCTTCAATTGCTGTTGGGGATAGCATACAGCTAATAAAACCAGAGATGTGTAGATACCAGCATATACATTGAGCTAAAGCTACAGAAATTATATAAAAAAAAGTTTCAACAACCTATGTTTATGACTATACATATATGTGTGGATGTATACACACATGCGTATATACATGTGACAGGTATTATATAGAGAGATGTAAGTTAAGGAAGAAATTCACATCTGTGGAGATCTAAATCAAATAATCTCAGTGCAGTTGCTGTGTATTGATTAGCTCGTTATTGATTACTGCACTTTGCCAGGGTGATCCTGGCAATGTTCCATCTGGAGGAAAAACATTCCTCCACAATATTCACTGGTGGAAGGGAATGGGTGTTTACTTCATTATCTACACTGTGAATAAAAGCCATGGATATAAAATATTAGCTCTTACAAGTTGTCACAACAAATTATTTCTCTCTAAAGCTCACAGTTTTAACACTCAGGATCATCAGCTCGTGATGATATATGCTAACAAAGTCAGGTTAAAATGTCAAAAAATCACAAGCTGCACCAAGTACGGGAGCCTGATGCTGCCATCACTAAAAATACACAGATCACCTGTAGCAGCTGGAAAATGCTGGAACAAGGACTTGTAACTTTCTGACCTTTGCCTTTGTGATAGCTAAAGGGATTTGTGGGAAGCTGCTCCCTTCCCTCCTGTTCAGGATAGGTGTTCTGTAGGTGTTTGTGGTGTAAAGTCTATCCCACCCTGAGGTACCTCAGCAAAATAGCAGCTAAAGGAAGCATTAGTTGTTTGCCTCAAAATACTAAAAATAGTGCTTTTAAGTATCAAAAGAAAAAGAAGCTGCAGAAGGTAAGAGAAGAAACAAGCACTGAATCTATCAGTCACAGTGTGCAGTCAAGAGTACATGCTTGTTCAGTGAAACACTGAATGGAAAACAAGAATGTAATTGTATATTGCATTACTGTCACTCAGCTGGATATCATACACCTCTGAGTATTAACATATATCTGACTTCTTGATGTTTCTAGTGCCTTCCTTTCTCCTTTTATTTTTCTTTCAAGTTTGCTCTTTCACAGCTGATTTAATTTTTATACTCTGTCTTACATTTCTCAATGTATGTTCATTTGCAGGTTTTTCCTGGTCTTTCCTAGTTAATCTCTCAGATGCTCTGCATTAAGCTATCTTCGGAAAGAATGGAGATGCTGCATCTCCCAGGAGCCAGTAAACAGAACATTAATAGCTGTCTCAGGCAATGCTGCATGTTCCATATTTTCACCCAGAATAACAATTTTACACTCTCTGCTCCACTTAAAGCTATATCACTGAGACAGATCTGACATCTCTCCAGCAAAAAAGCACAAACTTACAGCAACAAGAAGATGCATAGCACCATTGTCCTTAATATGAATAAGTTTAGCATCCTGGGAGTGCACAAAGCACCTGTCTCTGGGCATATGGGTAGAGTGTACTGCTACCCTGGAGTGCCAAGATAAGCGGATGGGGAAAGGAACCAGAGATAGCTCTGGGCAGAAGAATTAAATTAAAGTAAAAATAAAGAGAGAGGGAAAAAATGAAAAAAATATTGTTCTGGTAAACTCCCCAGTTCAGTTTCAGGGAAAAAACCCAAACAAAAACTCCAGTGGTGATTTTTTTATCATGTACACCTTGTGGAGTCATTACCCAAATAACTGTTCCCTTTGGAGTCAGTTCTGTCTCCTTTGCTCAAAATGAGGATAGTATTTTAGGTCAGCCATTATTCTGGGGCTAAAAAAGGAAAAAAAAAAAAAAAGACTCAGAAAATCAAGGTATCTGAAAATCATTGTTGATGTATTATTAGTTTCATGACAAAACAGTTTAGTATAGTTTTAAACTATTTTGCTTGATGATTTCATATTTCACAAACTAGAAGGAATCCATTTTTTTACTTAGCTGTGTGAACATTATTTCTGTCATCTCTTGCTTTGTTTTATTTTGGCAAGTTCTTACCACTTGTATTATTTTCCTGGTGGCCCAGTATACTGTTAACAAAAAATCCCCACATTTTTGCACTGTTTACATTAGTGTTCATTAACAAGTTCAGCAAATTCTATTTTATTTATTTTTAATAAAAGAAATTATTTCTTTATGAACAAGAATATAAAACTCAATGCTATGAACCAATTTTCAAGACAGAGGAAATATGGACTATTATATACTCTAACTTTACTCTGCATTTTCAAGTGTTAATACACATTTTCACCTTTTGGTCCAACAACCATGTTTTTCCCTTCCCTTGCCTTCTCTTCTCCTGCCTTCTGAGAAGTTTGTACTCAAACCCAACAGAAAGTGTTAACAAAATCCTCATGGAAAATCTGCTTTATTTTATATGATTCCATGTGTATGCATAAAGTTTTTGCCATTCTTTCAACAAGCTTTCCAAACAAATGCTACTATCGCATTTTTCCCCAATGTGTTTGAATTCAAAGGATATGTTAAAAATAGCATGAAAATCTGCATGTGAAAATCTTCACATAAATTTCTCATTAGGAGGAAATAGGTATCCAGCCATATACAGAATTTGTACTGATACAATATTCATTAGTATTAACAGCATCGTCAATAGGCAGATGAGTTAGCAAGGGGTAAATTTTTATGGGCCAAATACTAACCCCATATTATCTATTATCTGAAAATGTTCTAGTAGCATGTTTTTAACTTATGCAAGTATTTTAGCAAGTATTTCACTTACACTAACGTCTGATTATTCTCATTTTACCTATTGTAACACACTTGATGTTCTCATTTACATTTAATTTGGGTTCTGCTGAGACTAATTTACTGTTCACTTCCACTGAATGTCATATCAACCTCATCAGAAGATACTGTCTTTGTTACACTTACTGTTATTGAATAATTTTCATGCAAACTGTGTGTATTAACATCTATGGTGGCTTATTCATTTATCATTTAATCATCACAGAGTCGTAGAACGGTTTGGGTTGGAAGGTACTTTTAAAGGTCATCTAGTCCAAACTGCCTGCAATGAGCAGGGACATCGTCAAATAGATCAGGTCGCTTAGAGACCCATCCAACCTGACCTTGGATGTTTCCCAGGGATGAGGCATCTACAACCTCTCTGATCATTTATGAAGATCATGAACTTGATAGTAACAAGACAGGAGGTTAATATATGAACTGTGTGTTAACAAGTCCCTTATCAGCAGATTCCTTTGTTTAGAACTTTTCCCATGGAAATAGCTTTGGCTGAATTGAAAAATGATATACAGTTCTTTGAAAATAGTTTGGGAAACAAAAAGAATGTGACAAATTTTACAGAATTACAACTTTCAATGTTGCAACTACCACAGAGACTGTTCTTCTTCCACATGTCTTAAAGAGATAATGTTGACAATATTTATTATGGAAACTCAAGTGTCTGATGTTCCTGTCATTTATAGTGCAATACATATCTAGTTTAAAGAAAAGTCATCTTCCTCCTCCACTGCAGGAGAAGCATATTAATCATATCATAGATTAACATTATGAGAGAAAAAAAAAATACATAAAATGCCAATTTGAGTTTCTCACTTAAATTGCAGCCATCAAAAATTATGTTAGATCTATCAGAAGAATAGAAATAGTATACTGAATTTATAATTCAAAATGTTATTTTTGAGTTTATCAGATACTTGTTATCATAACAAGCAATTAGAAGAAAACCAAGTTACAATAGCTTTTACACAGCCTATTCACTGAGTGTAATGAATCTACTTTTGCAACAGATGTGATAAATATAAATTCAATATTGCTCAGTGACCCTGCTTTACTATTTCCATGAAACATGATAAAAAGCTCCGTGATATATCAGGAAAATACTCCCTCTCAGTGTTTGAACAAAAAGTGGAATAATCCTACAGTATGAGAAGTAAAATCTTCCAGACTACATTACCTAAATTAAATGTCTTAAAGCAACTGATATTTCAGAGAAAATGGAACTGTTCCCATATTTTATTTTAAAGATCACGTATATGTTTCTTAAATGAGTTTTACAGATAAGAGTGAAGGAAAATGTGCACTGATAATATACATGACATTTCAAGGGAGCTATTGCTATAGATAAGATACAGATAAATATTCTGTAAAAGTGTCTTACGCAATGTTCCATAAATAGTTTTTATTCAAAAGAGCCCATCTACTTAGCAAAGAATTATAGGTGGATGACTACTACTACTACTACTACTACTACTACTACTACTACTACTACTACCACCACCACCATCAATATACAGTAGGAAGAAGAAACATGAGTTTAAGATAGTATGGAAATTGCTAAATTATTTAAAGACATTATAATTAACCAAAATATGAGAAACCATAGTGATCTTTGAAGGAACATTTTGGAAGATTTATGCAAGAACAGTTTGGAAGAGTCAAGAGAATGAGTAGGCAAGGCATGAAATACTCAAGGCTCAGGCTGAATTTCAGTAATGGGAAGAAAGGCCGCATTCTAGCAGCCTAACACTTATAAATTCAGGCACACCTTGGATGACTAATCAAAGGAGGTGGATAAACACAAAGTCAATATGAGCATTTTTAATTTAAGGTCATGCTAGTATTGTTTATTTTAACAGTATATGTCATCGAATCATATAAAAGATTTTGAGGAAAATAACAAGAATTTAGTAATAGGCAGTATGAATTTTACTATGGAATTCATTAGAGTGAGCCCAATTTATGCACAAATTAGAAAATTATTTCTTATGAATACATCGCTGTACATCGGTTTTTTTGTTATTTTCCATTTATAGCTTTCATGTCAATGATCTAGTTTGATGAAGTTCAGGTTTTTGAGGACCTATTAAATCTGAATAGTGTCTTCTTCCACATCACATGAAATATCATTTTGTTAAAGTGAAATCCTAATTTGAACATAATTAAATCTTAAATTCCACACTTACAAAATACAGAAGACAATTATGCTGTAAATTTTAGATATTAAAATGACTAAACAACTAAAGAATTTTTAATATTTCCTAGTTCATTCTCTGAGGGTCTATTTCATTCACATGAATATGGAGAGCTGTACAACCAGCCCACAGAGATGTTCTAAACTTTTGCTTGAAACCTTATAAAGGGTTTGTCTTCACACTTGACTTTATTTAGATTTGCTTTCTTTACATGGAAGAGAACCCTAGATTTATCAGATTGATTTTAAAAGCTAGTTATGGTTAAAATGAAAATATTTTTTGATTGAGAAGGAAGGGGTTAAGTTTCTGAATGTTTTATAAGATTATAAAATTTGGAAAATTAGGAAAAGTAAATATAAACCAAGAAATGTGATGCTTTGTTTTCCTTTGCCCTTGGATTTCTCTCTAGCTGTTCCAGGTTTCCCCAAACTTAAACTAACATGGAGTGCTGTCTGTTCAATAGCACTTGACCTCATAGTACTTTAACCTCCTTGATTCTAGGGCAGCTAAACTCTGCAAAGCTTTTCCTCATCTTGCACCTTCTCCTGACTTTCTCCAGGGTAGAATTCTTGCTGTCTCCAAGACTGTCTTCCTGGCCCCTTTATCATACATTAATGAAGCTAACACAGAGCATTATTAACATCCTCTTCATTCTTTGCTGATGTGTTATAAACTGCTGGATTAGTAAGTAGAACTTTTGTCCTTCCTGTGGGCTTTTCAAGGTGTACCCTCCTGTTGTGTCCAATAATTACTACTTTCCTTTCAACTTTAATGAGCATAAGATTTGATCTCTGCACCTCTTTCCAAAATTGCAGTTTCTGCCTTACTTTGAGACTTTTACAAAGACCACAAATGATGTTTTAGTAAGAAATTTGTGCATTGACAGTATTTTTTCCAGTTCTCTTTCTCACCATTTGAATTGTATGTATTCTAGAAATTCATACTATTTGGTTTATCTACATAAAATGTATCAGTAACTACCTTAAATCCCAGTTTTATCAGCCCTTGCAGGCTAAGTGATATTTCATGGATAGAAATGCAAGAACACAAGCTCTTTTTAAAAAAAAAAAAACACAAAAAACAACTTTTTTTGTTACACTGAAAACTATTTAGGAACTCCTGAATTAATACATTTTAAAAGTGACTAAATGTTTCTGTCAATTTTGTTTATTCCAATATTCGACCTAAGAAACCTTCCCTAACTTTCAAATTAAAACATTATGAAACTCAGAAAACTGAAGCAGGAATGAGAATAACTAGGGAAAAGAGCTAAAATGTGGGTAAGCATTATTTATTTCTGGCTTCTCTGTTGTTTCAGATGAGAATAGAAGATCACATACTACTACAATAAAACATTAGGTGAGCCTAAAGAAGACATTAGATCTCCCTTTTAATGAAGTGCTCATTAAAATTAATAAAACAAAAGAAATATCCTTTGAACCCAAGCTATTACATCTGTCCAAGAAGTTGCAGAACAAACAGCTCACCTTGATACAGAAGCATCAGCAAAGCAACATGCACTCTGCTGGAGCTCTGAGGCAAAGAAGCTGTAAAAGCAGGCTTGTTTCCAGAGGGCACAGCATCACTAATTTTAAAAAATCCCTTGAGTGAAAAAGTTATCCTTTATATGTTAATTGATTCAGTTCAAGGAACAACTCAGTTGTTAAAAGTATGAATAAAAAGGGAAAATCAGGGGGCAGGGGGATCATAAGTGGCTTTGTGAAAAGGAAGAGCAAAATAACTGTCAAGGAAAACACTACCCAATTCTCATTAGAAAACTCTTCTCTCAGCTACTCTGGCTTGAGGGAGGGTATCCAATGGAAGAAAAGAAGATTAGTTTTTGTCACCTCACTGATCATGTCTGACAGACTAGTTTGTCAACACAAAATGTGAAATAGTAAACATTTTAAGGCTTATAAACAGCTTATAAATGGCTGGTGCAAACAATCTTTCACTCTGAGGGAGCTGGGAGTTTAATTTCTTGCTGTGCCCATGTTTCTATTTTCATTCAATATCAGAATATAAGTTTACCTACAGCATATCTGTTGTTACAGCAAATAAATCAGTCCAGTTAGGCTTGTGCAGCCTTTCAAGTGTTAGTAAGTATATTGAAATACACTTTTATGGGCCTTGTAATGTATAATATCCCCTGGGTCTGGGCAGTTTTCCTATCCCAGGGATTAAGTCACCTCATGGTATTGGTGCTTGTGTTATTCTTCTGGGATGTGGGAGACCCCAGACCAAATCCTCTCTCTGTCACTCTCTAGCAGTATGGTGGGATGCACTCATCATCAGGTACTTGCTGGTATCACCAACAGTCTCTCACATTGCAGTTTCTCTGTTCTCCATTAAAAATTAGGAGAGAGGGATGTATTCTTAGATACCATCGCTTTTATCAGAGGCAGAGTGAGCTTCTGTGGGCTACTGAATATCTAACACTTATGTTTATACAATAAAACATTTGCAAAGCAAGAGAGAGCAAGAGAATTTTGTGTACAAATAATATGATGCTTAAATGTTATTGACTGGATCCTATTTGCATCTTAGACATGCCTCTCGCATTTGCTGGATGGGGAGCTAACCGCTGAGCTAGTAATTACTGGAGTCTTACCCTTTGCCATTTGGACCAGAAAAATCTATCCTGACCCTGAGAAATCTTTCCTTACTTGATTACTAGTGAAATTGTCACATTTGGAAAAAAAGTTTTTGTTTTGTCAGCCTGGCATTTTATCAAAGAAACCAGCTAGTCAAAAAATTCTTGACAAGCTTTAAGTGGAATTCAACTTAGCAAAAGTTCCATATTTTCTGACTAGCGCTGCTCGAAGAATGAATGTTTAAAAGCTCCACAGAATGTTTTAATACTCTTCATTTCTGGAGATGGTAAGAGAAAAATTCTATGAGAGCTAATATAGAAGAGGAGTATTAAATACTGTGCTTATTCAGTGTACCCATCTTGCTCCTGATCCTTGGACTGCCCTTGTATAAGGTGATAGAGGTGGAAGGGTGACACAGGGCAGATTTAAGGGCTGGATCTTCTAAGCATTTGATTGCTAATGGCATCTGTGAGAGGGGAGGCACTCAGCACTGTTGAGGATGAAGACTTCTGAAACATAAGATGTTCAGAAGAAAGATAGAGCACAGGTTACACAAACTGGCATCATTCCGCTGACATCAGTAGAGTCATGATAACTGACAGAATGAAAATTTGACCCGGACACCTCACACGATCTTGCCATTTCATGAGCTTGAGACCAGAGCTATGCATGACAACTGAGTGGCCTCATGCTGAGCGTATGCTGGGGAGAGCATCCCAGGCATGTCACTGGAGTATCAATCCTCTTTTCCTCTAAATGACCCAGAACCCTGCCTCTGCACTCTTCCCAGTAGCATCCCCCTCTCCTACAGTTGTTTCTGCTCCCAAGCACCTGTTGTCCTCACATGTCACTGATTACCTCTGCTTATCTCCCTTCACCAGGTTCATCACTACTGGGTAATTGCTGAACACGGAAAAGAAGCTGAAAAACTACATGAGGGTCCTTCCATAGTCGGTTCAAGCCTCATATATCAGGAAAGGCTTTATCACTGTTTTGCTCGAGTTTGCTAGACAGTCCTGAACAGGGGTAGCCATCTGTCAGAAGTTGGGTGGCTACAGGTGAAAATGTTTGCAATTACTGCAATCGCATTCAAATGCTGCAAACAGTTATCCTGGAAATGACAGAAAACAGGATGAGTGTCCATTCCCAAATACCTTGGAACAGACAGCTGATGTATAAACACTGGTCTCATTTTCTGATGTGAGAGGGTGTTCTCTAGCTTATGTACTACCAGCTTTTTGTGTCAAAGTTGGAGGTTTTTATACTTGTTTGGCAGAATGAAACTGTTCTGTTTCCCAAATCCAGGCAAAAGAAGTTTTGTTTCATTATCATCAACATGCATGAAGAAACTGCAGCATTAACAACATTTATATCCTCAGATCCCTGAAATCAGAGATCAGATGAGCAATGCAATTTAAGAAATGTGAATTATTATCTATATGACTCCAGAAAAATGGCTGAAACTTTCTTTTCTTTAGGTCTTTAACAGAGGCTAAATAAAAGCCATTGGAAGTAAGTTATATATTAAAATCTCAACATCTCAACATCGTCTCATATATTAAAAAATGTAATTCATGTTTTTTTTACTGGAACCAGTATTACTGACTTTTACACTTTAAAGACTCTCAAGAAAATACCCCTGTCACAGTAAATTATCGTTTGCTTTTAACAAAAATATTTTGTTTATTACCGACATTTCCTGCAAGGGGAGGGCTGTAAAAATATCTCAGACCATTAACTCCTGCCTAATTATGATTAATTATTGTATTACAGTAGAGTAGATATGCAAAAGCCCCCCAGTGCTCCATTGAATTGGGCATTCAATTCACACACACACACACACACACACAGAGCAAAAAACAGCCCTTGTCAGGCAGAGATTATGATCTGAACAACACAGAGAAACAGAGGGTCAGAGAGATGAGAAACCTGTACAAAGTCACACAGCAAACAGGCACAGAACCAGCAACCTGAATCCCAGAGCAGTTCCTCTTCTGTGCTGCCTTATCATATGTGTGAAATAATTTTTAAGGATCCTTTTCTGGGCATGAAGTATTTCCATTATAAATAGATTACTAAATGTTGGTCCAATACAGACAGATGAATTGGAAAAAAATATGAAACTGTGAATGTCTTTTTTTACTTACATCTTTTGGTGCATGAGATTTACCAGTTTAGAGGACAGAAAATGAGGCTATAGCAAGCAAAGTAATCATTACACTTTTATATAGTGTCTTGTTAAAAAGATGTATCATATCAATGACTTTCAAAGAGGGTTATACAGGCAGATTTGAACAACTCTATTGAAAAATCAGACCTATCACAGGACAATAAGAAAAAAATAGTGTTAAGAGAAACTGAAATGCTGACTTGATGTAATTTTCAAGGGAAAAAATGTTTCATATATACAGAATTTCAAAGTTTTTGTGTGAAGGAATTTATTCAAGAGAATAATCTAATTGTGCTATCAGAAATGTAGCACATTTCTTATAAAGAAAACCAGAAACATTTATCATTTGCCTTAGCACTACATTGATGTAAACTCCAGGAGGACTATCAACCTCTAGAGGAAAGAAGCCTGTTTTATCAGGTGGGAAATAATAAATGTCAACACGAAAAATAACAAGGCAATTATATTTAACAGTCTGCTGACACTGATTGGCAGAAATAGTGACAGAGATTCTTATTTTATAATGACCTAAGGGTTCATTTTAGAAAGAATCATTTCAAAAACTCAAGTTTTTTGTCTCATCAATTTACAGCAGTAGGAATAATGAAGTTCTTGTTCCTTGTAATAGAAATACATTGAATCCATGTCCAATGAGGCATGGACACTGTATCTTTCCCCTTGGAGAAAGGCAATTGCAGCAGTGATGTGAAAACTTCTATTTGTTGCTTTCTCACTACAAAGAGCATTTTCAGTGTGTATTTACAGCAGGGCTTGTGTGTCCAAGGTGATTGTTAATAACTCCTCTTTCTGCTTAGTGATTCTTAACTGGTAATGGTAAGAGACAAATTATTTGTTATGGTAAGAGCCAGAGAGTGGGGCAATACTGAAAAATATCAAAACCAATACTATTTAGTTTAGAAAGAAAAGTAAGAGGCCTGTTACAGAAGTATTGATTGAAGAATTATATAGAAAAAATGAGCTGGGACAAGATTAGATAAGGAGCTGCCCAGAAGTGAAACTGTGTGCACCATGTGTGGATTCTGAGATATTTGTTATTTTCAAAATCCACAGCCTAATGTTTTTATAATTTTTTATTTTATTTTTACATTTAAGGATGCTAGGCTATGTGTCTCGGTTCTGTGAGAAAACAGAGCACTGTAAATACAATTATTATATTTCAAAAAGCAGATGCATTTTCACTTCCCTTATAAATATCTAGATATCTCACAGCAGGACTAGCTACAGGATGGACAGCAGGCACCCACATCTATAAAGACATTGCTATATTCTATATAGTTCAAAGTAAGCTAAAAAGAACAAAATACGCAGCTTTGACAATAACTTCTCAGAGAACCTCTACATTATTTTCCAGAGCTTAATATCTGGCTTGGCAAACTACATCTTTTGTCTATAGTTTAATAGATTATTCATTATGCACTTCACATTCATGTTATAGTTTCTATTGATTGCAAAACATTTTGTCTGTGCTTCCTTCCTTCTGGACAATTTTGAGAAAACTTTCCTTTTTCCAACAAAAGGATAAGATATAAACTTTTACATTATAATTTTATAATCATTCATGATATGTATGTATATATATTTTGTTAGAATTCTAATGACATTTTTTTTCTCTGAAGGCATTACATATTTTTCCCAAAAAGGTTACAATGAAAATTATTTCTGAAACTAGTTTCAGTGAAACTTTTCAAGGTTCCTAATTAAACATGCTATTTTTAAATTTGCAAACTCTAAATATAAGGTTTTTTAAAAAATGAGGTATGAGCCATCTGTTAGACTGGGAATAGCTAATGAAAAAAGCAGAATAATAGTAAAAGATCAGAATTCTCCTCCTCTTTATTTCCCTTTAAGAAGAAATGTCGCATGCAAATGCTGCAGCATTTCTCAGCTGAGACCCTAAATTTGATGGGTTTGAAAACCCCTGAGATCCATTTATCTATCAGCAAAGAGAATATCAAAATATCAGCTTTGGAGCTGTCACAAAGTTCAAGGCCTTTTAAGACCTTTTATTGAGAGATATAAAGCATTATTATTCACTGACAAATTTGCAAATATATGCTATTGCTTTAAGCTATTTTTATTTTAAATGACCAGACCAGGTAAGCATATGTCTACTAAAATGTATGTTTCTCATACAACCCTCTTTTTTCTTTGTCAGATAGCTCTGCACTATACCACGAAGAAAAACCTATCAAGATACAATGTCACTATATCTGACAAATAGGAACACTATTTTTTCCAAATTCACTGTTCTTCTACATTCTAAACTTGACCTGAAAACTATTTATTTTACTTAAAATCTGAAAGAAGACCTTCCTTATTACAAAATACCTGAAAAAAGGCCAGATTGACTTAAATTATCACTACTCTGGAGTAGGGGCATTTTGGTATTTACTGAAAAGAATTCTTGTCTCCTATCTATCTACATATCTATGTGTATTTCCTCATTGTGTTGGATTATTTCATGACTTCACCCTTCTATTACCTGAAGAGTAAGAAAATATTTCTATTTCACATAGATGGTACAGACACCCTAGGTAAACCAGGTCATTTGCCCTAAACCACTGAAAAACAGGGAAAACCAAAACTGCTTCTGTGATCAGGGAACTGCTGTGCTCAGAGTACAAAACAAGCTACAGAACCTGCCTTGGGGAATTTACAGAATTCATCCTAGAGGTAAGCTAGACAGAGAAGATGAATCTCCAGAGACCTGGAACACATGAGGCCAGGCAGCAGGTTAGTGACAGAGAGAGATTTCTTGTATTCCTGCTCCATTTCAATGGAAACTTTGTTTTCCTACTGTATTTCACTGGACTGTCACCCTGTAGACTTCCTGCACTGTTCCTTCCTTCTCCTGCCCAGCATCGCAGCTGCTGCTGTCTCCTCCTCACCTCCCAACACCTACTCAAGGACACCAATGAATCGCCCAGAAGAGTTCATTTGGCTTGGCTCCCCTCAATTGTATTCCCTATTATTCAAGTTAATTTTTTGCATCTGAAGACAATTACTGAAGTAACACCTTTCCAGGTTTACTTACTCGTACACATGTTATTTGTCAATTTTTTACTGACTACATAGGAAAAGTGCATGTAGGCCATTATTTTACTGATGCTAATGTGACAGCTGTTTTTACCAACTCCTCCTGGAAGATGCAGACACCACCTATCTAACTTGAAAATATTCTTGACATAGGGGACAGTTCTTGACTTTAATAAAAAAGCCATTTATTTAAATATTCAGTGGAAAAAAATACACTTGTTATTTTTAAAACACCATATCTAACCACATGGAACAGTAGGTTTTGAAAGAAGAGCAGCTTTTATTGAAAAGATCAAAGGCCATATCAAACTACATATGTTTTAAACTGCTCAATTCTAGTATTTCATATAAGTAGTTTTATTTTATGAGGCAGAATTTAGTAACTCATAATACTTTTTTTTCCCCACACCTCAGGCTACTAGATATTATAAGTAAATTTAATCAGCATTTTTTAAGAAAGCGTATTTCTTTTGATAGTTTATGTTACAATTTGTATTATTTCAGAAAAAAATTGTATAGTAGGGGAAAATGCTTCACAGTTCTTCCTGTGTCCCTCCTTTTCCTCCTCCTTTTGATGCATAATATCATAATGTTTTTTTTCTGAAAGTCCTTGATCTTAGAGAGTGTAAAACCAGATGATGCTTCCTGCAAATCAGTTTGCCAGTTTTGTTTTCTTGTCTCACCTTTGAGAATAGATTTTTCCATTTCCAACATTTTCATGCTTGGGAGAAACATAACAAATCTATGCAATTCATTATTTTTCATAATATTTTGGTTAACATCAATATTATTCTTTAGTTTGTTGAAAAGAGAAAATTGAAGAAATAGTTGATAATCACTTTCTGCAGAGAATTTAAGTTCCTGGATTCACAGGATAGTGTGTGAAAACTTGTTAACTCATGATGGCTTTGAGTTTCCTTCAACATTACTTGGAATTACTGTTTTTAATAATTATTGTAATCATTACTTTTAATCTAGGGAAGAACTTTCTGGAGAAGGTTTCCTAGACCTAGTTAAGTGACCAGGATTCAGTGATTTGCTTGTGACATGAATTTAGAAATATCACACATAGAGTGTATCTGAATGACACAGAAGTGGAGAATGGGTATAAGTAATTGTTTTCTGCCCCAGCTAATTCTGCAGAGGCTCCAAATATCCATGAGAAGAGTCTGAGCAGGAAGGAGAGCCATGTGAGCACGTTGTTCTTTCAGATTATTTAATGGCTAAATAGCATTATAAAACTCTACTGGTTTTTTAATCTTGTCCTTGCTCTTGGAAGTTACACAGATTTCCGCTCATAGGTCTTGCATTTCAAAGCTTGTATGCAGGAACAGATACACCTAGATTTTCCAAGCTATGTCTTCCTTCTAAGATTTTAAACTAAGAAGATTCATATCATCATGGTCAGGTCACTATTGTAAGACAAAGGGCTACTCTAGATAACTTAATTGAAGTTTTTAATCTCTAACCTTGGAGCCAGATTTCCAGAGCCCTCTAAAGTTCACCATATTACTTCAGAACTATCCTACACAAGACAAACTTTTTTTAAAAAAAAACCTTTATGCATACAGCAAATATTTTCAAAATCCTTTCTTCTGCAAGTGTTTATGACTTAAGGCTCTCATCAGACAGGTATTCAACAAACATAAAGCTTACTCAGGTATGGTATTTTAATTTTACTTTCTATAATAGCTGACTCTTCAATTTGCTCTGCTATAGTTCAGGGCTCATTAACATTTCCATTATAAACCTTGATTACTCCATCTAAGGATATCAGCTGCTACTAGCTGCATATCTGAAAATAAAGCAGGTTCAGCCTTGAATATATTTTAAAGCATTATTAGAAAATTTTGAATTGTTGATTGGTGAGAAAAAGTACTTAATCCAAGAACAAGATGCACTGATTCAGGTTCAGTGAAATGTCTAAACTTTTGTACATAGTATAAAAGCATTCTTTTTAATAATTTCTAGCTAAACAAATTTGGACTGTGTCAATAAGTATGACTGAATACTATAAGGAAAACATTCACTGGCCCTTAAAAGGCCAGACTAAATGTTCAGGTGATGTAGGATCCTGCCTCTGACAAGGGACAAGTGAACACGCTATGTGGAGCTCTATACTCTCCATCTCATCACTGATGGAAGCCATTGCAAACATTCAGTGTCGGAGATACTTAATTACCTTGTGAAAAGACATACTTTTAAATCCTCATAAATCTCAAGCCATTGCTTTGTCGAACATGGCAAAAGCATGGGTTTATGAAGGGGAAATCATGCTTGACCAATCTGATAGTAAGGCGAATAGGTTGGTGGATGAGAGGAGAGCAGTGCGTGTTGTTTACCCTGAGTTTGGTAAAGCCTTTGACACTGCCTCCAGTCATTTGGCACCGTCTCCCTTAAAAATTATCATAGATAAACTGAGAATATATGGGTTAACTAAGCGGGCAGTGAGGTGGATTGAAAACTGTCTGAACGACCAGGTCCAGAGGGTTGTGATCAGTGGTACAAAGTACAGTTGGAGGCAGGTGACTAGTGGTGTACCCAAGGGGTTGATACTGAATTCAGTACTGTTTAATATCTTCATTAATGACCTGTGCTATGCCCTCAGCAAGTTTGCAGATGATACAAAACTAGGAAGAGCACCAGGTGGTTGTGCTGCCTTTCAAAGGGACCTGGACAGGCTGGAGAAGTGGGAAGAGGAGAGTCTCATGAAGTTCAACAAGGGCAAATGAAAAGTCCTGCACCTGGAGAGGAATAAGCCCATGCTTCTATACATGCTGGAGGTTGACAATTTGGAAAGCAGCTCTGTGGAAGACCTTGGGATCCTGGTAGACAACTGGCCATAAGGCAGCAATGCACCCTTGTGGCAAAAAAGGCCAACAGTCTTCAGGTCAGCGTAAGGCAGAGTGTTGCCAGCAGATCAAGGGTAGTGATCCTTCCCCTTTACTCAGCACTGATGAGGTTGCATCTGCAGTGCTGTGTCCCCAGCACAAGTATATGCACTTATTAGAGTCAGTCCAGCACAAGGCCGCAAAGCTGATAAAGGGACTGGAGCATCTCTTGTATGAGGAAAGGCTGAGGGAGCTGGGGCTGTTCAGCCTCATGACAAAAAGGGTCAGAGGGATCTTATACATAGACATATACATATATTTATGTATATAAATACCTGATGGGAGGGAATGAAGAAGAACAAACCAAACTCTTCTCATGGTGCCCATTGGCAGGACAAGAAGCAACAGGCACAAATGAAAACACATTTGTGAAAACGCATGTTGTTCCATCCGAACACAAGAAAACATTTTTTTACTTTGAGGGTGGTCAAACATTGGAACAGGTACTAAGAGTCTTGAGCCCTCTATTTGGTTCAATACATCTGTAACTGCTGATGTTTGGGGAATGGCTGAAAGGGAAGTATTGATTAAGATGTACCAATAGCCAGTATCATCATGGCCAGGAGACTAGTTTGTCAGAATATGGGAGCCCTAAGTGAGGTTTATATAACAAAGATTTGACCCACTGCTTCTCCAATATTACGTGAAAGATCCCAGTATGAAAAGCACATTTTTGTGTGTGGTAAGCTTGCCTACAGGGTCTGTCCAGATGGAGTAGAAACATCTATTTTGAGGATCTCTCTTCATGATTTGAAGGCTAGATCTCCAAGAAGGCTTTATTGGTGCCCCACAAGAAAGTTTGTGTGCTTGTGGGACCGGACAATGAAAAGTTGCTGCCCAGGAAAGTTAGGTGCCTAGGTCTTCAGAAAAAAAAAACACTTCATAGCTGTTAGAATATGAATGACATCTAAGCATCTAAGTACCTAACAAGACAGATACACACTGAGAATCTGGGTCTATAGTCAGTGGTGGATTATGACCTACAAAGGTTTAAAGGTCATAATTTTCAGAAGTGTCTGAATTTGCCAAAATGAGGTTTATGACTTTATTATTTTAATATAAAGCAATTTCAGTTATTTATGAAGGTCTGGACCAGCAATTTTAATCAGGCAGCTGGCCTTTGGAGTGATTGTGGGTATTACTCCTTAGAGTGCATTAAAGCTGCAATTTAGATGGAGATTTTCTACATTTTTTAAAAGTTTTTTGTCTCAGCATGCCACCTCTTTAATATTGTAATGCTTGAAATTTAAAACTCCCAATACAATTCTTTGCCGGTGTTTCCAAGTCAGCAAATTAGCAGCACAACACATGTTATATAGGGAATAGCTCAGCAACACAATCAAAGCCCCTCAGCATCCTCCATTTTTAGATTTATTTTGGCTTACTCTGCCGGGTGTGAACCAAATGACACATCATACACCTCAGAGACTCTTTTGCAGCTTCTGCTCAGACTGGAGAATTCCATCTGTTCTATTAAGGATCATTAACAACCAGGAAAGTATTCCAAACAGTTTCTGTAAAACCTAAAAGCCAAAATTATTACATTATTATAATTGGTTGGTTTTTTCTCATTCAACCAGAATAACTTTAATCAGCAACTGACTGAGGAAAACTCCATGGGACTCAGAGGCAGAGGGGCTTATTAAATTATATAAGGAGGATTCTGCATGTTCAACTGATGGTGAAAGGTATATGCTGCTATAGCAGTGAATAGTCTTTGGCATCAGAGTGTAAATTGTTACATATTGCATTTTGAAGAAAGTTTATCCTATGAGGAGAAAAAAAAAAAAAAAGCAGAAGGAGGCTGTATAAATTATGACTGAAAAACTAGCAAACATATCCACAGAGCATTCAGAATCACACATTATAATAATGATTTACATCTGTAGGACCTGAATGTAAAAAGATTGTGTCTACCTGTTCTGAATAATATGTCTCCATATCCTCTACTATCCCAGGCTAAATTCTCTAATAAGCTCCATACCACCTTCAAATTACACACTCATCTTTTCACATGGAAGTTGCATGCACTTCTTCAAACACATTTGAAGCTAATATATTTCATGAGGTGTAATATTATTACCTCAATACAGTGTTGTCAACACTTTATCATCTCAAAGCTGGGAGAGTTAATCTTTAAATTCTAACACAGTATTTATGCTTCCTTTTAGTGAAAACCTACAGACTCACACCTATAGAATATATAAAAAACCTCAGTATCACTGAAAATAAGTTGCATGGCCAAGATCCTCCTTTACAATATCAGGAGCCATTTGTTAAGTCCTTGAAGATGCAAGATTGAGTCAAGAGGAAGCCAGGATAAGGGATTTTATGCACACCAAATAGTTTATGTTAGGCAAGTTAATAGTTTATTATTTTATTTCTTTGCCAAGCAAGCATGCAACTTCCTCCATGCTATCTTGTGAATAGCATGTATTTCAATATTTAAAAAATATTTTAATCATGACTAGAATTTCAGAGTAAAAAGGGCAGAATAATTAGTGTGATCAGTTCAGTTACAGTCCACTTACTGGTAAAAAAATATCATTTCAGTATGACTTTTTCCTTTTTTATTAATTTCAAAAAAGGCTGCAGTCCAGTAAATCTCAGCAGTTTTTATCACTCAAGGAATTCTGTCCAAGTCTGTGCAATGATACATCTGATTAAAGTTGAATCTTACCTTCCTCATCCTCAAAAACTACCAAGAACAGATTTGTGAGTGTGATTGTTGTGAAGAGATCATAAATATCTAATGATGCTTACATTTCTCCTTGTTTATAGTGATAGATTTCGAGTTCTTTTTCAGTGCTGATGGGTTCCTAAGAAAGATTTCCAGTAGAGAAAAATGTCAGGTTTTTAAGAAAAGAGTAATAACACTGGTGAATGGACTCTCTTGCTTTCGGTAACATGAATAGTGAATGATCTATAATTGGCCTGGAGTTATTCTTGTTGTTTACACTTACACGAGCATCTGTATCTTAAAAAAACCACAAACAATCCACCGATTTAGAATACTATTATGTTGTCTTAGTGTTCTCTAACAGTACCATATGCAATCACTTGTTTACATCTCTGCATCTAAAGAACTGGCATTTTTTTCATATATGTTTAGGGATGTAGCCACCTCAGACAAAAATAAGATATCTGGTTTTCTAGAAAAGCTAAAATTTAAAAAAGTTTTACTATCTGAATTTCAGAATTCTAAATTTCAAAATTCACTAATTTCAAAAGAATATAATAAAATTGCCAGATAATTAATTTACATTTAGATTTCCCAGTTTCCTACGGAAATTCCACAGAAATGTGGAAAATGTGTAAATGGAGAATACTTTCATATTTAGTCCTGTTTATAATGAAATTAAAGCCAGGTTTACATGATAAACTATTACTATAAACAGTGGGAATAGTCTAAAATACAAAGTATTTAAACCTATGGGGCAGACAGCTGAAAATTAAGAGCATCACCAGGGAAGCTCTTCATTCCAGATTTAGAGTCAAGGTATAGGAGAGCTGTAACAGAAATAAAGTGACAGAACTTCATGGAATAAACTGTAAACTTGCATTTTCACCATTTTCTCTACTCAGTGGACAGAGTTCATTCCCTCAAAGAAACACATCCAGCTTAAGCAGATGGAATTCTTGTAAAAAGCAATCAAGAGATCTGAAGAGACTAGAAGACAAGCTTGACAGTTTTCCATCTCTAGTTCCTGAGAGAAGGGATAACATCTTGTCTGGTTGAGTTGTTCAAACGTGATTGCTCTATTTGTTATCATCTTACCTCCTTTCCTTTGGTTAGCAAATCATATGCAAACCACTTAAACCAGGCTTGATTGTCTTTGATTGTATCCATTATTCATGGATGTTCACTAAAAAGTTTAGATGAATATTTTTCAGAAATGGCTTGTGAGCTATGGTTATTTGCTATTAGTCATATGTGGTATGCATTCAGTCACGTGTGAACTTTTCTGCTCTATAAATGGATAACTATTCTGTCATTCTGCTACGAAAATCACACAATACACTCCTAGAATGTCATGTTGATCACAGTTTACGTACTAAAATGGGTTTGAATTTCAGATTCTCTATCCTCCATAGCCCAGAGACATGACTAAAGATTAATGGGAAATTAATATTGATGGTTTTAGAAAGTAAAAAAGTACATTTATTGCCCAACTCAGTAAGTTGTGTTATTTTTAAAAATTTGTATAGAACTTTAAAATCTTTAACTTTAAAATCAAACAAGGGACAACTTTCTACTTCTCTACTAGACCACTGATCACTGCAGCCCATGGCTCCTTATGGGGTATTGAGAAGAGAGAATGCCTGAAGGTAGCATCATTTGGATGGGATGCCTTCTACTGTCCCACTAATAAGATTTGACAAACTTGTGTATGTCTCTATCATACATATTTATTAAAGTAAAATAATACTGAGTAAGTATGAACATCTCATAAATGATTGTTGCATGTTGTTGCTTGGAGGTTTTTGTTCACTCTTAGTGAATTTTTCAAAGATCAAGAAATAATCCAGCCATTAAATCACATAATTTCCAAGCTGGAATTAGGACTGGTCAAAAAATGTTAACAATCATCTAAGAAAGTTTATGAATTAAGCAAACTAATTTATTTCCAAAATAGTATATAACCAGGTGACCAGAACACTGGCACAACCCTAGAAATCAATTAATGCATTTTTAACAGATCAGTCTTCTTTAAATTCAAAGGAAGCCATTCATCACTGATTTATCACATATTTTTTTTTCTTTTTTTGTCTTCTTTTAACAAAATGCATATTAATTAATTAAGAAGCAGGATATATCCTGTGCACATTGTTTGAAATATTACTAAGAATAAGTGCTCAAAAGAAAGGTAGAGAAACTTCAAATTATCTAGTCTGCGCTTTGTTCCAGTAAATACATGTTCAACACAAAGATATTCATAAAAAGCAGGCCTGACTCCTTAAGAATTCATGAAAAAAGACAAATTTTCGTTTATTTAGTCTTAATTAATTCTACTACTGTTGAAAATAGATTGATAATCACAGCTGCTTTAAATAGAATTACCTGAAATGTAGCGGCTTCATTTTGTAAGAGTATTTAATAATCATTCAAAAGAAAAAGCAAGGATTCTTAAAAACCAGTGCATTCCTGTAACCCTTTAACACCATGCTTAAAACTGATAAGCATTTGAAAGCACCTTGCTTAACTTGAGATGTATATATGTATTTAAGATAATACAACAACTGTTAGGGTGAGGTTCTCCTTTGAAGGCCCACGATGATTATTATGCAAGAAAGGGGTAAATGTACTTTTTAGTGTGGCATTTCACCAATAAATCAATGTTGTTCTTATTCTATATTCATCTAATACACATGCAGACACATTTTATGCATTATCCTTATGAATTTTGTCACTATCCCTGGAGACAATTCAAGTGACAGATGAATCTGAAGACTTCCATGAAGTTATTACGTAAAATATGGCAAGTTTCTCAGTCAGTGTTTATAAGTACTAAGCCTCTGCTAAAAGTCTCATCCTTCTGCTATGACCTAAAAGACTACTGGTAATATGCTGGGAAGGTCATTTATGTTGCTTCTACTTGGGTCTTATGGCTCCATAATACCCTCTCTCTGCAGCCATTTTGGGAGAGATAAGCCCTAAGATCTTGTCACAGAGAGCCCCTGCTCCACGTCTCGTGCCACAGCAGGAAATGCTGTGAGCAGGGGGTTGTCTGGGCTTCTTGGTAGCTACATCTCTGTTAGTAATCTGCACAGGGCCGAGGCACAGATTCAAGTTATGGTAAACTGTTGCCCATGATGAGTCTACTGCTGTGGGGGAAAAAAGCATTTAGTTGTATTCTATAAACCCTAATGAGCAGAGAACCATGCAAGGCCCATTTTATTACTAGTCTAGGGTCATGTTGTTTACAAATACACCACAGTTCGTAGGTCCAGCACCTGGTCCAACCCAGCTGAAACCTCTCCGGACCCCTGGCACCACAGCAGGTAGATTGGGAGCTGGGGCCCAGCTGTACCATCTAACCCCCCACTTTTGCAGTCACACTGGCAAACCTACCCTGGAGCTGTAAATCCTGCTGTGCCATCACCAGATGCAGTGTTTCCACTGCAAGGCCAAGGTGGTTTTTGGGGTGCCTCAACTTCACGCACTCAGCTAGTGTGATTCTGTCAGAAGTCCATCTGCCAAAGTCTCAAAGACATCTGACATTTCTAGACCAAAACGTATCTTTTCCTGGAAGTTTTTCAGTCAGTTTTGCTCAGGAAAATTCTGCTACAGGGACAACTTTCTACTTCTCTACTAGACCACTGATCACTGCAGCCCATGGCTCCTTATGGGGTATTGAGAAGAGAGAATGCCTGAAGGTAGTATCATTTGGATGGGATGCCTTCTACTGTCCCACTGCTACTTTCTGTCCCTTGATGACACAATATGCTCCTGCACTCGCAGAGCAATGGCCCTGTGCCTTCACACAGGATAGCAGGTTGCAAACAAGATAAAACCAGAAGACAAGGTAACTCAAAACTGATTTTGTTTCAGTCTCCATTTCAAATAGAGTGTCTTTAACAGTGGCTTAAAAGCAAGTATAGTTTGCGGTATAATGGTTTAAAAATAAAGGGGGTTTTTTGGTTTTCAAAGAAACAACATATTCAAAGATCCACTGGTCCATATAATCAGTTCTATGGCCCTTGTTTTAAGATATAGAAAACAGTATACTATAATATGAAGACTGATAATACTGAGACTGATTATTTGTGATGTTGGGCAGCCACAGCCTAAATTCACTCAATATATAATTGATAATGATCATTGCTTCAGAAGGCCAGATTGAAGGTGAATAAGCCTGTGGGGCTATGTCAGCTTTTAATTTTCAGTCATGTTGAGGAGTGTATGCAGATCAGCTCTTCATTAATTAACTAAACTGAAATGTTTGCTGTGGAAAAGCTTAATTATACTTTTTAAAAATTATTTTTTCACACTGAATTGTAAAGCAAATTAACAGCAGACACTGAATAGTAAAAAGAATAAAATGATTCTAAGAAACAATATTTGATTAAAATTATTAAAACCTCACATATTGATCCAATTGAATGCCTGTTGGACATTCATAATAGTAAGGAAGAAAAGAGGCTACAAGAAAATAGTTCAACACACATGCAAAACTTTATGAAGTCCTGATCTATAAAACTATAATTGTCATTCACATAAGAATTCTTTCCAAGTGGGAGTAGGAACTCCTGCAGTTTAAATAAACAAACTAGTTTGAATCAAGTGGTCACCATATGACCACCTCAGTTAGGTTTTGAACATCTCCAAGGATGGACACTCCACAACCTCTCTGCGCAACCTGTGCCAGTGTTTGACCTACTCACACACACACACACAAAAAAAGGGTTTTCTTGTGTTCAGATGGCATTTAATGTATTTTTATTGGTGCACATTGACTCTTGTCTTGGCAGCAGGCACAGTGAGAAGAGTCTGGATTCTTCTTCATTTCATCCCATCAGGTACTTGCACACATTGATGACTCTTCTTCAGACAGAACAAGCTCTCAGACTCTCCTCATACAACAGATGCTCCAGTCCCTTCATCATCTTTGTGGTCAATTGCTGGACACAATACATTAAGTCCATATGTTTCTTGTACTGTAGAGCCTAGAACTGGACACAGCACTCCAGAAGTGAAGATGAAGGTGATGGCCGTCTGTGCATGTACAGTTTCAGGTTTTTAACATAACATTGGCAACTGGGTCACAATCATAGTGGCATATCTCTATGTTTTGTCTATGTTGCATGTGCATCGATTTGTATAATTAAGACTGACATTACTTTTCACTACAAAACACACACTTTGATGAATTTATTTCTGTCAATCTGTTAATAATGTCAGTGTGCTATAACATGGTTCGTATGGAGTGACCCCTCTTAAAATAATACAAGACACTGTTATATAACAGTGCTTTGCACCTGTAATATATTACGTACCCACTGAGTTCATTGACACCTTCATCAGTTCCACTAATTAGCTTGTTTCTATATATATTGACTCTTTTCATTGACCTTAGCAGAATTCTACAAACTCATTTAGTGTCTTAATAGAGCATATATTCAATAGCTTAGTAATTTATTCAACCTGTAAGGCATTGCTCCTTGACATTATTGCCCAGTTTATATACTCCACATAACAAATTCTCTTTACTTATAACAAACACTAATCAAATGACAAAGGCATTCTGGCAGTCTGCTCCAAATATTAAAGATTTATGTCAACAAGATTAACTTTTATAATCCTTGCTTGCATAGTATTTAGACATTGTAGATTAATGGATCTCACTCCTACGGCTGTAGATCTCTGAAGTTCCTTCACAGTGAACTTTATTTCCCTTTGGCTTTAACTAATTGAAGATAACTGCTCTACATAACTGCCCATGGCATCAGCTGTGAAAACTCCCAGAGTCAGACAAGGGGACAGTCCTTGTTTGTCAGGGACTTGTGTGATTTAGCTCAATGATGTAACTGGTAGATATGAACTAAACCCACAATTTTATGAAAACACATTATAAAGTTGAAATGTACTGTCAGAACAAAACACAAAACAAAGCAGTACTTTCCCAGATTTACTGCAACACTTAACAGTCAGAGCATCTATCACTGAGGACATCTCATTGGTAAAGATACATGACGTGAAGACAAAGACCATTATAGAGCTGAATGAAAATAGCTTTAAAGCAAAGTATTTTGTTTAAAAAACCCCTAAGCATTAAACAAAGTAGGAGAAAGCACTTTTTTTTCCCAACACAAGTATGTTGTATTATCTTATCCAATCTAATATCAGTTCCCAATGTGCTCTATCAAAGTTATCCACATCTAATCAAAGAAACAATGACTATAGTTCTACTTATTAACATAGCAAAGCAGAAATAGGAAAAACTCTATTTTCTTTCATTTGCCACAGCCTAAAAGAATACACATGAACTTTGTCACACTCTTAAAGAATAATATTTTTTTTTAGACCACTGCAACCTGATTGTTGGGTCATGGTTTTATAGATGCATTAATGACTTCTAATTGCTAATAAAATCAATCTCTATATAATCTCTCATGTAAGTCAAGATGTGTTTATTATCATCAGTACTAGAAACTATGCCTTATATTTTTTAGTACTGCCTTGTTTTATCATTCTACTGTTACCCCTTGTGGAAGGCCTTTTTTCAGATTAAAGAACATGTAAACACAAGACACGTCATCCTGCCTTACAATGGCTGTCCTTTAGCTCAATGGTCTGTCGCTGGCAGTTGCAATAGGGGATATCGCTTAGGGAGAACCTTGCCCACATCTGTGGCCTATTCCTGTCTTACTCCTCTAACATCCATTTTTAGATTCCTGCCCAAACATTTTGATCCCTGACTATTCTATTTATTGACTTCATGATTTATTATCAAAAGGGCCTTTTTGTATGGAAATATTTTGTCCATAAAGAAGCCACATATTAGATTTGAACTGAGCATCTTGACACACTCTTTCTCCCCTGCCCCACTTTTTTCCAATATTCCTTCTTCTACCTGTTTGGAACCCTTTCTTATTTTTCCAAAATCTCTCCAACTTTAGACTTCAGAACTGGATTAAATAACAGTTGCACTGATGTAATTTAGAAAAGGCAACATTACTTATTTCTTCCTGGTGTTCTGTTTACTTAGCTAATGCTCCTGTGCACTCTAGCATCATACAGAGATTTCATGTTCAACTGGTAATCTATTACTACCTCTCAGCTATCCTTTTGCAATGGAATGGCATGTCAGCCTTCATTCATTGTAGGCCAAATCTATTTTGCTTCTGGTGCATTCATCTATGGACTGCTATACCACAGTGGAATGCAGACTAAACTGGATTTGCTATGTGAGTTGTACATGTTTATAGCATATTTATGCTTTTTCTCTCTAAAGGGTTTATTCACTTACATTGGGTAATTTTCTCTGTCTTTGAAATAGGATTGGTTAAAAGCAATTGTCCTTTCCAAGCTATACTGTCATTTTATTGTTCCAGAATCTAACTGTTAATCATATCTGATTCCTGTACTGCAGCACCCTAACATAAGACAGCATAAAGGTACCTGTCTTCAAGGCATAGAATCTTTGCACTTGCCCCATTGATTTTTCATTTTTCCATAAAAGACAGATATTTCCAGAACCCTGCCCAATACAAGATGAGTTCTATCACCTTGATAACTATTGGACTTAACTGTTAATCAGTAGCTTTGTTAATGAAGGTACAAAAAAGGTTGAGGAGAGGCATACTGTTGTCTTAAATAAGTTATTTTAAAAGTAGACAGGCAAATGTGGTGGGACAGGGATGAAGGGAATGCAGACATTCTAGATAAAACAAGTAATTATTAGCTATTGTATTACTGTATTCCCTAGTCTAATAAGATTCCTCTCAGTGCTAAAATTGACCATTGTTGAAATCTCTTCTCATTGTTAAACTCACCTGTGTTATTTAGGTAAGACCTTCTCCCTGATTTCTTCTTACCTGTTGTATTGTTTTCAAATGTCCTATCTTCCAAACTAGCTTCTGCACAATATTTCATTGCCTCCACCCTTTTTCTACCACTTCACAATGGTCTTTATTCGCTTTGCCAAAGAACCTTTCTGCATCCCAGACTTAGCACTAGTGATCTTTACTTATCAGTCCTTCTCTAAACAATTCCCCTTTTCCTGCTATTCCCGATACAAGGAAGGCAATAGAGAAGGTCGAGGGAGGTGATTGTGCCCCTCTACTCCATTCTCATGAGACCCCACCTGCAGTACTGTGTCCAGCTCTGGGGACCCCAACATAAGGAGGACATGGACTCAAGCAAGTCCAGAGGAGGCCATGAAGATGATCGGGGGCTGGAGCACCTCCCCTATGAGGACGGGCTGAGAGAGTTGGGGTTGTTCAGCCTGGAGAAGAGAAGGCTCTGGGGAGACCTTAGAGTGGTCTTCCAGTACTTAAAGGGGGCCTACAGGAAAGATGGGAAGGGACTGTTTATCAGGGAGGGTGGTGATAGGATGAGGGTTTTAAACTGAAAGAGGGCAGATTTAGTTTAGATATAAGGAATAAATTCTTTACTGGGAGGGTGGTGAGGCACTGGAACAGGTTGCCCAGAGAAGCTGTAGATGTTCCCTCCCTGGAAGTGTTCAAGGCCAGGTTGGACGGGGCTTTGAGCAACCTGGTCTAGTGGAAGGTGTCCCTGCCTGGGGCAGGGGGTTGGAACTAGGTGGCCTTTAAGGTTCCTTTCAACCCAAACCATTCTGTGATTCTATGATTCTATAAATATGCTCAGAGGTGTTCAAAGTTCTGACAAAAACCAGATCCAGCAAATTTTGCAAGGGTTTAGGGCAGAGATATTTAATGAAAGATCCCCAGTTGGTATCTTCAGCTTCAGAAATTCTTCTCCCAGCAACTTACCCCTTGTTGCCTGGAATTTTTCCAAGATGATAGACTTGTTCTGTGAAATAAAGAGGACTTGTACTCTCCACTTCCTTAATGATTTCCTTTGTGGTTGATGAAAAGGAGCTGTAAACCCCTACATGCCAAAGGGCATCCGTCCTTCTCCCACTTCTTCAATGTCTCCCCTACCTACATAGTGGATAGACAGCAGAGAGGATAGCAGAGCCAATGGCAGCAGAGATTGCACTTGTAGGGTGTGTGTGGGGTGTCACTGTACCTTCCTTTTAGTGACCATCTGGGCATTATCTGCTATGGCTTTAATTTTAGCTTTGACACCAGACATTCTTCCTTTCTGCTTTTAAATCATGGTATCATACACTTTATCATTAGCACTGTATAGCTCACTGCATGCTTAATGTTCTGTTTTGTCTGAATGAAGTAGGTGGTAGGACTGAATCTCTGGAAAGATTAAACATGGTAAATTTGCCCTTAGTGTCCCAAAAGAGTAACATCAATAGCAACTGCAGGCTACTAACTCTGACAAACTCTTAATCCACCTGCCTTCATGGTTTCCAGAGAAGAAGTTTACATTCCTAATCTCTATATTTTTTTATTAATAAAAGCAAGGAAATATTTTCTTCCTTATGACACCTATCACATATTCCTCATTTTCCCAAGGATAGTAAGATCTGACATCGCACCTCTGCAAGTAGGAGCAATATAAATCAATGTATAATAGTCTTAAAGTGCTGTTAGTGGTTGTATATACTGCCTATCCCAGCTGATACTTGTTTTCATCAATCAACTGCTCTTCCTTTCTGCTTCTCATGTGTTCTTTACAGCATGGTCATATGATGTAGAGAAGGTTTTCCCTCTCAGGTGGAGATAATTCTATTGATATATGAAACATTTAATACTGTGCAGCAAGAGAGGGTCATGTATCAAGGATCTCATTTCTGTCTAACCTGATCCTTAATTCTACCTAGATTCTATAGATACTTGAACCAGCCAAAAAACATTGTGACGTGCTAAATTTAAGTAGCATATACATACATTTGGTTTCTTTTTGTCACCAACTTCACATTTTCACAAGACGTAACAAGCTCATCTGTTGCACAGCACTAGCTGAACTGGTAATTAGAGTGCTAGAAATACTGAAGAAAAAGCAGTACAATTTTAATAGTGCAACCTGCTCTGGCTGTAGCGGTGGAATGCCTGTATAAAACAATGTTTATTGCACCATATCACATAAAAAAAAAAGTTACTTGAAACTATTAAGATATTAATAGTCTTGTCAACAAGCTATTTGAAAAGAAAAATTTTAAAATTTTTAACATTTCTGTTTGACAAAGGCAGAAAGAGCCAAGCATGGAAAAATATCACAGGCCTTATCTTGTGTAATATCTTTCTATTGTATCCATTTTTATCTTTGGTTTTATACTTTAACTGCAAGCTTTTCTGTGCAGTCTTTTTTGGTACATATTCACTGTTTAGTACAGGATATAGACATTACTAGTGACATTTTGATTAAATCTTTTGAAAAGGATCCATGTCTCTGAGCAAACCATAGAAGGTAGGTATTGCTTCTTTGAAGGAATGAACTTCTAACTCCTCTCACTTTAGACTAGACAACTATGGATAATGTTCAGTGGCTCCACACTTTTCTCCAATGTGCCTTTGACAGAAATTTTCACTTAGTAACTACAACGACATAATCAGAAGTGAATTGCAGTAGAATAGGTAAGAGTTTCCCAGAGAAAAATGTATTGTTTCCTTGATCAGTTTGCCCAAGCCAAACACAGGGAAAATGACTCTCTAGGAAGGGTAGGCAGCCATATGTCACTGTAGTCTTTGTTATCTATATTCTCCTTTTCCATTTGTGTTTAATTTTATTTTTTCCCTATTTTTCACTTGATACCTAGTTTCACTCACTACTGAAAACAGCAGAGCATGAGAGAGTCCTTCTCAGCAACATTTGGCTGTAGGAGAGCTCTGAGACCTTGGAAAGAAAGTGCCTGGGGACAAAGGGGTATAAGTGGATCAGAAAAGGGAACAGAGGTGATACTGCCTCCACAGGCCCCAAAACTCTACCCCTCACACAGAGAAGGTATTTCAGATGTTGAAAGTGCACAATCTATCTGGTAGAAGATCCCCATTTATTCTCATACTCACTGCAGGCAGTAATTGCAACCATCATGGAAGTGATGAGAAAGACGCTATAACTACTTAGTTTGTCTTCTTTTGTTGTCTGTGCAGGGTGAGACTTCAAAAATTTCTGCTCATTAGCAGTATTGAAATTGAAGAAAGTGTTCATCTTTCAACATAGCCCCAAAACCAATTAAAATAAAATAACAGCTGAGATTTGGTAATTACAGAGAGTTTTTAATCTTATTTTCAGAAAAAAATCCTTTTAAATTCTCACAGTAACAATGAATTTAATTTTGATGTCTGCATTGACTTTTTCAATAGCAGATGATTCTTTTTTCTTTAAAAAGTGGTGAAAAGAAACAGTATGTACTGTGGGAGAGAGGCAAGTCGGCATTGGCCTGTCGACCCTGCGTGGCTGTGGGAGAGAGGTGGGTCGACATCGGCCTGTCAGCCCTGCACAGCCTCTGAGAAGCAGCAAGGCTTTGATGAGAAACAGGCCTTGGGAGAAAGATAAGAAACTGCCAAGTTGTGCCAAGGTGGCATGGAAAAACAACGGACAGCTGCAACACTGAACTGTGGAAAAGTACTGAACTGTGAGAAGTTACCGCCGCATGAACAGCGCGTGAACAAGTTGATTGGTCTGCACAGCGCGTGTTAGAGTGGTCTTATGCTGATAGGAGAAAAGGTTGATAGCTGTCTAATTGTTGATTTGCTAATTATGAAGTAAGAGCTTTAACGAGAGCATAAGTATGTACTATTGTAAGAAGAGAAAAAAAGAGTATAAAGAAAGAAAACAGCCCCTGCCCTGCAGAAAGAATGAAGAACACTCTGACTCATTGTTTTGGCTGCTACAATGTACACTATCATAATAAGTGCACAGAGATATTGTTGTTGTTTAACCCAAGCCAGAAATTATGCACCACACAGTTGCTTGCTCACTCCAACCCCCAGTGGGATGGAGGAGAGAATTGAAAAAAAAAAAAAAAAGTAAAACTCATGGGTTGAGATAAAGACAGTTTAATAAGACAGTAAAGGAAGGTATAATGATAATAATAATGATAATGATGATGACATATACAAAACAAGTGATGCACAATACAACTGCTCACCACTTGCTGACCGATGCTCAACCATTACCAAGCTGTGACAGCCCCTGGCCAATTTCACCCAGTTTATATACTGGCCATGACATCATATGGTATGGAATAACCCTTTGGCTCATTTGGGTCAGCTGTCATTCCTGCGTCCCCTCCCAGATTCTTGTGCACTCCCAGCCTCTGCTGGCAGGGCAGTATGAGAATCTGAAAAGTCCTTGACTTAGCATAAGCATTGCTTACCAACAACTAAAATATCAGTGTGTTATCAACATTATTCTCATCCTAAATCCAAAACACCGCACTATGCCAGGAAAGATATCTTCCTGCACACACTTCTTCATTAATTTTTACCTTCATTATCCCATTGAAGATAAAATACTAACAGATTTGAAATGAAAGTGGACACTGAACATTCTTAAAATTCATATGATGAATATTACATTCTCATTGAATAGAGACCATTTATGCATTTTTGTCCATTTTCCCCACATTTGCACTATAACTGTCTGCAATGTGCAAGCTGGACTGTATATTAGTAAGTATTTATTTGTTATGAAAATGGTACAAAATTCTTTGAACTGAACTAGAAATGTAACATTTCCCTGTTTCTGCATGATGAGAATATATTTTTGAGGGTGTAAGACAATATTTGCTTTTGAAAGCTAAACATAAAAGTCTTCCTATCTTTCTCTGAAAGCATTAATGTTGTACTGTCAAGAAAGATTACAGTCCAGAACTGAGCAGCTGTGTGATTTATTCTCTGCAGATATACCATAACATTTGGTTATTAAAGGAAGACAGAGGTTCTCAAGATGGAACATTAGCTTTGCTTTCTCATTCCTCTTTCTTCTTCAAGTTTATTTTTCCTTGAAAAAATAGAACTGAACTTTCTAGACATTTTTCACACAGAATAAACACTATTAAAAAAATAAAAGACTATTAGCAGTTAAATCATGGCCTGATATAAATAAATTGGTTTCATCATTTTAGACAAAAATGTATTCCAGTTATATAGCATGTCATGTATGAAAAAGTATATCATGAAAATTATTTTAGTGTATTATCATGCAAGGATAGTTCATCTCTTATATCAAATGAAATTAGTACCTTTTTTGGCAATGAAGTTCAGAATAAAAGTATTTTAACGTATTCATTATGTGTCTTGAAATCATCCATAGAATCTAAATCACTTTAAAAGCTTATAAATATGAATAATCAGGGGGTTTTTTTGACATTAGGTTTGTTTGACTTTTGTCTTTAAAAACAATAACAAAAAATGAATCATCCAGCAGTGTATCAATCATGTGAGATTACAGCCATATTACTAGAAACTATCATTAAAAAGAAATTGTAATAATTAAAAATAATTTCCAATGACAAAGGGTAGATAGCATATTTAATACCTTTTCAAAACAATTTAGACTACTTATTTAGATGGAATTCTTCTCTTGAAAACTGTGGGAAGAGGTTTGAGATTAAATTCTAGATAATTAATTTCAATAAAATTTTATAAATTTCCACTCTTGGTAAAGTGTTCTGATTAGAGAAAAACAACTGCAAAGTTTTTCGAAACTATTTGAAAATTTTGGAGCAGTAAAAATTAATTCCATACAAGGTGTCTGTCAGGTGTCACGTATATGTTTCAGCCAAAATTTGAAATTATGAATTTCATCAAATTACTAAAATATCACTTATTTCATTAGTAGATGAAAAATATGCATAGATGTTATCTGGAGTCATTGGAATTACTAATGCAAAAGAATATAAAAAATTATTTCTGCTAACAAGTCTCTACAATTGCTCCTAAATGAAAGATTAATATACATCACTTTAGGGAACTGTTATTTAGTTTTCCATTTGAGACTGATCTATGAAGTTGTCACAAGCAGTAGTTGCTTCCCAGATTGACCAGTTTTCCTAAGAAAAGAAGAGTTTTTATGTATGCTGCAGGGTGGCTAAGGCAGAGGTATTCCAAGTCTTTTTGACCTTCATTGCTGAAACTCAGATCCACACAGTCAGTCTCTTTTGGTACCTCTCATTTTCCAAGGTTTCAGAGAATACTTCTGAAGATAACTGTTCTTACCAATGTCAGTGTCACAATGGAACTTTTCCTGAAGTTGATCCCTAGCATCTTGTTGTGGTTTGAACTCGGTCGGTAGCAAATCACCATGTGGCCAGTCGTTTACTTCCCACTGAACATCACCCCACCCTCTCCTCCCCCCCGTGAAATAAGGGAGGGACAAAAAAAAAAAAAAATCGTAGGTTGAATAAAAAAAAAAATTAGAAATAGTAACAAACCAACAGTAACAATAGTAAGTTGAAACAGGTAAAATACAGCAGTGGCTCACCAACTGGCATGCAGCCCGCCCCCAGCAGCAATCCCAACCACACCAGAAATCCTGCCGCGCCGACCAGGAAACCGAAACAGGTTGTGAAAGAGCACGCGTCTGCTTATATACCGAGGTGACATCACAGGATATGGAATACTCCAATGACCAGTCTGGGTCCGGCCCTCCAGCTGTGCTCCCTCTCAGCCTAAGGAAAGGTAACTCTATCCTGGTTGAAACCAGGACATATCTTCACAGAGCGACTGAGGTTGGAAGGGGCCTCCCATCTAGTCTAATCCCCTGCTCAAAGCAGGGTCAGATACAGCAGGTTGTTCAGGGTCTTGTTCATTTGGGTTGGGGCATCTCCAAGAATGTAGGTCCACAAGCTAAGATGTCACACATGCAAAACGTCCGATCAAACTAAATGCACTCAGCTGGCTCCATCATTAATATTTATTCAGGTTAGATGTAGCCCAGTATCTGTAAAGGACCAAAATTTCTCCTCTTTCCAGAAATTTCATTCTGGGACAGAGGACTGTCATGATGTAGAATCACACAAATATTGGCCATTAACAGGCAAGTGCTGATGGGAGGAACACATTTTCCTCAGCTCTACACAGTGATACAGGGTTTCCCTGGCTCCTCACAGCTGATGCACAGGCTTTAGGAGCTAGAGAGAATATGAAATACTGGACACCAAACACTGAAGAACCATAGAAGGAATTAGTGGATTTGTGGGAATAGGGGTGTGAAAATCCTCACTATCCCAGTTAAATCTATGTCCCCTGAAAAGCTGGCAGCAGAATGGAAAATGAATAATTTAGGTGTTTTCTCACAGTGCCACAGTGAGTCAAGGGAATAGTCGCTAGAACTCCATAACCCTGCACCTAAATCCAGAGCTTAATTTATAACAAAGTTTAATCCTTTCTCTTAAAGATACCTTCCTCCTTTGCACTAAAACCACCCTGAATAAAAGACTAGGATATTCACGTTTCTTTTACTGAGATGTCTTTCTCAGGTAAATAATTTGGAAAGTCAATATTTACTATTAAGTTTTCACCATGCAGTCACACCTAAAATGGCACAGCTCTGATTATAATTTCCTACCTACAATAAAACATAGCTGTCATCAGAAGATTCAAATAGTTTGCAAAGGAAATACATTTATACCTTGTTCATCCATAATCTGTTGCAAATATTACAAGCTTTAGTGGTACCCAGGGTATTCTAAGTTTATTTTATTACTCTGTATATGTTAGTATTCAAATGTAAATCTATTATTTTAAACCTCTGATTCATCCTTTCCATTCCATAAGTCTAAGTTCTCAAGAAAACAAACCAAAACATGATTATTTTTAGTTTATTATATCTCTTCTGCAAACATGAAATGAAAAGTCATGGAAAATTGTTTTACTGTCTGTTCAGCAAGGTCTTAGAATTTAAGAATTTAGATAAGCTAGACAACTATCCAGAATTTTAAGTGTTCATTATACCTGATCTTCAGGGGCCTTCATCATTATTTTTCTGCCTTTTTTCCCTTTGAAACTTGTATGACTATTCATGTTTCATTGTATATTATATTTTCATAAAGTCTTTAAACATGAAACAAATTATTCTTTCTCATAAAATTCTATAATATTTGTCTCAGCTATTCTGCAGCAACACAGTTGGTCTCTGTGGTATGCAACTGTAAGATAACTTCAGGCCTTTCGTCTGACCTCAGCTACAGATAAATCTGGAATGTCTCCATGAAGTTACTCCATTTTTACTGGTGTAAAAACTATTGGGCACAGAACTACATTCACCTCACGGGAGGTTTTAATGTTTATTTACAGAAGCTTAACATAATTTGATTCACTATGCATTAGTTCTATATGTTTGTAACTGCAGTTTTACAAGGTGAAAAATAGCACAGGACTTTCATCCTTATCAACATTTCCCTCCCAATAAAATAGAATTTCCCAATATATTATAAAATCAAATCCTATCATGGACCCAGTTTTCACTTGCACATCAAGGGCCAGAAGTAACACATGCAATCAAGAACCAAATCCCAAGAAAAGACAAGAGGATGGTGAAGTTAGATGGCATATAAAGAGGAACATCATTTACACTCCTCTGAAAGTACACCTCAAAGGCAGAGAGCACCAGATATAGGGACTTCTGGCATGGTCATACCTTTATGCTGCATGCCATACTGACTGAGAGGTCTACAAGCTCCTTGGCAGCTTCACTGGGAAAGTTTATGAGGGGAAATAAATGTCCATGTAGAGAAAACAGGATTGCTCTCCATAATCCAGTAATGCACCTTTGTGTCAAAAAAGGCAACAGCCTCCTGGCTAGGAAGATGGTTGCCACCAGGTCAAAGGAAGCGATCCTTACCCTCTACTCGGCACTGGTGAGGTTGCATCTGGAGAGCTGTGTCCATTTCTGAGCTCCCCAGTGCAAGAAAGATATGGGCTTACTGGAACAATTCCAGCAAAAGACCATGAAGATGATGAAGGCATTGGTATATCATGTGAGGAGAGGCTGAGAGAGCTGGGACTGTTCAGCTGGAGGTCCAGAGGGAAATACTTGATGGGAGGGAATGAAGAAGATAGAGCCTTCATTGTGTCCACTGAGGCAAGAGGCACTGAGATAATGAGCACAAATAAAACCACATGAAATTCCATCTGAAGGCTCTGAAGGTGATCATACACTGAAACAGGTTGCACAGAGAGGTTACATAGTTTTCAGTCCTGGAGATATTCAAAATCCAACTGCACATGGTGCTATGCAACCTTCTCTACCTGATCCTGCTTGACTGGGGCAGGTGGACTAGATGACATCAAGAGGTCCCTTACGACCTCAGTCATTCTGTAAATCTGTGAAAGGCATAGCTCAACTGTAGGTGATGCTCTGTGGGAGGCAACAAGATCAAGAAGCAGAAAGGAAATATAGACATTTCTATGATGAATTAATCTAATGTGGAGGTGGTGTGATATATAGGCTCCTGAAAGTATTTTCCCCCTACTCCTTGCAAAATTTGGCTTTACAGTCTAATGATTCTGTATCTTGAAGCTAAAATCATCAAGGCATAAACTATCCTTAACTATTGTAATGTGGTTTTTTTCAGAGTAGACTTTGAGATTATGCTCAACAGAAATCAATTTGCTCTGTTTTTTGCAGGTGAAAGATTAATTTTCTGTATTTAATCTAGCTAGAGTCTCTAAGTTGTCTGTAGCTTTCCAAAAGCCTAGAAAACAAAAAGCGAAACAACAACTACTCAGTCCCAGTGAATGGGAAAAAAAAAAGGCAATGTTCTAAAGCAGGACTTCTCACCTTCGTGAAGTATGCAATATTTGCTGATAGTTTGGCAAAATTTCTTTCTTACTCTTGTTCTAAAAAATGCCTCCAGAACAGCACCTTATAAAAACCCACTTCAAATGTCAGTACTCCTGTCCACACTTTAGGCTCTTTAACTCCAGAACAGTGTAAGTGAATCTGTTTTATATTGTTGCTTGCCCTTCAAATTCCTGTTGCTGTCCAACAAGCCCTAATAGCTCTCCAATTAATCCATATGCACCTACACACTTACACTGCAATCCCTCACTTTACTTAGAACTGCCATCCAGCATGACCATATAGCATCCTCACAGATACCGCTACACCAACATGACCATCAGAAAGGGATAATCCCAACACAGGGGTAAAGCCATGATTACAAATGCCCTGCTCCTCTCAGGGGCCATGAAGTCATGCAGACTTTAGCCAGATATCAACATCCACAAAATTTAGCCCTGAAACATCCAATATATTATTGGACAAACTCATGGAATAAAAACCCAAAGAGTTTAGCATCTCTGCTTTAGGAATCTCTGAACCCTGTGTCTATGGATGTTATAAAAATATTTTTTCTGGAGTGTTGTGTGTTAACCCCATAGGCAGCTCAGCCCCACGCAGTCACTTGCTCAGTCCCCTCTGTAGTGGAATGAGGGAGAGAAGTGGAAGGGTAAAAGCAAAAAAACTCATGGGCTGAGATAAAGACAGTTTAATAGGTAAAGTAAAAACTACATGAGCAAGCAAAGCAAAACAAGGAACTGATTCACCACTTCCCATCAGCAGGCAGGTGTTCAGCCATCTCCAGGAAAGCAGGGCTCCATCACACATAACGGTGACTTGGGAAGACAAATGCCATCACTCTGAACATCCCCCGCTTCCTCCCTCTTCCCTTCCCTCTTTATATGCTGAGCATGAAGTCATATGGTCTGGAACATTCTTTTGGTCAGTTGGGGTCAGCTGTCCCAGCTGTGCCCACTCTCAACTTCTTGTGCACCCCCAGCCTACTCATTGGTGGGGTGGTGTGAGAAGCAGAAAAGGCCTTGACACTGTGAGAGCACTGCTCAGCAATAGCTAAAACATGAACGTGTTATCAACACTGTTTCAGTCACAAATCCAAAACACAGTCACATACAAGCTACTGTGAAGAAAATTAACTCTAGTGCAGCAAAAGACAGTACATGGGGAAATGTCACTATATACTTTTATACTCCTCCCTAGATATTTGCAACTGGCCACTGAAAGATTTTATAGATGGACTCCTGTACGAGTTAGCATTGCCATTTTTATAACACAATGTCTTCTCATGGTTTTAAACTTTCACTACCAATACTTTTTGTAGAACCAAAGAGTCCTCTAAACTAAATACTGACTAGAGTGTACCCAGTTTTCATATGAGCAACATCATGAACCTATGTCAGTATCTGCCAACAAACCTGGAGAGTAGCACACACTGTTCAGTACCCTTTTATTATCCAGACACAGATTTTTCAGAATCTTGCAGGTTGTAAGATTCTTACAGTTTTCAGAGACCATCATGCACCCTTTAGACAAAGAAAGGTCTTTGCTTTACTGCATCCCTTAGTTTGTATTAGAAAATTGAAAGTCTGGTTAAATTCATCAGGATGTTAAAGATATATGTCTTTTCAGATTTTATCCTGGCATGTGAATGTAGACGATGACACGGTACTTTGGAAATAACCATGTCTCCAAAACTGTATACAAGAAGCGTTTTATTTGTTTTTATAGAAATGTTTTGTAGAAATGTCAATACTTACTATAGGGTTCAGATAACTTTTCACAATTTATGAGTGAGAATTGTTTATAAAATGCAAAAAAAAAGTTTAAGATTGACTTTAATACAGAACTTGCTATAACAGGTGTACTATAATGATAGAAAAAAGTGTCTTAAACTTGTTTTAGCAAAGCACTTGGACATATGCTTGACATTACTAAAGACACGTTTAAGAACCTTACAGGTTCAGATACATATTAAAAAAATATCTGAGAAGTTCAACTCAGGGAAATAGTTTTTCAAACTATCCATATGTATTTGACACTTCTCATTATCCTGTTACATAACACATTCTATACTATTATATCAGTGGTGTCATTCTACAATAGAAACAAATCAAAGGCTGTCTTATCAGTAAGCATAATATGAGTAGATATACGTCTGATTATGCTGTGCAAGTTGCTCTGGTTTGGGTCTAAATAATGTACTTTTTTCTAAACTTTTATCTGAGAATGAGGAGTTGAAACCGTCTTTTGCTTGTGTATTTGTAGTAATTTTTCTTTGGCAAGCCTAGATTGAATTTTAGGACACTATTCCCCAACCAAGAGTATATTTTTCATGTTTCGTTTTAGCAGAGAAGAAATTAAAAAAAAAAATAACCTGGGAAAAGGCAGTGAAAAAATATGTTTAAAGAATTATACAGTGATTATTCTCTGTATCTGAATTTACATAGTCTTTTTAAGAGGGATAATCTCCATTTTTCTAATTTATCTGATTAGTACGAAGATATTATTGCCTGTTCAATTTTATATGTTTATTCTATAAGTTTATAGCAATCCCATGTTTTTACTATCAGATGCAGTTCAAATTCAACAAATCATTATTTCAAAGGATCCAGGATTACACAGCAGTACACTGAACTGCATATGCAATTTTTATTCATCCTACACAATAAAATTTATATGAGAACTTTATCAAATAACAAAACTGGAAATTTACTAATACTATTCTTATTTTTGTAAAATTTCCTTAGGATTTCTTATGTATATAATCCTTGTAGTTTGTTATAAACATTTTTAATTTTACTGTTCTTTCAGGTGTAATTATTCATCAAATTTAAATTAGTGAAGGCTTTGAAGAACAGTGGCAAGTAAAAGACAAAATATATGTACAAATGTAATGCGGATATAAAAAGAAAACCAATAAACTACCGATCGCAAAGTCATCTATCTTATATCTGACACTATTTCTATTATTATCCACACAGTATCTAATACCTCTGTTCTTGGCTATATCAAGAAATATGATTCCTGTCTTTGTTTGCCTCATTTTCCTCTGAAAAGACATAAGTAAAGAAGCAGTTCAGCAAATCTGCTCTTCTTTTATCCTTTCTATTCCTTTTCAGCTATAATTTCAATGGAGCAATTTTCTTTTTTATCTTCAGGCTCTGTAAATATATTTGAAGAACAATTTACTATTAGCTGAAAAAGCACTCTGCAATTCAATGATTATTGTATTTTTGTGTCCCTGATTCTCTTTTTAGTATTATTCTGATCATTTTTATGTCTACTTAGACAGTTTGAAAACCTTCTATTAATATGTTACTCTGAGGTCAAAAAGCTCTGCTAACCTGGATTCAGGATTGGAAGAGCACCCTTTCAGTCTATAATTCTCAGAAGGGAATGTGGTAGTGTTATTATTAAAGAGAAAAAAAAAAAGTCACATATAATGAAAAAAATCTGTACTTCACCATGCACATTGAAGTATCACCTATTTATCTGTGTAAGGATTCATATAGCTGTCATCATCTTAGTATTTAGCTGCTACCCAACTATTTAGAGTAATATATCTAATTGCATTTCTCCTCTTATCTCCCTTCTGAAGGAGACACAGCTGGATTGCTGTGACAGGATGTTAAAAAGGGAAAATAAGTAAAATAAATAAAAGTTGATTTTATTATAGGACATGTTAAAATTTAAGTGATTCTTATCTGCTGCATCAGTGGGCATCAATTCCTGTCCACAATGAGAGCTCTGTTCTCAGAAGCTCATGAGCCTCCCAGGGCTGGCTGACCTCTGCACCTGTGCCAGCAACTACAGCTGAATGGAAAGAGAAGTAATCTCTGAAGTTGTAAGGGACTGTTCCATGGAGAACTCAGTCTCTGAACTGTATTGTACAAACGTACACTTTCCTTCTTTGTTACTTTTATTTCATCTTTGGAAGCAGTGCTATTTTTTGATTCAGCAATTCAAGAACTGGTGTGAGGTATCATCCTATGTAGTCCAGCAATTCACATTCAAAAGTAAAAAACCCAAAAAACCCAAACCCAAACCATAACAAACAGCAAACATGCCAAAGCTATCTCTGTGTCAACTTTTAATGGGGATTTTAAGATGATCAGATGTACCAGTTAAAGATATCTTGGAAAAGACTTCTTGTATTATAAACTTTGAATGTGAATTTTTGAGAAGTTAAAAATTACAATAGAAATATCTGCAATACAAAACATAGTTCTTTTTATTGTGATAAACTTTCCTCAGATGCCACAGTCACAACAGTTTTAAAAGTCTTTGCCTAGACATTTGGGATATTTAAGCTCCACTCTCTGTGTATAGATTGCATTGGTTAAATGCAGAAAGAACTAATTCACTAATATTATACTGAAGAAACATTCTACTGTTCTATGTTAGTTTGTATTACTTGTCATTTATGACTAGTTATTTATTCATGAAAATATTCATAAATCCTTAAAGAACTGCAAAATTAAGCATAAACAAGGGTGTATCAAAAATTCTCTCTAGCTGTGTTTTGTTTTCCTTCACTACTTGCCATGTATTATTCTCTAGTTTTTAAAAGTTTCAGTCATCCAATTAAATCAAATAAAAATATAATTTGATTTATGAGACATATCGCACTCACTGAGTAGTCAATGTAAATAGTTTGCAAAGAATACATAGCTGGAAAATTTTTGAGAAATCATTTATTTTGTCTGTGTGAATAATGAATAAATCAGCTAGAAAGAGTGGGTAGTTTTGCATAATCTTTATAAACAGGAACAAAAAAAGACAACTTAAATTCAGCCAAGAACTGGTTTCCAGAGAATAATAACCAGCAGCAATAATGACACTTGAAGAATTGCAGCATATGGTAATTCAGTGAAGTGTGTTCCCCTCAGTATTACATTTGTCTGTTCAAACACTATCAAAATTCATATGCACGTATATATGCACATATATGTATATATACAGTCAGAATATAGTCATGAAATATATATATCCTCAGATTTTATAAGTTATTTTCATCTCATATTTAATTTTTCTTCTTGCCTACTCACATCTTCAGAGAATTCCTACCAAAGAGCTTACAAAGGTCAGGTTACAAAATATTGTTCTTAAAGAACCCCAATAATAAAGTTTTTGAATATATGTGAGCATATTTTTACACATATATAATATAGACAATGTAAGTCAGCAGTAAGGGCAGTCAGAATGCCATAAATTATTGATGATGAAGAGCAGGAGGTGAGGTGTTTGCAAGCTAAGATTAGTTACCTTCAGAGTTTCTGGTTGTTTTCTGATGGGCATTAGAATGAAAACCATTAGCTATCTACACACAGCAGAGCATGGCTCAGATTACTTCATCCTTATGCCTCCCACACACATGGTTTCAAAAGCTGTCGCACACACAGTAAGGTATATGTTCCTCTGTCTGCCCCCACCATTCATTTTTTTCTCCTGTTCTTGTTTTTTTTCCTGTATTTCTATGACTGTTTCTAAAATAGCTTCTTCCTATGAAAATTGTTTAAGAAACTGCACAAAACTACTGCAACCTATGGAAAACGCCAAACTTGCCTATTCAAAGGCAAGCTAAATTTCTGACTTCTTTGAAAGGCTTTCTTCCATTACTTTGAATTTTTACCACTGTACTAATTTTTCTAGGAATATAAAGATTCCTAGAATTACTAGTAAAATAAATAAATAATTTTAAAGGTCCTTTAGTAGGTCTTTTTTTTACTCTTAATTTCTATTTAGCTTTGCCTATCATTTCAACCTAAATGGCAGTTTATCAGCAGCTAACCCCTCCACTGCACTGAATATGTCATTTCCTGTTTTATTCACCCTGTCCCTTCCGTAAATCCTGAAACGTGGTTTTTTAAACCCCCGACAAATTTCTAATTCATTGTCCCTGTCATTTTAATATTAATCTCATACAGTGCTTATCTTTGAAAACATGAAAAAAAGATGAAAGAGAAAAAGACATTAGAATTCTTTTTAATATATTATGCTATGCCATACCAGCATAAGACTTACAGTTTTACTGCTGTCCTTAGTGATGAAACAGAATCATGTCTTCAACTCCCCTTGTTTCATGAAAGCTTCCACAGTTATCTGCCTTAGGGATTTTGTTCAATTTCATTTTAAAAAATGTTAAGCCTTCATTAATGATTTTTCAATTTCTAAATCGTCTCTGTCAGCTGCAGCAGCAATATCAACTCTTACAGAGTTCCTAGTTAAGACCTGCCAAAGGTTGGGTTCTTGTTGGTTTGCTGTTATGTGACCCCAATTCAGCAAAACACTTAAATACAGTTACTAATTTCCTGTATACACACAGACATATTGACTGAAACTAATTTCATGTCTGAAATTAGAGACCTATATAAATCCCAGCATGAATTTAGGTCTGTATATGCAAAATTTTTCTAGAAATAGTGCTGCATTTCAAAAGAAAATGGAAATTTCAACAATGCCACTCTCCTGTGCACATTTTGAGGGAGGATATTTTTTCTTTTGAGAAAATTTTCACAGCAAAGGTACAAACTTTGGACATTGCTGAGTGAAACAGTGGTAGGATTAGAGTCTGCAACATATGCTTTTATAGATAATCTGTTCTTAACACACACATGAGGCTGGCTCATTTTTTCCTTCAGGGTATTACTGAAATTCAAGTTTTTTACCTGAATTGCTACAGCAAATGATGCACTTGGCTTGTTTATTCCTGCGTTGATGGAATGCAGACTTGCAAACTTTTGAGCAATTCACAAAGTGTTATCTCTTTGGGCAATTTACAGCAAGTAAAACTAATAGCTGGTATCCAGAAATTGTTTTCCACTCATATTTTGGTGTCACTTAAAAATATGTAATAAGGCCTCACTGCTTGTTATTATTACTCATATTATGGTAGTACTATGTAATTCTTATGAGAATGAAGGCCATGCTATATCAAGAGTGTATTCTAGTGCCATGCTGCACTTCCTTTCCTTAAAGCTACAGCTGAAAAAAGAAAATACAGATATCTACTTCCTTGAGTTAGTAGACTGGAAAGCACTGACCTTTGGAGGCAGTTTGCACCTCCAAAAGAGGAACAATTGCCTCTAGCATTATCACTAAGTTTGCAAGTGAGAGAAGATTCCTGATGCTATATACTTAAGCTTAGTCTGTCACACAGATTATCTACTGAGCCAGTTATAACAAATGATAAATGAATAATTAAAAAATGCATTAGTCTTCAATCTGGAATTAGGGTTGCTGACATCAATGGAAAGCTCACGTCATTCAACATGTGAGTTTTATAATCTCTTCCACATTTTACATACAAAATATATTTCTGTATTAAATATATTGCAACTCTTTGGAATTAGAATAAGATCAGGGAAGAGCTTGAAGAAAAATAATATTTTAATGTATTAATCAAGGGAATTTGTCTCAGTGTGGATACACAACTCTTAGAAACACAAAATCACAGAATGGTTGAGGTTGGAAGGGACCTCTAGAAGTCATCTTGTCTAACCTTCTTGCTCCAGCAGGGCCACCTACAGCCAGTTGCCCAGGATCAAGCCCAGATGGCTTTTGAGTATCTCCAAGTATGGACACTCCACAAACCTCTTTGGGCAACCTGTGTCAGTGCTCAGTCACATTCACAGTAACAAAGTGTTTCCTAATGTTCAGATGACTCTTCCTGTGTTTCAGTTTGTGCCTATTGCCTCTTGTCCTGTCACTGGGCACCACTGAAAAGAGCCTGGCTCCCTCCCTTCAGGTATTTATAGACATTGATGAGATCCCCCTGCACCTTCTCTTCTCTATGATGAACAGTCTCAGTTCTCAGCCTTTCCTCATAGGAGAGATGCTTCAGTTCCTTCATCATCTTCGTGGTCCTTCACTGGACCGTCTCTCTTGTATTGGGGAGCCCATAGCTGGACACAGTACTCCAGGTGGGACCTCACCAGTGCTGAATAAAGAGGAAGTATCACGTCTCTTGACCTGCTGGAAATACTTTGCCTAATGCAGCCCAGGATACTGTTACCCTTCTTTGCGGCAAGGACACATTGCTGGCTCATGTTCAACTTGCTGTTCATCAAGACCCAGGACATAGACAGATATCCTTTTTTTTTTTCCAGACTGTAAAATAAATCTTTATTTTTAAAACAATTTTTAAGCTGTTGTAATATATTTCAGTATAGCAGCTTTAAATTATGTTGGATTTCTTTAATCAGTTAAAAATTATATGCTACAATTCCTGAATAAACAAATGCTAAAGAGAGAAAAAGAGGAAGGAACTCCTTTAAAGAAAGTCAGAAACAGCTGTTAACATCATGTGACCTAATCTGTGACATGGACTAATCTTATAAACTGACTAAATAAAAAGAAATGTAGCATATAGTGCTCTTGCCATGTTCAGCCTCCAGGCTAAGTCTTCTAGTATACAGTTTGTCATTAGATTAGGGACTTTTACTCACTTAGAAGCAGCACTAGAGGAATCTAATTTTCATTAATAGCTTTTGTGGCAATGCTAAGCAGAATTTCCTATGCCAGATCTCACTTTCTTCCTGCTTTCTGACTTTTCAGCAAGCCAAAGTCCACTACTAAAAAAATAAGCTTGCATTTCCATATAATGGGGTGAATATTGACCAGTTATTTTCATAATGGCCACATATGAGTCTCCTATTAGAATAGAAAAAAAAAAGTTCTCCTTCTTCTGTAAATGTGTTATTCTTTGACCTTCAGCATAACACTCTCTTGACAGTTTATTAACTTCACTTATACTGCCAAATTTAAGGGTATATCTGTAGAACATAGCATCAAAATTACAACCATGCCTCCAGGTCAAGGTGTCAGATCAGATAAAAGCAACTGAAGGCTAAGCCAAACAGAATGAATAGAATATATATTACCCTTTGACGATAATAACAATACTTACATATATAACAACACTAGACATCAGAGTGTTCAGTTTTGCATATCCAGTTCTGAATTAAGGCACCTGCATTCATTACTGTCAATCTTAAAGATGGCTCTAACTATGGTGCCAGTCACGGGCCGCAGTTGATTGTTACACAATTCTATACATGTTCAAGTAATACCCTAAAACTGGTGCTACCCAGCCCTCAAAGGTTTCATTTTGTTTTTTGAAGTGATCAGTACCTTGATCAGTTGCAATTTACACTTATACCTTTAGGGTCTCTGGGATTAATCCTGTACTTGTACTTTCATGGCCATCATTATCATCCTGTCCTTGTACTTTTTGGGGTCACCTTTGTAGTCCCTATTTTTTCTTATACAGCCTTTAAGAGTTGACTTGCTTGATGACATAACTAATGTTTCATTAGCCCATTCTAATCATATATCCATCATTGCTCAAGGGTTGCTGGATAGCTCACTTCACAAACAGAGTGGACCATTAAATGATATAGACTTCAGGAAGCATCATGAGCTACATGAGTATGGCTGGTATGTTACCAGACTTGCTTTCCAATGCAAACAACCTGCCACACTTTGAAGACAAGATTCAACTCAAAATGAGAAGCTGCTTGTCAGTGGCTGAGCATAACTAACCCATCCTGAGAAACAGGTTATATTAGGATTCATTACTAACACAACTCCATGCTTGGCAGTTCAGAGTTGGTTCCTGGCTTTGAATACAGACAAAGCTAGTGCACATCTACTATCAAAACAATGTCATCATACCCTACAATTTTCTTCTTAAGCAATCTGGGGTCAGAAACCGTTCTCTGAATATCTTCCACACATTGCAGGATCTTTAGATGTACTAAGAATCAATATCTCATCAGCAGTTTATCTTTAGTTGCCTCATAATCAGTGCACTTGAATTGTTCAATATTTCTGCATAAATTTATCTTCATGAATGCATTGTATAATCTCTATTTTTGACTTAAAAATTTTAGTAGGATTTCTTTTACATGTATGAAAATTTAACTTTCACCATGTATAAACTGAGCTCACAGCCATCACAAAAATTACACCTGGCATTATGCTGTGAGCCTGATAAGTAAAAATATCTCAAATTACCTTCTTAAAAAAATCTTTACACCAGATAGCCATATGAAAGAATCAAGAAAAGAAATGTCATTATTTAATGATGGGTCATTTACACTGGGCAAAATTCTCCAGACCCATTTTTCTGGTTCATTTTTAATTCTTCAGAATCCATAAATTGGGTTGGTAGATGATACATTCAGAGGTATCAGAATATGAACCAAGTATATTTTGTGGCTCAGCAGAGTTTTTCTGTGCTAACAGAATGGGCCCCAATATGACACTCAAATTTAGGTGTTTGTACATAGATGTTTACGTGCGCAACATGGGTCTAAGCTCCCATTTTACCTACTGGATATCGTGGCCTATGTTTCATATGCCAAAACTTAGGCATCTGGTGTCATTTGAGATGCTCCAGTGTACTGGAAATATCTGTGTGGCGTTCACAGATCTGACACATAACTTCCAAGAAATACTGACCTTCTAAAGCTCCATCTCAAAGCCATATAGGCAACTTCCAGGAATCACAAGTGAGACTGGATGGATATGTTTAAGAAACCGAATTCAACCTCTGTGTTTAAGCATCTGAGTTAAGCCAGTACAGAGCAATGAGTTTATACTAAAAATAATCTGACCAGTCACAAAGTGTCTTCTTTAGACAGTAAATTGAATTACTCTTAAGGCTCCAATTACTGGATTGACTAGAACTCTAGTCATGAAGATAGGTTCTTAGTTCTTAGGCAAAGGGATTGGTTTGGTATGCTGACAGAAGTGCCATTTGATATAACACTGGAATATCTGAGTCATTACACTTGGTGGTTGGCAATGTGACATAGGGACTAGGGTAGATGTGAGCCTTTCTGAGCTGCACACCAGCAGAAGACTCCAGGCCACCTCAAGTGGCACTAGAAGTTTTGATGAGGGTTAGTCAAGCACTCAGTGTACCTGTTGCCACATACATGTAGACACAGGTATGTCAAGCTCAAACAGAATCTTTTCCCACTCTACCTGACATTCCAAGATTACCACCAACGTGGAAATTAGATGCTCTAGTACTAGTTTTGGGTTTACATCTGTTACTTGTGTTCTTCTTTACATAATTTTGGTAGATTTTGAGCCAATTTTCAAAACAGCTTTTTTGACAGTTTTGAAGAATAGGTGGCATAAATAAGAGCCAAGCTGTGAAGGTACTAGTAGACACTCTCATAAGCAAGCACAGAAGATCTACCATTACTACCAAATTCTGGACTTGGCCATATCACGGGTGAGGCAAGATACCTGAGACTATATGTAATTGAAACAGAACATTCACAGTGAAAACTTTCGGGCTCTTTAATTTCAAAAGAGTAAGCATTGGATAGAGGGAAAGCAAATGCCTTGAAAAAACAAAGAACAAAGCACTCTCTAGGTAGAACTTGTACAAATACACAAATAAGAAATGCAACCATCACAGACTATAATCAACTTCTTAAGTAGTTCTCAAACAGTTCTCTGAATATCTTTCAAAAATGCATTGTATACTTATATTGCTATTTATGCATTCAAAGTGAAGATGACAAAATACTGCACGCCACTGCGAGACTGACAGTTTAGAATTTGAATATTCAGAAACAGAAAATGCTGAATAACAAGAACTACGATTATGATCATTGAACCAAATAATCTCTCTGGAGATCTAGATGTGGTAACAAAGACTGACTTCACAGCAAGATTGTTGAATCTATAAAGTCATTAATCAAAAAGCAGATCCATCTAAATGAACTCAAACTTGGGAGGAACACTAGAATACTATTAGCTGTAATTACAAAGGGATATTTGCTTTTTATCTGAAAACCTGATGATGGACAGTATTGAAAAAAATAACATATTGAAGAAAAACAGTTGAAAGAAACCAAATCACAACTTTTTAAACAGTTTTGAGATGACATTAAAGAACAAAGTGTGAAATGAGCTGTGGCTTCCTCAACCCTAAAAATTCAATCACATTTTACTATCTATGTCTGCTTCAGTCATCTATTTTCCTCACAATGTTAATGGTAAAATATTCAATAAGTTACATTTTCACACCATTTGCAGGGAAGTCATTAATAGACTTGGAGTTTAGCAGAGTATTCAATATACTGGCATATTCTGGATCTTATTTAGTAGTTATTTGATACAGCTCTCTGCCTCCAAATATTAGGCTCAGCTATACGATAAGGTGTTCAGCCCCACCAAAAGCTTTACTTCCATGTGTACATTTTGATAGCACAAGACAATGTTGACATATATAATGAGAAAAAACACTTAACTTCATAATGGGGACAGTTGTTCAGCCTTCAACCATTTGCTACACAGTTCAGAAAGTCCTTGATTTATCTCTTGGTGAGTAAGAAGGGAATAATCAACATTATATCATTGTAATTGCCAGACGACAGTCTCAGGGTTGTTCTCTGGTGTTACTGCACAAAATAAAAGTACATTTACATGACTGTAGTGAGCCTGACCAGAAGACTGTTCTATATGGTTGATTTAGTGATCCACATAGCAGTTAACCTAGGTACGTCTATGCTGCACCTTCAGGTTTTGTTGTGTTGCATAAAACCCTTGGCTCCATGATAACCTCCGCCATCACCTTAGAGGATCCTGCAGGCAGTTTCCACTTGGTACCAGCAATTATGTCACCTCCATAATCTTGCGTTTACCTAAAAGTGAAGGAAGAAGTTCTTATGTGAACATATTTTATGAATAGAGTTGTTTCCTTCTAAGAAAACTATATAATAGCTCAAATGACCAAAAAGGAGGAATCTTCCTCCATGACCAGGATCTGCAGTGTGCCATGGGAAAATCCATCCAGGATCCATCTGATGCTGCATGAACACAGGGTGCCCAGCATCTGAAGGGGCATAAGATTTACTTACTATCTATATTCCTCTTCTTATTCTGTCTCTGTAAAGTAGTTATCTTGTGATGCCATTTGTTGTAGGGCCTTTCTTATTGAGGTCCAGCAAGAACCCTGCACCATCTCTCTCCCCATCCCTGCCCTGGTGCAGAACAGTGATATGATGTCTAATCAGTACATATGATGCAGGCACTAAATTTAGTAGGCATAATTTATTTGTTTCATCAAGTTCCTTGTATTTAGGCAGCACAAGTGCTACACTGAAGAACCACAATATTTTTCAAATACTCAGAACAACTGAATTTTGAGTAACTTTCCATCTTCTCTCTGCTCTTGGGAAACATTTCCAAGATGCAGGTTTCTTAGTGTTATGTGTAGCATCTGGGAGCATTATGCAAGGATCTGCCTAAAGGTTAGTGGTAGAATATACTTACAACACAGCAGTCAGGCTCTATGAAGTTCAACACAGGGTACTTCTTAGATTAACATAGAAAGTTTTTTCCATGGAATAATTAGACTGCTGATGTTACTCATTTCAAAGTGGCACTTAAATAATTGTGATGACATCTGCTAAGTGCATTTTGAGACAGTCCTTTATAATTAATTACTCATTTTCATGAATCATGCATCTCTTCGAAGTATACCTGTTACCAGTAAGATGGTGGTAATGGAAATTTAATAACATTTTTTATTTTTTTAGTGCATTGTGGGCTTGAGATTTTTGTCTGTCTTTGGTGGACGTTATATCTGAGTTATTTCAGTTAGATACCCTGACAGCCTTGATTCCCTGGGCTGTATCTATACCTGCTAAATCACTGAATGTTTAGACACTGGCAACAGGCTCAAGCTGACAGAGATGCACAGTCTGCAAGGCTATAGCAACTTCTCTTCTGGGCAAGGGATTTCTTGTGTGCAAAATCACTCAAGTATATGTGAAAAAGAAAAAGAATTATGGAACACTCTGCCTGGGTGCTTAGTGCCTTTAACCCACTTTCAAATATCATATTACTTTCATAGTAGAGTGTGTGTATATATTTTTGTATATTTATGTTTGTTTGGTTTCTTATTTTTAATAAGAATTCCTTTTAATCCATGGATATATAAAACTTGTCTTAAAATGAATATGTTTTATCATGATATAAGTATGCTCTTTTCAGATAGGAGAATGTTCTTCTAACAACAGAATTATTATTAGTATGTTATCACTACCAAGTAATAGTATTTTATATAGAAGGTTATCATAACTAAACAAAGTCCTTAGCTATATATATCTTCAAAAAGCATTACTAGAACTTTCCACCTAAGGGGTATCAACAGGAGAAATTTCTGGCTGTGGCTGACTGACTAATAACTATGTTGGTGAGATGACACTGCTCTTTTTCTTTTTTAAGTGGTATATAGGTCTCCCATATATCTCCCTTATCCTCCAGTCTATTTTTTTTCTAGATGTAGCCTTCAAGAGTAGCCTACTTTTTACTTTTTGTCTTGTTGGATGCAAGCAGACTAAAGGGAAAAGCTACTGTTCTGCGGCCCTTTCCCCAAAATCTTTAGTTGTTGAGAAGGAATTTGATTTCCCTTCATCATTTATAGGCAGGGTGATGTCTGAACAGCAAATTCCATAGTACCTGGGGCTGACACACAAGTATTCTGACAAAGGTCAAGGAGCTACTTGTCATGTCCCAATTTCTCAGGATGACGACTCAGATTCACCAATTCCCAGGTCAGGATTAAGGTGAAACGACACCAGGGATTCTTCAATTCACAAAACTCTATTTCTATTTGTTCACAATGGATATTAGCATGAAACTTTGTCAGTAAGCCTTACAACCTCTGCAACAAGTGGTAAACCTCATAACGTACACCAACAAAACTCAAACCTTACAACATACACTGACTAGCGGCAGATCTTACAACATACCCCCACAGCGGCCACGACAAGCCTTGCCTTATATGCAGGGATACAGTATGAGAGGAAAAAGGAAGAGAATAAAAGACAGCGAGAGATGCAAGGAGGGAGAAAGATGAAAAAAAGAAAGATTTTACCAGTCCTGGTTCCAGCATTGTTCCAGCCAGCCTAGGGGTCCAGTACCTGGGGCTTTGCTTCCTGTCCTTTTATAATTCCTTGCCCCTCCTCTGGGGGGGCACTTGGACCCATTACGCTAATTAGACATCATAAGCAGTCTATGCTTCTAGAATTCTCTTTGCTTTGGTGCATGCATAGTTTGTACCTTCAGAGTTTTCTGGAAATGGGTCAGTGGTCTTGGGCATTGTTCGGAAGTTACTCTCCTCTCCCTGCAGGTTGACTGTTGTCTGACCTTCCCTCTTGGTGCATGCGTCATGAAAACAGCTTCTCTATTGCCTCTTTATGGAGTTGCTCGAGACAGGGAAGTTCAGCTTCAGTAAAGTGTGGTCCCACCTCTGCGGGACCCTCTCCTCTCGCCACATCTTCCTGCCATTACCTGCACAGCCCCGGTGTGTCCATAGAGACTGTCTCATTTACCAAAGTTTTTTATTGGATGTTTGAGACATTAACTATGATTTCATTGACTGTCACACTACTTTACAAATATAAAATAAAAACCTAAGAAGTTGCAGTTATTGCAGTATAACAATATATAAATATTTATTCAATCAGTGATATCTTATCGTGGTCTTCATCTACCTAATGGGAGGATACAGAGCAAAGAGGAAGGTACTTCTTGGAATTTTGTAGCAATGTGACAGGGGGCAATGGACACCAGTTGCAACAAGGGAAATTTTGATTAGACTGTTTCCCTCCACACAAAATGGTTAAACATTGTCACAGACTGCCCAGAAGTCTTGTGGGATCTCCAACTTTGGAGATAACCAAAGCTCAACAGGACAAGACCCTGAGCAACCTCCTTTAGCTGACCCTGCTTCAAGCAGGAGGCTGTGCTAGACGATCTCCAGAGGTCCCTTACAAACTAAATTATTCTATGATTTTGTGAATATTCTCAGTCCTTTTCCTTTACCATGAATAAGATTGGTCTGTGATTCCGTAAGTTTTCCTAAAAGCTACACAATCTGACAATTCAATTTTAATTTCAGTGACTACTATGGAAAATATGTGAATGTCTTGTCATGTTTTAAAATGTGTTCTAGCTTTGTAAGGACCTCGCACTGGCACTTACTATGGTAAAGCTGTCAGTGGTTTAAAAGTACAGTAGGGGTTATTATTTTAATTAACATATCTTAAAGACCTCACTATAAATACACTGTTACTCTATAATGAATAATTATTTTTGCATAGATGTAGCACAGATTTTACACTCCTGAAATTCTATTTTAAATGAAATCTAATGATCTGGAGATGTCACTCATTTTGGCAGCATGTTGTAGAATGCAGATGTAATGCCATGCCTAAGCAAGTTGTAATTGAACTGTCCAGAAATTTAATTTGGTTGCATGAAAAGGGATAGTAGCCAGATTTTGTATTCCCCCTTCCTATAACAGAATTTATGTTCATTCTTTTACTGTCTTGCAATTATCATCAGTAGCTAATATGAGCTTATAAACAAATCATCAGGAATTTAATTTATACACATATTTTTAGGATGTACAAGAATGAAAGTTTCATCATGAATAAAATTTTAGTTAACAGGGGAGGTTGCACTGCCAACTGCTATGCAAATTAGTCACTGAAGCATTGTTCAAGGCTCTTGTGCAGATCTATTCAGTGCTACAAATATTTAGATTTTCTTCTTCTTTAATTAATTAATTAGTGCTGCTTTTTGTATGATTTGTTATGTATTTCTGATGTGCACCAGAATCATAAATCCTGGCACAGCTGATAAGCGTAGGAAGATCTCCTCTGGGATGTAGTAGCACTTTGGATTGAATGCAAAATAACTGACGCTTCGACAGTGATAACATTACCTTGCCCAGTTACAGTGACTTAAATAACTGTACAAATGCTACAATTTCACAGGAATCATGTGGGCAATAATATTTATTTGAAATCATACTGGATAAAAACAATCAGATAAACCAAAACCGTTTAAAAAGATTAAAACTATTAAGAGCTAATTATTAACTATTTTGAGTGGTAAGCAAAGGTAATCTCAAGTAGAAAGTTTGTCTTCTGTAGTATAGGGTAAAATTTGTGAAAGTAAGGGGAAGTGTTATTTTTGGCATTGGCCAGTAATGACAGCTGAATTCCAACTTCCTCTTAGCCAAGTGACTATATGAAGATGTAAGTACTCAGTGGCAGCCCACTTATGTCCAGCTGAATGGGCCTGCAAAATACATATTTTCCAAGCAGAAACTTCAGTTCCTCTGCCTTTGCTTCTGTTCTGAAGCAGGTGACCCATTAGCATTTCCTTTGACTCATGTATTTCCACCTTCATTTCTCAGTTCTCCTGATACAACTGCTGGATGACAACTTCTTTGAAACACCCTCAATTGTAGCAGGAGCTACATGTACTTCAACAATCAAGAATTAGGGCTGTATCTAGCACAGGCAATATTAGGCAAATGAAAATTATTTAACTTCTAAAATCTGAAACTACTTCTGTGAAGATAATGTCAGCAAGGGTGGTCAACGTTACAGAGCAGCCTTTATATGGGGAAAGCCCAGCAGTGAAGCAGAACTCTGTACCTGGAACAAAAAAAGAATTAAATCTGGGATAAAATGAAAACATTAAGAGTATACTCTTTTTTTTTTTGTAACACAAGAAGTAGGTGGCACTTAAAGAAAAGGTCATGCCGTAGGTTTAAAACCTGCAATAGGCATTCTGTTTGCTTGTTTGTTTTTTCAAACAGTGCATGATTGATTCAGTTGCAGAACTCATAGCCACAGGATATCACCCAAAAGTATATATGCATTTAAAGGGGATGGGACATTCAGAGAAAATGGGACTCAGTCATGTCTCCGAAGTCTGATGGTCCAGAGAAACCTCTGGATTGTAAATTCATTAAAACACAACATGTTCAAAGACAGGAAGGTTTACTGAGCTCTAGATATCACACAGTTCTTATACTCTTTCCCTAAATATCTGCTGCTGACCAGTATCTGAGGTAGGATATTGACTTAGTCTGTATGGACATGTAGAGACCAAAGGCTGTAGCTAGAGAATATAGCCAGAGAATATAGCCAAGGGAAAGCCTGAACCATAGAGATTTTACTTCAGTGTCGCAGATCCATACTCTAAATTTGTAGCCCCAGGATCCAACAAAAGCAATTATTTTCCCCCCATTTTTCTTAAAATAGAAACCTATAGTTCTGTGAAAACTGTAACCAGCAATGTTTGGTTTCCTTTAGAGTTGTGACTGCTGGTTAACTTTGAACTTAGGAAAAATATTTGCTATGGTTGTGGCATTATAACACATTGGATCACTGACATCTAACTGTTTTTCAGTTACAGCAGTATTATGGTTTCTTTTCTTTATTCCATGTCAAAACTGTTCATTTTTTTTTATTTATAATTGAGTGGCTTATTAAAAAATTGAGGAAGAAATGTAGGGAAACACTTATATATGTGCACGATGACTGTATAAAGCTTACTCTTTCAGGAGATGAGACTGTGGCAGTCCATTTAATGTCCTCTGCCCTTGTTTTCTGTAGTTACCTGCAGCAGCTGCTCAGTGACATACTTCTAGACATTTCTTCTTCCCTTTGACTGTTCACAACCACTACTAATTCTGGCTATGATCACCTAAGAAATTTCAAACATTCTGAAACTGTTCTACCCAAATAAGACAGAAAATGTGATCCTATCAAGCTTAAGACAAAAGAATACAATATTAAATGACAGTCATTTAAAACAGATTTGTATGTTCCATTTCATCAATTTGAAATATGCTTTTAAATGATTCTCAACATTTAGCAATTATGCAGTTTTGACTAAATCAAACTATATACATAAACAATACTGGCAGTGAATCTGTCACCATTTGTTTTCAGAGTTAGCACACCACTGAGATGAATACAGGAGTACCCTAACTTTCAGCTATACATTTATTCTCATCAAAGACTCAGAAATGTTTAATTCTATTTTATGAAAATCTGAACAACATATGGGAAAAAGAAAGAAAAAGAATTAGTCTTATTTTCAATACACTCCCAGACAGATTTGGCTCACAGATTTTCATCCTGCAGGGATGTGATTTCTAAAATATTCTCCTGCCTAAACCATGATGATTCTAGCAATTTATGAGAAGCTATACTTTATAAATGTAACTTATTTTACTCTTATATTGCAACCAAAATAGATAAGATTGAAAGACAGGCACCAGTCTTACTGAAATTACTGGTTTTGGTAGAAAATTATTTAATTTTTTCTTGCAGATAGCTCTACTTGTGAATAAATGTTCAGCTAGTTTTGCACGTTGTTGACATGGACATATACATTTGCAAAGGTACACTAACAAGGTCAGCAGGCACTAAATGTATAAAAGACAAGAAAATATTATGAACAACATCCTCTTTCAAAGGTGATCTCCTTCAGTGTTAAGTATATAACCTTTAATAGCCAATTTTCCTCAGCTATGTTATGTTTCTGCTTATTTTATTTTACTCTTCATGGTCTCCTGCTGGTCCAAATAAGAGCTTCCCAGATATTTGAATCCTTACAGCACCACGTTTTAAGTACATTCCATGGTAAGTGGAGTCACAAAAACAACAGTAGAAAATTATCTTCTTTTAGACCAGGTCCATCTAGCTCTATATGAGGAAATTTAGATCTCAGAGTAAGAACAACAGTTTTGCTCAAAAGGATTGTTTAATCCATATGGTTTTTAGCACCCTCTGAGTGGTTGCAGTGCACTTCTTATACTACTAATTATTCAAGACCCATGTGTAGACCCATGAATCCCAGCTGATTAATTAATTTGTGGCAAACCCACAGTGAGGCTAAGCTTGCATTGATATGTCCTCTCACTTCTCATCTGCTCTCTGCTCACTGGAGAAGAAAGCAGAGAGACAACTGCTTCCTACCTGCTCTGACCAGCTGAGGTACAACATTGCTTGTGGGACTCCAGACGGCACAGTCATGGCTCATACATACCACTGCGGCTGCTCACCCCTTTTTAGTGATCCCTGGAGGGAAGAGATTTGGGAAGAGAAGGGCACTGGGTGCCTCAGTAACCTGCAACCACCCTTGCCCAGCCAAACTCCTTTTTTGTCCAGCTTGGCATTGACAGTACCACCTTTACTCCCTGAATCTCCTCCTTCAGCTCCAGTGCTGCCCAAGGAAATAATGATTCTTCAGACAAAATTATAAAAAGCTTATGTTTGAGGCTGCTAGACAAAAAGCTCATTCCCTTAGCGTGAACAGGTTGTGATACAGGCAGCTGTTTCAGACTCCAGAAGTGAGTGAAGACCTCTCCCACCCTAGCTCTTTCCAGTACGGATTGACTGGTGCCATCCTGATGGCAGCTGAGCAGGTCAAGGCAGGGATTTCAATGAACACCTCAAGGAAGCTGAAAGGAGGAAACAAGGTCAAGCCGTAATTTCCCCAGACCTTTTGGTTCTTTTGCTATTACTCGGCCTTAGTAACTCTCCATCATCTTATCATTACAGTACCCAAGAAGACACATCAAAATCAGAATAAATCTATTAAAAATGTATATAAACTGGAAAAAAAATTATACTGACTGATTACAGGAAAATATCAATATATGCAGTATGGTGTCATAGATGTTTACATTAAAGCAATTGCCTCTGTAGACACAATGCAACTTTGATTATTTTTTCCACTCAAGTCTATATTTTCAGAGAGGTAACTGTTTCCATATCTAACGTCTGAGATTCTTAATAAGAGGTGGTGGGGGGAAAAAAAAGTTTTGTAAAAACCTGGAATATGTATTTTGCAATTTTTAATTGAAATTCTAGCATTTTAAAGAATATTGCATTAAATTGGTTGTTGGGTAACTATGGTGGTCACAGTCCACCACAGAAGAGAAATGTCATAAGGTTTAAGAACCAAGTCCTTCTTCAAGTCTGAAGATAAATGGGTCCAAGTTCAGGTTTGTTCTGTAAATTAATTAATCCCAGAGCATGCGACTAGATGTAACTATTATTGCAGCCACTGACATATTTGGGAACTATTTCTTTCAGTAAGAAATAAAAACTTCTTTGGCATAATTTGGCAGGTGAGCCAGTGAATCAGCAAGCTTGTGAAAAGCCAGAACTGATGAAAGATACTGTGATCTTGAAAAAAAAGTCAGGTAAGTAATTCCTTGTGCTTCATTCTGCCACTGAATTAATTACATGGAATAGGAGAAGTTGTCCCTGACTGTCTTCATTCCTTATCATGAATCTGGGACCAAATATAGTGGGTGAAGCTTGTGCTTTCTGACCTGTGTCCCACTGTTTTTTGGAACATGCGATGTTCTTCTGCTCTAAGAAGAAACCTAGATGACTGCTTTGCTTAACACAAGGTTGTTGTGCAACTTGATTGGTTGTTCAGGATTCTTGTATTCAGACTTCAGTTTTGCTCACTCCTACTCCTTCACAAAGCAGTGATGCAGTCAATTAAACCCTGCTTCACCTGAAGTGTTGTAGTCATTTTGCCTGTGTTTCTTGCTGTAATGAAAAGGAGGATGCCATAAGCAACAAGATACAGTTATTTATTTATTTATCTCTAAAAACTGTCACCAAAAATAAGGAATATTGGCATGTATAGCATACAGTTATGGATTATATTATAGTCAAATAGAATAAAATCAGGTTTGCCTCTAAAATGGTGGCCAAAACCGCCTATCAAACTTTCTTTTATGGAACATAAGAATGTCAGTCTTACACTGTGATCTAAAATTTCATTTCACTTCCTTCAGTTATTGTATTTGGCTTATTATATTGCAACAATTTAGAAAAATAAAATAAATTAAAAAACTTCCCAGGAAAAATATAGCTAAACCATAAAACCATTTCGTACAAAAGTCATGCTACCAATCTGGATTTAATGTAGCAGCTTGACATACAACAGTGATGTGAATAAAGTGTAAAATAGGTGGAGAGTGGGATGGCAATGACAGTGGTCTGCAGGCAAGGAAAGGAGGGGCAAAAGCACATGGACTAGTGTGGGAGAAGTGAGGAAGCAGTACATGGAACAACAGGAGAAGAAGACATCAGGTCTCAAGACTTGGAGGCAGAAAGATTACAAAATCACTCATCAGGAATAAAGGAATCTTTTCAACTTCTATTGAGAAGTCTTCCTTTTTCATTCTACATATTTGTTGCTTTTTTGTATTTCTGCTGCTTAAAATAAGTGTTCATAGCTATTTCTTATGTGCTTTATTTTTAGAGAACCAGCAGTAGGTAGGAACCTCTTTACACTCATATTTCTAAGTTGCTGCCTCAGGTTTAAGTGTTCAGCTGCAAGCTCTATAGTTTGAAAATTTGCTGCTTTCACATTGCTCTTTTAAAGAAAAATCCCATTACTGAAAACAGAGATGCTTGCAAAAATTAGCCAAGGGCATTAACTGAAAGGAGTTGCTGTTTAATATTTCTCTATAAATAGCATTAATCACAGTGTTTCTCTTCTGGAGAGACCAGCTGTTGGATCTGTTTAAGAAATACACACCTATTAGACAAGAAGCTGAATAAATAAATGTTGCTACTTATGTGAGAAATACAAAAATGTAAACATATATATAGGTTTATATATATGTATTTGGAAGATATTGAAAACATTCACTGAATTTGAAATACACATATATATTTCAAGTACATATAAAATATATTTTAAATATATGTATATTTATAATATATTAACAAATATATATGTATATTTCAAATTTGGTGTTTAAAGGATTGGACTGACGTTACCACAGCAGAGCTTTTAGCCTGTCACAGGATTCATACATGTTAGAGAGAATCATTCCCCAAAGAGTCTATTCAGAATCATTCTTCTAGGGCTTCTTGGAGTTAGGGTAGTTTCAGACTAGATGGTTATTCTACAGCTGGTCTTCCAGAAGAAACTGCTACTTAACATTAGTTACAATGGATGAATCTAAATATACAAATATTTTTATGCTACGGGCAGAGCACTGGCATTTTAGGAAGTAGGCTGACCTCAGTTAGACACATCCAATGATGGTGTGCTTGAAGTCGTAAAATAAGTTGTAAGTTATGTGAGCAATTCCCACAGGTTTTCCTCAGTACTTTCCCCTACTTCCAGAACTCATTATCACTAATAATAGTGAGGTGACATCGGGAAAAAAAAAAAGGTATTCTAGGAGCACCATTTATTTTGTTTCATAAGTAGAGGTTAGCTCTCTATGTTACTAGAGAATGTTGTATTTCACTGTAACCTCCATGACTGTTTTTTAGAAATTCACTCAAATGCAGAGCAGTTCCTATCTGGACAGCAGTGGGGTGCATCCCCATGGGAAGTTCCTAACCCTTAATAAAATCTTACTGTGTTTTATTTTCCCCCTTGCTAAGCACAGATGGCACATGTCAGCAACTGAGCCCAGCACCATGAGACACCAGGACAAGACATACACACTGACAGATTGCACTGTCTAGTGGGAATCCCAAACAGCTAAAACCTGCTGTTATGGTGATATTTCACAGAATCATAGAATCGTTTAGGTTGGAAGGGACCTTAAAGATCATCCAACCCCCCCTGCCAAGGGCAGGAACACCTTCCACTAGATCAGGTTGCTCAAAGCCCCGTCCAACCTGGCCTTAAACACTTCCAGGGAGGGGTCATCGGTTTCTCTGGGCAACCTGTTACAGTGCCTCACCACCCACACTGTGAAGAACTTTTTCCTTATATCAAACCTAAATCTACCCTCTTTCAGTTTAAAACCATTACCCCTTGTCCTATCACAACATACCCTGACAAAGAGTCCCTCCCCATCTTTGTTGTAGGCCCCTTTAGGTACTGGAAGACCACTATAATTTCTGTCTGAAGACTTCTCTTCTGAAGGCTGAACAGCCCCAACTCTCTCAGCCTGTCCTCACAAGGGAGGTGCTCCAGCTCCCTGAACATCTTCATGGCCCTGGTCTGGACTTGCTTGAGCAGGTCCATGTCCTTCTTATGTCAGGGGCTCCAGAGCTGGACACAGTACTTCAGGTGAGGTATCACAAGAATGTTGTAGAGGGGGAAAATCATCTCCTTCGACTTCTGGTCACATTTCTCTTGATGCAGCCCAGGACATGGTTGGCTTTCTGGGCTGTGAGTGTGCATTGCTGGCTCATAATCAGTTTTCCATCCACTAATACCCTCAAGTCCTTCTCCGCAGGGCTGTTCTCAATCCACTCATTGCCCAGCCTGTACTTGTGCTTGGGATTGCCTTGACCCATGTGCAGGACCTTGCACTTGGCCTTTTTGAACTTCATGAGGTTTGTATGGGCCCACCTCTCAAGCCTTTCATCCCTTCCCTCCAGTGTGTCGACCACACCACAGAGCTTGGTGTCATTGGTGAACTTGCTGAGGGTGCACTCAATCCCACTGTCCATGTTACCAACAAAGATGTTAAACAGCGCTGGTCCCAACACTGACCCCTGATGAGTGGAGGAATGCCACTCGTCACTGCTCTCCACTTGGACATCAGGCCATTGACTTCAACTCTTTGAGCATGACCATCCAGCCAATTCCTTATCCACTGAGTGGTCCACCTGTCAAATCCATGTCTCTCCAATTTACAGACAAGGATATTGTGCGGGACAGTGTCAAATGGTTTGCACAAGTCCAGGTAGATGACGTCAGTTGCTCTTCCCTTATCCACCAACACTGTGACCCCATCATAGAAGGCCACCAAATTCATCAGGCATGATTTACCCTTAGTGAAACCATGCTGGCTGTCACCAATCACCTTATTTTCCTTGTGCCTGAGCTTAGTTTCCAGGAGGATCCACTCCATGACCTTGCCAGGCACAGTGGGGAGACTGACTGGCTTGTAGCTCCCCAGGTCTTCCTTTATATATTTCCCTTTTTAAAAACTGGGGTCATGTTTCCCCTTTTCCAGTCAGTGGGAACTTCACCAGACTGCCACGACTTCTCAAATATGATGGATAGTGGCTTAGCCACTTCATCTGCCAGTTCCCTCAGGATCCATGGATACATCTCATCAGGTCCCATTGACTTGTGCACCTTCAGGTTTCTTAGATGGTCTCAAATCTGATCTCCTACAGTGGGTGGTTCTTCATTCTCCCAATCTCCACCTTTGTCTTCTGCACCTTGGGTGGCATGGGTGGAACACTTGCTGGTGCTTCATTGTGATTTCACTATTTCAATTTAAATCTCTACTTTTAGAGCTTTTAATACTTGCTTCTGACTTAATTCTTAGCATGTGACTATATGAGGTGTTTAAACATCTGAGCTCACACTTTTTCCTGCTAAACCAGTATTACATGTATGTACAACTGTCACATATAGCAGGTATTTCTGAAAGTAGATGATATCCTGCCATCTATAGCTTCTTCAGAAAGCTTATCGCTGTCAAAGAGATCTCCTATTAGCAAGGATCAGAGGAGTTCTGGAAAGATATGTAAAATCTCTGAAAATGCCAGATTCAGCCACAGCAAAATAATTTCTATGTTGCACAGCCATGTGACAGTCCTCCTAAGCATGACGTTAAACAGAAACTAAGAGACTGACGTGAATAATTCCTCAAAGCCAGGAAACAGCCCAATATATTTACAGCAGAATTAATTCCTGATTTGGGATTCAGAGGTCACATCTATACCAGCATCAGAAAACATTCCAGGTTGTTGGATCTCTGAATAGAGTCAGTAGACAACCAACTACCCAATTTTGGCATATTTTTGGTCCAGGTCAAGTAACAGATCTTCCAAAGAATCAATGAGTATTTGAAAGAAGTGTGCCTTCTCCATCCTCCCTCCCAATTGCAAGGCTAAACTTTTAATTGTTGCTTGCTAACAGCCTCAGTGCCAGAGAATGGTAGTTGGTGCATTTAATTTGCTAGTATAGATACAGCCAGAGGGTTTATAAAGAGTGTTGTGAGAAGTATAGCAGATTTCAGGCATCATCTGAACTACTGTGATTCTTTAAGCTTATAGGAATTGTAATACACACAGCCAATAATTAAATGTAACAAAACTTGAAATATGGCTTCAAAACATTCTACTGATTTGTTTAAAAATCTATCTATGTTGATTAGAAACCAGAGGAATACAACTCTAAAGCAAAAGAAAGCACAGTAATTCTGCAGATAGTTTATTTTATAGCATTGTAAATATATATCCCACATATCATGCTTGGATTCTTAAAGATAAGATTTTAATTGTACTTTAGCCAATGAATTATTTCCAGCACAAACATAAAGCAATAACAAAAACAGCAATAGGTTTACCAATACTTACAACTTTAATTTTCTCATAAAGGAATATAAGACCATTAGTGAGCTGAGAACATTATCCCTCTGGAGTAAAATAAAATGGCTTAATATTTTGGAGCTGCTTAAAGCATAGAGCTACTGTATTTTTCCAAATTAAAGTATTTTAATTTCACTGTGCTGAAGAAATAATACCTCAAGTATTTATAATGCATAGATATATAACAATTGGTATTTTTGTTTAATAGTGCATAGAAAATAAGGATAATGGATTTTTGTAAATAAGCTTCAGCAGTTTCAGGGACCTGAGGAGGTGATATATAGCTAAAGTGTTTGAATGGCCTCTTGAAATTAGTTTTCTGGTTTACACAAGGCCTAATATGCTAAGACATGGTCCACCGATCTTATGTCTCCGTTTTAAAAGCTTGCTATCCATGTTGGTAGCTTAACTATTTGTACATTACAGTCCTTTTTCATTCATAAACACCTCAAAAATCCTCACTAACTGTGATGGTACAGCAAAAGTGGAAAGGGCAGAAAGAGAAGAAAGCATCTTGAAATGTTGGTGCAGAAGAAAAAGCAATTACTATGTGGGAGTAATTTAGAATTCAAATACAGTACTGGGAATGCAGGTGAAATAAAGACCTGAAAAAAAAAAGCACAACACTGATCTCTTCATGAAGGTGAGAGGAGTCACAAAAGGCAATAGCATAAATATATTTTTTAAAATAAATTGCTGTCTCTGAGTCTTTTAACTACATTCAATTAAGTTAGGAAGAACAAGTTACCAGACTCTGCCACAGAAGTTTGCAGACCATTTGTCCTGATCCAATGTGGGGGGAAGTTTCAATATGATCCCAAGAGCGAGATTAAGACACAAATGAGGTCAAATGACGTATACTTAAAGCAGGTTTTTATTATTAAAAAAGTGAAGAGGGGTAGCGATAGGACAGAATGGAAAAAAAAGACAGAAATAAAGCAAGGATGCAGGATAGGGCTGCAAGAATAGTCACCAGCATGGATCCAGCGGTGTCCCGTTGGTCCTCAGTCTTCAGTTCTTTGGTGGTGGGTGCACACGGATCTGGCTTCGATGGTAGATGCACACTGAGCAAAATGTTCTGCTGCCTTTTTAAGTGCATCGATTCCGCTGATTAGCATATCTGCTCACCTTTAGGTTTTTTTTTTAATCTGGTCCCACAGGTTTTGTTGCATCCGGCTTCAGGGCAGGAACGTTTGCCTCTTGTCAGTTCATTAGCAATGCAGGCATGGTGTCTGGCCTACACAACAGAGCCACAAATGGCTACAGGATGGGGCCAGCTCAGTACAGGTTTGCCCCTTTGAGGCTTGTCTATGGAGTCTGGACAATGCAACCGCAAGGAAGTGGGGGGGTGCATCCTTCAATACACTCCCACTTCTCTGGGCGACATCCCCCAGACCAATCCACAGGCCACAGCAGCTTGTCCTGGAGGTTTGCACAGACACAAGCAAGCTTTGAAGCAGTCATAGGACATTTCAGTCTCTCACACCATTGAATTCCTAACAAGAATAAATCTTTTGAAAGATCCTCCATTCATAATGCAGGAAAAGGTAAGAAGCATTTGAAATATTTAAAACAGATTTTTGTGTTCTTGAGTTAAACATCCAGTTTTGATGAATCTTTAGGCCCTGCTTGGGATCAGATATTAATGGACCTTGGTAGCTGTGGTGGTGTAATTCTCACCCCTCCCTGCCCCTCCTTGTTGGGCTGCTTGGTGCTAGGTGTGATTCACCCACATCCCCCGAGTTATACACCAATCTGGGGAGATAAGGACTGATAACGTTAAGGCGCCCCCTTAACAAGCCTGGCTCCTGCCCCTCCTGATTGCTTGGAAATGGTTATAACGGCCCATCATCTCCTAAGGGCCTGGCACACCTGTGCCTGTGATGTGGTCAAATGGGAACAATAACAGAGTGGCACGTTCACCAAGTTCTTGTGCAACTGCTGGAAGGCACCAGAAGGTATTTGACAAAAGTCAGTTATCTTGGACCCTATAAATTGCAACCACAAGGGAGACCCTTTCAGCTCTCCTGGATCGCAGCGGGCCTGTGACCAGCATCTCCCCTGAGCTGGGACGCCTCTCAGGTACCAAAACCCTTAAGGTGACATCTGCTGCCAGAGCTGATGGAAGGCCAGGGCTCGAGTCTCAATTATCGCCCGTTGAGGAATGCCAAGGCATTGTGAGTATTTTCTCTAAACTTGAGAGGGAAATTTTTCTTTGAGCTAGCTTCTTTTTCACTCATTCTTTCTCTGTTTATTGGTGTGTGGGTATGTACTTCATTCTACTGGATCCAGATACTTTTGTTTCTGTGTGTGCGTTTGTACGTTTTGTGTTCATTCTACTGGGTCCAAATACTTTTGTCTGTGAGTGTGTGTTTGTATGTTTTGTGTATGTGCACGTACATATGTATAAATTAAGGTACCATTAAGTAAGTTAGTGTGAATCCTGTAATTTTAGAATCTGTAAATAAGTCGCTTTTCTTTCTTTCAACATTTCTGAATTATTTTGTAATGATAAATTGCTGTTAGTTATTAATAAATCTAGATTACCTGCCAAACCATCACCGTGTTAATACTTTCATCCACGACAGTAGCCTAAGACTAGGAGAGCGACATTAGGAGAGGTTGATGTAAATTCACTATACCATAGTGAATTAGAAGCCAGAGCAATTCACTCAGCTCAGATTGCATGTTTGGGCAAGGCAAAAGGGAGGAGTACACTGCAGAACAGAAAATGAGGCTCCCACACAGCCATTTACTCCAGTGAGTGCACAAAATACTAACAGCTTAGCCTTTTCAGCAAGAGACAATTAATACAGTAGATGTGGAATAAAACACCGTTTCAGCGTCCTGCCTTTAAATAGAACTGCTGTAAGGAAGATTGTTAAAATGTTCAGACTCGAACAGCATACAAAGAAGTAAAGCATAAGTTTTCTGGAGGAAGCAGCACCGCCCAGAACACCAGCAGGCTGCATAAAGATGGCAGCAGCTGCAATCAAGGGAACTTCCGATCACCAGGAATGATTTTAGATGCATCAGCATCAACAACACTTCTTCACCCAATTTGTTCAGAAAACTTTCAGGGTTGGATATCTCATTTAATTTAGGCATGTACTTGCTAAGCCTCTGAGATGGTTCTCCAAGTTACTCAGGCAGTCAGTGTCAGTGAAATAGCTAATCTTAAAAATATAATTCAACTCCTTCTAAATGCCTGTTTTAAGTAGAGATGAACTCCACCTTAGAAATGACTGACTTTCCATCTTTGCATCAACTGCAAAAGGCCATATGAATCACTTAGATGTAGCTTAGGTAAATTCTATAACATCAGTCAAATGTATTCTAACTTAGGCATCACAAGAGCCCATAAAGACAAAAACAAAAGACATACATAGAGAAAACAAAAAAGCATTTAAGAGAACAAACTAAATGAAAGTAAATTAAATGAAAGAAATTTAAAAACCTAAAAATAGGAGGAGGGAAGACAATCCCAAAGCAAATAAGTTAGTGAGATCATGCTAAAGCCCATGACAAAGAAGAAATATCAGAATCTTAAACTGTGAAAATGCATTCAAGAAATGTCAGATCTGTGCTTCAAGTTTTGCCTAGGTTTATTTATGCTGAAGAAATAATTACACTCTGCTTCTGGATTATTATTCCCAGTACCTCACATTAGTTTGTTTTAGGGATCTGAAAAAGCAGCTGTTGAACAAGCCGGTCAGTATGTAATGTTGATATCTACTAGACATGGATTCCAACTTTGGTAATGACAGGAAATAAATTACAGTTCAATTGTTAGGAATTTAAATATTTTGCAAAAGAGGGTAGCTTTAAGCAGAGCACAACGGTTGTGTCCATATCAGCAAATGGGAAGCAGATCCATAGGGAAAATCTTGGTGCTCAGGACTCTGAATTTACACTATAACCCTTCCAAAGTACTCTTATATAAAAACATTATAACTCCTACATAGATTTTGGAGGAAAAATGAGTTTGGGCCAGCTGATATAGACTATGGTTGCCGGATCATTAATCTTGCATGCTATTTATATAATATTGACTGTGAAAGATACCGTCATACATCTAGCTGTGATCAGGCATTTGTCTTGATAATAAATAGATGGTAGTACACATATACACTGCATATATGAATAAAAAAGTGTAGGCTTCCATCTTTCTTTCATGAGAGGTATCTTTATGATTGAGAGGTGATTTTACATTACTATGGCTATTTTCTGCTATCTGCTACAGAATAACTTAACTGTGCTTCTGAGCAAACAGCTGGGGCTGTCCTCCCTGCCGCGCACCGGCAGGTAACCAAGAGAGTGTGCAAGTGTGCCACTGAAGCGTGTAAGTGAAGAACTGCATGTACTGTGTAAGCAGCTGCCTGATATTAACAAGAGCAGATTGAACTTATTAATAACAGCTTAATGACTAAAGGGGGTTCTAAAAAATTCTGGTTGTGATCTGTGTTTTCCCCCAGCTCAATCCACTATTAGAGAAAGGAGATTACAATGGTCCATCCAACCTAACTTTAGCTATCTCAAAGCAACTGCCGAGAGTCTCTGCAAACACCAGACAAACATATCAACTTCTAATGAGTTTCATACTTTTGCCACTTACTGTATTGGTTTTCTCCTTTGACTATCGAGAAGGCTTAGGTAGGCCTGGGATAGATATCAAGCTTTCAGATGGTTGAAGCAGGATGAAACCTTGCCACAGTGATATCAAAATAATATCCAAAACCCTTTCAGTGAGGTTACTTTTTCCACAGCGGACATGTGTGTATATAACAGATATAAGAATTACATCAAAAAATTACTTCTTAGAGAGTTACTTATTTTAGAACATTTGGCATTGGCATTCCCCTGCAAACTGATAAAGAACAAAGGAAATGTTTTGTTAAGGGCAAATCTTATTGTGAAACAGTTATTGCTCTAAAATTAGAAATCCTGAGCACCCCAAACTGCTTAGTTGTAAATAATCCTCAGCAAAGTAATAAATGTAGAGAATAACATTTCAGTTACATTTAAAAAAAAAAAAAAAAAAAAGACTCATCCCTGGATTTTAAAATTCTTTTCCCTAATAAGAGATACCATACAATCATAAACATAGTCAAAAACATCTGGTGAAAATTTGCATCAGTTTATACTCACCTTTGAATACTGAATATGCTTTGAACCTTCAAACTTTTTACACTGATGTTGAAATTTGCATCTCTTTGTAGCTCTGGTGGAACATAACATTAAAAGGTGCCATAAAATTGCATAGCCTGACAACCTGTAAATCATCAACTATAAACCTTCACTCCATTTCTTCTCTTTTTGGTCTAATAACCATCATAGAATCATAGAATGCTTTGGGTTGGAAGCAACCTTAAAGATCATCTAGTTCCAACTCTGCTGCCATGATACACATTTGAACTAAGTAGCCCTTGTATTTTGCTAGACAATGGTTCCAATCTAATACCTAAAACTAACTTTGTGACATTTTTTTTCTAGGATAAGGACCAATTAGAGAGTAGAGCTAGATGGTGGACAGAGAAGGTAGAGAACAGCTAAACATTTTGAAAAGAACTGGGAAATAGTGCTTGTGTATTTCTTTCAAGCCTATCAAGCTTGCTGTCGTGTTCAGCCTTACTGTTTTAAACTGCCTATATCATTCTATTTACTCTATCAACTATGACAGAGAGAAACTAAATTCAATGACTGACAGGTTTGTTGCAGTCCCAAGAATAGTCATAAAAAGTAGTCATATTTAAAAATAAACAGACCAAAAATGTTAATGTACTCTCTTATGGGTGTGTTTTTTCATTGTATTTAAGAGTTCTTGAGTTCCAAATATTTAAAAAGATCACCTCAAAAATATTTGTCATTTCCTAATTGTGTCCAAATTATCAGCAAAAGAGTTAAATTATAATCTCATTATTCTTAAAGTCTTTACACTTCTCGGTCTGCTGTTTGTGACTTCCATTACCTATTTTCCCCAAAGGTCACCTACAAGCCTGTTTGCTTTCATGGGATTACAAATACAGTCTGGTCACAGAGCTGCAGTAACTACATCTCATCTTTCTTCATTCTGCTTTCCTCCTCTTGGCATATTTCATGCTTCCTCTTGCTGCATCACCATTATAAAACTAAAAAAATGCAGGTTTTACACAGTTCTAATCTCACTTTCCTCATTTTTTTTTTTCCTTATCTTAAACCTTGTAGTATTCTGAAGTTTACTATAGCCTCCCTGGCTCTGACCGTGAGCCAGTGTAACAAAGAGCAATAATCTCTTGCATGGCACCTATCCCAGTGTGAGTAAAGGCATCCCATTGCTGAGATGCTGAGGTTAAAATGAATTCACATTGATGGTGCTTTATGATTACTCTTTTTAGGTTATTTTGGTGATTTGTTTATTGTTTCTGCTTCTCTGTTTCCTCTATTTATGATAATTATCTCTACATGAAAATGTTTCTTTACATAAAACATTGAAATATTTGAACTTATCTTTTTCAAAAAAATTAATACTGTACTTAAATCAGTTCATTAAATAAAATTTTATATTAGTTTCAGATAACAGTCTCCTTATCTATTCAAATATTCTGTTACAGAGGGCTTTATAAATTTACAACTTACAGACATTACTTAATGATAAGAAATGATTTCGTTAGCTTTCTGATGTATTTTACATAGGGAGAAGCTGATGCCTCCAAGATTAAGAGTTTCACCTTTGCCTGAAACATGTTAGAGCTAATTTTGTAGAGTTTCCTCTGGGATCCAGCCCTCAGTATATCAGCACAGATGCCTGAAAAGGTTAGTGCTTGCAATCACTTCAGTTCGATAACTGATTCATGTAAATGCATATGTTATCCGTGTTGAGATAGAAGAAGCAATACTAAGAAAACGCAGAACCCTTGGATTGTTGGTTTGTTCTCCAGCAGGAAAAAAGAACTGCAAAGAGCTCCAGACATGTTACTAACTGACGGGCAGTCATCTTTGTTTGCTACAGGGTTGGATTACAGGTCAGGAATATAAAGACTGCTTTTTCGATTCCCACTCCAGGTGTACAAAGCTGCCATAAACCCAGCTGAGTTTATGTTGAAGGATTATCTGGGAACAGTCTTGTAGTAGCTTCTGCACAAGATCTTTGTGGTTTTTATAGGTCATGTAGACAAGAAAAAAGGAGATAAGGATAGCACCCCTTTAACTTTAGCTAATGTCATGTCTATAATGCATTAGGACACCTGTTTTTCTGACAGTAATTTTTCAGATAATATGTGAACTATATGAATAGTTTTCCAATCAAATTATTATTTTAATGTCTGTTACGAGGCTTGGGTACACTTGACAACATTTTATCCCTCTGTTTAACCTTACGGAACTTGTCACATGCATAATTTCCAAAAATGCATAAGCTTTTCCCTATTAATGGACTTCTTATCCTAAGTCAATTAAGAGCTTATTGAAAGTTCTGTCTGCCAAGATTTTTCTTCCCAAGTCTGTCTGCCTTTTCTTTAAGATTCAAGAGCAGTACTTTCCCATAGGATGTGTATTAAAACATGTCTATGTTAAAACATGTCTATAGGATTGGGAGCTTCTATACACTACCATAATACTAATAATTAAAAAAAAAAAACAACCCATCTTAACATCCAGATTGGTCAAAATTAAATTGTGAAAAGTCTCTGTACTTAGAGCTGAATAAACATTTGTAAGTCTGATTACAAAAGATAAAATTAAACTCCACCTACATTTTTAATGACAGACGTATTCATTCCCTTACTGTAAGCATTGCCCCGAATGGGACTTTCAAAATTAGAATGATGAAACATTGTTGTAGAATTTAGTAAGTATCAGCACACTATTCAAAACTGACATGCAAAAATTTTCATCGAGTATTCAGCACAGAAGTGGTCAATGGATTCCATATTTAAGGTCTTCCACTTATCTAATACATTTCATATACTCATGTATGTTCTCATTCTTTCCAGACCTCATTCATTAAACATTACCTGTCTTTGAAAGAGTAATAATAGCACGTCTAAAGCAGTCTGAACAAGTCACACATTCAAACAGCTACTTGAAATTTCCGTATGTTTTTGCTGAAATATTTCAACTGTCTTACAACACCAGTTGCACACGAAAAATTAATTCCAGTCAAGATATGTCAAAGAATGAAAAGTTTTGAAATAGAAATCTTACCAAATAAAACTACTGAGAGGAAACCCTTATTAACAAAAAACTCTCATTAGTTCTGTGGTATCTACACTATTTTCTGCCACTGCCTTTGCATCAGATATCACTACAATATATTTTATATATTGTCTCAGGACCACACTTGGTATCACAGAATACAAGAAGCTTTGAAGGAAGCCTGTGCTTAGGCAGAGACTTCAGGTCATTTTCTTAATGTAACAAAGCAAGAATAACTGGATTCACTCTATTTATCTGAAATAGGTGCCCAGCCTTGTCTTGTATGGGCATCCTTGCAGACAGCCGTCAAGCCGGGAGGCATCTTCAGCAAGGGTCCAGGCCCCCACACCATAAGGATGGAAATTATTCCCACTGAGCAAAGGGCCTCAAGAACAGTTCTCATCCACGGGACTTCCAAACTATACAAGAGGGGAAGGGAGCAGAATGACAGCTCTGTGAGTTTTAAGGCTTCCTGGGAAGAAGAGAAAAGGGAGCTTTTGACTCAGTTGCTGCAGACCGCACAGTCTGCATTGCAGTAGATGGATTTTCTCTGACAAATGCTACCAACAGCAGGACTCCTGCTGAAGCTTTTCCTCAGATCTGTGCACCTGCAGAATACATTTCATTATCCAGCATAGGAGATAATCTTCATATATTACAAACTTGGCAAAAATGTACAATGTAAACCTATTGTACATACACAGTATGTGATTTGTGAACTCTCACAACTCAGTCAACTCAAAGCAAATGCTTACTAGAACATGCAGAGGCACTTTTCCATGGCAAGAGGTCTTTCCATGCCAAGTTTCAGCACTTGAGAGCAGCAGCAGTGGCAGTGGTTCTGGTAAAGAAAAAAAAGCAAACGGTTTGTTTGTTTGTTTGTTTTGCTTTGGTTTTTACTGTGAGAGAAACATATTTCACTCCTCTTTTTCACCGTGTTCTAAAAATTGGTTAATATATGTTTAAAGATAAATAACAAGCCTGTGGGAAGGAAACTGCTCCTCAAAGTTTGAAGTTTAGGAAAGTGATGGGCAAGTGAAATATTTGCTTTGAGACTATATTGCAGTTACTGCTTTCTGCAATGAAAAATCGATTTTCAGCAGACCTTTCTGAAACACATTACAAATTCTGAAAGTGTAAGAAAATCCATGGATTTTACTTCTTTTATTTAATTTTCAAATAATCAAAATTTATTTAAATATTTTGATCTTGATTGACTTACAGCATATCCCTGCACTTTGAGGGATCTAAATACAAAGAGGTTGGATTTTTGCTTTATTCAAGGCACACTGGGGAATCTGCGCACAGAAGGTCAGATATTACAGATGCTGTTTACTTGAGCCTCTGTGTACCAAAGGGGAAAAGTAAACTCCCTGCAAATCTTCTCACACACAAAAATATATATTTTTTCTACACTGGAGAGCAGGCTGAAAGTAGAGAAAAACAGAAATGGCTTTTAGCTAGGTAACCTCTTTTACAAGATTTTAACTAATTATAAATCCACCAAATGAAGTAGATTTAAAATGACTACAGTCTGCAGATATAGAGGCCTAAAATTCTTGTCACTGACTGATACTATGTTCATCATTAAGCATCTCTACTTGTAATAATACCAAGAAAAATGTTATTAGGCTGCCAAAAAGATGAAGTATTATCAGCAGCAGCAGAAGCAGAGGCAACATCCCATGTAAAAATGGAATAAGGAAAACCCCAAACCCCCAGTGTTTTGTACTTCCTTTCTCCCCTACAAACATGACAGTATTTTCTAAAAGGTATTCTGTCACAGAGAAAGACTGTAAGACTCAGAGATTGCACATGCATTCTTTTAGTGCCAGTTTTACTCATAGCTAAAATTATAGCTATGATTCTACCTGCATATGTCAAGGTGCCATGCATACCCCAAGGATGGTAAGGAGAAAGGCCTTGGAGGGGCTGCAATTCTCTTTGTCAACTCCCCTGGCCAGGCAATGGGAGCTAGATGGGGTAGGATCTCCATACAAAATACCTGCCTAAATCACAAAAGCAATCTTGCTTAGGGTGATTATTTAGCTATGCTAGCTAATATGATAACAAATGATGGTGGGGATTTTTATAATATCCAGATTGTTTTAATCCTACATAATTTAGTGGCCTATTTGTAAATTTCTGTAAAACACATTATTTTCAGTTTATTCAAATTAATACACTGTTTCAGCTGAGGCAGAATGTGCAAAATGGAATAACAATGACTGGTCGTTACATTTTAAATCTAAATTGTAATTCACACTGAACTGCGATAATGTCAGCAAACTAGCATGGAGTCCAAAAAATATTTTTCAAAAATAGCACTGGAATTTCAAAGGAAGAGCAGTGTGTTCATATTTTTTTTTTTACCATGAAAGGTCTCAAGATAAATAGTAGAGAAATTGTAAGAAGTTTTAATATTAATGCAAAATGCATTACCTATAACATTATACCTACACTGAATTTCCAAGCACAGCTCCTGGAAGGTTTTTTACGACCAACATTAGCACTTACTCAAAATAGTAGTAACACAAATTAGACACAAGACTTCACAATTCAAAACACAGTTCGCAGATTCAGAGATACTATCGATGGTACACACAAAACTGGGTTTGCAGATTAGAGACTACTTTTGAAAATTTGGTCCATTTCAAAACCTGATGATAGGGGACTAGATTGATGAATTTTAGTAGAATGTTCTAATATTATTGGTTTCTAATATTGAAGGAAAATATCAGATTGCCCCAAAACTTTTTAAAGTAAAGAGAGTAGCAGCTGATCATTGGCTTCAGATTCTACTTTTTACTTCTTAGTCATCTCAGTGAGGTAAAAGTTTTATCCTTTGACAAATGAGAACAGCTTCGAATACAAATATGTGTGTTAAGGAAACAAAACTTGACAATTTTAGTTGTAGTTTGCTTTGAAGCTCTTGGTTTTAAATGACCCTGAAATACAAGCAGGGCAAAACCTCATGAACCAGGTTACCATACTATATGTGTTAGAACTAGGCTTGAGCTCTCATTCTGTGATACAACGGAGAAATATGCTTGACTATCTTTACATTAAAGGAAAAGTGGGGGTTTGGGGTTTTGTTTTTTTAACAAAAGCATCTGAACTTTCTATAAAAAGACTGTCTTGATGTTGTGTCTTGAACTTTCTTTAAGAATACATTGAGGCCACTACTTTGCGATAAAGAATACACTTTTGAGATCAAAGATGTACTCAGTATTTCATAGTTATTCTTAGTTTAAAACTAAACAAATGTTTTTTGAGCATATCAAATCACTTGGCATAGGCTGGCATCAACTCTTTCGGGAAAAATATCTACCTAATAGATTAATTATGAAAGCACTAATTATTCTATATTTCTGTAAGGCAAACTGTTCCTTTCTGGAAAAGCTTCAAAATTTTGACCTAGTGAGGCATTTCTGTCAGGCACCAAACATTAACATACAAATTTACTGAACCACTAGCAAACTTTGATGTTTTAATTCTTTCTGCTATGAAACGGGATGATCCTTTATTTCAGAAGTAATCTTTGGTGTTGGCAGTTACACAAATAAATTAGGGAAATCCCAGTGACAGGAAAAGTGTTGGTGAATTACTGCATTGCACGAATAAATTCTGAAAAGTACAGATGACTGACTCACTACAAATAAGTGCATGGTTCCTGTAAACTCCTGCTAAATTATACTGGATAGATATGTTGCCGAATCAGTACCCTATAGCTACTGCAAAGATGTATGGAGAAGTAGCTTTACAGACAGTTCTTTAGAAGGTGACTCATCACTTCTTCAAAGTGATGACATCTGTTTCATTCAGTGTGGTATCATATTTTTAAACTTGTACATAATAAAACATAGGTTGCAGATAATTTAGAACAGAGTAGCAAGATTGTTCAAGATCTTTTTCTATTAGGTGGTTAAATGTCATAGCCCAACACAGTGACCTGACCTCCAGCATTTTCATTAAGTTGTCCAATATTTATTACCCTTAAGTAACAGAATTAGTCCATCTCACTCTTCCAATGAAATACTGCAAAACTGGAGATGGGCTATGGTCAAATGCCATAATGGTGAGAGGACAGAAGATAGCACCCTGTGCTCTGGAATTCTCTTCCTAGTCAAGAGGAGAGCACAAATCTGGCTTTTAGGTCATTGTTCAGTTGCAGACAAGCTTAGAAGTTTACTAATATATTTTATAATTATCAAAGGTCTTTGCACTGAGATGATATTGAGCATGAACTATTAGTTCTCACTGGTGTGCTGTTCATGTCACTAAGTTGTTCTTGCTGATCTTCCTTCCTACCTTAGAGGAAAGCCCTAAGCAAATTGCAAGATCTTTTTATACATTCCCAGGAGAGAGATAGAAGAAAAAAGATACATCTACGTTAGAGTTTCAGTTTGGATTCACTTCTGAATTGAATCTTGTGATTTACCATGCTTGGGTTGGCACTGTGGAGTGGTCTCAGGGTGCTTAAACTGCTTTTGGGCATTCACCCAGGATGAAGATGTGTTGGCTGGAAATAAATTGAAAGGTGCTCTGCATCTGGAATGCTGGAGCATTCAGCTAAGGACAAAAATTACCAGACAAAAATTACTCTCCTTGAAACATGTATTGTGTAGGCATAAGGTCCTCACACCTGTTCTCTTATTTCTGCACCATATTTTTGGACCATACTAATTACATTACTGCTTGTGTAGTCATAGCTGGTAAATTCAAGGAGTGATGGAATATTAGGGGATATTTGGGGTTGGCTGTTTGGTTTTTATTTACAGCATTTCAAATCTTCTGTTTCCTGGGACATAGTCAAATAATCTGTCTCATGTTTCAATTTATGAGGGATTTACAAGCAATAATGGCTTCAGAGATTCTGTTCTATCTGCTCCCCTAGCAGCTCATTCCCCCTTCCTAGGTAATTTTTAACATTGATTTGTTCAGGGATGTGGTCTACAGCAGTACAAACAAAATTGCTTTGGCACAAGCCAAGGGGTAGCACACACAGGATGGATGTGGAAGTTTCTTAATCAAGTACTATCACCAAATTGCTCTTATTTTGGAACTGTGGACTCATATATCACAGCTATTAAAACTAAAAAGGCTTTCTCACCTTGCAAAACTTTTTTTTTTTTTTTTAGATTTAGTACATATACAGGATACACACCCAAAATAAATAGATTGCTTCTTCACTTTTGAATGAATCATATGACTTTACCCAGTAATTCATCCTATTTAACATTATTTTGCTACTCCTAAATTTTAAACAGCCTAAGCTAATGTCTTTTCTCTTTACATAATCTATTTTTTTTCCTACTCTCCCACAAATGTAAAATCGCAGGCGGTGCCTCAGAGCAGATTAATTTCTGTACTAGTTAATGTAGTGTCTTGACCTAATTCTGTTAACTATGTCCTGAATTTAGTTTTATTCCTCAAAATTCCTAGTTTATTTATCCCAATAACACTCCTCTAATAAAAAAATAAGCCTAATTGTACAGAGGACAAAAAGGGAAATAGAGATAATAAGTGGTTTGTCCACTGAGACTTAAGAAGTCAATGACACTATCCTAAGTGAGATTTCTTCATTCTTCTTCTTTGGGTCTCCTTTCATTGCAATGTTATTTCCTCAACACTCTCTTGGAATTTTAGAATCACATTTAATAGGTCATCATAGATTAAATCAAAAACTTTGTTGTGACTGCATATATTTATTTTTTTAAAAAAAAGCTGTTACTATTTTACTATTTTAAAATACATTTACTATGTATTGAGTTTTTTTCTCTAGGGGAATTCTGCTGTAACTGACTGCTGTCTATAATTGACAAATGACACATGCTGAAGTCTTACACATCACAGACAAAAAAAATTCACTTTCAAATCAAATTTGATTACTCTTTTATTACTGTATTATTACCTGAATTGGACCTTCTTTTCTTGTTTTTCTTCATAGGAGCATAGAACTGAACTTCACTCTGGCACTTTGAAAAAGTCCAAACTATACATGGTTGGAGTCTCTGTGTAGATCTTCCTGAGCTATTTAGTAACCCAGATTGTTTTCAGAGTTCTACAGTTCCTTAAAAATAATATTATAATACTTCATTTTTAATTCAGATTCCTCTTTCTGGATGCCATTTTTCTCTGGGCATAACTAATAGTATCTTCTGGGCCAAAAACACATTTGAGCTTTTTAAAAAAACACTTTCCTTTCTATTTCCATCACAATGATAATGCAGGTAAACATATCACTGCATTCATTTTTAAATATTGCAATAGAAGACTGAAGCAGTTCCTTAATTTATAGAACCTAAAATAGAATAGTTCACTTTCAAAGGAGAAGAAACAAACTTAAATGGAATGAAGAATGCTAGAAGCAAGTAAATAAACAAACAAGTGCTGTCAACATTTTTGCGGCAGTAGTTTTTCTGCTTACTGTACAAACAGCAATCCATACAATCCTGTTTCATTCTTCAGTAGGTAGATCCTAGGTCAAAAAGAACCTTATTTATATTATTTACCTTTTGCCCAAATGATCCTCTTGCATAAAACATTAACAGTGGCTTTTGTAATATATCCTTGGTGAGTGGAGAATTCTTCAGCTCTCTGATTTCCTGTTTACAGTGTATGGCCTATCCATATATATCGAATTGGATTGAATTTCAGACCCACCTAAAACCATAAATTCCAATTGGCATCAAAAGTAGGAGGCTAACAATTGATAAGAGGCCACAAAAGTAGATGATGATTACAAGAAGAACTAGAAGAATTCAAGGTCATGAGTGATCAATTAAAGTATATACGAAACATCAGATAATAATTATATGCTGGTTATTTTAACTAAATGATTGCCTCTTGCTTAATAAAAACTACATCTGAGTGTATGGAGAAGAGGCCACTAACTTGATAAGAATAGTAACAGCATTTTTACACAAAGTATGACATTTACAGCTGGATCTTTGTCTCACTGAAGCTCCCTGCAAACTCCCTTGGACATAAATGTTAATAAGAATTCAGAGTAAACAGCTCACCTCTGACAGAAAGAGTAGTAATTGAATCAGTGGCTAGTTTTATGTATCATCTTTCAGTACATTAAAACAAAATTGCTATGAAAATCTGAAGGAACTGAATGGAACAAATCTGTTATTGAATATGCCAGTTTTGTAAAGGAAATCACAAAAGGTGGGGAAAAAAAGCAAGTAACAGGATAACAGACATGGTTTTTTATATTGATTAGATTCGAACTTCTGCTGTGATATGCACTCAAAATTGTATCTAAGCCCTGCCTCTACTATTTAAATTCCACCTGGGATCTAGAAAACCCATATGGTTTTACATTCCTCATATAGGATATCTGTTAGTTGAAGCATATTGGATACGGGTCTCGCACTTGAAATGGTAAAAGTCTGAGAACATCATCTCATATAAAATACTCTGAATTTGAGAGGTCTCTTTCTTTCCAATACTCTATCAAAGTTATTTCTACTTTATTTAGTTTTGGTTGAGTAACTACCTTCACTGGGGTACTAAGATCATTTGGGCCATACTGGACCATACACTATTTTTAATGCAACTAAACCAGATGCCATCTCGCTTGTATGCAAATTTATTTTGGTAGCTGCACACATGCATCCCCCATTACTATTTTAGTGTCTTCAGTTGGTGGCCAGTTTTTTGGTCTTTACTTTGTTTTAGAGAAAAAGCGCGTTGTCCAGAACAAAGCATCCCCCCACCCCCCAAATCAGGACTGAACCAGGTCATCTGTGTGCGCATGTGTGTAGGAGACAGACTGAACCTCCTAGAAGCTTCTTCAGAATTACTGATCCAGCAGGGTTTTATTTCCTCTTCTGTACAGTGGAAAGGGTGGTTATCCCCTTGACCTTTAGTCCTCCTTTGTACATTTTATCCCCTCTAGAGCTATAGGGTTTCATTTCTTATCTCTTTGAGCTTTGTTGGCTCCTCTATAAATTCAGAGCTCCTCTCCTATAGGGAACAAGCAGAAGACTCTCCTCCTTGGCCAAGGACATTTAAAAGTGGTTCTTCTGATTACTGTCCTCATCAACGAAACAGAGACTTCTCACAGCTCGCTCTCTGCTCTCTCTTCCTCTCAAATTTTCAGCAAGTACTTAAAGGTTTACCTACATTGCCTTCATACTCCACCACTTCACTGCATTAAACACAAGCAATTTATTTTGGCTTAACAGAACACTCCTCATATGCAGAGCCATGAATTTATTAGTAGTCTAATTAGTGTCTTGGCAGCCTAATACAACAAAGAAATATATGAATCCAGTTACAATGATACTAACACATGTATTCAAAATTATTCAATTATTGTTAATCCCCATTAATTTTATTCTTTCAGTTATATGCTGACTTTCTGTGATGTAACCCTATCTCCTAGAATTACGCTTACCCTTCCCATGACCTTCGGAATCCTAAAATTGACACTGCCAGCCTCGCTTGAAAAGAGGAATGGTTTGCAATGAGTCACCAGTGACATAAATTCTCTGCTGGGAAAAGTCTGCTTTCTTTTCTCCCTGCTCTTGTGTCTTCTTAGGGTTACTTGTACACAGGTCTGTTTGACTGCCCTGCCTCTTCTTATTCCCCTCAGGTTAGTTATGAAACGACCACCTACTTTTTCATTGCTATACTTAATTAGATCATACTACCGCAGAGGCAGTGTTAAGATAAAGCAAAACAAAGTTAGGCAATAGTCTCCTAAACCCTACACCATTTTGCTGTTACAGATTGTCCTGGTTTTGGCTGGGATAGTTAATTTTTCTTGAGATGGGAGGGGGCACAGCTGGAATGCCGGACCTGAATTTCGGCTGGGATAGAGTTAATTTTTCTTGAGCTGGGAAGGGGCACATCTGGAGTGCTAGACCTGGATTGGCCATTGGAGTACTCCATATCATGTGATATTATGCTAAGTATATAAAGGAGGCGGGTTCTCTCTTGCTTCCATATTTGTGACTGTGGGATCCTTGTTCTTTTGGGATCACTGGCCAGAAGCGGGCTGGGTATTGGTCGGCAGATGGTGAGCAAGCGCATTGTGCATTATCTGTTTGTACTTTCTATTATTGTTATTGTTCTGTTTTATTCCAATCACTAAACTATTTTTTATGTCAACCTACGAGTCTCCTCTTGTCTCTCCAGTTCTCTCACCCACTCCCTGGGCAGGAGGGGAAGGTGTGAGACCAGCTGTGTGTGTTTGGCTGTCAGCCAAGTTCAAACCACGATGCAGACCCGTAATTGCCCAAGACAACTGCTGAAAAGTCCTGAAGTTAGTCACTGAGTTTATTAGAAAGCCGGTGGCCAGCTACTTGTGGCACAAGGGTGTACAAAATATACTGGTTCCTTTTGTTTAGGTTCACTTAAAGTTTGCATTTAATTCCTCTGCAATGACAGAAAATAAGCTTAATCAACACTTTATGTGTCCATTCTATGAGTATGACTGAATAATGTAGAAATAAAGTAAAATTACAGATAACTAAATGTCTTTGGAAAAGTAATTTGGTGTGAATATTTGGCATATTTTTTCCTATATCTTAGAATACAAGTATGACAGTAAACCTCAGAGCTTAAAAGCAAGAGAAAAATTAGATTTAAAAAAAAAAAATTGCGGTGCCAGAGCACATAGCAAATTTTTGCACTGTTATAGAAAGATGAGCAGAAGAGGGATTATACCACTGCAATGAACATTTTCTTTTATTTCCTATTCTGTTTTGCATGGGGACTATTAAATATAGACTCTCCTAGCATTTTTCAGGCAATAAAACCAGCAGTGAAATTCTTTCTTCTAATTGTCCACTTCTACTTTTTTTTTTTTTTTAACAAAGCATGTCTGTCTCAAATGAAGCTGCAGTCACTTCCCTTTGAAAATGAGCTAAGAACTGATTCAAAGAAGTATAGTATAGCGTAGTGTAGTGTAGTGTGGCATAGTGTAGTGTGGCATAGTGTAGTGTAGTGTAGTGTAGTGTAGTGTAGTGTAGTGTAGTGTAGTGTAGTATAGTATAGTATAGTATAGTATAGTATAGTATAGTATAGTATAGTATAGTATAGTATAGTATAGTATAGTATAGTAATGCAGCTATTTGAACAATTCAAAAAATGTACTGCACCCCTGATTCTGCTCATAAATTACCCACAAATGAATCAACAATTCCATAAAATTCATGTCCATCAGTACTGAAATTATTCAACACACAAGGCTATGGAATTTTTGGCAGAAATAGGCAATGAACTATGTACTCATAAGTTTCTACATGATTTATTTATTGGTGACCCAAACCACATAACATTGCCTCTGTTCATTGATTATAACTTACCAGTGCTTCGACTTACAACCAAGCTTACTTTCTTTGTGAAACACTTTTTCTTTCTTAATTAAATGAGCCTTGACTACTTGCGTACATTCATGTAATCAGACAGATTTTGGTCAAATACTGTTGAAACATAAATAATCTAAGCAAACAAACTACGTGATACGACAAATAGCTCACAATTAGGCTTATACATTGGCTACCAAATGTAATGAGCAGAAACCAGAGAGAAAGGGAAAGCTTGAAAGGAGCATCACAAGCTATCACAGTGACTCAGGCACTTCCCAAGAAGGAAGGATTTCTATATCCTAGTGCCTGTTCTCAGAACTGGTAATTATTTGTGCCAAGCAATTGTTGGATAAAACTGAGTAGTAGCAGTAGGTTTCCAGAACTTAGTTCTTCCCTCTCTCACAAACTGAGCACTTGTTTGTGCTTTCTTTGGCCACAAAATACTGTACTCCCTCTTGCATACTGGCATAGTTTCCACAGAACGTCTTGGCGTGCTGCTGTCTGTAGAGAACCAGCACACACAAAACACTACAGTTTGCAGAACATCAGCTCCTCCGTTTGGTAATATAAGGCAGATTTCAAGGACAGGCAAGTAAAAAAAAAAAAAAAAAAAGTGCTTAAGAACAAGTATTTTATAAGCAGCTGCAAGAAACAGTACTAAAATCCTGCTTTGTTTCACAGTGCTGTTTAGCCACTTGCTTGCCACTTGCTACTTGCTTCTTTTCCTCAGCTGGTGATGAGAGCTGGAAGTCTACATTAATGTTTTCAGTGTTACCAAAATTCTCCGATTTTGAAGTAAGAATACATACTGATCAGACCAATATCCCTCTATAAACAACTTCTGGGAATACATCTTGCAGATGTCCAGTTGTGCAGATACCCATTTTTGATTGTCTTTCATTATAACCTGCTCAAGGGAAGAAATGACAAATTTCTCTCTTGAATAGCCTGCAATGCTGAACTCCTGATTGATGCAGTCAGTGCTCATCCCTGCAACAATGACAGCCAAAATAGTACTGGTTTGCCCTAGTCAATCCTTGACTTTGGCAGTGAGGTGCCCTGGTAAGGTGTGCCTGCACCTCAGCAAGGCGGTCAGGAGCAGGGAGGGATGGTTCAGCAAACTTCCTTACCGTCTCTCCAACCCACTGCTCAAACCGTCTTCCATAAAAGCATGAGGTGCTTATTTCAATCACCCTTCCTCAGTGAACAGTTGTTCAAGGAAAGCTTTTTGTCTGTTTGAGGTACAGCAGCCTCTTGCTTTCATCTGATGTTACAGATAATTTTACTGCCTCTTTCCATTTTGTTACTGCCATATGTACAGTTACAGTTTCTTACCCTATGCAATGAACTGAGGAAATTTCTGGGACAGCGAGTAACAGGGTATTTGATGTACATTATAGATTTGTGAGAGCAAGGAAGTGTCTGTCTTTTGAAGCAAAATAACGTACCTGTGAAATTTTAGTGATTTATCATTGTATATCTTAAGCAGCCTCTGACACATTACTGTCCTCTGATGGGCTCCCAACTCATGAGCTTAATACACAATAAAAGTGACAAGTGGAGAGTAGATTGACATAAGGGTCTAATGGTAATTGTCATTGCACTAGTGTCTTCCTTACTCCTTCTCCTAAACTGGGGGATACTGGTGGCTAAATGGCAGCATCCTCATCAAGACAGGCAGCAGTTTCCTTGGGACATGTGACATTTTTACCTTGCCTTACACGGGCTTCCCAAGTCAGAGACTTCTAACTTGCATTCCTTAGAAAAGTATGCTTTACTTTCCCATAGCTTTGATCTCTTCCCATAACACAAAATTAAATGAAGGAGAATTTATTTTGGTAGTAAAATATTAAGTATAATGAAGTTCATAAAGCAATTAAGTTTTACAAAGGGCCTTTCTCCTGATGAATACAGCAAATATTAACACATAAAAACTAAAACTGGTACATCTGCAAATTTTGGAGTTTATATTAAGACAAAAACTTGACTTCAATAGCTGGGTGATGTTTTGTATAGACAGAGAAATGTTTGTAATGTCTGCGTAAGACATATCTACACTTCCTGGAAAATCCACTTAAAAAGCCTTTAACCTTGACACCTATTTGTCTTAGTGAAATAAATTATTTATTGTTTTAGTGGCAATAGTCTTCTGTTTTCATTCTCTAAGCCAAGTATCATCTGTGTGTGTGTGTGTTTGCATGTACGAATGCAAGCATAGGTAGAAAAACAGAAGAAAATAAAGACAGGTCTGTAATACGATATCTTCCAAATTCAGCAGTTTGCATCTGTTTTCATGAATGCTGATTTTATTCAAGTCTTTTGCACAATTCGCAATTTTCCTGTTGTCAGCCAAATCAGATCTTAATGAAACTTCTTGGGCATTATCTAACGTAACACCTCAAAATCATGAGTTTGACTTAAAATTATGGTATATTATTGAAAACATTCAGTATTTTCTTGACTTACTGGGTTTTTGTATGATTACATTTTTGATATTTTGTAGATTTTTATGAAATCTCAAGGGCTAGAAATTTTCAAATAATTGCCTTATTCCAAATTATAGGATTTAATGTAATCCCGAAAAATAAAAACTCTCATCACTAAAATAGATGCTTGACAGATAGCTTCCATGTGTTGTATTTTAGGAATGGCAAAAGCAAAACCTTTTGCAGGATCAGAGATGCAGTGAAACTGAAAAATTACAGAAGAAAGGGAAAAATGTATATAAGGTTTTCACTAGTAAACTGAACAAGGCATCAACTCCTAAAAAGCTCATAGGTTTCTTAAGCTATTAAACCTGATTGTCCCTTAAAATAATTTATTATATGAGACTATCACAAATTGGCTTAGCTCAAAATATGTATAAAATAATGAATTTACTTTTTAATCCTTCCCCAAATCATATGTACCCACTTACTTTCAGTACAGCAATACTATAGGAGAACATGAATTTATGAAGTGTACTCATTAAATTGAAAAATAACTAAGCATTAACAGTTCCTTAGCTGCCTGATGTTACCCAGTTTTCAGTGAACTCCATAAATCAATTATGTAACTGTCAATGTTAAGATAAGCTTCTCAGGAAGTTATATATTGTGTGCAAGGCTTAATATCCAATTGACAGACATTTTTAAGTTTAAAAAGTATAGCTTGTAGATAAATAGAAACATTCTGAAAAGGGCTTTCTATTCTACTAACCTCTGTAAGTCAATTCCCCTATATATTTAATGTATCGTACTGCTATGACATTTATTTACACTAACTTGCATCTCCACTTTTTAATCCCCACTTACAGTCCATATTTATGAGAGCATGAAGAACCATCAGAAGCTGGACGTGATAACAAGTTTGTAATCACAGCAAAACCATTATCCGTACTAGCAAATAATCATCAGGACAGCTGCTGTTATTTGGTTTCTGACAACTCCTAGCCCTTGGACCCTGGGGCAATCCATCTCCAAACCGACTGCAGCTCATCTGTGTGGCTTTGCTTTCCTTGATTGTCTTTAACCTTAACCAGAAAGACTCACACCTTTCACAGTGCCAGCACACTCTGTGTGTAGGTAAGTTTGTATGGTCATGTGGCCCAGACTCATCTCCTCTAACATTTCACAGTGTTAGTGTGTTGTCACACACTTTTCTAGGGGCATGGAGTGAGATAAATGGCTTTTTTATGCACAAGATGGATTGAGGAAGATTGGCTTGAGTACGAGCTTCACCTCTTTAGAATGGCACTGACTCCGTGCTGCATGGCAAAGAAAACAACTCGGGCACAGGCAAAGGGCCCGAAGCACCCCTGGAGAACAACTGAAACCCCATAACCCCGCAGACCAGACTGCCTTCTTGTCCACCTCTCCCCATCTCCTGTGAGGCTCTGCTACATGCAACGATGAATCAGTAAACAGAAATAGCAAGCAGCATTTGCTTGTGGTAAGATGTGGTTTTATCGAAAAGTCAGGTATTTTTGGACAGGAAGACCTGGGGAGAGAGGAGTTCATACTAGGGTAAAATATAGCAGTGTCAGGCAGTGTTTTGTACTACCTCCAAGTAGAAGATGATGCACATTTCTTTCCTGCTTAACACTTGTGCTGCTTTTACAAAAGTGGTGGTTTGTTTTTTTTGTTGTTGTTTTTTTTTTTTTTTTAAAAAAAAAAAAGTAAAATTAAGTAGAGAAAATCTTTAAAACTAACTTCAGAAAAAGTCTGGCCAGTTCCCCTCACTCTTTTTTCCTGTTATGTATTTGTATGATAGCTTCTCAACCTTGCATGACAAAGCAGAAGCTTCGACAGCGAATAGAGGTGTCTTTTCAAATTACACTTAGATAAGAACCAGAAAGGTACGTGCATGAAACACCGATCTTCTTAAATAAACTGATGGGAAAAGTTAAGAGCTTTCCCCTTCCCTCAGAGAAGAAAAATATGTCTATTAATAGAGTAGTATGTCAAGGACCAGGTTGAACCTTTTCTCCTTAGGATCAGCCTCAGCACTGCCACCACAGACCTACAAGAAGTTCCCCCAGAATTGATGGCCCAGGCCATGGTTAGAAACTTGAATGGAAGCCAAAGATCAACTAA